>NC_065446.1:131124370-131751181 GCF_917563875.1 Diabrotica virgifera virgifera
TCCACTTTTTTTAACTTTTTTTTTTCAGTTATTCATTTTTTTCAAAAAAATTATGTAGACGATTTTTTCAAAGTCAATATATTATACATTTACAAACATAATGTCTAAAAAACCTTTGCACACAATGAGCAGATATCGTTCTTTCAGTAATTTATATCTAAAGCAAATTTAGAAATACAGGTTTTTCACAAACAGTATGCCATTTCTTTTAAATTACTTTTAAATTTCCACCAAATTTGTTTTCGGAAAACAAAGCTATCAATGGCTTTTCATACATTAAACGTTATACAATCTCCTCGAGTTTCAAAACCGATAACACACGATAAATTTCGTTAATCGCTTATGTTTGGTTTATTCAAAGCCGTGGCGAACAGAACAGGTAACCGCTTTTTCTCATTAATATCTTGATACAAAACATTAATTGTTTTCTTTGCATGTCTTTAAACTAAGATTAAGGCCACACGGGCGATAATTTACGGCGCCGTAAGAGCAGTAAACCTGACGAGGCATTGGTTGACTAACTCCTATTTCGTCTATAATTGGTGGTTAGTCAACCAATGCCTCGTCAGGTTTACTGCTCTTACGGCGCCGTAAGGCTTTGGCCACACGGGTGATTTTTTATGGCGCCCATTCGTTTGACTACCTCCTCTACCAATTTCAGATAAAATCATTTCATCTAAAATTGTTGGAGGAGGTAGTCAAACCAATTGGCGCCGTAAATTATCGCGCCGTAAAAAATCGCTCGTGTGACCAAAGCGTAAGAGCAGTAAACCTAACGAGGCATTGTATGGATACGAGTATAACCAATTGTAGATGAAATAGGAGTTAGTCAACCAATGCCTCGTCAGGTTTACTGATCTTATATCATACTAGTGACCTCATGCGTCTGGAAGTGACGCCGTAATCGATGATTTTTTAAAGGGGAATAGGGTCGTGTGCTAGCTTATTTGAAAGACAATTCAATTCTCTATTCAATAATATAAACATTATGATAATTGACGAAGACGAAGTAGTTTTCAATCCTAATAGTAAATTATTAATATTGAAAATATTAAAAATATTACTAAAAGATTTTTAAATTGAAAACTTATTGGTACACTTTCCTGGTGACACCTCCAAGACTTCTACAATTTCCAAGTCAAATGGATGCTGCAGTGAAGACGAGAGGGAAGGAATTCTACACTATACAATTCACATCCCCTGTCTGCAGCTGGTAAAGTTCCAACGGAAAAATGCACCTAGTTACTCTACGGAGTAATACGACCATAAAATAAAAATGTATACCATTTTTATTCAGTTGCAGATGAAGGCTCCAATAAGAGCCGAAAATCGCGATTCAAGGGAGTGGACTGCACTCCGTATTCTAATTGAAAAGTAAGATTGTTTTGCCTTCGCATTGCAACTGAATAAAAATGGTACACATTTTTATTTTATATTAATTATTTATACAAGGTGTCCAAATTTTTTTTATATTAAATTAATTGAAACAAAAAGACGAATGTGCGTAATTTATTTCACTCAAAATACATTTTACTGCTGTCATAAAATAGAAATAAAATTTTTATTTGTGAAATAAACATTTCCTTTCGCTTAAATTAAATGTTCAAACTGTCAAGAGGCAAGTGGGTGGCAGCTTAGACATTGAATTTAAGCAAAAAGTAATGTTTATATTTGAAATAAAAATTTTATTTCTGTTTTCTGACAGAAGTAAAATGTATTTTGAGTTAAATAAACTACGAAAATTCTTCTTTTGTGTCAGTTAATTTAATTAAAAAACTGTTTTTGGACACCCTGTATAAATAATTATGTTAATGTTTATATTACTGAATCGAGAATTTCAAATTAGCTATCATACGATCCATATTCTTAATGAAAAAAGCATCGATTACGTCATCACGTCCAGACGGATGATGTCACTAGTAAGTCAAAAAGTCACTAGTGACGCCAAAAAATCATAAATTAAAATAAAAATTGACCTGTTTCAGTATTTTCTAATAATGTTGTTTATTTAGTTAATAATGAATTTATGTGTTACTTTATGGACTCACTGTGTACTAGTAATTATACCTGTATTTATAAATAAATAAAAATAAAAAAAATATTTATTTGTTTTTTATTCACTGGCGTTTTTTTAAATTTTTGGAGAATAGGCCATTTTTGGGAAAAGTTATTTACCAGCAATTTTGTTGCTGAAATCTAAGCTTATGATTATATATATTAATAATATAGGTATGCAAAGTCCGCAGATAGTGTGCTACTTTTTTTATAAACAAAATGGCGCCCGAAAATCGTGTTTTTTTCAATTATTGCTCTAAAGCTCCGAAGATTTTAACTTTACAACAAAAACACTCTAATAAAAATTCACCGCAATTAAATTCTGCATAGAGATATGTTCTTTCCGATCTGCTCCGACGAAAATTTTCCTCGGAAAATCCGGGTTTTCCCAACAAAATCTTTAATTTTCAAATAAAGTTTTAGATAAGTAATTATCTACCAATAATTAAATAATTTGGTGACTTAAAAGCCCTAATAAAAAATTTATATTTTGTCGACAAAATATTAAATAGGCAACACATATTTATAATCTTTCTAAGTTTGATCAATGTCTCATGATTATTTTGGTTTTTATTGCGACTGTAAATTGTTAATTAACAATTGAATGGATGCTAAAATATTCATTTAATTTTCACCAACTTCTGCAGTTATAATCTATACCAAGAATTTTTTATTTCACCAAGTTATTTAATTATTGATAAATAATTACTTGCCCAAAAAATTTATTTGAAAATTCGAGATTTTGTTGGGAAAACCCACATTTTCCAAGGAAAATTTTCGTCGGAGCAAATCGGGAAAAACATGCCTATATGTAGAATTAAATTGGGGTAATTGGGGTAGTTATATACCAATAATTGAAAAAAACACGATTTGGGGGCGCCATTTTGTTAATAAAAAAAGTAGCACACTATCTGCGGACTTTGCATACCTATATTATTAATATATAAGATCATAATATTCGATTCCAGTAATGAAATTGCTGGTAAATAACCTTTATTTGTACTTTACTAATTAGACCAACGTATTATAACTTTTTTTTTTCAAAATTTAATAATTATGCAAAAAAACAAAAAATTTATATTTTGTCGATAAAATATTAAATAAGCTTCTTATCTTTATAATCTTTATGGGTTTGATCAATGTATCATGATTATTTTGGTTATTATTGCGATCGTAATTTGTTAATTAACAATTGAATTGTTGCTAAAATATTCGTTTAATTTTCACCGGCTTCTGGAATTACAATCTATACCAAGAAAGCTTTGATGTCACTAAGTTATTTAATTATTGATTAATATTTACTTACCTAAAACTTTATTTGAAAATTAGAGTTTTTGTTGGGAAAACCCGCATTTTCCGAGGAAAATTTTCGTCGGAGCAAATCGGGAAAACATATCTCTATGCAGAATTTAATTGCGGTGAATTTTGTTTGGGTATTTTTGTTGTAAGGTTAAAATCTTTGGAGTTATAGAGCAATTATTGAAAAAAATACGATTTGTCGGCGCCATTTTGTTTATAAAAAAAGTAGCACACTATCTGCGGACTTTGCATACCTATATTATTAATATATAGGATCTTATAATTCGATTCCAGCAATAAAATTGCTGGTAAATAACTTTTCCATGAATTTTGCTAATTAGCCCAGATTATTATTGCAGTTTCGACATTTCTATTTGAATACAATAAATTGAAATATACAATACTTACAATAATATTAATTGCAATAAAAACTTATTCACCATAATTTAATAGATGTCTTATAATTTAATAGCTGCCTAAATCAATGAGGGTTTGTAGTGTAATAGTGTATATCAAAGGGTAACCGATTTCAGCACTCCGGTGCCGTAGTATAGCAGCATTTGTAAATAATATGCATCCCGGTATGCACGTCGTCTCCTGTAGTTTTATGGAAATTCATTTAGAAAATCGTTAAAACATGTTATCCCGAGGTTTTTGAGGTCAATGA
Organism: Diabrotica virgifera virgifera; assembly: GCF_917563875.1. NCBI lineage: Eukaryota > Metazoa > Arthropoda > Insecta > Coleoptera > Chrysomelidae > Diabrotica > Diabrotica virgifera. The sequence continues at coordinate 131,128,392 of NC_065446.1, forward strand.
ACATGAATATTGCTTCAACGATGCTGTACGAGGTAGGAAAATAGTTGAAATTTATTATCTTGGGGTTTCTGTGGTCACTGAACACGAATATTGCATCCAAGATGCTGTACGAGGTACCTGTTGCCCGGTATTCCGGTATGCACGTCGTCTCCTGGAGTTTTATGAAAATTCATAATTAAAATCTTTGAAACTTTTTATCCCGACCTTTTTGAGGTCGTTGAACACGAATATTGCTTCGGCGATACTGCACGAGGTACCTGGTGCCCGATATCTATATCAGCTCTTGGAGTTTTACTAAAATTCGTTATGAGAATAGTTGAAAATTTATTACCTCGGCGTTTTTGGGGTCGCTGAACAAGAGAATATTATATGGAAGATGTTGTACGATGTACCTGGTGCCGGTATCTATGTCGTCTTTTGGAGTTTTTCTGGAGTAAAAATAACAATATATTTTTTTAATTGATAGCGCAAATTAGAAAAAATTTAAGCGAAAAATTTTGATATTTTTTAGAATTCCTAATAGTTGTTTTGGGTATAAACATGTAACAACCTCGATTATATGAATAAAACTCTTAATAGCCTTAAAACACTGGAATAACAAACATTTTATTAAGAATTTTCATATAATTCCCGGATCCGGCGTAAATACAGGGCACCAGGTACTTCCAAAGCATCTTCGTTGCAATATTCGTGTTGAGCGACCTCAAAAACTCGGAGATAATAAATTTTATCTATCCATCTATAAGCGAGGTTCCTACAGCCTCTGCCGCTTCTCGCATTTCGACTGCCATCGTTTTTTGTCCATCCATTCGTCTTCTTTGATGGCTCTATCTTTCATGATGTGCCGTACATTTTCTTCCTAGGCAACTGAAGGTCTTCCCCTTCTTCTTCTTTGGTGTGGTATGTAATACCACACGCTCTCCTTAGATAATCCATTTCTACTACTTCTATTCTTTTTCTAACTTTTTTTGTCATCTGCCAAACTTCTGCCCCATAATTCATAATAGGCTCTACCAAGGTACGAAAGATTGTCAATTTCGTTTTTTGTCTTATATCTTTAGACCACAGTAGAGAGCTTATAATGTGTACCGCTTTTTTGCCCTACTGCGTTCTCTTTTCCATGTCTCTTTTGGTAGTGCCTCCTTTGGATACTATAGATCCGAGATATTTATATTCATTACATCTTTTTGTGGTTCTAATTTCTAACTCTGGATCTTCTTCATCATCTCCTATTTTAAGATACTCTGTCTTTGAAATATTTATATTGAGGTCCCATTTTTCATATTCTTTCTTTAGTTTTCTAAACATGTAGTCTATGTCTTCCTCATCATTCACTACGACTACCTGATCATCTGCAAAAAACAAAGTTGTTATTATATTTACCACTGCCTATATCTATTCCTATTCCGGATTCTTGTTTCCTCCACTGCTCTAGCGATGATTGAATATACGTTTTAAAAAAAGTCGGAGACAGACAACATCATTGTTTAAGCCCCTTTGATATAGGGAATTATTCAGATATAAAGTTTCCTTTTTTAACGACACTTTTTCCATTGTTGTATATATTTGCGATAGCATCCACATACTCTCTACTGAGACCTACCTTCGTCAATGTTTGAAACAGTTTTTTCAAAGGTACCGTATCGTATGCCTTCTCCAAATCTACAAACAATAGGTGGGTAGATAGATTCCTTGCCTTCCGTTTTTCTATTACCTGCTGCAGAACGAATATATTATCAATGCACGATTTTCCTGCACGAAATCCACTTTGTTCTTCCATGTCTTCGTATTCTGATTCTATTCTTTTTTTTTTATTATGACCGTACAACCTTCCTACTGAGCTGGTAACAGTTATTCCTCTATAATTAGAGCATATGAGTTTATCCCCTTTCTTGTATACTGAGCTGATGTATCCAACATTCCAATCATCAGGGATATTTTGTCCTTTTAAGCATTTATTAAATAGTTGAACCAACATCTCATGTAATATATTTGGTCCGTACTTTACCAACTCAATTGGGATGTCTCCAGGTCCTGCTGCTTTACCGTTTTTAGATCTTTTGAGGGCTTCGCTTAACTCTCCGGTTGTTATGTTAACTATTTGTGTATGTTCGGATAATTCTTCCATTTCGATCTCTTGGAATTTACATCTATCTTCTGTCAGTAAGACCTCATAATGGTGTTTCCACTGTTTCAGATCTATTAACTTTATGTTAAAATTTTCCTTTCCTTCCCTCCTGAGAGACTTTATTACCTTCCACGCTTGCTTAACTCTTGTTCCACCCATATACCTATCCACATCTGCGCATTTTCGGTCCCACATCTCATTTTTACGTTTCACTACTTCTCTTTTACATCTCGATTTAATGCTGCATATCTCTTTTGATCTTCCTCCTTTCTTGTTAACATCCATTTCTGATAAGCAGTTTTCTTCTTGTTTACTAACGTATGCATATTTTCCTACCACTATTCTTAATTTTTTTTCATGTTTGTCTTTATACCCCAACGCTTCACTTGCAGCCTCATGAATGTATTTTTTAATTTGCTGGTAAAATTATTCCGCTGTTATATTTTCTCTTCCCACATTTTGTAATTTTGTGGGCAGTCGTAATTTATAAAGAAATTTCGTTGAATCTTATTTTAAGCTTTTTAGGTTATATATAGGAGATCTTACTTCTTGTCCATTTTCTATATTCTGTACCTGAGCATTATTGTTTTTGCGATAGTTAACAATCACGTTGGCCATAAGTAAACGATGATCGGATCCACATTCTGATCCACGGTATACCCTTACGTCAGTGGTTTTCAGCTGGAAAGTTTGACGTTGAATTACATAGTCGATTATCAAGCGCAGATTCCTAGTAGGTTGTATCCATGTAAATTCAAATTTTAACTCTTTTCATAATTTTCATAAACCTCCAGGAGATGAAGTGGATACCGGGCATCAGTAGTGGGATCACGATGAGTAGAATTCTATTTTGCTGACGTTATGTTGCCTAGCAACTGTCGATTCTCGCATTGTAAAATTCGTTCTGTGACGTCAGCAAAATAGAATACTACCGATCGTGATTCCACCACTGGTACCTCATACAGCATCTACGAAGTAATATTGGTGTTCTGCGACCTTAAAGACAAGGTCGGGATAACAAGTTTCAACGATTTTCATAATAAATTTTTATAAAAATTTCGATTTTTTTTTAATATTATTTAATAATAGTTTTTTTAAATATAAAGAACCTTGAGTATATGAATAAAACTCTAGATGCTCTAGCCTTAAAAACCCCGGAGTAACAAGTTTCAACCAATTGTATTATGAATTTTCATAAAATTTCCAGAGATGACGTAGATACATGGCACAGGTACTTCTTACAGCATTTTCTTTGCAGTATTCGTTTTCTGAGATTTCAAAAACCTCGAGATAATAATAATTTTAACTATTTTCATCTCGAATTTCCATAAACTTCCAGGAGATGACGTAGATACCTGGCACCAGGTACACCGTAGAGCATCGCCGAAATAATATTGATGTTCTGCGACCTCAGTACCTCGGGAAAACAAGGTTCAACGACTTTCATAATGAATTTCCATAATACTCCAGGAGACGACGTGCATACTGGGATACAGGGCAACATCGACCTCAAAAAGCCCCGGGTATAAAAACTAATTTTCATGATTATTTTTACGGTTGTAAATTTTTATTTCTTGAACACTTGGAAAATGCATTTTACGCCTACAACAATGCAAGTTTTATTTTTCCCTCACGCAAAGTGGTCTAGAATTTTTCTGAAGTTCTCCCGAATCGAATGCAGAAGGTTTCATATCGATCCGTTTTACATTAAAAAAGTTAGATATTTATAGAGAAATCCGTCCAAGAAATGAAGCTTAAAATAGTACAAAACCTCGCAATTTTTAAAGAATAGATCGATTGGCTTGAACATTTGAAAATAAGTAGTGCAATGTCCAAAGATCAAAATCTATATGATGCCGAAAGGCGCTTTTACCATGGGGGTGGTTGGCACCCCATCTCGGGGGTGGAAATTTTTTATTATATTTTGACCACAAAAGTGTGTAAAAACATTCATTCTAAGCAAAAAACGTTCTATAAATTTTTTTGATAAAATTAATAGTTTTCGATTTATTCGCTAGCGAAAGTTTTTAATATCGAAAAAGTCAATGTTTTTAATAAGTTTTCTGCTAATAACTCCAAAATTTTTCGTTTTATCAAAACAACTTTACTTAACAAAAATGTACCTTTTGAAAAAGTAAACAAAACTGTTTTCTTTAATTTTCTTTAAGACCAATTGTAATCGAGCTATACTTTAGCTCTTCTTCGTCAAATGCTAAATATTGTAGTTTTAAAGTCAAAAGACGGGAAAAGTATGCATTTTTCGCAAATAACTTGTTTAAACTAATTTAAAGAATATAAAAATATCTATCTCAGGAAATATAAAAAAAGTATCGAGCTCAAAAATTAAGTGACTTATAATGAATACAATGTTAGTCCCTAATTTTTCAGCGAAAAAGTGATCGAAAGCAACCTTCTAATTCTAAAGCAACCACCATCCTAATTAAAATTAGTCATTGTCCTTATTTGGTCTTCTTTATTTATGTATTATTAATATGTTCTAGAAGTTTGACCGACATAGAATGATTAGTTTAAAAAAAAAATGGAGTTACAAACGAATAACGAATTTTTGTAGTTTGGAAAAAATGGCCTTTTCTTTAGAATAGATAGATTATCGTCAGCGATACGAAAAAATGTTTCGATATGAAATTGTAGCTTATTTAATTTCCAAGAACCTGATTTGCAAAAATTTTTTCTACGGTAAAAAGTAAGTGAGCTATTAACTAAACTAAATCTTGTATTAACATGCAAAAACCACCTTTACCAACCCTTTCAAAGTCACCTCTTTTTGCGACTAAGGATTTTAAAAATATTTAATATTAATAGTCTTATAGAGCTTATAAAAATCTACAAAATTATTTGTTAACAAACTTTCTAACATAAAAAATAAAAAAGTAACGGTTAAAAAATCAATATATTTTTTTTGAAAAAAAAGGAGAAATCCAATTGGAAGCATAATAATGTAAGTTAGCGGTGTTTTTAGTCATTGACCTTATTCATTTTTCTTTATTTATGTATTAGTAATGTATTCTAGAAGATTGACGGGCTTAGAATGATTAGTTTTTAAAAAACTGGAATTAAACGCGAATAAGGAATTTTTGTAGTTTAATAAAAAATGCCATTTTCTTCAGAATAGAAAGATTAGTATCAGAGATACAAAAAAATGTTTAAATATGAAATTGTAGGTTATTTAATTCCCAAGAATTTGGTTTGAAAAAATTTTTTCTACGGCAAAAATTAAGTGAATCGTAAATGAGTATGTATATCGAAAAATATTGATTTTTTCGATATAAAACTAACACTTTCGATAGCGAATAAATCGAAAACTATTAATTTTATCAAAAAAATGTATAGAACATTTTTTGCTTAGAATGAATGTTTTTATCAACTTTTACGGTCAAAATATAATAAAAAATTTCCACCCACGAGATGGGGCGGCAACCACCCCCATGGTGAAAGCGCCTTTCGGCATCATATAGATTTTGATCCTTGGACTATCCACTACTTATTCTCAAATTTTCAAGCAAATCGATTCATTCTGTAAAAATTGCGAGGTGAAAAGCTTTATTACTTGGACTATTATTCGATTTTAGTATTTTATTTTTTGCAAGATTCCCTATAGTTCTTTCAACTTTCATATTTTCCTGTAACTTATTGTATTGTAATCAATACTCTATCAATAATTTATCATTATTAAAATGTGGAGCGAAGTCGGTACGCCTTCTTAAATCCTAAATACAAGTTATCCTGTTTTCAAGGAACAGGATAAATTTACTAAGAAAACAACGAACTGTTTGTGTATCAAAGCCTTTTGTGGCTTACGTGTCTCCCGACATCTACAAAACGAAAGCAAACTAAAGTGTAGACAATATAACACCGAGTAACTACAAATCTTCGTCTTGAATCTTGAAAGACATTTTCCAAAAGGTGCGGCGTCATTTTTAATCTATAAGGTCAATAAGACGAACGACAGCTGTGAAAAGAATCGAGGACGTTGGCAAAAAAAGGAACGAAAGAGAATGGAGCGACTTGATTCATCCCGGTAGGTAGAAAAAAAGCAATAAATCAACTATTAGCAGTTTGGGAAGTGATTAAAGAATCTGCGAAGTTCAAGAGTCTATAAAACTCTCTAAATTTGACAAGTTCGCCGATACGTTTCGAATTTAAAATTGCTACTTTTGAAAAGTTTTTCTGTTTTACACAAAAAATGCCAACTTTTCGTAAGGACCATAAAATTAAGAAGTTAAAATTACTTTTAATAGTTTTATAGTCATTTCAAACAGAAATGTACACTAGGCTGGGTCAAAATTTTTTTTCCAAAACGTTGTTATAGTAACATTTATATTGAATTAGAAAAGTGTACAATAATCCTGGTCAAAAAAATCTGGACATTTGCATTTTGTATGTTTTTCTGTTGGTGTTAAATAGTTTAAATGGGGAGGAAGTAAACATTAATATGTAATAGAAATCGTTTATTTAAATCACTAAAAAAGTAATAATAGGAAAATAAGTCAACCAAAAGAAAGTTATAAGTGACGTAAACAAAACATTAACATAACCTCCTCTATATCTGTGGAGGAGTTTAATACGCCTAGACATACCTGCAATAAGTTGCTTAATCTGTTCTTGCGGTACAGGTAGGGACATAATCTCCATTCAACGCTATTTTCAGCTCTTGAATTGTTTCTGGCAATGGCTGCCTTCTTTCAATATTTTTGCCTAAAATGTCCCATAAGTGTTCTAACGGATTCATGTGAGGATTGTAAGTGTGCTTCAGACACTGTCGTATGTATCTTTCAGCTGCTAGAGTTCCATGTTCGAGGTAAATTAATTCGGTGCATCCATCAAAAGAAAAACCCGCCCATATCATAATACCTCTGCCATCAAAGGGCGTTCTGACTGAAATACAACAATGTGCAGATCGTTTTTCGGGTCTTCTCCACACAGATTGAGGTCCGACTGGATATAATAAGCAAAAACGGGACTTGTCAGAAAACATAACAGCGCAATGAGCTGCTATCAACTTAAGGCACGCTATTGAAGCGTTTTAAATATCTGCTCTGATAGGGTCAGGGATAAAATTAACTACATAGATACTGGGGGTCAAAATGGGGCTAAAGAAGGAGAAGAAGCAGACACTCAAACCTTCTTTTGCGTACGGCGCATCAGTTGGTTATTTGATGAACAGCCTAGCGGGTTAGTTTTAAGGAACGAGAGGGTTTTAGAAGAACTAACTACCATTACCAAATAATCAAAGGATACTTACACAGAATAGAGGACCTTTCTACTGTTTGAGGACGCCGTTTAAAAAGTCCTCTGATTCACTATTGGGTACTTACTGGAAATATGTTCGTACTTACGGGTACCAATTGGGGTGACGTTTATGTGAGATTCCTCTTTTGGATCTAATTGGGCAACTTTCAACATCCTTTTGGCTTCTATGCCACTTTCTCTTTTCTTTTTACCAAAACTCAATTACAGTTGTATTAGAAATATGGTTAATAATTTTTCAAAGGGTTACAGAAATAAAAATAGGTACATTGTTGAAATGTTTATTAAAACCTCAAAACTTTATTTTTATTATTTATAAAAAACATATTCTCTAACAGGAAATACATACATTATCATAGAAATGACAATAAAAAAATTATAACCTTTATATGATTTTTACAATACAAGAAATAATATTCAAACTTTATTGAGCAGTGTATTTTCAAATTATGTAGTTGTCAGATGTCACTGCATATTATTTAATGTACACAATATTAGAGCTTCATTTTTAAACAAATAATGCTTAGGAAGCTAGAAAAACAAGACAGAACGAAGGATATTTAAATATTAAACGTTTTACAATCACTCTCTTTTCAAAATTTTTACCAACTGCAATTTTCATATTTACTTGAAAGTAAATATCTTTTATAAACAAATTGTACCGGGTGTCCCAATAAGAATGGCTCTCGGCCATATCTCAGGAACCGTTTATAGTACAGCTTTGAGAAAAAATTTTTTATAACAAAAGTTGCCTCAGGAAAAGCCTGGAAATTATTGTCATAATTGTAGGTCCACCGCTAGGGGGCGTAATTGAATATCAATAATTAAAAAATCAAAATTTTACAAAATTTATTTACTGAAAGGGCACTGGAAATCCAATCATCGTATTCTTCATAAAATTCTGCGCGTATTTGATTTCACAAGTTTAAGTCTAACTTTTGAAATAAGAGCTGGGGGTGAGTGGGAACCTTCTTATGAAAAAATGGCTCTAAGTCCGGTTCTGCTAAATCGAATATTGCATACAATATTCCAGCCATTTTTTCATAAGAAGGTTCCCACTCACCCCCACCTCTTATTTCAAAAGGTAGACTTAAGCTTGTGAAATCAAATATGCGCAGAATTTTATGAAGAATACGATGATTGTATTTCCAGTGCCCTTTCAGTACGATGATTGTATTTCCAGTGCCCTTTCATTACGATGATTGTATTTCCAGTGCCCTTTCATTAGGTAAATTTTGTAAAATTTTGATTTTTTTAATTTTTGGTATTCAATTACGCCCTCTAGCGGTGGACCTACAATTATGGAAATAATTTCCAGGCTTTTCTCGAGGCAACTTTTGTTATAAATATTTTTTTCTCAAAGCTGTACTATAAACGGTTCCTGAGATATGGCCGAGAGCCATTCTTATTGGGACACCCGGTACAGTACCTTTTTAAAAAAGATTTCCTTGTCACACCACACTAAACCAAAATTTCCATGTGTCATTCACATTAGGGCATTCTTCAATTATTGACGACAACAAAGGGCTTTAGATAATGGGAAACAGGACAAAAGCTGGAACAAAGCCAGACATCTCTTCGGGGACTTCAGATAGAGAATAACATTGGACCAAACAAAAAAAAAATGAACGGAACGTCCACCATACCGGTCACTAGCTGCGTCGCAATTCATGGGTATCTATGTCATGGTTTTTTCACTAGAATAAATTTTTCAAATGTTTACACCTTGGCAAAACCAGGTCAATTAAATGGGTAAGCAAATAAAATAAAAAAACAAAAATAGTATATTTTTTATAAAAAAGGCCCATTAAATATGTGATAAAGATATGGATTTATAAAAGCGTAAACATCGTGAATACGAGTGGTGATGCATAACTGAAACTATGTGTATTTATTGCATCAGAATCATAATTATTATTAAACGCTTTTATTTAGTTCAATAGTTTTCGTCAAATCTTTAGACGTTAATTTGAGTGCCTTTTCTCCAATGTAAATGAATGAAAATTTGCAGACTAATGCATTCGCGGGAACAATACACGAATAATCAATATTTTTTTTATGTTTATTATTATTGTTTAAATAAAAAAACGATTTTAATGGAAAATGCTTAAATTCTCTTGTTTTTTACAATGTAAAAACTTGAAACTTGTACGTGTTGTAGTTAATGATATGAACTATACATAATTTAACTTTTTACGTTAATTGTTTACGTTATGCTTCATAAATAAACAATAAAGTTTCAAATTTTTTGCCGATTCCGACTACTTTTCATGCTATTACCTCATATGTTTTATACATATTTTAAGAAACATGACGATATATTTTAATGTTTGAAAAGTGTAAGACTAAAAAGTAAAAAATAAAAAAATATAAATTTTTTTTAAGAAACGTTTTTTGTTAGTAGTTACGAGTGACTAAAATTAAAAATATAAAAAAATCAACTAAAAACCAAAAAATAAAAAAAATTGAAAAAATCTAACACATTCGTTAAAGAAAAGCGTGGGGCGAAAACCGTTTATTCGATGAAGATGCGCCACGCTTTTCTTTGACGAGTGTGTTAGATTTTTTCAATTTTTTTTATAATGCAATCAATTTCAAGTAAACTTATTTAACAATTTAAGTAAAGATGTTCATCAGTTTCTATTCTCTCCTACACTTTCGTCTATGATGATTGTGTCCCTATTATCACATCATAGAGCTGAGCAATTGCTGCATATGCTAGAGAAGTTTAGACCTTCTTTTTTGCATTCACAGTTACGAATGCATTCGTATTTCTAAGTACACACTATGAGGGAAAGTAATTCCTCGGGAGCTGCAGCACGTACTGTTGTAATTGGTGTCAGGTGTTCGTTAATCTTCTTTCAACCCCACTCGAATGGATTCTTCTTACTCAGTCACTGCTGTACCTGGTGGTAGGTAGGTTCTGAATTAATGCTGGCTGAAATCTCCTGAAGTACGGGTAGAAGTAGTGCAACTAATTTGAGTAAAGGATATAGGCTGCTTTGCGATAGTCTTCCATTAAGACTGGTACCGAAAACAATCTAGATCTTTCATGTTCCTGGCGCCAAAGATCGCAAGAAGGAAATTCTTTTCACCGTCAGCTACTGCCCTGGGGTCAGTTTTGGGGTCGTTGAAAACTAGAAGTTTTCTACGAATAGCGTCGCTAGCTTGCACTGTCTTATACGGTGTAATTTTTCCCTTCTTGTATATAGCTGATACTGTGTCACATCCTGTAAAGGAGTATATTGCAAAGAGTATATCCTGCATATTCCCAATACCTGGCTGAATGTCAGCAATAGTGTAGACTTTTTCCTGCTGAATGCCGTTCTTTGTTATCACCATTTTGAACTTCTTCTCTGATGGTGCGTGGACAGTCAACAAAACTAGTAGATCCGTATCATCACCAATAACATGAGATTTAACGTCTTTCTTAGCTTCATCAGTAGCTGTTAAAACTATTAATAGCGTCACACGATGCTTGATGAACTGTGCAACAACATCTTTGTGAGTAGTATGAAGTGAAATAAGAACGATTTTGTGGTTAGCGTTAACTAAAAATTCACTGTGGTTTATATTTATATGGATTGAATCTTTAACTTTCATTTTAATGCTAGAACATTCTCTGCGTAGGTGTTCTTCATGTTTTGTGTTTCCTTGCTAGTATTCATCAATTATAACATGATAACCCTTTCTTGGGCATCGTATCCTCTATTGGACAACAATAATATGATTGCACAATATGGATGTTTAATAAAATCCATTAGTTATTTTTGTTTAGCCATATTTTACTAAAAAAATATCTGAAAATTACAATAATGTATACATATATAACCCTCTGTAACTTTGGAACCGTTCGTTTTAGAAGGATTATGCATTGAGCATTTTTCCAAATTTAATATAGAAAATTTTTGTATACAACTTTGTTCACACTAAACCGCATAGTTTTAGAAATATTGACGAAAAGGGAAAAAACTACTAATTTACTAATTTCTTCCCTCACCCCTCCTCCCAATCCCGACGCTCAAAATGATGTAAGGTTTTACTGAACAATATGTAGACCATAATATAAAACAATTTGGTGTTTAGGCTATTGATTATGTTCAAAATAAGAGAGCTAAAAGGAACTACAACGTTAATGGGATTTTATTATCTCATATTGTCAATGAACCTCTGTATTTGAAAAAATCGCTGAGTGCTACCATTTAGATGGGTGCGTTTTTGAGAAAGGGGCGAATTAGTCCCTAGGCTCAGGGTGAATTAGGGTGAGTTCTTTGCATTTTTGGTACAAACATGTCTGCAGGAAAATTGTTCCAGGTTAAATTTACTATCGAAATGTCACATATTGAAGTCAAAAATATTTTTGTTTACAAAAATATATTCAAAAGAAAAGCAAGAAAAAAATACCAAAGACAGCAATTTTGTTTTTTGCCCCATAACTTTTTACCTCAGGGATATAGGTATAGGTATTGCTTTAGCGAAAAATAACTTAGTCTTTTCTCTTTAAAATGACGTTCAGGAAAAGTTACTAGGATTTATATTTTCCGACACACGATTTTTCAAAGTTCGCCGCTCACAGCATTTTTGGGCCATTTTCCGCATTATTTCGCAAACATTGTTCTGTAACTTTTTTCTACGCATTTCTAGGTATATGTAATGGTACATTTAGTAGAAGCAGAAGTCAATTATGTTTAAAATGGTCTATTGTATAAGGTTGTGCGACTATTTTTAGCAAGTTATGCTTTTTCGACGTTTATGCTTTAATGATTTTTGATATTTTTTATGAGTATTGTTTAAATTTCTCATTAGGACTTTTTTTCTTGTACATTTAGGTATATACATTATGCAATAAGAAAAGCTTATTTTCTTTACTTTAAAATGGTATATTGCAAAAAATTCTAGGACTATTTTTAAACAAGATATCCGAAAAATATCCAAGGTTATCCGTAATTTGAGAAAAATTTAAAAAAATTTTATTTTTTTTTTAATTAGAAGATCATTGCATATTTTAACATAATTTTTATGTCCAAATAACTTTTTTTAATAACACTTTTTGATATTGTGAAATATAAAGGTAATTTACTCTTGAGCGAAATTCATATTTTGAACATACCTTATACACTATTGATAAAATTTTATATCTGATGATTGAATCTCAGGTTTTAGATTATGCAAAGCATTTTATAAAGAATCATTTTTTTTCATTAAATTAATAATAAAAAAGTTTTCCATGTGGTTCCAACTTAGTGGGACCTGTGGCATGTGTATACAGAGAGCACGTAAAGGTTGGCATAAATTCATTTTCTCGAGAATCGATGATTTTGGAAAAAAATCCCTAAATTGGTCAATTTTTATTTTTAAATTACGACTTTTTGGCATATATATCATACTAGTGACGTCACCCACCTGAGCGTGATGACGTCATCCATAATTTTTTTAAATGAGAATAGGAGTCGTGTGATAGCTCATTTAAAAGTTATTTCAATTCTCTATTCAGTAATATAAACATTAGCATAATTATTTATACAGGGTGTCCAAAAAGTTTTTTTGGATTAAATTTATTGACATAAAAAGAAGAATGTATGTAATTTATTTAGTTCAAAATACATTTTACTGCTCTCAGAAAACTGAAAAAAATGTTTAGTTGAAAAATAATCATTGCTTTTCGCTTAAATTAAATGTTCACACTGTCACGAGGCTGGTGGGTGGCGGATTTAATATTGAATTTTAGCAAAAAATAATATTTATTTGCCAAATAAACATTTTTTGCTAATTTCTGATAGCAGTAAAATGTATTTTGAATTAAATAAATTACACATTGAATTCTTCTTTTTATGTAAATAAATTTAATTCAAGAAAAATTTTTTTGGACACCCTGTATAAATAATTATGTTAATGTTTAAATTACTGAATAGAGAATTGAATTACCTTTTAAATGAGGTATCCCACGACCCCTATTCTTATTTAAAAAAATCATCGATGACGCCATCACGCCAGATGGGTGAAGTCACTAGTATGATATATGCCAGAAGTCGTAATTTTAAAATAAAAATTGACCTGTTTGGTTTTTTTTTAATCGTCCATTCTCGAGAAAATGAATTTATTTCAACCTTTACGTGCTCACTGTATGTCACATTTTGAGAAAGCATATCTTGTTTAAAAATAGTCCTAGAATTTTTTACAATACACCATTTTAAAGTAAAGAAAATAGGCTTTCTTTTTTATTGCACAATGTATACACCTAAATATACAATAAAATAAGTTATAATAAGAAATTTAAAAATAGTCGTAAAATATATCAAAAATCATTAAAAACAGTGCTGTTTTTGTGACGGTACGCACTGGTACGCCGTACCGTACTCTTGGGACAAAAAAATAAAAAAAAAACAACAAAATTTTAGACAACTTCCTGAATTTTTGCCTTGCTCCCAAACAGCTTTAAAATGCCCTTATGGAGGCTAAATTTAAAAAGTTTTCCCGGAGGTTGACCCCCCTTATGAACACTCCCCAGACCCCCCGGAACACTGCGTACCGGAACCTATATTGTTACCAAAACAGCATTGATTAAAAGTATACAATTTTCAAAAACTACATCTTGCTTAAAAATAGACATACAGCCTTCTACAATAGACCAGCGGTTCTCAACCACCGTGTCGCGACACACTGGTGTGCCGAAAGAACCTATCAGGTGTGTCGCGAGATTTAAGAATACGATATTTTTATTTATATTTTTTTACTTGTTATAATATACCAATCATAACTTGTTATAATTTTATATATTCTTTCTGTTTTGTTTTTTGCTTGTTATGTTTTTACGAAATAAAAAATAATATGCTTTATATTCATCTGTACTTACCTACCACTAGCAAAAATTTGTACATATAAGGGTGTCGCGAATCTGTAAGGAGTACGTTAGTGTGTCGCCGAGTAAAAAAGGTGGAGAACCGCTGCAATAGACCATTTTAAAGGTAATTGACTTTTCTGTCTAATAAATGTACCATTGCATATACCTAAAGTTGCGTACAAATTAGTTACAGAACAATGTTTACGAAGTAACAAGGAAAATCGGCCAAAATCGCTGTAAGTAGCGAAATTTGAAAATTCATATTTTGGAAACTAAAAATTATAGAGACTTCTGCCACACACCATTTTAAAGAGAAAGGTACAAGGTTTTTTTTGTGAAGCAACGCCTATACCGATATTCCCATGGAAAAGTTATGGGGCAAAAAAACAAAATTGCTATCTTTCGTGTTGTTTTCTTGCTTTTCTTTTGAATATAATATTTTTGTAAAAAAACCATATTTTTGACTTTAAAATGTGATATTTCGATAGTAAATTTAATCTGAAACAATTTTCATGTAGACGTGTTTGTACCAGAAGTGCATAGAACTCACCCTAATTCGCCCTGTGCCTAGGAAATAATTCACCCCTTTCTCAAAAACGCACCCCTTTAAATGGTAGCACTCCGCGTTTTTTATATTTAGAGGTCAGTTGACTATATAAAACCCCGTTAACGTTGTAGTTCCTTTCTAAAATACATAATCAATAGCCTAGTTGGAGGAAAACTTTTAATTTGGATGTCTAGGTTAGGCATTTTTTGGATGTATTGTATCATCAAGTCATTTTTAAAACAGCTACTACCAGGTGGGACGAATTAGCGCCCAATATTTTTTATAAATATACTTATAAACCATATTTTTAAAGCGTTGTTACGTACCATTTGACTGAAAACTAACAAATCACAAAATTCCCGCCACACTACATAAAGGTAGATTAATAGCCGTCTAAATAATGGGTGACTTGAAATAAAAGTAACTTCACAAGTTTTCGTAATGACATAATTTCGTAATGACATATTATATGTACCAAGACAAAAGTTTCCAAGTTCAGAATTGGGAGCATTAATTCGAAACTTGCCGAATTTTCTAGACGTGAATGTCTTGATATACATTCGATCTGCATAAAATTACAGCTAACAAATGACTACGTTGACGTTGAGAAATATAACCCTGTTTTTGACAAAATGGTTTAGGGCTTTTGGTTCTAATTTTAGAATATTGAATCGTTTCTGCGTTAACGGGGAGTTTTTTGATTAAATGGAATCGTGCATGGACTATAATATTCGGTTTGGAAAGATTACTTAAAAAGATACATTAGATAATTGTTTATATCTTTAAATCAGTTCAAATACTAAAAGACTAAAAAAAGAAGTATATAAGTAGACTAAGTATAGCTCTACCATCTTTCTAATAGACTAATTAATATTGAGCTCAGCAGGGTGCTATTGTGAAATTTGATAAACAAGAAATCTACCTGCTTTATAGAAGGATCTCCCCTTTAAGTAATTTCACACTTCAAATAAACAATAAGACCCGATGACAGAGTTCGGTCCTGAGAGGTATACTAGTTAGTGCGAATTTGTCAGCTCCAAACGAAAACAGGTATTTAGATAGTAGTTAACGATTAAAAATATATTACTTTCTCAATATAAGTGTATAAGAGTGCGCTCAACAACACCCTGTAGTAAGTAATCTTTGAACTTAAATAAAAATGGATCATTTCACAGGAATTTATTATTTATCATAAGTCGGCTTGCTACAAAAAACTCTAAACAAGTTTATTCGTTATCTATAACGACATGATAAAATCACCTGTTTTAAAAAAAGTCCGTATTTCAGATTTTACTTAATTTTAAATTATAAAGAAAAGATGTTAAATGTAACTGTCGGGACTTCTGACTACAGGAACTCCCAAAAGGAAAACACTACTAAAACTTATTCTTCTGCTGTGATTGAACAACAATATCGAGCACAAAAATATCCTATTTTCCTCACGGCTTTCTAACAACAGAGTGTATGTACCGTGCAAACAAAAACGTTGTTGAACATTTCATGAATAATTATGGAGGGTCTATAGAAATTAATAACCAAAAAGTCCAAGCACGCAAACTAGTTACTCTAGCAGAAAGACTAATTCTGTCAAACGTCTGTCCCACCATTCCGCATGCTTTATTAACTCAAGAAATTGAAAAATTAGGCCTTCAAACCATGTCTCCCATGTCATTTCTCAAGATAAGTGCCGGTTTGCCGGAATTCAATCACGTTTATAGTTTTAGACGACAAATGTTTATCACACCACCGCTTGCCTCAAGACCTGAATCCATATTAATCAATTATGATAACACCAACTATAGAATTTTTTTGTTACAAGATTCCTTGGTATGTTTTTCATGTAAAAGGCAAGGCCACACTGTACAACCCAAGAATCAGTTTCTGAAAATTATAATCAAATTCCCCACTTCCAGACATCTTCGTAATTAACTTCCGGTTGACCAAGCGGGGGAAATTGTGACCCCAGCGTATGTTTTTCTTTAAAAAATTCAAAAGTATTTTCAATTTTTAACTCATTATTTTTTTACTTGACTTTAATATCATTCTAGGTATCCTCATATTTTGAAATAAAAAAAATTCCCTATATTTTACGAATAAAAAATATATTCTGAAGTTGATGTTTAGTAAAATAGCGTCTATTATGTGTAATTTCAAGTAGTTTTACGCTAATGACGTCGACTTTGCAAAGTAACAAGACACTTACTCAACATACGCACTACACACGACACTAATACTCATGTTGTGACTGGCTGAATGACATAAAGTCCATGCCATAAAAAAATTTAAATAAAAAAAATACTTCATTTTTTTGTTAATTGTCATTTTTGACATTTTTGACCTGGGGTCATTGCCCCCCCCCTTGGTCATCCGTGTAACAAAAAAAGGTTGGTCGTCGGAAGGTTAACACGTCCCCAAATACTTCCAACTATCCCCTCAAAAACTCCAACCGCATAACCAATCATCAATATAGATACAACCCAGTCTAAACAAAATAGCTCAAAAGGCAGTTTGGAAGAAATTGTCACACCTCCCCCAGCGCAAGATGCTAATTCAGAAAACCCAAGTCTAGATCCGTTTGTTAAACCAAATGGTGCTCCTGCCAAAAAACTAAAAAAAAAGTAAGAAAAAGACTCCAACCCACGTACTCATCGAACCGGCCAAGGCCTTCATCTCAGAGCAAAACCCTTCATTTATCCTTAAGCAATATACCCTTATTTCAAACAAAGATCCATTAAAGTTAGATGTACAAAAATAAGGAAGAAACTACTGAGACATTTAGAGATGACTTACTCGGATACTGAGGCATCAGAGACTGAAAGTGAGTTTTCTCAATAATCGAGTCATGACCTTTTGTAACAATCCCAAATTTCAATTTTTATTTATTATACACGGGCTTCTCTTCAATTTTACAGTGGAACATTAACGGTTTTTACAATCACCTTCCGATGCTTTAAATAATTCTGTCCAGATACAATCCAGATATAGTTTGTTTTCAGGAAACTAATTTCAAAAATGAAAACAAACAAACTTTAAAACAATTTAAAAATTACTGCAAAAATCGAACTAGCCAAGAAAAAGCCAGTGGCGGAGTAGCTATCTTTGTTAAAAAAGTCAATTAAAACCACAGTAATTGTTCTCCAAACTAATCTAGAAGCAATTTGCGTTAAAGTTAACTCAAGTCCAAATATCTACGTTTGTAACTTATACCTTCCTTCATCAACGCAAGTAGACTCAGAAGTATTAACTGAACTCTTACAACAAATTCCTCAACCCAGACTTATTTTGGGCGATTTTAATGCCCACAATTTTTTATGGAGTTCTTCTACTGTAAATACCAGTTAAAGATTGCTTGAAGAGATATTTGAACAGTCCAAACTTTCAGTCTTAAACGACGACAGGTCCACTAGATTTAATAAATACAAAACGGTGAATCTTTATGTATAGACCTTACGATATACGAACCAGGTCTGACCCCCAAAGCTCACCTGGGACAGGCTCAATTTCTTATACAACAGTGATCACTATCCACTTTTTATTCATAATAACAAAAACGAAAGTGGACAGACATTTACCTCAAAATGGAATTTAAAAAACCCTAACTGGAATCTTTTTCAAATTTAATCGAAAGCAGTATGACAATATTTAAAACTACCACAAATATAGACGAGACACTTAAGAACCTTGTTATCACTGTCACAAAAGCAACAGAAAGAGCAATAGGAAAAACTATATGCATAAAACAACGCAACGCCGTCCCATGGTAAAATAATGAATGAAAAACAGCAGTTGAATCTAGCAAAGAAGCTTTTAACAAATACAAGCGCTACAAAACTGTTGAGAATAAAATTGAATACACAAAACAACGTGCTATAGCCAAAAAGACAACTAGAATGCCAAACGCCAGTCATGGACTCAATATGTATTAACGTTAAATTCAAACACTGCCATGACGGAAGTATGGAACAAAGTCCGAAGAATATCTAGGTTAAATAGCAATCATAATAACAAAAGCCTCGAGATAAATAAAAAGGTAGTTACTAATAACACTGAGATTGCTAAAATCCTTGACAAAACATACAAAAACCGATCCAGTAATGTTAATTATAAAAAAACGTTCATTAATTACAAACAACGAGAAGAAAATAAGAAAATTAGCATTATGACTGACAGATGAACCATTAAATTTACCCATTTCTCAATTAGAGTATAGAGAAGCATTATTAAATCTCAGAAACTAGCAAGAAACTAGCGCTGGTTCGGACGATATTCCTAGTATTTTTATCAAACACCTTCCGGCTAGCGCTCACAAACAACTTCTAGATCTGTTTAATATTATTTGGCTTCAGCACAAATTTCCTGAAAAATGCCATGAATCTACAGTAATACCTATAAAAAAAACCTAATAGTATTAAAACAAGTCCTGAGTCATACAGACCGATATATTTAACATGCGCCATGTGTAAATTACTAGAAAAAATGATTAATAATAGACTAAGATGGGACTTGGAGAGACAAGGTTCAATTATTCCAGAACAAAGTGGTTTTAGAGAGCAAAGGTCAACCATAGATAATAATATCATAGTTTTGGAAAGTGACATTTCTGAAGCATTCGCACTAAGGAGTAAATGTCTAGCGGTTTTCTTTGATATATCAAGAGCTTTCGATACAGCCTGGCACGGTTATATAATAAAAAAAGGTCACTGCCTCTTTTTTATTAAAAACTCCCTTGAAAATAGAACTTTCAGAGTTAGTACAAACAACACAACATAAGATATAATGCATCCAAGAAAATGGGATTCTTTAAGGCTCGGTTATAAGTCCTACCCTTTTCATAGTGGCAATCAATGATATTCTCAAAAATCTAAAATAGCCTATAAAGCAGGGGTGGGCAAATACTTTTAAGCGCGGGCCAAAATGAAATTTTAAAAATGTCTCCCGGGCCGGAAGACTATACCCAGTATGTATGTACGCTAATGTTTTTGGTGGAGATTTTTCTCTGCCCAAGAAATTTTTTTGACAAAGATACTAAAGTATCATTTTAAAGCATTTGGAGAAAGACATTTGACTGTTAATAATAATAAATTGTCTTTCTGGTGTGTACATGCAAACAATTTGTTTCCAGTAAAATTACGAAATTTTTAATATGGTCCATTATACCGGGTGTCCACTTATATTTTTCCCCATTTTAACTGCCTATAACTTCTAAACGGTTCAAGATAGAAATATGCGGTTTTCGCTGAAATGTTTTATTTTAGTAAAAGTTTTGTCTGAATGGATTGAATTTTTTATATATTCTTCAAATACGAAATAAAAAATGGCGGATTTTTGAAAAAAACTTTGTTGACTTTTTTTTAATGGAATAGCCAGTATATTTTTTTGTAAATTGACAGAAAGGTCATTCACCTATCCAGCGATATAAAGCTTTTCAAAATCGGTTGTCAAATCACTGAGTAATTAATTTTTAAAATTAGGGGTGCAACGTGGATGTCACATACCTAAATAACATAACTGAGCAAAATGATATTATATTATGTGATTTCCACATTGCATCTCTCATTTTAAAAATTAATTGCTCAGTCATTTGGCAACCGATTTTAAAAATTTTTATATCGTTGGATAGGTAAATGACCGTTTTTTCAAGACACAAAAAATATACTGGGTGTTTTAATAAAAAAAGTCAACAAAGTTTTTTTTTTCAAAAATCCGAAATTTTTTATTTAAAAGCGATATAAAAAAATGTTCATTTACCTAAAAACCTGGAAAAAGGGTAATTTATCTATCCAGCGATATAAAAATTTTTAAAATCGGTTGTCAAATGATTGAGCAATTAATTTTTAAAATGAGAGATGCAATGTGGAAATCACATAACTTGCTTAGTTATGTTATTTAGGTATGTGATATCCACGTTGCACCTCTCATTTTAAAAATTAATTACTCAGTGATTTGACAAGCGACTTTGAAAATACTTTATATCGCTAGCTAGGTAAATCACCTTTCTTTCAATTTACAAAAGAATATACTGGGTGTTCCATTAAAAAAAAGTCAACAAAGTTCTTTTCAAAAATCCGCCATTTTTTATTTCGTATTTGAAAGCGATATAAAAAATTTCATCCATTTAGACAAAACTTTTACTAAAATAAAACATTTCAGTGAAAACCGCATATTTCTATCTTGAGCCGTTTAGAAGTTATAGGCAGTTAAAATGGGGGAAAATATAAGTGGACACCCGGTACAGTGCGCTGGAATAAGTGTTACCCCTCCCCTATTAACTTATTTATTTTTAGCACATAAGCAAAACGCTCGGACAGGTCGATTTTTAAAACAATCGTAGTATATTCTGGCATCAATGTTTCGAACTTTACATGAATCCTCTTCAGGTGACAGGCATAACTTTGATTTTGTAAATGGAAAAGTACATCATGTGACACCTCATTTAAAAGCATTTGAGATACTGATTACAAAAATGTATAATACTTAAATATTTCCTAAGAGCGCAAGCGTAAAATTTCGGTCGAATTATTTTTAAATGCATTCATTTTTTGCGGATCCTGAGAAAACATCCTGAGAAAACTAATAAGTATTTTTGAAAGATTTAAACGCAGAATGTAAGATTACATTATTACCGAGGGCTGAAAGTCCCTTAAAATAAACAAAAAGTTTCTTTTGAATTATATATTTTAAGTTAATAATCACTTTTAATTGTCTATTTTTTTCACCCCTGTAACTTATTAAAATCATCATTAAAGAAGTTCCCAGGGACTTAAAACCCTCGGTAATACCGTAATATTTCATATTGCGTTTAAATTTTTCAAAAATACTTATTAGTTTTCTCAGGATCCGCAAAAAATGAATACATTTAAAAATAATTCGACCTGAAATTTTGCGCCTACGCTCTCAAAAAGGATTTAAGTATTATACATTTTTGTAATCAGTATCTCAAAAGCTTTTAAATGAGGTGTCACATGATGTACTTTCCCATTTAAAAAATCAAAGTTATGACTGTCACATGAAGAGGGATCATGTACAGTTCGAAACATTGATGCCAGAATATACCATGACTGTTTTAAAAATCGACTTGTTCGAGCGTTTTGCTTATGTGCTAAAAATAAATAAGTTAATAGGGAGGGGTGACACTTATTCCAGCACACTGTATTAAGCCATAACAAGGATCCAGATAAAAAATGAACTTCAGAAATTCGATCAAGAATAGAGTAATCAAGAGCAGCCTTTTTGAAGATGAGGAAATTTCTGAGTAACCAAAGATTCAATCTGCAAATCTAATATCGGATGGTAAAATGTTATGTCAAGTCAACCATCATAGATGGCATTCAAAGGAGACAACTGGGGCCTGATTCTAATTCATTTCGACAGTCGCAATTTCATTTCGACACCGCCATGACAGCCGGAGAGTATAGCGATTCTTGGGGATATTAACCTTATCATGTTGAGACTGCTCAGAATTTGGGTTGGCGCTTCGGTTTCTTGGATTTTGTTGATAGTCTGGGAAAATTATCGAAAAAATACCATTTTTGGGAAAAATTATTTACCAGCTATTTTATTGCTAAAATCGAATCTTAAGATTGCATATATTAGTAATATGGGGTATGACAAGTCCGCAGAAAGTGTGTTATTTTATTTATAAACAAATTAGCACTCCTAAATCTTCTTTTTTTTTTCAATTAGTGGTCTGTAACTCCTATAATTTTTCCTTTGAGCCAAAAACACTCAAATAAAAATTCACCGTAATTTAGTTCTGCACAAAGTTATTTTTTTTCCGATTTCCTTCAACAAAAATTTTACTCAGAAAATCCGAGTTTTCCCAAAAAATCTGCCATTTTCAATTAAAATTTTAGGGAAGTACCTAATTATTTATCAATAATTAAATAATTGAAGACATGAAAGATTTATTATAGTAGATTATACAGAGGGGCTAAATTATGGAATAAATTCATTTCTTTAAAACGGACGATTTTGGAGCAAAATCCCGAAAGAGGTCGATTTTTATTTTTAAATTACAATTTTTTGGCATATATTTCATACTAGTGACGTCATCCATCTGAGCGTGATGACGTAATCGATAATTTTGTTAATGGGAATAGGGGTCGTGTGGTAGGTCATTTGAAAGGGCGTTTAATTCTCTATTCAGTAATATAAACATTAATATCATTAGGTATTTATACAGGGTTGCCAAAAAAAATTTTGAATTAAATTAATTGGCGCAAAAAGAAGAATGTATGTAATTTATTTAACTCAAAATACATTGTACTGCTGTCAGAAAATAGAAAAAAAGGTTTATTTCACAAATAAACATTTCTTTTCGCTTAAATTAAATCACAAACAGCCTCCCTCCTACCTATTGGCAGTTTGAACTTTTAATTTAAGCTAAAAGCAATGTTTATTTGCAAAATAAACATTTTTTTCTATTTTCTGACAGCAATAGAATGTATTTTGAGTTAAATAAATTACATGCATTCTTCTTCTTGCGTCAATTAATTTAATTCAAAATTTTTTTTGGCCTCCCTGTATAAATAATGATATTAATGTTTATAATACTGAATAGAGCATTGAACGCCTTTGTAAATGAGCTACAACACGAACCCATATTCCTATTTCAAAAAATAATTACGTCATCACGCTCGGATGGATGACGTCACTAGTTTGAAATATATGCCAAGAAATTTAATTTAAAAATAAAAATCGACCTGTTTTGGGATTTTTCTCTAAAATCGTCCATTTTAGAGAAAATGAATTTATTCCATAATTTAGCCCCTCTCTGTATATCAGGAGACCGGCGACAATCTAACCAATAGTTTAACAATAATTAAAATGTTAATTAAAAAATTTCGGTCGAAATAATAACCAGAAAGATTATGATACACCAGAATAACTATGATTTTCATATAAAAAAGCACTATACCTATTCAACGTACCTTACAGGATTGAAATTGGACCATTTGAGCGGTCTCAGGAATGTTATAAAGAAACAATTTTTTGGCTTATAAACAAATAGAACCCCTCAGAAAATATTAGATTAAATTAAATTAAGTTAACGCTGTTGAAAAGAGCACGGCTTCTGTGTCCTTTTCGAAGAAAAACAAATTGAATTGCAAGGAGTGATTCCAGGTATAACTGGTCAAATTTGACCGGCATTTGCGACAGAGTTATAAACAACAGGATTTTAATCTTTGAACCATTAGATACCTTTTAATTCCGGTCCTCTTTGTACATACAAATTTTCATATCTTCAAGACACTCATAACAAAAAAGATTTATGTCACTGTCACCAAATTATTTAATTATTGATAAATAATTACTTCCCTCAAATTTTAGTTGAAAATTAAAGATTTTGTTTGGAAAACCCGAATTTTCCGAAGAAAATTTCCGTCGAAGGAAATTGGAATAAATTATCAATGTGCAGAATTAAATTACTGTCAATTTTTATGTGAGTGTTTTGGTTTAAAGTTAAAATTTTCGGAGTTATAGAGCAATAATAAAAAAAAAATATTTCGGAGTGCTAATTTGTTTATAAACAAAATAGCACACTTTCTGTGGACTTTGCACAGCTATATTACTAATATAGGAAATCTTAAGATTTGATTTCAGCATGTCCAGCAATAAAATAGCTGGTAATTAATTTTCCTTGTTTTTTACTAATTTTCCCAGATTATTACCTCACATCTTTCATTGAGTTGATGATTCATGTTGTGGACATTCTCAATTATTATATTTCTAATTTAATACTATTCTATCTAATTCCTCAAAACAAGCAAATTTCAATTAAATCCAGCTATATTATAATACCTTTTGATTTAGTTTTCCTTGCAAGAAATAAACAAAACACATCTAAACTAAACCTAACCTCGCTTTTGGCCATTCATTCATCTCCGTGTCAAATAATTTCGACAGTCGCCATATTGAAAGCGACTTGTTTTTGGTCGAAATTTGATTTAGAATCAGGGCCCTGATCTGGTCTGGTACGGTCATGTACGACGTCAATGGACGACGACAGGCTGCCAAAACATAGGCGAGAAGATTGTTTAGCAAAATCAAGTTGAGAACGAGTGATGTTGGTTGCCTGATATTCTAGGTTGAAATTAAAATTGTTTAATTAAAATTACTGAAAAAATATTAGTTATTTAATGATAATTAACTAAAAGATGTTGTCAGAAAATTTTTTATAAAACATTTTTAAATTTTATAATTATGATTTAAAAGAATCCAGTCAAAGATGGAATAACCTGAATGATAATATCAGAAATGCAAAATGAATTATGTGTCAAACAATTGTTATTATTAAACTGAATGGATGAAGTTAATGAGTTATAACATAAGAGGCAACCATAGGAATTAGTTAGGGTGTGAGTGTATATTGGAATGATATTTATATAATACAGGCTGAGAGTTGGGGTTATTGTCAATATGAGGCAAAGATCTTGATGGAATAATTCATTGGATGGGTTAACTGAGAATTTGAAATTTTATAGTCAGTAATGGAAAGCAGGTTGATATATTGTTGAGAGAAAAAAGTAGAGAGTAGTGTTGCCAAATGGAAAAAAGAAGAAGAACAACCAGATCAAGAAATGCGTGGGGAACCGGAAACATCAGAAACAAGAGGTATGGCCATGTAACTATGTGGATTGGGAAAATGTATGAGAGAGGAATGGTAATGGAAGAAGGTAAACTTTGTTGTGGTTGGTAATCTAACTTAGATTTAAGGAAAATGTGTGAGGAAAGATTGGAAGAGAAAGGAGGTAAACTGTGGTAAGGGTGGGATAGATAAAAAAGGGGGGGGACAGAAAGAAAAGAATAAAAGAGCATATTTGAAAGTGTTAATGGGTGATTAGTAAGGAAATAATAAATGTTAAATGTAAGTGGGGTGAAAGGAAAGAGGGAAACACAGTAAGGAGATGAATGATGAAACAAAAATATATAAAAATAAATAAATAGATAAAAAATAAAACAAAATTATATAAAATAAAGAAAAGAATGGAGGTTTAGATCAAAATATTGTTAAGGGAATAATTGTCGGTGAATAGGAGTAAAAGGTCGATTTAAAGTAGTCTGGCGGTTAACGCAATTGGGGCTAGTCCTCATGTCTCTAGAGGTCTCCAGGTCCTCATACAAATCCAACCGTAAGGAGTTCCTATCCTGAATATTGTGAATTAGTTTGACACCCTCAGGGATGTTAAGGTGGTGTTTGTTAACTTTAAGGTGGTGGAAGAAAGCTGATGTATTATCTCTTTTTGAATGTTCGGCAGATCTAGTTGAAAGTGATCTATAAGTCCTACCTATATACGAAGCATCACAATCAGAACAAGTCAGCCTGTAGACTCCACTACGATTCATGTAGTCTACTGTATCTTTAGTATTAGTTAAAAATTGATTGAGAGTATTACTAACTTTGAAGGAGATATGTATGTTATCAGAAGAGTTGGATATGATGCGTTTGATCTTTTCGGATAAGGTGGGGTTGTGAAATGGTAGTGACCTATAAACTGGAGAAGAAGAAGAGGCATGGTGATAAGCGGAGTTGTATAGCAATCTAGATTCTCGTTTACGAATGAGTTTATCTATTATATAGGGATCATAACCATTATTGACAGCTATTTGTTTTATAATGTTAAGTTCTGTATTGAAAGAGTCATTTGACATCGGTATGGAATAAAGTCTATGTATGAAACTTCTAAAAGACGCTAATTTGTGTGATTGAGGGTGATTGGAAGAAAAATGAATGACATGGTCAGTTTGGGTTGGTTTACGAAAGATACCAAAGCTGAATCGGTCGTTAAGTCTGGTGATAGATAAATCAAGAAAATTGATGGACTGAGATGATTCTAGTTCCATTGTGAATTTGATGTTTGGGTGAATTTGATTAATTTTAAGAAGTAATTGTTGAGCTGAGTTATGATCAGCAGAAATGAAGAGTAAACAATCATCTACGTAACGGAACCAGTGTAAAATTTCTGGATTTTTCATGATATAATTGGATTCTAGATGATCCATAAAGACATCAGCTAGGAACGGGGACAAGCAACTACCCATAGCTAGGCCATCGGGTTGTTTGTAAAATTTGTTGTTAAATTGAAAGAAATCTTGAGACAGACATAATTCAAGGATATCTAATATCGGAGAAATGACGTTGGGCTGAATAGACTTATTGACTAAGAGTGTTTTTACCAGACTTAGAGTTTCAATTTTGGGCACTGAAGTGAATAAGTTGCTAACGTCAAAAGAAAGCATAGTAATGTCAGGATTAAGATTGATGAGTTGAAGTTTCTCAACTAATTGGCATGAATTTAGTACAGTAAATTGGGGAGTGAAATTGATTAAGTTTTTTAAGGTAGTAAGTATGAATTTAGATAAAATAGACACTGGAGTATTGATAAAACTAACAACGGGACGAATGGGAATTCCAACTTTATGTATCTTAGGCAAACCGTATAGTCTCGGAATAAGAGGGTTACCAGGGAGTTTGTTGTAAGGAGCATCATGATTAGATAGGAAATCTGAATGTTTTTTGATGTTATCTTTTAGTTTGGTTATGAATCTTTTAGAAGGATCAGAAGGTATAAGAGTGAAGTTGTTATCGTCTAGAAAAGATGAAACTTTATTATTGTATGAATCACGGTCTATAATGACTAAACAATTACCTTTATCAGTTACCTTTATTTTTTTTTTCTCTCAACAATATATCAATTTGCTTTCCATTACTGACTATAAAATTTCAAATTCTCAGTTAACCCATCCAATGAATTATTCCATCAAGATCTTTGCCTCATATTGACAATAACCCCAACTCTCAGCCTGTATTATATAAATATCATTCCAATATACACTCACACCCTAACTAATTCCTATGGTTGCCTCTTATGTTATAACTCATTAACTTCATCCATTCAGTTTAATAATAACAATTGTTTGACACATAATTCATTTTGCATTTCTGATATTATCATTCAGGTTATTCCATCTTTGACTGGATTCTTTTAAATCATAATTATAAAATTTAAAAATGTTTTATAAAAAATTTTCTGACATCTTTTATTTAATTATCATTAAATAACTAATATTTTTTCAGTAATTTTAATTAAACAATTTTAATTTCAACCTAGAATATCAGGCAACCAACATCACTCGTTCTCAACTTGATTTTGCTAAACAATCTTCTCGCCTATGTGGGAAGCTTCACAATGATATACATTACTTTCATATCAGTCTGTTTGCTTGCTCCATTATCTTTTCTAGTTTTTAGTTCTCTAATTCAGACAACCAATTAAATTATAATATTTTCAATTTGTCAATAAACATTACAAATATATACATAGGCAACCAACATCACCTAGCTATTTTTACAACATTAAATACACCTTATCTTGGTACCTATCATATAGGTGGCGTACATAGAACTAATTTTCCTTTTCTTTCAAACTAAATAAAACTGTTTGCCTTCTTTCTCAAATTCAATCACCGATGACGTCACTGACTTGCATTTTATCTACCTAACACTAACAACAGTTCTTTCTGTAACAGAGAGTAGAGAGTTGCCTTATATACTTTTACAATAAAATCTAATTATTATAATTTAAATTTCAATTTTATACAGTTACTAATATATAATCCAAAAATTTTTTAAACAACAATAATAATTTGAAATTCATAACCAAAAATTGACTACCTGTCTTGTCATGTCACTTCGGTCTGATAATTGGATTGTCATCTCCTTCACTTTAGTTGGTCTGTGTACATTGAACTGGCAAGAACCACGAGTTCTTAACGAGCAGGGAACCATGTTGCCCTTTGAGCACTCCTAGCACATTTCATCTTGTAACATCGACTTGGAGTCGCTACAAATATCACTTAATTATTATGTAAACCATTTATATCGATGTAACCTTTTTAAATAAGTTGCTAGTTTCTTTTATGAAGCAGAACGTAAGTATTGCCACATTTTTCTTTAACCTAGTCACAATTTTAAACCTTTTGCATTCATTTTAACGTGGAAATACTTCGTTCTAGGCACTGAGGATGATCTGATTCAGATTGAAAACGTTTTGCAAATCCTTTTGGAGGACTTTTATGTTTTTTAATAAAACTTTTTATACCAATATACAAAAGAAGTTTTTACTTCAGTATGGTTTTTTAAAAATACTTTAGTATTCTCAGGATTCAAAAAATGAATATATTTAAAACACATTGAAAATTTTGACAGGCGACTTAAATTAAGTTTAAACTGCCAAAAGGCAGGTGGGTGGTAGCTTTAACATTGAATTTAATCGAAAAATAATATTTATTTGTCAAATATACTGTTGTGATCTTGATTATTGATATGAGATAATATTCTTATATGTCATTTAATTTAATCAATGCATTAATCATAATCTAATTACTTTACCAGATCACATATCAATATGTTTTCAATCTCAGGGCTTTTTATAAAATTAATTACTTACTTACGTGGCTTCTAAGTATTTCTCAATGGTTCCTAATCGGGATAGGAAAGAAAAGAGTAAAATAATACACACATATGGCTTACAATTATAATCAAAATATTGCTTATTTTATTTAAATGGCAATCACTGCTTAATATTTGCTATATCTTATTATTCTTAAACATAACATTTACACATGGGAATCTTATTTCCTTTTGGTTTCCAATTGAAAGTTTTTATTAACATTTAACTATTAGGATTTATTAGCAACAATTCTATTTAAGTTTGATGAAGCTTTTCTGATATTATTGATTATGTTCTTCAATTTTAAATGTGGTATTTAATACGAAAAACCCATACATTCATGTCCAAACAAATGAAACTGACCTTTTTCTGGTGAACTGAGAATGTCTTCACACAAGACCCGTTTCCTGCTATCCTTGGCTGCGATCAAAACCTCGTCCTGGCTTCCAGTAATGTTCTCCTTTGAAAACTAGCTCGTATAGCTCCCGTTCCTGCTTCTGTCGTGATGCCGTGTTTCTACCTTTTTCGAAACTTCAATCAGCTACCGGGACACTCTTGGCTCAAGGAGGTTCTTTACTCTCGACCTGGCCTACCTCTCGTTCCACGATAGATACTCCACACTCACGGAACTACACCGGCTTTCTCACTCTCCGTACACTACCGTCTACTACTGGACTTCACTTCTCGACAGCTCAAAACATTCTGATCTCTATTTGTCATTCATTCCCCTACTTTCTAAATATCCCTTGCAGATTCACAAATCAACCTTCCACCACCAACTCTCATTCGCAGTATTCCTCAAAACCAATTTTTAAACTTTCTAAATATGCTTAATGGATTTCAAAAAAGAAATAGTTAATTCCCATTCTAAAATTACTTTCTACTATTTACAAAATTTAATGACCTATTATCTACTTCAACTGAGTCTTATTTAGCATAGGCTAATGATCGAACCTTCCGCGAACAACGATAATGACCTATTATCTCTTTCAACTGAGTCTTATTTAGCATAGGCTAATGATCGAACCTTCCGCGAACAACGATAATGGTACGCGCCATTCACTTTGTTTATTCTCGGCGCATTGTCCCGAGTTCCTTAAGCTTTTTCTAATCACTTCTTAAAATTAAATATAACAATTTGTTGTATACAGGTTGTTCTAAATTTATATGCCCGTGGTTGAGAAAATTGAAAATATTTTATATTAAATTGAATTCTGTTTATAATTATCAAAATTTAATTTTCATATCAAATAGAAATATAACAAATCCCCGCCTTGTATTCGATAAAATTTATCTGCATTTTTATATAAATTTTCTCGAGGCAAAACCAACTCCCTGTATATTTCCTTACTTTAATCTACGTCTTATATCCTAATTACTATCTACTTCATGTATCTGTCTTTTATTCGTGATATTTGTATACATCGTGAATATTATAAATTCCTCGGATCTTTTCCGAGTTCCTGTACCTCAACTCATAACTATTTATCCCATTTTCATTATTCACGATGTACGGGCCTTCGAAAACAGGTATCAACTTTGCGCAAATGCCCCCAGGAAGATTTGATACTCGTAATGCCCTCACGAGTACTTTTTCACCCTTTTGGAAAGTCACTGGTCTTCTTTTTCTATTGTGTTCCTGTCTTTGGATATATTTTTCGTTGCTTCGCCGTAATCTTCTCTGTACGGTTTCAATCACCTGTTGATATTCTTTTGGCTCTTGGTCTTCCCATGGCCTTATCGGCAGTACACCCTTCATGATGTATTCTGGGGTCTCTTTTGTTACTGTGCTCGGAATTGTATTTAGATACCTTTCTATTCGTTTAAAATATCTTCTTGATCTGAATTTTCCTCTTGATCTGAATGTTCTTTTTGTTTTTTGTTGTCCTTGCTTTGGCTTCTTGTCACAGACATTTGTTTTCAAGAAGTACTGTCCCCGCCAAATATGAAATTTTACTAGTATGTTACCAAGACGACTTTTTCTCACCCAAATATTATAAATTGTCAATAAATATATCAAATGTAAATATCGTAAAAAAAAATATTAAATCAGTTATCTAAAATTTGTACCTAAAGAGATCTAAAATTTTATGTTATCAAATGTAAGTATCTCACTTTTTACCACAGGCATATAAATTTTCAAATACCGGCTTTACTCTTTCCATCCTTCAAATTTGCCACTAGAAATACTTTACAATGCTTTCCACGTTGGACGACAGTTGTTGTGATCTTGATTATTGATATGAGATAATATTCTTATATGTCATTTAATTTAATCAATGCATTAATCATAATCTAATTACTTTACCAGATCACATATCAATATGTTTTCAATCTCAGGGCTTTTTATAAAATTAATTACTTACTTACGTGGCTTCTAAGTATTTCTCAATGGTTCCTAATCGGGATAGGAAAGAAAAGAGTAAAATAATACACACATATGGGTTACAATTATAATCAAAATATTGTTTATTTTATTTAAATGGCAATCACTGCTTAATATTTGCTATATCTTATTATTCTTAAACATAACATTTACACATGGGAATCTTATTTCCTTTTGGTTTCCAATTGAAAGTTTTTATTAACATTTAACTATTAGGATTTATTAGCAACAATTCTATTTAAGTTTGATGAAGCTTTTCTGATATTATTGATTATGTTCTTCAATTTTAAATGTGGTATTTAATACGAAAAACCCATACATTCATGTCCAAACAAATGAGACTGACCTTTTTCTGGTGAACTGAGAATGTCTTCACACAAGACCCGTTTCCTGCTATCCTTGGCTGCGATCAAAACCTCGTCCTGGCTTCCAGTAATGTTCTCCTTTGAAAACTAGCTCGTATAGCTCCCGTTCCTGCTTCTGTCGTGATGCCGTGTTTCTACCTTTTTCGAAACTTCAATCAGCTACCGGGACACTCTTGGCTCAAGGAGGTTCTTTACTCTCGACCTGGCCTACCTCTCGTTCCACGATAGATACTCCACACTCACGGAACTACACCGGCTTTCTCACTCTCCGTACACTACCGTCTACTACTGGACTTCACTTCTCGACAGCTCAAAACATTATGATCTCTATTTGTCATTCATTCCCCTACTTTCTAAATATCCCTTCCAGATTCACAAATCAACCTTCCACCACCAACTCTCATTCGCAGTATTCCTCAAAACCAATTTTTAAACTTTCTAAATATGCTTAATGGATTTCAAAAAAGAAATAGTTAATTCACATTCTAAAATTACTTTCTACTATTTACAAAATTTAATGACCTATTATCTCTACTTCAACTGAGTCTTATTTAGCATAGGCTAATGATCGAACCTTCCGCGAACAACGATAATGACCTATTATCTCTTTCAACTGAGTCTTATTTAGCATAGGCTAATGATCGAACCTTCCGCGAACAACGATAATGGTACGCGCCATTCACTTTGTTTATTCTCGGCGCATTGTCCCGAGTTCCGTAAGCTTTTTCTAATCACTTCTTAAAATTAAATATAACAATTTGTTGTATACAGGTTGTTCTAAATTTATATGCCCGTGGTTGAGAAAATTGAAAATATTTTATATTAAATTGAATTCTGTTTATAATTATCAAAATTTAATTTTCATATCAAATAGAAATATAACAATACATTATTTCCTGTTTTCTAATAGCAGTAAAATGTATTTTGAAATTAATAAACTATATGCATTCTTATTTTTGTCTCAATTAATTTAATTAAAAAAAAAATTTTTTTGACACTCCTTGTGAATAATTATGTTTATATTTATATTACTGAATAGATAATTGAGTAACCTTTCAAATGAGTTATCACACGACCTCTATCCTTATTTAAAAAAATCTTCAATTACGTCATCAGGCCCAGATGGATAACGTCATTAAACTGTATTCATTTTACCGATTCCCAACTGTAAACAAACGCACATGGAAGCTAAACATGGTCGTACTGAACTGAGGTGTATCATATATTTTACCGTAAGTGAATGGACTATTATGAAACTGCATTCTGTATATTTTTCATGTCCAGAAAAGGAAATAAATCTTTTTGAAACATCAATAAATTAAATTTTGGGCTTTCTTACCTTTAAAAAAGTGATTACCACAAGCTATTTTTACTTTTGAACAATAAATACTTTGTTTATGTATATTAAAAGTTTATTTAAAAGACTACACGCTATAAAACTTATAAAAAAAAACTAAAAAACACGGCCAGTATTAATTAATAACTCAACATAACTACTGTAAAATACATATAACACAAAATAATATTATCTTAAAAACCAACACCTTACATACGATTTGAATTTGCGGACTGACAAGTTTGGAACTGTAAAATGAGAATCCGCCTCATTTAGGGCAATAAATTACATTTAATAGCCTCTTGACGAATGAGAGGGCGAGTAGTAACACGTGCGATTGTTTATAGTTGGGAATTTGCTATATGAATGCACTTTAGTACGACATATGTGTCAAAAAAATCACAATTTAAAAATAAATATCGACCTGTTTCGGGATTTATTTCCAAAATTGACCATTCTCGAGATAATGAATTTATTCCAACCTTTACATGCTAACTGTATAAGTAGTGAGACATAGACGTCCCATATAGTGCGACGCGCAGCGACTTAAAAGGCGAGTGGACGCACTTAGTTAATAATTAAATAATAATCTAAATTAAAATAAGACCCGACTACCCTTTAGACTCTTGAAAATAAACGAATCAGAAAATTGTTCATACGGGAGCGCCCTCACAACATAGATTACATATTTGTACTAAATTTTTAGCCTTGTTGATTTATTGCTGAAGGTTTTTTTAAGTGTAAACAGTAAAAATATTCATTTCACGAGGGACTAATATGTAAATAAAAACACTGTCTCTAAATTACCCACAAAACATACGCCCGACACTCAATATCGCTAATTGAGCACTTGTTTTAAATTAAAAGGAAATTACTAAAGTAATTTACTTAACGCACCCCATTAACTGGATGTTTTTAGTTAAATTTTTTTCTAGTTTGTTCTCATTAATGTAAAAAGCCCTGGTGGTCGCGTTACGTTGGAGTGAGAGAGTAATTATTATAGGAACACCTACGGATAAACGGTACATTAGGGATTAAACGCTTGCGTTTGTTGTAAAATTGTCGGGCAATAGTGGTAGTGTACCGATAACAAAACAAAGGGGATAAACATGGATAAACATAAACGGTGTTGCAATGCTGACTGAGCAGAGAATTTTTTATAAATACCCAAGCCAAGCATAAACAACCGTTAATATCTTATCTAATTCAATTTGGGTATGCCAAAACCATTAGTACCTAGTAATAAAAAACAAGTGATACTTTAGTTTTTTACGTTTTATAATATAGTAAAATACCAAATTTACAGCTCTTCTACATAAAATATAAGAGGAGATATCGTATTAAGGGCAGCAACAAACTGAGTAGGGAAAATAGATAATGAAATACGATAGTGGTTATATTATGTACTTTTTTCAGTTTTTCGATTTTTTTCTAACGCATTAAGTTGGAAGTGACGGAAGAAAAGGTACGTCCGTATATTTATTCTACTTGTTGGTAGATGGCGCTATAATCGAACAAAAAATGATTTAAGTATTATACTATATACGAATATAATCTGTACAATGTATAAGACTATACAAATCAAAGAACATACCATTTTATTAATGCAATAAACACAATTGATTTGTTTTTATACCAAATCGCAAATAACAGGGTTTTACTGCAATACCCTTTTCATATTTGGCTGATTACGATTCTGACAACTGTCAGATTTAATTAAAATGTCATGGTAGAATAAATGTTATAAATGTGTATTATCACGGACTTACCTTTTTTCTGTCACTTGTGACGAACTGAAAAAAACCTCTGAGAAGCACCATACCATAGAAAAATTAGAAAACGAGCTTGAAACGCGCATAAAGAGGAAAATAGCTACTAGAGCTAAACTATAACCTAATGTATAAAAAAAAGAAAAAATCAATGGGGCAATATTATGCCAAAAAGGGCGCCTCTTTGTCTTTTAAAGGAAAAATTAATAAAACTCTTTCAATAAATAACTCTAATAAAAATAACGTAATGTCGGTACGAGGGTTTCATCGAGGGTACCGACGACGCACGAGTGTCGGCGGTGTTATTGCGTTACTAAATGAACCGTATGAGCTTAGGCACTCCAATTGAGGTCTGTTTGTTGTGTGGGCCTCGAACCAGTTAATTAAATAAAAATAAAAATTAGCATTGTTACAAACGAAGGTCGAATTTATTGATATAATAGAAATCAAAACCAAATTATATTGGACGTCTTTCTATTATTACAATTTGAAAGAGTTGTCGAAGTGCTACATAAAAGGCAATTGTCTGGCTTCTAATCACCTGGGTGTGCTTATGTCACTTCACTAAACTTTTTGTATAACAAAAACAGATGGACAGCGCAATTTTGACTTTTGTCTAACTATTTCATCATGAAAATTCCAGCAACGCTTACCTC
Source organism: Diabrotica virgifera virgifera (assembly GCF_917563875.1). Classification (NCBI taxonomy): domain Eukaryota; kingdom Metazoa; phylum Arthropoda; class Insecta; order Coleoptera; family Chrysomelidae; genus Diabrotica; species Diabrotica virgifera. The sequence goes on from NC_065446.1 coordinate 131,164,141, forward strand.
AATTACAGTTTGCTTCTCTACTTTACCATTTTACAAACTTTAATTAACAGCTTATAAAACTTTTAATTTTAATTTAACTTTTTTTTCTCACCAAAGGAACCGCAGACATTCAGTTCAAACGTTCAAAAACAGTGACGTCGACTTTGTTAAGTAACAAAACATTTACTCAACACACACTACACATTACAGTAGGTACTTGTTTCCATAAATTCACTGTACCATGCCAATGGCCATAAATTGTCGAGGCATTAAGCTAAATAAAAAAATAACTTAGATCTTAAACCGGGAATGACTTCATATTTTTCACACACTTTGCAGCTAAAGTAACTCTTTCCACAAAAATACAACCGTTGACAATCATATGAGGGTCCTCGACGAATCAGAATAAAGACACAATTCCCAACTTTCGTCATATGACAATCATCTGCCCAATAAAAAATAGTACATCATACTCAACCATCTCCCTTGTCATTCACAGAAATCACACATCAGCAATTTTGTAGATAAACAAATGCTAAGGATTACAACTTCAAAGGACACCGACATTAGTTAATGTAAACAGATTTTAATTTTCTATTGCAATTATTGTGAGGATGGAATATCCTAAATAAACTTATGATGATACAGTTTTGCAAGAGACAGACTAAGCTCAGCGTTGCTTCTAATATAACAACTTAACAAACGAGTTTATTACGCATTCGTTTCACAGAAATAAATAGACGGTGTACACAGGGTTTGTAAAGATTTTCCCCAGATAAATTGCTAAATGAAAGCAACATGGAGAAAATCTAAGTTGGGATCGTTACACAGCCTCCTCCACGATTTCAACTTTGTGTAAACCACAGCTTGAAATCGGAATAGGGACCATGAGAAAATGAACACGGAAATTGCAAATACAAATGTTGAACAACAATAATTGTTGGATGAAATAAGTATAAAACTTTTCAGAAGAAATGTTTAGCCTTAATGGAGACAACAGAAGGTATTATTGTGAATGGTGTAACGTGATCAATATTAGATATGCAGACGATTCCCTAATGCTGGTTAATTGTGGAGAAAAAAATCTAATGAATAAAATAAAACAAAGCTGTGATCAGTACGGATTAAACCTCAGCGGTAAGAAAAATAAAAATATCTGCAGGATGACGGTATAAACAGAAATATACAGGGGTAGAGAAACTTTTGTGTCTCGAAAGTAATATTAATGAGAGCGGAGATCCAACTGTAGAAATTAAAAGCCGAATAGAGCAAGCCCGAGCTACTTTTGTAAAGATTAAGAACCTAAAAATGTATAAACGTTTTCAATTTCGTTGCAACCCTAAATTGCAGCAGCATTATATTCTAGTCTAATCAGAGAGTGCAGGAAGAATCTATATCGGTTTCGGGGCTTTTTTTGCCCTTCATCAGTAGACACATATCCTCTTCTCGCTGACTGAACTAGGATACCTCGACGCGTTCCGTCTCGGATTGCAACGAACAAAATGGCTGGGGTGTCGTAACGACATCTGCTAAGAAACAAACTAAGTTCTCAATCTAATAATACATAAAATGACAATAAATATCATTCTACATACCACCAGACTATAAACAGTGGGAAACTTCTCTGGTGTCAACCTCCGAGGCTTTTAAAATTATAAGCCATGCGGATGCCAAGACGGTCAGAAGATGAGGGAATTTTAAAATTTGGAAATGACGTCCCATCTGCTCATAGCTCCAACCAGAAAGTTTCCCACGTACTCCAAAGGAAGTACTTGGAAGAACTTGGAGTACGTAGGAAACCTTCTCGTTGGTACTTTACCACGCTGAGCAGTGAGTAGATGGGACGTGAATTGCAAATTTTAAAATTCCTTCATCTTCTGATCGCCTTGGCACCCGCATGACTTATAATTTTTAAAAACCTCAGAGGTTGTAATCAGAGAAGTTTTCCACTGTTTTCAGTCTGGTGGTATGAAGAATGATATTTATTGTCGTTTTATGTATTATTAGATTGAGAACTTAGTTTGATTAATAACCTACTTTGCAGCCATGATCCTAGTTTTGACCTTCACATTCGAATGAAGTATTTTCCAGTACTACTTTATACAGGGTGTCCCGAAAAGATTGGTCATAAATTATACCACATATTCTGGGGTCAAAAATAGTTCGATTAAACCTAACTTACCTTAGTACAAATGTGCTCATAAAAAAGTTATAGCCCTTTGAAGTTACAAAATGAAAATCGATTTTTTTCAATATATCGAAAACTATTATAGATTTTTTATTGAAAATTGATATTTATCATTCTTATGGCAGGATCATCTTAAAACAAAATTATAGTGAAGTTTGTCCACCCCATAAAAATTTTATGTGGGTTTTGTTCCCTTACCCCCCCCCCCCAAACTTTTGTGTACGTTTAAATTAATTCATTATTATGGTAGCATTAGTTAGACACAACGTTTTTAAAACTTTTTTGCCTCCTAGTATTTTTTCGATAAGCCAGTTTTATCGAGATGCGGCTTCTTTTTTAATATATTTACATAAAAAGTTTATGGGGGTTTTGTTCCTTTAAACCCCCCAAATGTTTGTGTACGTTCCAACTAAACTATTATCGTGGTACCATTAGTTAAACACAGTGTTTTGAAAACTTTTTTGCCTCTTAGTCTTGTTTTGACAAGTCACCTTTTATCGAGATGTGGCTTCTTTTTTAAGGTATACCTAAAAATGTAAATTATAAATAAATTTTCAGATTATTAACAGGTCTCTATAATCGTACATATACAGATATGTGGTGGATTCGACAAATACCTCAAAATATGTCGATAAACACTGGCTTATTGAAAAAGTACTAGGAGGCAAAAAAGTTTTAAAAACAGTGTGTTTAATTAATGGTGCCACAATAATAAATTAATTGGAACGTACACAAAAGTTTGGGGGGGTTTAAAGGAACAAAACCCCTATAAAAATTTTATTGGGTGCACAAATTTTACTTTAATTTTTTTAAAGATGTTGCTGCCATAAGAATGCCACGTGTCCATTTTCAATAAAAAATCTTAAAGAGTTTTCGATATATAAAAAAAAATCGATTTTCATTTTGTAACTTCAAAAGGCTGTAACTTTTTTTTGTGCACTATTGTATATATGTAGGTAAGTGAGGTTCAATCAAACTATTTTTGACCCCAGAATCTGTGGTATAATTTATGACCAACTTTTAGGGAGTATAGTATAGTGGAAACGTGGACTTTGTACGAGGCTATGCTTAAAAACTTGAAAGACTTTGAGATGTGAGTGTACAGACGACTACGAAAACTACGCTCGATGGAGAGAATTAGAAATTAGGAGGACTTTACGGCTGAAAAAAAATGGTCAATCCCAAGCTGTACTACTTACGAGATACCCTGGAAAATATGAACTTTTACATCTGATCATTCGGCAAAGATCCAAGGTAAACGTGGTCCTGTTAGAAGAAGAATATCAAGGCTGAAACCTCTAAGATAATAGTACGGAAAATCGACTACATAATTATTTAAAGCTGCTGTCAAGGTCACGATAGCGAATATGGCAGCCAAAATAATATCCAACGATCGATGGCGGTCATAGAACTGGAAGAAGATAATTTCTGAAAAAGTTATGCGGCAATCTAATAAAGTGTCTCCGATATCCCGTAGTTAGACGCCATTGAAAGCTTTTTCGTAGTCAGTGTTTCTTATTAGTCCAATCAACAGCCATTTTCTTGTGGAATTTTGAGAACCAAGGTCGATTGGGGGGTGAAAACAACCCGATATAGGGGATGAAAATTTATTAATCAAAATAACTAGGTAAATCGACAGAGTGACCAATTCTGAGTAAATTTTGTTCTATAATTTTTTTGGCAAAATTGACACTTTCCAAGTTATTTGCCATTGAAACTATGCATTTTTCATTGAAAAAACTCACGTTTTATAACCGTTTTTCATGAATAACTTGAAAAAATTTAATTTTATAGAAAAAATTATTAAAAACGAAATTGTAGTTAATAAAAATACAAAGAGATTCGCGTCTGAAAGACCTATGTAAACCGAATAACGACTAAGTTATTGCTCTTTATAGCCCGACCAAAGAACAATCTGACCCCAAACAAAAAAATAAAGGAAGAATGAAAATTTGGGAATAGGTAGTTGAAATTGTCTATTATTATATAAGAAAAAGTTTACAATTCTACATCCCCTTCATTTTACAAAAATGGAGGGGAATACCCCCCTCTCGAAGATGAAAAAAATACATTCAAAATAAGACCGGAATTGGATAAAATGACTAATTCTAAACAAATTTTCTTCTATAGAGTTTTTTCACTAAGTCAATACTCGAGTTATTTGCGAGTAAATATTATGTTCATGTTTAACAAAATAAAACATGTTTTTGGACGGGTTTTCGGAGATAACTCAAAAAGTAAGTATTTTATCGAAAAAAATTTTCGTAGCAAAAATATAGCCCATCAAAAATTGAAAAAAATGGTGTGTACATGAGGTCTGTAGACTCAGTAGAAGCAGAGTTGCAGCTAATGAAAAGTAGATTCTTCTTCGTCAAATTCCAAATCGAATATTTCAATGTGAAATAACCCCGAAAAGAGAGCACTTTTAGGGGAAAATTCATTTTAACTTTTTTAAAGTATTTACATTTTAACTTTAAAAAAAGGTTTATTTTTGTTTTTATATAAAAGTTGTAATATTAAAAGTAAGTGAATGACGCTCCAAATATTGTTGGTCCCTTTTATTTTTTGGTAAAATAATCGCGAAAATCACCCCCTAATTAGCATCACGTATACGTTTTAACATTACCACTTCACAAGTTACTTTGTCTATGTATTATTTATATGATCTGTAAGTTTCATCGGTTCAAAGTGCTTCGTTTTGAAAAGCTATAATTAAAATGGCTTGAACGAGTAACTAATCACGAGTTTAGGCAAATTATGAACAGCCGTACCATAACCAATTTTTGTCTAACAAGAAAACAAAAAATCAAAAATATTCAGAAAATCAAAATGTACATTTTATTACTGTTTGAGATTTTTGGTATTCCTAATTGTTTTTAAGTTAATTCCATAAACAATTACGATTTTTTTCAAAATAAAAAAAATATTTTATTCTAAACCCATTTTTTTTTCAAAACTGAGCACTTTGAACCAATGAAACTTATAGATAATATAAACAGTACATAAGTAAAATAACTTGTAAAGCGGTAACGATTAATTTTATTTCACAAACTAATTATTAAGGCGTGATTTTCGCAATTTTTTTACCCAAAAATAAAAGGGACCAACAATATTATGAGCGTAACTCACTTACTTTTACTGTTAGGAGTTTTTTTAAAAAACAAAAATAAACCTTTTTTTAAACACTTTAAAGAAGTTGTAATGAATTTTCCCCGAAAAGTGCTCCGTTTTTTGGTTATTTCACATTAAAATATTCGATTTGGAATTTGACGAAGAAGAACCTACATTTCATTAGCTGCAACTCTGCTTCTACTGGGTCTGCAGACCTCATGCATACACCATTTTGTTCAATTTTTTATAAGCTATATTTTTATTAAGAATATTTTTTTCGCTAAAATACTTACTTTTTGAGTTATCTCCGAAAAACCGTGCAAAAACTTTTTTTGGTTGAAAATGAACACATTGACTCGCAAATAACTCAAAAAGTATTGACTTAGCATAACATACGTGAATATAGTGAACATAATATTTACTCGCAAATAACTCGAGTATTGACTTAGTAAAAAAAACTCTATAGAACAAAAGTTACTTAGAATTAGTCATTTTATACAATTCCGGACTTATTTTGAACGTATATTTTTTCACCCCGAGAAAAAATTTTGCACCCCGTATTTTCCAATTTTTGTAAAATGGAGGGGATGTAGAATTGTAAACTTGTTCTTATATAATAATAGACAGTATCAACTATCTATTGCCAAATTTTCATTCTTCCTTTATTTTTTTGGAGGTTTTCGTAAAATTTTGCGTTCTCTGATCGGGCTTTTAAAGGATGGTTATTTTCGAAAAACATCGAAATGGAGAACCTTTAATCTCAAATAACTCGAAGTTAGTGCAATTTTTTGGGAAAACTTAAGAGACATTTTTTAAATTTCAATAAAAAATATTTCAAATAAGCTCTGACAAAAGTTTTTTGCATTAGAACTGACTGATTTATGATGAAAAGAAAGTCGCGCTCTGCTTTTTCCTTTTTGAATTGTAAAAATTAAAGCCTCGTCGTTACAATCCTAATAGAAATGAATAGCTTTTTACTTGAAATTAACTTTATTTAGGTATAGTTGATAAGATCCATGTCATTTGACTGGCTTGAAATTTTTATTTTAGAAAAAAATAGTTGATCAAATCGAAAATGATATTTTTAAAATTCTCAACAAAGTGCATTTTTTTAAATAAATCCAAAAGTATCACAGCTGTTTCCCAGTTAGGATTATTTTTTAATTACTTGGTTTGATTTAAAGCATGAGACATGACAGTTCAAATAAAACACTAGATAACTATAGAGAATGTATTGTCAACATAAATTTAAGTCCATTTTACATACAAATATTAGTTTTGATTTCAACAGTTTATAAGAACAAAAGTAGTTAATTAATGTAAAAAATAAATAAACCAGAACCAGCTGTTTTCTTCACATAAATATAAAAAAAAACTTGTTATTTTAGTCCCTTTTTTAGACCCATTTAACCCAATCTAAATTGTACCTTGTTTCTTCTTGTTTTCTCCCATAAAATTAAACAAAATCTGTTATCGACTTTTTTTCTTCAATAACAAACCATTTGCCTGGATAAACACACTAAAATCTTCCTTAAATTTGTCAAAATGTCAAATGGTTAAACTTCAAATATAAAACTGCTAAATAAATGTACTTCTATTACAACTTCTTCAAAGCCCCAGGATCGATAAACACATACAATTATTGTACTACCGGAACACCCTAGCAAAAGAAAAAAAAAACGATAAAAATAACTGAACTAACCTCTTAAAACACAAAACCAATAAACTGACCAAAATGACTTCAGCTTACCTTTAACATGCAAAAGGGTCCATTAAACAACTCTCAGTCTGTCCGATAACAAACACCAAATTCATTTTTAGAGGTTTTTCCAAGACAAATCTTCACGTGCCCCAAATTTCCAGCACACCAACGGAAACTTCAACAAAAGAATTCTTAGCACATCCCACCAAAGGATTGAAAAACTAACATTTCAATTAAAAAACTGGGAATCCAAATCACTGGGCAGGCTTCAAGTGCTTTCTCAAATATCTTTATTGAAAAAGAATGAACTTTGTTGTTTTGCTACTAAGGCGTTCAAAAACAAAAAAAACTCTACAACAAAAATCTTCTCTCACTAACTCACACAAAAAGCATATACGTACATCCAAACATACAAACTATACATCCAAGGACAAAATATTCGGTAACTAAATAACCAAAATTCAACAAACGTTACTACCAACTTTTCAACCGTAATAAAAGTATTCATAATATATAAAAATGTGTCATATATTAATTGTAGAATTTCTTTTAAAAATTTCGATTTTTTTGTTTCTGTATCATGAATACTTTTAGGTTTATTTAAGAAAAATGCACTTTTTTAAATTATAATAATGTCATTCTCGATTTAATCAACTATTATTTTTAACCTAAGCATTCCAAACCAGTCGAATCACATGGATCGTATCAATTGCACCTAAATAAAATTACTTTCAAGTGAAAAAGTATTTATTTCTATTAGAATTGTAATGACGACGGTTTCATAATTTTTACATTTCAAAAAGAAAAAAGCAGAAAGCGACATTATTTTCGTCATAAGTCACTCAGTTCTTATGAAAAAAACTTTTGTCAGAGCTTATTTAAAACATTTTTTAATGAACTTTAAACGATGTCTGTTAAGTTTTCCCAAAAAATTGCACCACACTCGAGTTATTTGAGATTGAAAGTTCTCCGTTTCGAGGTTCTTCGAAAATAACCATCATTTAAAAAGCAATAACTCAGTAGTTATTGGGTTTACTTAGGTATTTTCGAAGCGAATCTCTATGTTTTTATTAGCCACAATTTTGTTCCTAATGTTTTTTCCTATAAAATATTTGTTTTTAAGTTATTCATGAAAAACAGTTAGAAAACGTGAGTTTGTTCAATGAAAAATGCATGGTTTCAATCGCAAATAACTTTTAAAGTGTTAGTTTTGAAAAAAAAATATAGAACAAAATTTGTAAAAAAACATTTGAACAAAACATTGTAATGTTTTGTTTGCCTACATTGCTGTTTTAATTTTTAATTTAATTTAAATCCACCTTTTTACTTTGTATTGCTATTTATTATTTGACTGCCGATATGGCATTTTAACTACTATTAATAAGCTTTCGATCACCCTACTCCTCTTATTAGAACAATAGTCCCACACGAGCAGTACACGTCACAGATCTGGTTTTGACCTTAAAATAATCATTTTACAACTGCACAATCAAAGTCTAACATACACAATAATTACTCAATACATTTACGATCCAAACGTTGTCAATCTTACATTAATAATAAATAGAATTCTTTAATATACTGTTATATTTCTATTTGATATGAAAATTAAATTTTGATAATTATAAACAAAATTCAATTCAATATAAAATATTTTCAATTTTCTCAACCACGGGCATATAAATTTAAAACAACCTGTATACAACAAATTGTTATATGTAATTTTAAGAAGTGATTAGAATAAGCGTACGAAACTCGGAACAATGTGCTTAGAATAAACAAAGTGAATGACGCGTACCATTATCGTTTCTTCGCGGAAGGTCGATCATTAGCCTATGCTAAATAAAACTCAGTGAAATAGATGATAGTTCATTATCGTTTTTCGCGGAAGGTTTCGATCATTAGCCTATGCTAAATAAGACTCATTTGAAAGAGAGAATAGGTCATTAAAATTTGTAAATAGTTAGAAAGTATTTTAGAATGGGAATTAAATATTTTCTTTTGAAATCCATTAAGCATATTTAGAAAGATTAAAAATTGGTTTTGAGGAATATTACGAATGAGAGTTGGTGGTGGAAGATTGATTTGTGAATTTGGAAGGGATATTTAGAAAGTAGGGGAATGAATGACAAAGTGAGAGCAGAATGTTTTGAGCTGTCGAGAAGTGAAGTCGAGTAGTAGACGGTAGTGTTCGAGGAGTGAGAAAGCCGGTGTAGTTCCGTGAGTGTGGAGTATCTATCGTGGAACGAGAAGTAGGCCAGGTCGAGAGTAAAAGAACCTCCTTGAGCCCAGAGTGTCCCGGTAGCTGATAGCAGTTTCGAAAAAGGTAGAACACAGCATCACGACAAAAGCAGGAACGAGAGCTATTCGAGCTAGTTTTTCAAAGGAGAACATCACTGGAAGCCAGGACGAGGTTTGATCGCAGCCAAGGATAGCAGGAAAGGGTTTTGTGTGAGGACATTTTCAGTTCACCAGGAAAAGGTCAGTCTCATTTGTTTGGACATGAATGTATGGGTTTTTCGTATTAAATTCCACATAAAAAATTGAATAACATAATCAATAATATCAGAAAAGCTTCATCAAACTTAAATAGAGTTGTTCCTAATAACTCCTAATAGTTAAATGTTAATAAAAACTTTCAATTGAAAACCAAAAGGAAATAAGATTCCCATTTGTAAATGTTATGTTTAAGAATAATAAGAAATAGCAAATATTAAGCATTGGTTGCCTTTTAAATAAAATAAAAAATATTTTGATTATAATTGTAACCCATATGTGTATTTTTTTTACTCTTTTCTTTTCTATCCCGATTAGGAACCATTAAGAAATATTTAGAAGCCACGGAAGTAAGTAATTAATTTATAATTCGCCCTGAGATTGAAAACATATTGATATGTGATCTGGTTAATTAATTGGATTAGTATTAATACATTGATTAAATTAAGTAACATATAAGAATATTATCTCATATCAATAATCAAGATCACATCAACTGTCGTCCAACGTGGAAAGCATTGTAAAGTATTTCTAGTGGCAAATTTGAAGGATAGAAAGAGTAAAGCCGGTATTTGAAAATTTATATGCCTGTGGTAAAAAGTGAGATACTTACATTTGATAACATAAAATTTTAGATCTCTTAGGTACAAATTTTACATAACTGATTTAATATTTTATTTTTACGATATTTACATTTGATATATTTATTGACAATTTATAATATTTGGGTGAGAAAAAGTCGTCTTGGTAACATACTAGTAAAATTTCATATTTGGCGGGGACAGTACTTCTTGAAAACAAATGTCTGTGACAAGAAGCCAAAGCAAGGACAACAAAAAACAAAAAGAACATTCAGACCAAGAAGATATTTTAGACAAGACAATCATGGCATCAGAACAGCAAGAATTATCAGGAATAGATAAACTATTACAACTGATGCAACTCCAGTCACAAAAAATGGATGAAGCAAAAAGGACAATGGATAAAAATCAGGAGGAAACAAAACTAGCAATGGATGAAGCAAAAAGGACAATGGATAAAAATCAGGAAGAAACATCAAAGAAAATGGATAAAGTGGATCAAAAAATGGAGGAAACACAACAAAAAATGGAACAGAAAATGGATAAAGTGGAGAAAAAAATGGATGACAATCAACAGGAAACAAAACAAGCGATAGAAGAGAACAATAAGAAAATAGAGGAACGCATAGAAAAGTATGAAATGAAAATTAAAGATCACATGCAAAAACAAGAAATGAGAATGAAGGACCACATGAAAGAACAAGAAATGAAAATTCAAAATAAAATGAAGGAGTTAACGAATTGCCAGAAAAAAGAAATGGAAAGTTTGGAAAACAAGTTGCAAAACGCTATTCAAGCAGACATAGAAGAAGTGGAAAGAAAGATTGCGGAAATCAATACGCAACAAAATGTCGGAGAAAGAAGAGAAATGGTTATACATAGCACAGATGACGTGAAGATAAGGTTTGGCGGGGATGTAAGAAGATTACACCCAGTGCCGTTCATTAATAGCCTGAAAAAGAAAATACAACACATCGGAAATTTCGATACAGCAAAAGAAACTATCAGAAACCATCTCAAATATGAAGCAAGCCTATGGTTCGATAGTAAAGAAGAAGAATTCGGCAATTGGCAACAATTTGAACAAAAAATTTTGAATTATTTCTGGGGAAAGGTCCAACAATTGGAAATTAACAAGGAATTGCAAAATGGGAAATACAATGATAGGATGGGTGTATCAGAAAGGACATATGCTTTGCAAATTTACAATAATGCAAAACATTTACAATATAATTACTCATCGGAACAATTAGTCGAACTGATTGCAAGACATTTCGAGGAAACGCTGGAAGACCATATCACATTGCAAAATTACAAAGACATAGATAGTTTATGCCAATTCCTACAAATAAGAGAATCACGTCTAAGAGAAAGAAAATCAAGAAGGTCGCGAGAAGATTACAGGCCCCGAGAAACACAAGATTACAGAGATAGAAATCAAAATAGGAGGGACTATACAAGACGAGATTTTAATCCCAGAAGGGAAAACGAAAATAGAGACAACGGAAGAGGAAATTATGAACAAAGAAATAGGCAATGGAATGAGGACAGAAATCGAGAATACCAGAATAGAAACACCACACGCTCAAATCAAGAAAACAGAAATAATGGTAGACAAAATGAACAGGGATATCGAGAAAACCGAAACAGATCCGACAGACCAAGAGAAAATAGAAGAGAAGTGAATAATACCCAGACAGATGAATATGACGGAGAGAGACATTATGACGAAAATATAAACAACGATGAGCAACCGGCGTCTTTTCACGACGGCGCTCACTAAAAACCAAAAATCAAACAGGAATCTTTTGTCACCCCAAGGAGTTTATTAAATTGGCAGGAAACAACGAAAAGAAAAATGGAGTTAATTTAAAATTTGTGGATGGATTTATCAACGAGAAACCAATTAAAATTATGATAGACACTGGATCTGAAATAACATTGGTCAACAGAAAACTAATAGAAGAAGTTAACTTAACAAATTTAATTTATAAAATACCTAGGGTAAATTTAGTGGGCGCAAACAAACGGACATTGGCAACTATAAATGAAGGCATACGAGTAATGGTACGACTGGGCAAGAATATGTATGCACTACAATGTGTAATAATGCCAAACATGTCACGTGACATGATAGTAGGAGTGGACGAATTGACAGAAAAACATGTAGTGATAGATTTTAAAAATAATACGATGAAACTAACAGAAGAAAAAGAAAAAGAACAGGACAAGGAACATGAGAAACAAAATACGGACGAATCAGGTAAAGAACAAACAGTGGAAATGAATTTGGCAGCGAAGCAAGGACAAAGAAGAAAAAGGAGAAAAGGTCAGAAAAAGATAAAAGAAAATGAAACCTGTGGCTCCTCAAAAGAAGAGTTGAGCCCAGAAGAAGAAAATTTGAGAGTATCAGAAACAAAGGAAACCTGGGATTCCTCAAAAGAAGAGACGGGCTCAGGAGAAGAAGAAATAAAGCTAAAAAATGAAAGTGAAAAGAATATGATTGAAACAGTGGTATTTGAAGAGGAGGTATATGCAAACGAGGATGCAGAATGCACGGTAAACATGTGTGAAGAATCTGAGAAAAAAGACAGAAAATTGATATGTGGAGAAGGGAAAGAAAAAGAATTGCGGTTGATGTTAAGAAACTACGAAAATTTGATCAATGAGGAAAACAGAGTGGCTAAAAAGTACGAACATTCATTTGAGGTGAAAAACTTGGGAAATTTTCGATCAAAGACTTACCCGATTCCATACAAGTATCGACAAGAGGTGAAAGAAGAAATAAATAAAATGTTGGAAGATCAAATCATCGAAAGATGTGATTCACCGTATGTTAACCCGATTGTGATAGTAAAGAAAAGCAGTGGAGAATTGAGATTATGTTTAGATGCCAGGAATATCAACCAGCACACTGTATCACAATATGAATCACCTCTAAACATCGAGGCCATTTTTGGAAGAATCACCGGGTCACACATATTTTCGAAAATTGACTTAAAACACAGTTTTTGGTTGATACCGTTAGCTGAAAAGTGTAGAAACTACACCGCTTTTTCTATTGATGGTATTGTCTACCGGTTTAAGGTAGTGCCGTTTGGATTGCAGAGTGCTTGTGCTGCACTCGTCCGAGCTCTACATACCATTTTGAATCGCCACGAAGATTTCATAGTTCATTATATCGATGATTTATTAATTTTTTCACAAGATACTCAGAGTCATCTGAAACACATAGAAATAATTCTGGAAGAATTGGACACAGCGGGATTGAAATTAAACATTGAAAAATGTCAATTTTTTCAAAAAGAAGTCATTTATTTGGGTTTTCAATTGGACACCAAAACAGTAAGATTATCCGAAGACAGAGTCAAGCTCATAGATGAATACCCAAGACCAACGAATTTGAAAACATTGAGAGGTTTTCTTGGCACGATTAATTATTTTAAAAAACTGATTCCCGATTTGAGCCAAAAGGAAATCCCTCTGATAAAGTTGCTTAAAAAAGGAATAAAATGGAATTGGAAAGAAGAACAGGAGGAAGCTTTCGAAACATTAAAACGAGAATTCGCAAAAGGAACGAAAATATACCACCCCATTTACAATTTACCTTTTATACTCCGAACTGATGCGTCCATACAAAAATTTGCAGGAGTTCTGTCTCAAATACAAAACGACCAAGAAGTGCCGATATGTTTTATATCGCGAGTGACTAAAACACATGAGAGAAAATATAGTGTTACAGAATTGGAGTTTGCCAGTGTACTATATTGCGTGAACAAATTGAGGTTTTACTTATTGGGAGCAAAATTCACAATCGAAACAGACCATGCAGCTTTAGTACATATCATGAAGAATAGATTAGTAAATAATAGAATACATAGAGGTATTCTATTATTACAGGAGTATGATTTTGAGTTCCGATATATAAAAGGAAAAGACAACATAATAGCCGACGCTCTAACACGGGATGAGGACACGGGAAAAAAGGAAATAATTACTCTACAGGTGGGACTAAATAGATTAATACAAGAAGAAGGGATATATTCGTTAAATGAGATAAGGACAAACCAAGAAGACCTAGAGGAAAGAGAGAAAAGAAGAGCGGAAGTAGAAAATGACATATATTTTAAGAGAATAGACGGAAAGGAACTATATTTAGTGACACAGACATTGGCCGAAAAGATAATAAAGAAATTACATGAGGACAATGGGCATATCGGTAGCAGAAAAGTTTGGCTCGTTTTTAGGGAAAATTACATCAGCCGACAGGATTACCGCATTGCAAAGGAAATTACCCAGAAGTGCGATGTATGTCAAAAATATAAGAGTCGGAATTTCAAAAACGAAAATGTTGCCAAAAATATTGAAGCCCGAAACAAACTAGACATTGTAGCAATAGATATGTTAAGCGATCTAATTATGACCACTAAAAGGAACAAACATATTCTGGTAATGGTGGATGTGTTTTCAAAATACGTAAAATTATATAGTTGCCGCACCACAAAGGGGGAGGAAATATTAAGAAAAATCGACAATTTTATAGCCATAGTAGGAACACCAAAAAAGATCCTACTGGACAATGCAACGTATTTCCGAAATGATCGTTTCAAGGGACAACTTCGAGAACGACGAATAGAGACAAATTTTGTCAGCATCAGGCATCCACAGAGTAATCCTTCGGAACGATTCATACAGGAAGTGACGAAATTTCTTCACATTGCAACAGATGGTCAACATCGCCACTGGGACAGGAAAATGGCGGAAATAGAAAGGTATCTAAATACAATTCCGAGCACAGTAACAAAAGAGACCCCAGAATACATCATGAAGGGTGTATTGCCGATAAGGCCATGGGAAGACCAAGAGCCAAAAGAATATCAACAGGTGATTGAAACCGTACAGAGAAGATTACGGCGAAGCAACGAAAAATATATCCAAAGACAGGAACAAAATAGAAAAAGAAGACCAGTGACTTTCCAAAAGGGTGAAAAAGTACTCGTGAGGGCATTACGAGTATCAAATCTTCCTGGGGGCATTTGCGCAAAGTTGATGCCTGTTTTCGAAGGCCCGTACATCGTGAATAATGAAAATGGGATAAATAGTTATGAGTTGAGGCACAGGAACTCGGAAAAGATCCGAGGAATTTATAATATTCACGATGTATACAAATATCACGAATAAAAGACAGAATTACATGAAGTAGATAGTAAGTTAGGATATAAGACGTAGATTAAAGTAAGGAAATATACAGGGAGTTGGTTTTGCCTCGAGAAAATTTATTTAAAAATGCAGATAAATTTTATCGAATACAAGGCGGGGATTTGTTATATTTCTATTTGATATGAAAATTAAATTTTGATAATTATAAACAAAATTCAATTCAATATAAAATATTTTCAATTTTCTCAACCACGGGCATATAAATTTAAAACAACCTGTATACAACAAATTGTTATATGTAATTTTAAGAAGTGATTAGAATAAGCGTACGAAACTCGGAACAATGTGCTTAGAATAAACAAAGTGAATGACGCGTACCATTATCGTTTCTTCGCGGAAGGTCGATCATTAGCCTATGCTAAATAAAACTCAGTGAAATAGATGATAGTTCATTATCGTTTTTCGCGGAAGGTTTCGATCATTAGCCTATGCTAAATAAGACTCATTTGAAAGAGAGAATAGGTCATTAAAATTTGTAAATAGTTAGAAAGTATTTTAGAATGGGAATTAAATATTTTCTTTTGAAATCCATTAAGCATATTTAGAAAGATTAAAAATTGGTTTTGAGGAATATTACGAATGAGAGTTGGTGGTGGAAGATTGATTTGTGAATTTGGAAGGGATATTTAGAAAGTAGGGGAATGAATGACAAAGTGAGAGCAGAATGTTTTGAGCTGTCGAGAAGTGAAGTCGAGTAGTAGACGGTAGTGTTCGAGGAGTGAGAAAGCCGGTGTAGTTCCGTGAGTGTGGAGTATCTATCGTGGAACGAGAAGTAGGCCAGGTCGAGAGTAAAAGAACCTCCTTGAGCCCAGAGTGTCCCGGTAGCTGATAGCAGTTTCGAAAAAGGTAGAACACAGCATCACGACAAAAGCAGGAACGAGAGCTATTCGAGCTAGTTTTTCAAAGGAGAACATCACTGGAAGCCAGGACGAGGTTTGATCGCAGCCAAGGATAGCAGGAAAGGGTTTTGTGTGAGGACATTTTCAGTTCACCAGGAAAAGGTCAGTCTCATTTGTTTGGACATGAATGTATGGGTTTTTCGTATTAAATTCCACATAAAAAATTGAATAACATAATCAATAATATCAGAAAAGCTTCATCAAACTTAAATAGAGTTGTTCCTAATAACTCCTAATAGTTAAATGTTAATAAAAACTTTCAATTGAAAACCAAAAGGAAATAAGATTCCCATTTGTAAATGTTATGTTTAAGAATAATAAGAAATAGCAAATATTAAGCATTGGTTGCCTTTTAAATAAAATAAAAAATATTTTGATTATAATTGTAACCCATATGTGTTTTTTTTTACTCTTTTCTTTTCTATCCCGATTAGGAACCATTAAGAAATATTTAGAAACCACGGAAGTAAGTAATTAATTTATAATTCGCCCTGAGATTGAAAACATATTGATATGTGATCTGGTTAATTAATTGGATTAGTATTAATACATTGATTAAATTAAGTAACATATAAGAATATTATCTCATATCAATAATCAAGATCACATCAATACATATAAATATAGATAAAATTAAAATAAAATAAAATAAAATCTTTAAAATCAACACACATTAAAATTGTAAAAAAGTCATTCACTAATTTGATTTACACAAACATAACAACAGACATAGATTTGCTGGTTAACTTGCACCAACTATCTCATCACCCTCAAGAACTCCTAATTCCCATAGATTTGTTTACCTTTGCTGCATCGCCCGTCTATTCCACCATATCCCGTTAACATAACTTTAAAAGAAACATCATGATAATGAAAACTGAGTTGATGGCACCTTGTATCCGAATGTAAGTACGACACGTTATGATTGCATGATTATGTATAGCATACTTCTGAGCATGTTGTCGCGTTTGAGGGAAGTTTTGTACCACCACCCCCATGAATGCTTGCATGTGCATTGGTATGCTATTTCGCTACTTTTATGTATGTTATTCAACATTGGCTTGATCATATGGATCTTTAGCATCTTTTACAACCAGACAATGTGCTAATTCTGGTTTTTATTTGTAGCATTTTGTAACTTGTTACCTTTGACCTGAAGATGCTCTACAAAGTTTAAAGAGCGAAACCGGTCGTCGGAAGTTATAATAAAGATTGAGAGTAAGTCTGACTTTTACTTCATTTAAAATGAACTCTCACATGCAACCCATTCAAGATTAGAACAAAATTTACTCAGAATTGGTCACTCTATCCATTTCCATAGTTAATTTGATTAAGAAATTTTCATCCCCTAGATGGGGTTGTTTTCACCCCCAGGGCAAAAGTGCAGTTTGGCATAGGGTAGATTTTGAAGAAGAGTGTCAACAGAGCTTAAACCCAAATTTTCATTAAAATCGGTGTTGATTCTCAAAATTCCACGGTTTTAGAGATTTTTACCGCTGATGAGTGTGGTCTATATTTATGTAGGTACTCGAATTGTAGTTACATTGTTCCACATTTGTGGTAATTCCAAACCCTGGCAAGTTTAGTACAAACAATAATACCAGGAAAGTACCATACAAAATACAAAGTGACTGTCACTTGTTAAGGACATGACTCATTATAATTATTAGTCTAATTATTTGTCTTTTAATAAAATATTTTTTTAAAATTTATAACTTTTTTCATCTTTCTCCTTCTTTCATGATTTCGATGAGGATATTACCCACTACACTTATAGGATATTTCTATTTCGTCTTCTGTTTTTTTGGGTATTATGTTCGACATTTTGTTTATTACTTTTGCTACAAAATATTTTCTCAATGAGAAAAGTTCTATATAAAACTGTGAACTAATCCTTAATTAAAACAAAATGAAGGTCTATCTTAATTAATTTTCGACGGACCGAAACAAAACGTGAAAAATACCCCGCCCGTCATATCGTAATTTCAGCACAAATCCGCAAATGTGTCCGCACAAAAAGCATCATCAATCCATATTAAAACTAAATTACAAGATGAAATGAAAGTAAACGAATATAACGTTTGATAGGGAAAAAATCAAATACGGTTTGAATTGCTGCGGGTTGAACGGGGCAGCATATATATTAATCAGTTTTTTTTGTAGAAGTACAGCAAATAGAGGGGGAAAAAAACAGACCTGTACATATTTTGTAACGAGTAGCTCTGCTGGAAACCAGACTCAGTAAATAACAAGTTTAATTTAAATAAAAAATATATTCTTAATCAATAACTAATATAAACAACATAATCATCTCCATATATAATAAAAAGTAACATTTAATCCTGGCGACACGCTACGGTTCACCGTTGAATACCTACGAACAGTAAATATAATTGATTGAACTGACAATACGAATTGTTAGTTAGTACACATTAGATTAGATTGTGTGAGGTGGTTAAGGCTATGCAGCCTCTCAGCACTTCGACCTATAAAGATCTTTTGTACATACCTTAATCTAGTTAAACTCTAGGATGCCAATACTTCTGATGAAATTGATTAGCATCCTAGGTGACTTGTTTCCTATGTCAGAGGGCGTTAGGGTGACATGTTCTAGGAATTTTAGTCGTTTCGCAGAACAGCGCTACGCAATTGCATAGAATGTGTTCTTCCGTTTCTTTTTCTTTGTCACAGAAACGACAGTTTTCACTATCTGATTTTCCCATTTTTTTTTGAGATGATATCTCAGAGGGCAGTGACCAGTGAGAAGGCAAGTAACCATTTTTATATATTTTTTACTCATTTCGAGAAGGCAGTTTGTTGCACTAGGCGACACCTTTATGAGCCTTTTTGCTTTCCTTTGTCCTGGTGTGTTGGACCAGTATAGTTGTAGGTAATTGAGTTCCAAGGTCCGGAGTTCCTCTCTGCTGTGACTTTTTGGCAGTCCACAGAAGGGTTCTGGACCTTGGAATGGGGTACTGGCCCCTTCTTTTGCGAGGGTATCAGCTTCCTCATTTCCTGCAATTCCCTTGTGACCTGGCACCTATATCAAAGTTACTTTGTTGCATTCCGCCAGCTTCTTAAGGGATTGTTTACATTCCCAAACCAAATTTGACTCACAAGTAAATGACTTTAGAGCCTTTAAGGCAGCTTGGCGGTCTGATAAAATGAAGACTTTTGCCCTACGAGTGTCTCGGTTGAGACATTCTTGGGCACTAATCTGTATGGCATGTATTTCTGCCTGAAAGATAGTTGGGGCGTTTCCAAGAAATTCGGATAGCCTGAAATTCGGCCCAGTAACTCCCACTCCAGCCCTTTCATCTGCCTTAGATCCATCCGTATACCATACGACCGAACCTTTCTCCAGTTTTCGTTCAACGTACAGTGAGATGTAATTTGTAACAGATTTAATGTAACAAAAAGAAGAAAACTTCTGTTGGAGTGAAAGTAAAAAGGAAGATATACTCCAACAGAAGTAAGGAAAAAAAAGAAAAGACTATGTAACTAAAAAGTTGTGGCTATTATGAAAATAAAAATGAAGGGGCTTCAGCGTTGAAGCCGAAGTAGGAAAACAAAAAAAATACTACTTTGCAGTAGTACTGAAGAAAGGGGGATTAGAAGGAATAGAAGTGGAAGTGGGAAGAGACAGAGGCAACCTGAATAGAGTTAGCTAGCAAGAGATGCAAGAAAACCACTTGACACTCAAGGATGGATACGGCTCATTTGCATGCCTGTCGAAGAACAGTAGCTCTATGTAGATAGTAATGATGGCTAAAAGGTGAAATAAAAAAATAAGAATAAGGTACTGAACAGGAATGAAGATGAATAATTTCTAAAGACGAACAAGATAAATAAATCTAAGAAATCATGGGCGCCATGAAAATGATCTTCGATCATTTTCCCAGGTATCTTACACTGCTGTCGAATATTACATATATTAAACCTGTAATAATGAACATAAAGGAATAATAAAAATAAATGATATACAAAATAAATAAATATTTATTAAAAATAACTACCAGATTTTTGACAATCTCTGAGTTACACAAAGTGCATATCCTGTGACTCTAACATGACAAAAGTTATACAAAAGTTATATTTGTGCTAACTACAATAACTAATCTGTTACAAAATTTAAAGGTATAAGTACCTCTTACTAACATATAGTTACAACTCACATGAGTCCTCTTTACCAAATGGTTATAGTACGCTTGCTACGTACAACTAAATGAAACCGACAAAGATGAAAATAATACAAATAAATAGGCCCAAGCCTCACTAAGGGAAAATACAATAATGAAGTAAGTAAGTTAAGTATACAATGAATGAAATAGAAATGAAGTTGAGATAAATACCGACGATGACCTAAATTATCCGAACAAATGGAATAAAGAAACAAGCAAGTAATATTACAAAATAAATTTACCCGAATTACATAAACCAATATCAAAGCAATAATAAAGTATTAAAAACCTAATTTTCTCTAGGCTTATTCCTGTGCACAAGAAGTTACCGTAGATACAAAGTTTGGGAACCAAATAAAATAATATACAAATATGTCATATTAAAAAAAAACCAGAGGTAAACTAAATCTGGAAAAAAAATTAATTAACATAGTGCATTAAACCGAGAGTCTGAAATGTAAAAAAAAAACCAATAGTTACTAAAACACACTAATTGTTCCCAAACGAATCCCAATGATTCCTAAAAAGGTTGAGGTTGCATCCTAGAAAATGATGCACCAGGATGGTGCGACCCCATGTCTCCTGTAGGCCCAGGTGCCAAGACGAAAACTGAGCTGGAACGCTCCCATAGCTTGCTCCCAATTAGACATACTCCCATGATGACTTGGCTGTGGCTGTCTCAGGGCTTCTCAAGATGTTATAAGGGCTATGACTTAGTATATTTCTTCCAAATGGCTAAAAACATATCCTTCGTTTTATTTCTCATATAAACCGGTAAGCAAAAGTAAAGAGAAGAAGAAATAATTGAGGAAAACAACGTAATAATTTTGTAACGTGACCGTTACAATCCCCTTCTACTCGGGAAAAAAAATTTTATCCATAAAATTTTCTTTTTCTAAACTTCAAAATATTAACAACTAAATTTACAATAGTCTAACAATCTACGTTGATTCGCAAGATTACCAATGAGCATAAACTAATGATCAAGGAAAAATAAACAAATATATGACTCAAATTCATACTAAAATGTTACTATGTTACTCTCTGCTACCAAATATTGGCATAATATTGCTTAAAAGTCAAAACAAAACTAAATATTGTACTAAAGTTCATAATAATAACTAAGTGTCGAATTGGGCACTAAAACCAAAATTGAACTATTCATGGACATCAGATTTATAAAGGGTATATCCAAGGACGGGACAACCAGGAAAAGAGGTGAGGCAATTCGAACCATATCAAAAGTAAATATACCAAAGTGAATTAAAAAAAAATCAGTATCTAAAGTAAGTAAAGAATTGAACACTTAATCCAAAATTGAACTAACAATGGACACCAGATTCATAATAGTATATCCAGAGAAGAACAATCAGGAAGATTTAGGGAACAATTCTCACCAATGCCAAATAATACCAATACTGAACATACCAAAGGAATCCAAAACTCAATAACCAAAATAAATGTGGAATCGGACACTTAATCCAAAGTCGAACTATCAGTGGACACCAGATTCATAAAAGGCATATCCAAAGACGAACAACGAGGCAAATTTATGGACCAATTCACACCAATACTAAACCACATAAACAGATCAGGTCTACGTACACCCACATACGGTAATACGAACCTATCCAACCAAATACACAAAATAAATGAAGAATCGGACACTTATCCAGAATCGGACTGTCAATGGACACCAAATTTATATAAGGGCATATCCAAAGAAGAACGATCAGGCAAATTTATGGACCAATTCTTACTAATACTAAATAAACTAAATTATTGGATCTAATGGTAACCAATACTGAACAAAATAAATAAATTAGGTCTACATACACCCTCATCCGGTAATATGAACCTATCCAAACTAAGTAATCAAAATAAGTCAGAAAAAAAATTACTAACAGACTAAGTAACAGAGATGTAACCAAACTAAATCAAAGGTATGATAAATACCTACTGTGTATTGACTAAAATATTACAGAAACTACATAAACTTAATTCGTGCTGATATTCGCGAACTATAGCATGTTGCTACAACAGATGTATGAGAATAGCCAGACACAGATAAAGTACTAATAATGTAAGAATGAGTAAGAAGGAGAAAGAATAAATGATGAACTCATAAGTTCTATGACACTATGATAAGTGATAGGAAAAAAATATGTGATAAATGATAGGAAAAAAAATTGACGAGAACGAGCAACCAATTTTAATTAAAAGTGCAGATTCATGCGCTCTCACATAGGTGGAATTATTCAGGAAAAGTTCCAAAATCTAAATAACAAAACTAATGCCTAAGGAAAGAAGTGGGAATATACTCAAATGAACAACTCATTTGTCTAAACACCTCAAGTACTAAATTAAGGGATCTACAATGTATAGGGATAGTCAACAAACAGACACAATGACGTAGAAGACCTAATATGAATTAAATAAATTTCCCTATCAAACGGTAAAAATGTTGTAAAAGAGAGCAGTGAGACTCTTAATCTCAGGGTCGTGGGTTCATGCGCCACGTTGGGCGCCAATGTAACAAAAAGAAGAAAACTTCTGTTGGAGTGAAAGTAAAAAGAAAGATATACTCCAACAGAAGTAAGGAAAAAAAAGAAAAGACTATGTAACTAAATAGTTGTGGCCATTATGAAAATAAAAATGAAGGGGCTTCAGCGTTGAAGCCGAAGTAGGAAAACAAAAAAAAATACTACTTTGCAGTAGTACTGAAGAAAGGGGGGTTAGAAGGGATAGAAGTGGAAGTGGGAAGAGACAGAGGCAACCTGAATAGAGTTGGCTAGCAAGAGATGCAAGAAAACCACTTGACACTCAAGGATGGATACGGCTCATTTGCATGCCTGTCGAAGAACAGTAGCTCTAAGTAGATAGTAATGATGACTAAATGGTGAAATAAAAAAAATAAGAATAAGGTACTGAAAAGGAATGAAGATGAATAATTTCTAAAGACGAACAAGATAAATAAATCTAACAAATCATGGGCGCCATGAAAATGATCTTCGATCATTTTCCCAGGTATCTTACACTGCTGTCGAATATTACATATATTAAACCTGTAATAATGAACATAAAGGAATAATAAAAATAAATGATATACAAAATAAATAAATATTTATTAAAAATAACTACCAGATTTTTGACAATCTCTGAGTTACACAAAGTGCATATCCTGTGACTCTAACATGAAAAAAGTTATACAAAAGTTATATTTGTGCTAACTACAATAACTAATCTGTTACAAAACTTAAAGGTATAAGTACCTCTTACTAACATATAGGGTACAACTCACATGAGTCCTCTTTACCAAATGGTTATAGTACGCTTGCTACGTACAACTAAATGAGACCGACAAAGATGAAAATAATACAAATAAATAGGCCCAAGCCTCACTAAGGGAAAATACAGTAATGAAGTAAGTAAGTTAAGTATACAATGAATGAAATAGAAATGAAGTTGAGATAAATACCGACGATGACCTAAATTATCCGAACAAATGGAATAAAGCGAATAACAATAAAATATTTGGGAAACAAGCAAGTAATATTACAAAATAAATTTACCCGAATTACATAAACCAATATCAAAGCAATAATAAAGTATTAAAAACCTAATTTCCTCTAGGCTTATTCCTGTGCACAAGAAGTTACCGTAGATACAAAGTTTGGGAACCAAATACAATAATATACAAATATGTCATATTAAAAAAAAACCAGAGGTAAACTAAATCTGGAAAAAAAATTAATTAACATAGTGCATTAAACCGAGAGTCTGAAATGTAAAAAAAAACCAATAGTTACTAAAACACACTAATTGTTCCCAAACGAATCCCAATGATTCCTAAAAAGGTTGCGGTTGCATCCTAGAAAATGATGCACCAGGATGGTGCGACCCCATGACTCCTGTAGGCCCAGGTGCCAAGACGAAAACTGAGCTGGAACGCTCCCATAGCTTGCTCCCAATTAGACATACTCCCATGATGACTTGGCTGTGGCTGTCTCAGGGCTTCTCAAGATGTTATAAGGGCTATGACTTAGTATATTTCTTCCAAATGGCTAAAAACATATCCTTCGTTTTATTTCTCATATAAACCGGTAAGCAAAAGTAAAGAGAAGAAGAAATAATTGAGGAAAACTTTTTAGCAGAAATAATACAGAAAAACGACCATTAAAAATGGAACAAAAACTAATCTCAGGTAACCTTGAACTATTTTGAGTGTGAAGACATGAAGAAATAATGACCTTGACTGTGAAATTTGAATATGATTTATCTGAGGGAATATGATGTTTGTAAAAATATATTGAATTTATAAAAATATTGGATGTTCAATAAATTTAAAACCTACAGAAAAATGATAAGTATTTCCAATATTAATTGAGAATTGCATGTTTGGTTATGTCTAACCAAAAAATATATTAATATATATAATTTTCCTTGAATGATTATTCAATAAACATGTAATAATCTACATAAAATCCAAGCAATGAGTTGACTAAGAAATTTAACAATGAACCTAATATATCAAATAGTGTTCCATAACAAAAAAACCAGGCTATATATAAAAAATTATTATAAAAAAATAAATATTTTACCGAGTGATTCTGATTCCATTTGTGTTTTCCACTTATCTCCTTTCTCCAAAGCAACAATTGGTAATAATGACTTTTCACTTTAAAATTTAGCAGGAGACGTTAAATATAAATAATTTAGTAGAAAATATCAACCCGCCATTTCTTTCAGACAGCCAGCAACCAAGTGACGAACGAGAGACGTTTCTCCGCCAAGGTGAACGTCAAATTCTCTCAGAACACGAAATAATTCTCGATAGGTGGATTACGTTCCATCACCGAGGTATGACGTCACCTCAGTAGTCCTATACGAGAAATTAGAGAATTTAAATGAGAGACCGAGAGAAAATAATTATAATAATAATTAAAGAGCTAATTTTGTAACGTGACCGTTACACATTTCCCTTCGCATCGTTATCCCTTCGCACTGTTTCTTCCAGGAGTTCTTCTTTGATTTCTTGAGTGCTTTATTATACTCAGTAAGGGCACTTCTGTAGGGGTCCCAGCTACCTGTACATTTTGCCCTATTGAAAAGTTGGCTGACCTTTTTTCTAAGTTTAGCCAACTATTTGCTCCACCAGGAAACATCTCTATTAGCTGTCTTACGTTTCAATGGGCAATTTGATTCATATGCCTTTATTATGGAATTTTGAAATTGCCCCGAGGCTCTATCTAGATTTTCCTCTATGTCGAGCGACGTATCGAATTCCTCCATTTCGCTTTCGAGACGCTCTTTATAAGTGTCCCAATCGGTCTGTTTTGGTACTCGATACTCCTCAAGGCTTTCCTCAGATGCGCCCAGGTCGAACCTTATGTGTTGATGGTCCGACATTGAGGCTTCATTCGAGACGTGCCAGTTTTATATATAATTTGCTATAAACGAACTAGTTAGGGTTATATCAAGAACCTATTTGCTAATTGCGTTTATAAATGTGGGTTTATTACCTCTGTTTGCAATATCTAGGTTGTTCGTAGATATGTAGTCTAGGCGGTACTCACCCCTGTCCCATACTGTGTGGTGTGCATTTGCATCGCAGCCAAGAATTTGTTGTCTATTCCACCTCTTGCACCATCCCATGAGTATTTGTACGTCCTCTGGAGGTGGAACAATTTGTCTTTTGCGTACCTCTGTTGGCATTTCCACTATTGAGGTTACCAAATCTGCCGTACTCTTCGGTCAAATGGCTGAAGGTATAAAAGTGGGAATTCTGCCCTCGGAATTCCGAAGTCAATTCCTTACAACAGAACAATTAGAAGCCGTTAAGGAGTTGATCCTAGACAAGATTCTAGAACACCAAAGAGAAAAGAGCGAAAAGCCTAACTTTTTGAGTGCTCAAAACAGGCGAACATTTAAATGCAGTTCCATAGAACTCTTTAGAGCAGCGGTAGATAGAGTAAAGATAATGATGATGATATCGAACCTCCGATTAGGAGACCGCACTTGAAGAAGAAGAAATCTGCCGCGATGAATTCTGGAACAGAAATATATTTATTATTATGTGAGATCAGTAGTGGTGCTCTTGGATTTTCAGTATTGATAGACACTTCAGCCTTTGAGTTGGTTTTTCAAATGGGCTTGGGGACATTTTAATTCGCCTTGCCTTTTTTTCTGGTTTTCCAGATTTTTTATCTATGACTGATTCCTTCGAGTCAGGCCTTTGCTTGCCTGTCCTCCAAGATTCAGCTTGGATTTGCTCCAGAGATTCGCTCCCCTTGGTTCTCGTAGATTGAGCACTTTATTGCTCATCTGGGCCTTAGATATTGTAGCGGGTTTTTGAGACCCGCTTTTTCCTGATTTTTGAGACCCGCTTGTTGACGGATTTTGGGACCCGCTTGTTGTGGGTTTTTTAGACCCGCTTCTTGTGGCTTCTTTCCTGCCACTCTTTTTCCGTATGACTGTACAACCATATCTATAAT
The DNA here is from genome assembly GCF_917563875.1 of Diabrotica virgifera virgifera. Lineage (NCBI taxonomy): Eukaryota > Metazoa > Arthropoda > Insecta > Coleoptera > Chrysomelidae > Diabrotica > Diabrotica virgifera. The sequence goes on from NC_065446.1 coordinate 131,190,992, forward strand.
TGATCGTATATCCCATAGTTTTTAGTTTTTCGGCTGATTGTCTATCTACTGAAAGGGTTAGGGTCTTCACGGCTCCACTTTTAGACCTATTTATTACTCTCCATGAGGAGGCATGATGGCTGTTTTGAGCCTCTAATAGGCCTAGAATTTTTTCCGTGGAGTACTCTTTACTTCCGTGAAGGTACGTCGTAAAGAGTTCGGTGTGAGTAATTTCTTCTCCCTCTACAAGTCTCAGCGTGGCGCCCTCCCATGGATGTATCTCTCTAATGTGTGTCTTTAGCCACTGCAAGGTGGCTTTATCAGCGCACATCAGAGGTAGCCAGCCGGGCTTATTTTAAGCACTCAAAAAGTTAGGTTTTTCGCTCTTTTCTCTGTGGTGCTCTAGAATCTTGTCTAGGATCAATTCCTTAACGGTTTCTAATTGTTCCGTTGTAAGGGATTGACTTGGGAATTCCGAGGGCAGAATTCCCACTTTTATACCTTCAGCCATTTGACCGAAGGAGGGTTTGGCAAATTTAGGCACAATGTCACTTTTATCTGCATCACTTCTTGATTTTTTTGCCTGTCGGCCGTCAGGAGTGTTTTCTTCGAAACGGACCCTTTTGGGTCCTTTTCCCAAAGAGTTTTCCTTCATGGGCTCGACTGCTATCTCTCGGGTTTCTTTCGGAGTCAGCCCTTTGTTTATAAGGTATTTAAACCTCTTTCTTGCGGCACCACTGAGCTTTATCCTTTCTTGCCCTTGTTCAGAACTTAAGGACTTAAGATCGTCGCAACTTGTTAGGAGCTCTTCCTCAGTTTTTTCAGGCTTGTTTTCGGCCTGTACATGAGGTTCGACAACTTCCATTTCTATTTTCGAACTTTCTATTTAAAACTTTCTATGTAAAACTGGGGTGCGCCAGGTGCCCCAGAGTTCGCATAATACTAGTTAGACACCCTCTAACCATTCATCTCTTCCGATTATGCTGTTATACCTTGAAATTGGGGGGATATATATTGTGGTTTCCTTTCACTTGGCCGGCCAGTTAAGGCAAGCCCCACATATACATATGCTCGTCTTATAACGTAACAGATACGGTTTATACCAAGCAGGTTTCCGCAGAAAGCTGTCTCCCCCGCAAATAGTTTGTACACATACACACATATCAAGGAGAAAGAATGATCGGATCGGTGCTATATAGGATTAGAGGTGGGATGTATCAATTAATACTCGATCCGGAAGGAGCGGGAAGGCAATAAATCAAAGTATTTAGTACCCAGGATTCACATTCTTAATATAAGTACTGGTCTGTATGTAGCCTTAAGCTCCTTTATTTTCGGATGTTTCGATACTTCCTTCTTGTTAATAATTGTTTTTCCTATTGCGTGGTACAGTCTATTCACTTTGTCAATTATTTTATTGATCTTCTATTCACCTGTCCAATTTCTGTATCATTCATCTGAATATGTACATCCTCTCTTTCTTTGGCTATTACCATTACCTTAAATTTTTCTTTGTTCATAGTCATACCATACTTTTTTAAAAGTGTGTTCCATGTTTAAAACCAGCTGTACATTAAGCTGGCACGGCCACGTGAGCGGAATCCAATTTGACCTATGCCACAATTTTTCACCCATGTTAAACTAATTTATTAACACCCTAATAATTGTTCACCCCTAATCCCACTTCAAGCGAGATGTTCCACTAGCTTAGTATTCAAGCTAGCAGAATTCCAAAAAATGCTATCGCATGAGCGGAATCAAATTTAACCTATGCCATAATTTTTCACCCATGTTTAACTAATTTATTAATATCCCAATAATTTTTCATCCCTTAATCCCACTTCAAGGGAGATGTTTCGCTAGATTAATATTGATGCTACATATTTAAAAAAAATAGCGTCGCCCGAGCGGAATCAAATTTAAACTTTGCCATAATTTTTCACCAATGTTTAACCAATTTACTACCACCCAAATAATTTTTTACCCCTTACCTCCACTTCAGGGAAGATGTTCCGCTAGCTTAATATTCAAGCTAGCAGAATTCCCGAAAAAAATAACTTCGCATAAGCGGAACCAAATTTAACCTATGCCATAAATTTTCACCCATACATAACTAATTTATTACCATACTAATAATATTTCACCCCTTAATCCCACTTCAGGGGAGATGTTCATCTAGCTTAATATCAAGCTAGCAGAATTCCAAAAATATTGCGTCACATAAGCGGAATCAAATTTAACCTATTCCATATTTTTTCACCCATCTTAAACTAATATACTACCACCCTAATACTTTTTTACCCCTTAACCTCACTTCAGGGGAGATGTTCATCTAGCTTAATATTCAAGCTAGCAGAATTCGAAAATAAAAAAAATAGTATCGCTAGAGCGGAATCAAATTTAACCAATTCCATAATTTTTCACCCATGTTTAACTAATTTACTAACACCCTAATATTTTTTACCCCTTAACCCCACTCAAGGGAGGTGTTCCGCTAGCTTAATTAATATTCAAGCTAGATAGATAGATAGATAGATAGATAGATAGATACATTTATTTCCTTTTAAAATTTTACAATTTTATGGAAAGGGTGAGAACAAATATTTCGTTCCTTTTTTTCATCCCAAGAAACATACAATATGTTTATTTTAGGGATAAACAAAAGAAAGAAATAAATAAAAAAAAAAAAAAAAACAACGAGTTATATAAGAATTAATTAAAGATACAAAGTATAATTTACGTATTTAACTATTCATTTATGATGAAAGACCTAAGTTTTAGAACATTCCAGATATAGCTAGCTATTATTTTAGCTGAATATACTGTAATGTTATTTAAGGTATGAGTTACAGTATCAATATCGGCTATATAATTAATGGATGATTGTTTCATACAAGAATATATTGGACAATCAAAAAGTATATGTTCAATTGTTTCTAACTCCTTATTGTTACAAATAGTACAGATTTCATTAGGATTAATTTTATATGTAGAATCCTTATAAGTGAACGTTAAGCAGAATGAATTACATAATCGAAGCTGTGCAATAGTTCTTGTAATCTGGATGGGCATTTTTAGGCATAAGTATTTTTGACTTAATTCGGAAAGAGCTAGGTGTTTATATAAGGGGAGAAAATTGGATTGCTGACAAAGAGAAATATCTAATTCTGAGAGCTTATTTTTAAATTTGATTAACAAGGCTTTTCTATTCAGTTGTAGGGAATGAAGGGAGAGATTATTCCAAATAGGTTCAGCATCAATAAAAGTAAAAAGTGATTTTACCTGCGCTGCCCAGTTATACCTGCTATCGGTCTCCATCAGTTGTAGTTGACGAAAAAAGCACATTTTGGGGTAACGGGAATCGTCCATCATATAAATTTTCTTTAACCAGTTTAGTGTCCACTTGAATATATTATACAAGAGTTTGACTCTGCCGCATTCTACTCTGACTATGTAACCGGGTGTGGATATGGGAAGCATAAGAATTCGTTTTAGGAATTGTACTTGAACTTGTTCGAGAACATCTACATAACGGAGTGCCCATACAGAAATACAATTGGAGATTGTACTTGTTACTAATGCATCAAAAAGTTGTAGCCTCGTTTGCATGCAGTCAATTTTAAGTTTAGCTAGAACAGGTATAAGTGCTCCAGTTGCTTGTTTAGCTTTCGCATTACTCACATCTGCCATTTCACGGAATAGAGACGAAGAGGCAAAAGTCACTCCAAGGTAATTATAGGTGTTAGTTAATAGAATGGGATATTGATTGAAAGTGAATTTAATATTATTTTTTAAGTTATAAGGACCCCTAGAGAAACACATAATTTTAGTTTTAGCAGTATTGACAGTAAGTTTGTTTTGTTTGCAGTAATCCTCCAACATTTTTAATTTTTTTGATATATCGATCTCCGAGTGACCTAATATTACCAAATCGTCAGCGTATAAAAGCATAAGAATTTCATTTACGTTATTAACATTGATGCCTTCTGCTCCGCGGCTTTTAAAAAAATCTTCGATGTCTGCAAGAAATAACGCAAATAACAAGGGACTGAGGACTTCTCCCTGTAACACGCCCTCACAAATGTTAAACGATTTAGTATATTGCTCGTCAGCATTAACCCTAAAGGTAGCATTAGAATAGAAAGATTTAAGTAGAAGTACAATTTTAGAGCTAATACCTAAAGCAAAAAGTTTAGACCAGAGCAACGCGTGGTTAATGCAATCAAAAGCCCGCTTAAAGTCAACAAACAATACAAATAGCTTGCGCTTTTTAAATCGGAGACGAAATTGAATGATGGATGTAAGAGTATAGACATTATCGTAACAACCACGTTCTTTACGAAAACCAGATTGGGATTCGGGAAGTATATTAAACGATTCTACCCAATTGACTAAACGGTTCAAAATAATTTGCATGAATACTTTAGTAATGCAGTTTACTAAAGCAATTCCCCTGTAATTGGAAGGATCGTTAGAGGGACCTTTTTTGTGGAGCATTTTTAGAGTAATTTTCGACCAACTATTAGGAAAAGTGGAAGTGTTGAAGATAGTATTGAAAAATGAGTTAAGGTATAAGATCCAGTTATTTGGTAAGTATTTGTAAAACTCATAGGGAATATTATCAGATCCTGGAGCTTTGTTGTTTTGACAGGAATTTAAAGCTAAGTAAATTTCATTGGTGGTAATAGGATTATCAAAATACGGATTCCTCGCATCGAAATAGAGGGTTGTGTCCACTATCCCGGCTCCCATAATTTCAGAGTAGAATGTTTCCCATGTTGCAGCAGGTAAAGATATGTAACTATTTGAAATATTTCGAGCTCTTTTAATATGAAACCAAAAAGTTTTTGAATCAGTAGAGTTGGAAATATTACCAATAATATTTTGTTGAAATTCAGTTTTTTTTACTTTTAATAATTTTTTATACTCTGCTTTAATAATTAAGTATTCGTTTTTAGTTTGATTTGAGAAATTGTTTTGTTGACAAATTTTGAGTTTACTTTTAACTGATTTCTTTAGATCTCTACATTGACAATCATACCACGGTTTGTGTTTATTAGGTCTGTTAGGAGCGATTATACTTTTTGACAGCCCAAGATTATCAGCTGTTTTATAAATATTATCCAACAGGTTTTTGTTTGCCATTTCGACATCATGAATTATGTGCACCCCCGCCGAATTTTGCATGTTTAGTTTATAAGACAAAACTAAAGATTCATTTAACTTAAAAATAGTTTTATTTTTTATTATAGTTTCTTTCATAGGTGAAAGATACGTTTGAGTTATAAAGCATGAAACAGGAAAGTGGTCTGATAAAGTACACGTTGTATTTACGTAAACATCATTAACAAAGTGCAAATGTGAGTTATTTACCCAGACTAAATCTATTGTACTCTTGCCCATAGGGCCGACGAAAGTAAATTTTGCAGGCCGATCAGAAATACACCTACCATTTAACAGACAGAACCCGTTAAAATTCATGAAATCAAGAAGGCATCTACCTTTTGCATTAATTACAGTATCTAAACTTTGTCTCTCGTCAAAAAAATTTGTGTTTTCAAATATTTCAGGAGGGGATACGTCATTGTCTGAAACACGGGAGTTAAAGTCTCCTCCAATAATTATAGGTGTATCATTAAATTTCTCTAAAATATTAGATAACACCTCCTGAAATAGTGACAATAAATATTCAATACTTAGACTAGGTTTAAAATAAACGTTACAGACTACAAATTTATAATTATTGCTAGATATTAAACAAAAGATCCACCAAGGTGATTTATCAATACAAACAGAAGAAAGGTTGGGATTACAAAAAATTGATAGACCACCGCTAGCCCTACCCAAGGATTTTTCTTTTATGGCAACTGAACTGGCACATGAGTAAGTAGATAAATAATTTGAAAATTTTATATTTTCGGTAATAACCCATGTTTCCGATAAACAAAGAATGGGTATATCATTGAAATCACTTAAAAAGTCATTAACACTATTAATTCCTTGTGAGTTCCAAAAAACAATGTGTACTGATTGCTATTCAGATTTCGAGGAGGCAGGTTTTACAACTTTTAGGCCAGACTCTCGATTAGGTGAAGACTCTTCCTCGCGAACTCTTTTGTTGGATAGTATTTGAACGATTTGCGGAACTCCATAAACATATTTAATAGTGAGATTTGTTTCAGTTTTTAATCGTAACTCTAGTTCTGCACGTAAATCATTTAGATGTTGACGCTGTTTAGGTGTCATATCAGAGATTATCTTAACTGAAGGATATAAATTACGAGAAATATTCTTCTTGTTTCTCAAAACGTCCAATGCAGCCTTAGGAGTCCCAAAAATAGGAGTACTTAGGAGTCCCAAGTATAACTAATTTATTACCAACCTTATAATTTTTCACCCCTTTACTTCACTTCAGGGGAGATGTTCCGCTAGCTTAATATTCAAGCTAGCAGAAATCCAAATAAAATGGCGCCGCATAAGCGGAATCAAATTTATCCTATTCCATAATTTTTTACCCATGTTAAATTAATTTACTACCACCCTAATACTTTTTTACTCCTTAACCCCACTTCAGGGGAGATGTTCCGCGAGCTTAATATTCAAGCCAGCAGAATTCCCAAAAAAAATGACGACGCATGAGCGGAATCAAATTTAACCTATGCCATAATTTTTCACTCATATATAGCCAATTTACTACCACCCTAATAATTTTTTACCCCTTAACCCCGCTTCAGTGAAGATGTTCCGCTAGCTTAATTTTCAAGCTCGCATAATTCCCAAAAAAATGGCGTCGCATGATCAGAATCAAATTTAAACCATTCCATAATTTTTTACCCACATTTAACTTATTTATTACCACCATAATAATTTTTCATTTCTTAATCAAACTTCAGGGGAGGTGTTTCACCAGATTAATATTGAATTTACAGAATTAAAAAAAATAGCGTCGCAAGAGCGGAATTAAATTTAACCTATGCCTTAATTTTTCACCCATGTTTGACTAATTTACTACCACCCTACTACTTTTTTACCCCTTAGTCCCACTTCAAGGGAGATGTTCCGCTAGCTTAATAGTCAAACTAGCAGAATTCCCAAAAAAATGGCGTCGCATGAGCGGAATAAAACTTAACCTATGCCATAGTTTTTCACACCCATGTTTAACTAATTTATTACCATCCTAATAATTTTTCATCCCTTAACCCCACTTCAGGGCAGATGTTCCGCTAGCTTAATATTCAAGCTAGCAGAACTTACAAAAAAAATGGCGTTGAATAAGCGGAACCAAATTTAACCTATGCCATAATTTTTCACCATGTATTTATTACCACCCTAATAATGTTTCACCCCTTATCCCACTTCAGGGGAGAAGTGTTCCTCTAGCTTAATATTCAAGCTAGCAGAATTCCAAAAAAATGGCGTCGCATGAGCGAACTCAAATTTAACCTATTCCATAATTTTTCACCCATGTGTAACTAATTTATTACCATCCTAACAATTTTTTATCCCTTAACCCCACTTCAGCGGAAATGTTTGGACAGATTAATATTGAAGCTACAGAAAAAAAAAAATAGCGTCGCATGAGCAGAATCAAATTTAGCCTATGTCATAATTTTTTCCCATTTTTAATCAGTCTACTACCACCTTAATAATTTTTTACCCCTTAACCCCACTTCAGGGGAGATGTTCATCTGGCTTTATATTCAAGCTAGCAGAATTCCAAAGAAAAATGGCATCGCTAGAGCGGAATTAAATTTATCCTACTATGCCATAATTTTTCACTTATGTTTAACAAATTTATTAGAACCCTAATAATATTTCACCCTTTAGCCCCACTTCAGGGGAGATGTTCATCAAGCTTAATATTAAAGCAAGCATCCAAAAAAATGGCGTCGCATGAGCGGAATCTTATTTAACCCATTCCATAATTTTTCACTCATGTTGAACTAATTTATTACCATCCTAATACATTTTCACCCCTTCACTTCACTTCAGGGAAGATGTTCCGCTAGCTTAATATTCAAGCTAGCAGAAGTCCAAAAAATGGAATCGCATGAGCGGAATCAAATTTAACCTACTCCATAATTTTTCACACATTTATTACTAATTTATTAGCACCCTAATAATTTGGCACCCCTTAACCCCACTTCAGAGGAGAGGTTCGATGTTCCGCTAGCTTAATATTCAATCTAGAAGAATTACAAAAAAATGTCATCGCTAGAGCGAAATCAATTTAACCTATGCCATAATTTTTCACCCATGTTTAACTAATTGATTACCACCCTAATAATTTTTCACCCCTAATCCCATTTCAGGGGAGATGTTCCGCTGGCTTAATATTCAAGCTAGCAGATTTCCAAAAAAATGCCATCACATGAGCGGAATCAAATTTAACCTATCCCATAATTGTTCACCTATGTATAACTAATTTATTACCAACCTTATAATTTTTCACCCCTTTACTTCACTTCAGGGGAGATGTTCCGCTAGCTTAATATTCAAGCTAGCAGAATTCCAAAAAAATGGCGTCTCATGAGCGGAATCAAATTTAACCTACTCCATAATTTCTCACACATTTGTTACTAATTTATTAGCACCCTAATAATTTGGCACCCCTTAACCCCACTTTAAGGGAGATATTCCGCTAGCTGAATATTCAAGCTAGCAGAATTGCAAAAAAATGACATCGCATGAGCGGAATCCAATTTAATCTATGCCATAATTTTTCACCCATGTTTGACTAATTTATTACCACGCTAATAATTTTTCACCCCTTAGCCAAACTTCAGGGGAGATGTTCCGCTTACTTAATATTCAAGCTAGCCGAATTCCAAAACATTGCATGAGCAGAATCAAATTTAACCTATGCCATAATTTTTCATCCTTATTTATCTAATTTATTACTACCCTAATAATTTTCACCTCTTAACCCCACTTCCGGAAGAGACGTTCTTCAAGTTAGCAAAATTCCAAAAAAAATGGCATCGCATAAGCGGAATCAAATTTAACCTAAGCCATAATTTTTCACCCATGTTTACCTAATTTATTGCCACCCTAATCATTTTTCACTCCTAAACCACCCTAAGTGGTTTCGACCAAAAAAATCGGTGTGTATGTATTTAGCGTAACTAATTATTTCATCATCATCATCATTTGGCTCTACAACTCTATGTGAGTCTTGGCCGCGTTTACTATTTCCCTCCATTGTTGTCGGTCCTGAGCAGCTATTTCCCATTGCTGTACTCCCATTTTGCGTAGATCGCTGGCTACTGCGTCCTTCCATCTCTTTCTTGGGCGACCAACTGACCTTTTTCCAACGGGCCTTTCCCAGAATGTGGCGTTTAGAAGTCTTTCGTCACTTGATCTTAGTACGTGACCCGCCCATCGTATTCTGTTTGATTTAATGTAGCGTACTATGTTTTCATCTCCGTATATTGTCTGGAGTTCATCATTGTGTCTTCTTCTCCATTCTCCTGTTGTCTCTTCTCTGCAAGGCCCATAGATAGTCCGGAGTATCTTTCTTTCAAGTACCAGTAATTTTGTTGTTTCCCGCTGATTCAGAGTCCAGGTTTCGCTTCCATACGTTATTGTGGGACGAATTATTGTCTTATATACTCTTATTTTTGTTGGTCTTGAGAGTATTTTTGATTTAAGTAGGGTCCTTAACGAGTAATATGCCCTGTTTCCTGCAATAATCCTGGCTGCCACGTCCTTTTCATAGTTATTTTCAGATGTAATGATCGCTCCCAAGTACTTAAATTCTTTGACGACTTCAAAATTGTATTCATTAATTGTTACGTTTTGTCTAACCCTTGGTCTTGGGTTCTTCGTAACCACCATGTACTTGGTCTTGTCCTCGTTGACTTTAAGACCAACTTCCTTGGCTCCGTTCTCGAATAGGGTGAAAACTTCTTTTGCATCTCTGGTGAATTGTGCAATTGTGTCCACGTCATCCGCAAAGGCTAATAGTATTTTTGATCCTTGAGCGGCAGATCCGTTTGTCAGTTGTGGCTGAGCTTTCCTTACTGCATGTTCCAGTGCGAAGTTAAACAGCAGGGGGGCGAGAGGATCTCCTTTTCTAAGTCCGGTGTCAATGAGGAATTCCTCCGACGTGTTGCTGCCGACTCTGATTCGTGCGGAAGCGTTCTCCGTGCTCACCTTTGCTAATCGTACCAGTTTTCCAGGTACTCCCATTTCTACCATAGTCTCCCACAATGCTTCTCTGCTAACAGAATCGTAAGCTTGTTTGAAGTCCACGAAGACTTGGTGTACATCGCGGTTGAATTCCCAGTTTTTTTCCGATTTTTATATTTATAACTAATTAATTACAGAAATTAGCATGTTCAACCTAATTCAATTAGGTGTGCAGTAGAATTACCTGCACAGGTACGTTGATTATCAGAAGTAGGTACTTTGAATTTGGAAATATGTAACTCTGATTAGATACCTGTTTAGACGTTAGCTGAGCTAAGTACACCTCCAATGAAGGAGTGGGGATTGCAGCCAACAATCTAATTTTGATTGATATCGCCTTCTTCACTCTTATTGAACTATGGCAATAAATTTGAATATATCGCAAATATAGCGGAACTTTGCTGATTTTGACTGTGTTTTATGCTATAGTAGAGTATAATATTTTTTGAGTAATTTTGAACAGTAAAAACTACTTGTTTTACATTCATCCAAGCTCCACCATTAGAGCTTATTTTTAAATTTTTTAAGCTTCTCAAATGCAAAACGTGCATTTTTTATACCGGTCCAAATAGACCCAAAATTAGAGCCCAGTCTGAAAAATATGAAGATAGTAACAAAAATAAAAGGTGAAATTAAAAGTAGAATACAGAAAAATTATTCAAAATAGCTTTTTAAATTTTGTTTTGTCATATCAAAATTCAACGTAGCAGAATTATTTGCTAACAACTGCGCAGGGCATATAGACGAGCGGCACACCCCAAAAAACGCTTATTTCTCGAGATACTGACCACTAGACCAAGAGGCAGCGCTGAAAAATCTATTTGAATTTACTAAAGCTAGATTTTTCACAGTTGATTACCGTGAGTGTGTAGAGAAACATACTGCGGTCGGTCAAGCGAAACGTAGAACAGGGGTTACTGAGGGGTATCAAAGTTGCTTTTCTACAAAGGTAATTATTTCCATTTACTAAGGCTGAAAATCAGTACACATTCTAAATTAAATGTAAATAAAAGTTATTATGGTCGGTCAGCTGTATGACGGGACAGAGCAGGTCGGTCGGCCCCAATAGTCGATTGAGGAAATGAAGCATTTTGGCTCGTAATTTTTTCGTCCAGCATGGATTTACTTGAAATTTTCACAGAAGGTAGCGAATAGTCCAAGGATCAGTTTATATATCCTGCCGCTATCATACGCTAAAACCTTGGGGGTGGTAGCCACCCCATCTCGGGGGTGGGAATTTTTTATTACATTTTAACCATGCAATTCGATGGAAAAAGTGATTCTAAGAAAAAAATGTTTTTTACATTTTCTTCGTAAAAATAATATTTTTCGAGTTATTCGCGCTTGAAAATAACAGTTTTTCGACGAAAAAATCGACTTTTTTAGAGGGTTTTTTGAGAATACTTCGAAAAATATGCATTTAATCAAAAAAACTGTAGATATCAAAATTCTATCTTATAGTAAGACAAACCAAATTCTTTTCCTGTAATATCTTTAAGACCAATAAAAACCGAGATGACACATGTTAAATGTTTTTTAACATGTGTCAAAAGCTTTTTTCGTCAAATGCATAATTTGAAATATTCAAAGCCAAATAATGGGAAAAACTTGCATTTTTTGAGGAAAACTTAAATAATCTTTTTTCAAGTATACAATTTGACCTTTCAAAAAAAAATAAAAAGTTTTTAGCATGAAAATTAAGCGAATTATAATCAAAAAAATATCGGTACCTGCTTTTCTCTACGAAAAAACCAGTATACAGGCATTCATAGACGGACTACATGATATCGAAATGCAACAGGCTCTCCGATTACAACACCACAAAACGCTAAATGGAGCACTAGTTTCAGCCCAGGAGTTTGAAGCGGCTGAAAATATTTCTAGATCTCTTCAACAATTAAAAGAAATAAGATTTACAGAAAATAAGCAAGTCACTACCACAGATAATGAACAACTAGTTTTATCCCAGATATTAAGCTTACTACAAAATATCCAACAAAAACCTCGAAATGAAAACAGAAGATGTTTTAACTGCGGAGGAATGGGACATCTAAAATCCAATTGCAGAAGCCGATCCCAAGCACGAAAAGAAGAATACAAGAATGAGATCAGAAGGTCGCCTAGTTCGACATCCAGAAGCCTGTCGCAAAGTCTCATTAGAAATGATGGTAGATGGTCACTAAGAAACAGATTTCCTACAACTGACCATAGAAAGGAAGAAAATACACTGGAATTTGAAGTTAGCCATTTGAAGGAACAACTAGCGATTAGTAAAAATAAAATAGATAGATTAAGAGAACAGGTGACAATATTGCAAGAAGAGTGTAAGGTAATTCAAAATAATGCAAAAACTACACAGTCCAATCTAGAAAACGAATGTCAAAAACTGATGAAAGAGAAGAATGTGTTAAATAAACAATTGCAAGAATACCAAAATGCATTAAATGAATTACAAGTTCAAAGCCAACGTCAGCTAGCACAAAAAGAGAATGTAACCGAAGAAGTTAGTCTGCGGATGAACACAGTTGAACAGCAAGAAGATAATGACCAGATTTCTCTGGAAAACATTAAGAAGAGTCAAAAGAAAGATAACGAATTAAGAGTTATACGAGATTGGCTTAAAAATGGAGTAAGACCTATTTGGCAGGAAATATCTAAATACAGTCGAACTATAAAGGCGTACTGGGCTCAATGGGAATCTTTGCATCTTTCGAATGGTCTATTATATCGGAAGTGGGAAAGTCCCGATGGAGTACGTATAGTTCAACAAGTGGTACTGCCAAAATCACACATTAAAAGTGTGTTGCAAGGACTTCATAGCAGCCTGTCTGGAGGACATTTTGGGGTAAAAAGAACACTGGCCAGGGTTCGAGACAGATTTTATTGGATCAATTGTCGCCGAGATGTAGAAGAATGGTGTAAGAAATGCGACTTGTGTAACGGTAGAAAAGGCCCTAGAACAAGAAGTCGTGGTAAAATGGCACAATATCTTTCCGGAGAGCCTTTTGAACGACTTGCAGTTGATATTCTCGGTCCACTTTCAACGACAGAGAGAGGTAACAAGTACTTAATGGTTGCAATGGATTATTTTTCAAAATGGCTTGAAATTGCACCTCTTCCTAATCAAGAAGCGACGACTGTAGCGGAAGCATTCATAACACACGTCGTATCAAGACATGGAGTTCCTTTAGAGTTGCATTCTGATCAGGGACGAAATTTTGAATCCGAATTATGGCAAGAACTAATGAAAATCTTGGGTATTAAGAAAACTCGAACTACGCCTCTCCACCCACAATCAGACGGAATGATCGAAAGACATAATAGAACTATTTGTCAATACCTCTCAATGTTTGTTGCTGATAATCAAAAAGATTGGGATACCCTAATACCTCTATTCCTGTTAGCCTACAGAAGTTCTGAACATGAAGCAACCGGTTATTCTCCATCAATGATGATCACCGGAAGAGAAATGAAGCTTCCTCAAGATCTTATTTTCGGAAAATTGCCTACCTGTGAAGAAGAACCTTCATCCCTGACGTACCTAGAAAGCTTAAGAGAAAAACTGGAAAAAGTCCACGAATTTGCTCGTAAAAGTTTGAAGCTTCAAAGTGATAAAGCCAAGTCCAGGTTCGATGTGCAAGCTACAGGGACAACTTTCGAAAGAGGTGATCCAGTATGGCTATACAATCCCACACGCAAGAAAGGACTTTGTCCGAAACTTCAACGAAACTGGGAAGGCCCGTACACCGTCTTAAAGAAAATAAATGATCTGGTCTACCGCATCCAGTTTTCAGCGAGAAGTAAACCCAAGGTAGTTCACATTGAGAGATTAGCCCCATATCATGGAACTGATCCACCCTGTTGGCTTCAACCAGACCCTGATAGACCAGTTATTCGAGGCGAATAACTATAAAGGAGGGAGCAGTGTTATGACAGTTCCGTAGATTGTTCCTACATAGAAAAAGTCCCTCGACGTGAAAGAAGAAGTAGTCACGTACGAGAATATTCTGGATGTCATGGAATAACCCAGAAATGTCTGGTGACATCTAGAACGTCAGAAAACTATATAAACATTATGTGTTTGACATTCTATAGTTCAGTTGTATTTCAGTATTTGAAGTTAAAAGTTGTCATTGTGTAAAAGTTACTGTAATCCTGTTTGAGTTGAATAAAGTATTTAAAAGAAGTGTAACAATTTATTTTCATCACATTGAGTAGTTAGCCAGATATAGCTGTTTAAAACCTCTATTTACCAGCAAACACCCCTTGTTCGAGCCCTTTAAACCAGCCCCAATTAAAAACTAAGGGATCTTACGGAATTTAATTTAAACAGTCTTATAGCTCTTTAAAAATCCTACAAAATTATTTTTGAAGAAACTTTTTATCGCCAAAAATATATAGAATATTTTTCGAGGTATTCTCAAAAAACCCTCTAAAAAAGTCGATTTTTTCGTCGAAAAACTGTTATTTTCAAGCGCGAATAACTCGAAAAATATTAGTTTTACGAAGAAAATGTAAAAAACATTTCTTTCTTAGAATCACTTTTTCCATCGAATCACATAGTTAAAATGTAATAAAAAATTCCCACCCCCGAGATGGGGTGGCAACAACCCCCAAGGTTTTAGCGTATGATAGCGACATGATATAGAAAATGATCCTTGGACTATTCCCTATTTTCTGTGAAAATTTCAAGTGAATCCATGCTGGACGAAAAAATTGCGAGCCAAAATGCTTTATTTCCTCAATCGACTATTGGGCCCGACCGACCGCCTCTGTCCCGTCCCCGTCATACAGCTGACCAACTATAATAACTTTTATTTATATTTAATTTAGAATGTGTGTACTGATTTTCAGCCTTAGTAAATGGAAATAATTACCTTCGTAGGAAAGCAACTTTGATACCCCCTCAGTAATCCCTGTTCTACGTTTCGCTTGACCGACCGCAGTATGTTTCTCTACACACCCACAGTAATCAACTGTGAAAAATCTACCTTTAGTAAATTCAAATAGATTTTTCAGCGCTGCCTCTCCGTCTACACGGAGAGGTGAATGGCCAGTCAAACTGTAAATTTGGTGCTGAAAACGAAAATGAGGTTTATTTTTAATTGTATGTGGTGGAACATTGTCAAAATCGCAATTTTACCCCAAAAATAAAAAAATTAAATCACGTTTTTTTTTGCGTTTACCTCGCTACAACTCTGCACCATATATAGCTCTAACATTTCTAAAGACAATGGTACCTGTTTCAAGCTTTCGTTTTTACTACGATAAAGATAATGGGTGCAGATTTGTACATTGCAAAGTTTAATCTCAAAAGTTGAGTAACGAATTTTAAAATTTTGATTTTTATTCACGTTTGTGTTAAAATACAGAGTACCAAGAAGTTTTCTAGAAAGTTTTAGATCAAAATGTTTTATAGAAAAAAAAGTACAACTGTTAATATCGCCATAAGCAATCCCCAAAATAACGCTTCTTTTTCGAGATACTGACCTTGGGTGGTAAATTGCTAATTTTGGTCTTATATTATGTTTTTGACGGTGTTGAAAACGAAAATTAATTTATTTTTAATTTAAGGTGGGGGAATATTGTCGAAATCGCCATTTTTCCCTAAAAATAAAAAAAATGAGATCACATTCTTTTGCGTTTAGCTCGCTACAACTCTGTTCCATTTTCATATTTTTTTCTAAACATTGTACAGTATATGAATTTAGTTATGAATTAAAGTTATGAATTTTTTAAAGTAAAAGGTGCAAATTGCAAAGTTTAATCGCAAAAGTTGACTGACAAAATTTGAAATTTAGATTTTTATTTACATTCTTGGTAAAACTTAGAGTACACACAAGCTTCCTGGAAAGTCTAAGATCAAAAAGTTTTATAGAAACAAATGGTGCAACTTTTAACACCGACGATATAAATCCCCAAAATAACGCTAATTTTTCGAGATTATGACCATGGGTGATGAATGGCTAATTATGGTCTTAACTTTATATTTTTGATGGTGCTGAAAACGAAAATGAAGTTTATTTTAAATTTTAGGTGGGGGAACATTGTCAAAATCGCAATTTTACCATAAAAATTCAACATTTAAAGTTGCACAATTTTTTCTTCTCTAACACATCTAGATCTAAAACTCCCCATAAAACTTCTATGGACTCTACAGTTTAACATAAACGTGATTAAATTGATAAATTTTAAATTTTGTCACTTAATTTTTGCGATTAAACTTTGTAATTCACGAATCTTTACTTTTATTTTAAAAAATTCATACCTTTATGACAAAAAGACTGAGAGTCTACAGCAGTTTTCATAGTCTTCATATAGGTGAGAAATATATGACGTAAAAATTTCAGAAAAAATATTAAAATGGAACAGGATTGTAGCGAGTTAAACGTAAAAAAATGTGATTTCATTTCTTTTTCATTTTTATTTTAAATTGCGATTTTGACAATGTTCTCTCACATAAAATTCAAAATAAACCTTATTTTCATTTTCAGCATCATCAAAACATAAAGAAAGACCAAAATTATCCTTTCACCGCCCATGGTCAGCATCTCGAAAAATAAGCGTTCTTTTGGAGTTTTATACAGTCTATATTAAAAGTTGCACCATTTTTTTTTTTCTGTAAAACATATTGTATCTAGAACTTTTCAGAAAACTTCTTTGTACTCTACGCTTTAACAGAAATGTGATCAATAAGATAAATTTCAAATTTAGTCACTCAACTTTTGCAATTAAACTTTGCAATTCACGAATCTGCACCTTGTACTTTAAAGAATTTATAACTTTTATTAAAATAAGACTAAAAGCTTAAAACAGATACCATTATCTTTAGAAAAGTGAGCTATATATACTGTACAAACTTTAGAAAAAAAAATATTAAAATGGAACAGAGTTATAGCGAGTTAAATGCAAAAAACGTGCTTTATTTTTTTTTTGTTTTTAGGGTGAAATTACGATTTTGACAATATTTTCCCACTTAAAATTTAAAATAAATTTCATTTTCGTTTTTAACACCGTCAAAACATGATGTAAGACCAAAATTAGCCATTCACCACCCATCGCCAGTATCTCGAAAAATAAGCTTTATTTTGGGGTTTGCTTATGGCGATATTAAAAGTTGCACTATTTTTTTTTTCTATAAAACATTTTGACCTAAAGCTTTCTAGAAAACTTCTTTGTGCTCTATGTTTTACCATAAACGTGATTAAAAATCTAAATTTCAAATTTTGTCACTCAACTTTTGCGATTAAACTTTGCAACGCACAAATCTGCACCCTTTACTTTAAAAAATTTATAACCTTTATCATAATAAGATTGAAAGCTTGAAACACTGTTTTCTTCAGAAATTTTCAGGGCTAAACGCAAAAAACGTGAATTAATTTTTTTTTTATTTTTAGGTTAAAATTGCGATTTTGACAATGTTCCCCCACATAAAATTCAAAGTAAACCTCATTTTCGTTTTCAGCACCATCAAAAACATACAGTATGACTAAAATTGGCCATTCACCTCTCCGTGGTCAGTACCTGGTCATTTTGGGGGTGCCTACCGCTCACCCAATAATGGTATTATACCTACTTGTACATGTAATACATTGTGGTACAAGTTACCACTTGCACAGTGGTAACATGTCATAAGGGATAGTTGAGGGGTCAAAAATTAGTAGGTAGGTAGTAATAAATTCGTAAAAGTTTAATAAAATTAAAAAAAAAAACTGAAAAAATTTGACCTTACATTTAACTTAAGATTTATTGATTTTCCACAAGGGTAGTTTTTTTTTAATGAATTTGATGGCCTTGGCCGAGCCAATTAGCCAGACATTTTGTTATTTTAAAAACAAACAAATTTGATTTTTCAATCAGAGGAATTTTTTCTGTATTTCTAACTCTAAATACATAACAAACTAACATTATTATCTACAATTATTATCTAAATAATACTCTGTTTTGGTTGTTCATTTTTTTTTGTAAATTTTTATTTTTTTTTGTATTTTTTGTTGCATTTTTTTTATATTGTTAATTTGTTTTTTTTTTTTATTATTTTTTTATTGTTATTTTTTATAAATTGTTTTTTTTACTACGCTAAGACGTAAACCCGATTCATCCTCGCGGAGGTTTCTCGCGGAGGTTTACATCTTCTTAGTTTTTTTTTGTTTTTTTTTTGTTTTTTTTTTGCTTTTTTTATTTTTTCTGTTTTTTTTTCTTTTCTTTTCCCTTTTTTTGTTCTTTTCTTTTTTCAATTATAATATACAATAATTACTTAAATCTACAGGGTTTAAAACAAAATAACAACAAAACAAACATGTTTGTTTTGTTTTAACAAACATGCCTGCTTTGTTTTAACAAAATTTCTTAAATACAGGGTAAATTTTATTGCTACAATCTATATTTACAGTTTTTGATATGCTCGTAAATTGTTTTTAATATATTAATATCTTCAGAAAATATCAAATTGTTCAGATAGTAGTCCAAGTAATGAAGCTTAAAATAGGACAAAACCTCGCAATTTTTACAGAATGGATCGATTTGCTTGAAAATTTGAGAATAAGTAGTGGATAGTCCAAGGATCAAAATCTATATGATGCCAAAAGGCGCTTTTACCATGGGGGTGGTTGCCACCCCATGTCGGGGGTGAAAATTTTTTATTATATTTTAACCGCAAAAGTTGGTAAAAACATTCATTCTAAGCAAAAAATGTTCTATACTTTTTTTGATAAAATTAATAGTTTTCTATTTATTCGCTATCGAAAGTGTTAATTTTATATTAAAAAAATTAATGTTTTTAATCAGTTTTCTGCAAATAACTCAAAAAGTTTTTGTTTTATCAAAACAACTTTGCTTAACAAAAATGTACCTTTTGAAAAAATCAACAAAACCGTTTTTTTAAATTTTCTTTAAGACCAATAGTAATCGAGCTATACTTTATTATATGTTAGGTCTTCTTGGGCAAATGCTAAATATTGTAGTTTCAAAGTCAAAAAACGGGAAAACTATGCATTTTTCGAGGATCACTTGTTTAAACTAATTTGAAGTATGTAAAAAATCTATCTTCAGAAATAAAAAAAGTCTTTAGCTCAAAAATTAGGTGGCTTATAATGAAAAGAATATCAGACCCTATATTTTTCAGCGAAAAAGTGATCGAAAGCAAACCCCTAATCACCACCCTGATTAAAATTAGTCATTGACCTTATTTCGTCTTCTTTACTTATGTATTATTAATAGGTTCTAGAAGTTTAACTGGTTTAGAATGATTAGTTTAAAAAAAAATGGAGTCAAAAGCAAATATCGAATTTTTGAAGTTTGGTAAAAAATTCTTTTTCTTCAGAATAGAAAGATTATCATCAGAGATACAAAAAAATATTTAAATATAAAATTGTAGCTTATTGAATTCCCAAGAAAATGGTTTGCAAAAATTTTCTCTACGGTAAAAATTGAGTGAGCTATTGACAATTAAAACTTGTAATAACATGCAAAAATCACCTTTACCAACCCTTTCAAAGTCACCACTTTTTGCGACTGAGTATTTTAAAAGGATTTGATATTAATAGTCTTATAGCTCTTGTAAAATCCTACAAAATTATTTTTTAACAGACTTTCTAAGATAAAAACTAAAAAGGTTACGGTTAAAAAATCAATATATTTTTTTCAAAAAAAAAGAAATCCAGTTGGAAGCATAATAATGTAAGGTAGCTTTGCTTTTAGTCATTGGCCTTATTAATTCTTCTTTATTTATGTATTATTATCTAATAGATTTTAAAAGTTTGACTGGTTTAGAATGATTAGTTTTTAAAAAACTAGAGTTAAAAGCGAATAACGACTTATGTAGTTTGGTAAAGAATGCCATTTTCTTCAAAATAGAAAGATTAGCGTCAGATATACGAAAAAATGCTTTTATATGAAATTGTCGGTTATTTAATTCCCAAGAACTTGGTTAGAAAAAATTTTTTCTACGGCAAAAATTGAGTGAATTGTAAATGAGTATATACCGAAAAACATTGATTTTTTCTATATAAAACTAACATTTTCGATAGCGAATAAATCGAAAAGTATTAATTTTATCAAAAAAATGTATAGAACATTTTTTGCTTAGAATGAATGTTTTTATCAACTTTCGCAGTCAAAATATAATAAAAAATTTCCACCCCTAAGATGGGGTGGCAACCGACCCCATGGTAAAAGCGCCTTTCGGCATCATATAGATTTTGATCCTTGAACTATCCAATACTTATTCTCAAATTTTCAAGCAAATCGATCCATTCTGTAAAAATTGCGAGGTGAAATGCTTCGGTTCCTGGACTATAGACGGGAAGTGGAATTTTTAATATATTAAGATCATCATAAAATTTGTTTATATTTACTGATTGATGTGAACATTCGAGGAGAATATGTAGTAGATCACCTTCTTTTCCACACTCACAGCTAGGTGACTCTGTGAGACCCAAACTGTACATATGAAGGGGGGTAAGAGCATGATTACATCTCAATCTATTTATAACTCTTATGAAATGGCGATTTGATACAGAATGAAACCATCTTTTAATGGGAATTTCAGGCTGCATTTGTTTGTAATTACTACCAGTTCTTGTGTTTCGATAATACCTTTGCCAATTTTCTTTTTGGAGTCGTCTACTAATAATATCAATATCCGAAATGGGTAGTAAGTCCATGGGAAGTTCTTCGCCTATTTCTAGATCGGATTTAGCTAGCCTGTCTACTATTTCGTTATCCCTAATGCCTGCGTGTCCCTTTATCCATGAAATAATGATGTTTTTTCCTAAATTTCCAATTTTATTATAAAGAGTCATAATTTCCAGTTCTATATGATTGAGTTGTTGGTACTTATGTACGTTAGTTAGTCTATCAACGACACTCTTACTGTCTGTAAATATTATGCAGCTATAGGGTTCGTTACTAAATATGTGTCTTAAAGCAAAAAGTATCGCTATCATTTCAGCGGTGTATATCGATGATTCACAAGGCAATTTGAATAATTTTTTAAATCCACTTTGAATATTGATTATTGCACATCCTACTTTGTTTTGTACTTTGGATCCATCTGTATAGTAAAACTGATAGTGTGGCCATTTATGAAGTATAAATGATTGAAATACGGCTGGATTTAAATTAATATCCATAAAAAAAGTATTAATTTGTTTTGAGAAAGTTTCTTCTAATACATGGGAATACATAGGTGAAACTTGATTTTCATAAGTATAGAAAGTACTTCGGTATTGAGATATTTTCAAGTAACTATTTACAAGAAGGGGACATTTTTTCTTTGTCCAATATTTATTTATATTTGTTTATGTATATCCTGCAGATAATTTGTATTTTTTCCTATGGTTCTAGTAATAAATTTATCACTTAAAAACTGTCGTCGAAATTCCAGGGGTGGTTCTATCGCCTCAACTTCCATTATATTAACGGGTGTAGACTTCAAATATCCAAGACAAAGTCGAAGACATTTATTTTTTTGTATTTCTAATTTATTCAAATGTGTGTTTGCAGCAGTTCCATTCAGATGACAACTGTAATCGAAAATAGGACGAATCATAGTACGGTAAAATAAAAGTGCTATATTTGGATCGGCACCCCAATTAGTTCTACAAAAGGCTCGTAGAATATTCATTGCATTTTCAGACTTTTTTATGATATGAGGCATGTGATCCTTCCATAGAAGTTTTCTATCCAAATAAGTACCGAGTTATTTTATACAATTTTTAATAGGATATTGAATTTGACCTACTGCGAAATGACCTTGTGGAATTTGACGATTTCTGGAAAAAATGCAAATTTCTGTTTTAGATTCTGATATTGCTAAACCAATATTTTGATAGTGATTAAGAACAGCCTTAATTGAGACATTAAAATTATTTTTACATATATCCAATGATTTGTGGGATGTGTAAACTACTACATCTAGTCCTGTCGCCAGGGGGGGTACAACGGCCTTCTTAATTCAGATGGACTTACCCAAGTTTTTTTTATGTATTTTGGCCCGTAGAATACGAATTTTTTGGGTAACAGTTGATCCGGATGTCGATAAGATTGTTATAAACAAAGAAGTTGAGGAATTATATGACAGCGATTTCTCGCAAAACAAAACATTTTTTTGTATCTTTTGGGTCATTCTAACCAAAAAATGTTCCTACAAGTTTTTTCGTAGGATGCATAGTTTTCGAGATAAACGCGGCTGAACTTTCAAAAAATCGAAAAATTCCAATTTTTGAACCCGAATAACCTTTGAATAAAAAATAAAATAGCAATTCTGCTTACCAGCTTTAAAAGTTTGAGTCAAATTATATCTGTTTTGAATATTTGCATTGCTACAAATTTATTTTTTGTTAAAAAAAGCTATAAACACATAGTGTTTCCCGTGCCTAATACATGCGTTTTAATGCATGCTACGTAGAAATAGCCCCGCTTGCACTCTTATCTCCTCTACCTACTCGTTTGATTTTAAATGAGAAATCATTGAAACATCACTCAAGCACTAGGTGTTTATAGCTTTGTTTTAACAATAAAATAATAAATTTTTAGCAATACAAATAATTAAAACCGATATAATTTGACTTGAACTTTCAAATGCGGTAAGCAGAATTGCTATTTTATTTTTTAATCAAAAGTTATTCGGGTTCAAAAATTGCAATTTTTCGATTTTTTGAAAGTTCAACCCCGTTTATCTCGAAAACTATGCATTCTACGAAAAAAATTGTAGGAACATTTTTTGGTTAGAATGGCCCAAAAAATACAAAAAAATGTTTTGTTTTGCGAGAAATCGCTGTTATGTGATTCCTCAACTTCTTGGTTTATAACAATCTTATCGACATCCGGATCAACTGTTACCCAAAAAATTCGTGTTCTACAAGTCAAAATACATAAAAAAAACTTAAGTAAGTCCATCTGAATACAGGAGGCCGTTGTACCCCCCCTGGCGACAGGATTAATCATCAGCATATTGAATAATCTTTGTTGTGCTATTAATACAATTTTCTAAATCAATATTATATAAAATATATAACATTGGACTTAATATGCTACCCTGTGATAATCCTATATTTGTAAGACGTGGAGTGGAGATGGAATTGTTGATTTTTAAAACCGTCCATCTATTAGTGTACAGTGTCCTCAGAAATCTAGCTAAGTTGATGGAAAACTAATGTCTACTAGTTTTTTATACATAATGTCCAAATTAACGGTATCGAATGCAGAAGATACATCTAGAAAAGCAGCCATAGTATACGCATTATCAGTAAAGTTTATTAGTATAGATGAGACTAAGGAAGTTATCGCATCTTGAGTTGATTTTGATTTTCGAAATCCATACTGAGATTTTGGGAAAATATCTTCTTGCTCTAACCAGTGTTCAATTCTATTTTTTATTAATCTTTCTAACGTCTTTAGGAAGCAAGAAGCTAGGGATATTAGTCTATATGAACTATAAGAATTTTTTGGTTTTCCAGGTTTTCCAGGTTTTTTAATAGGTATTAGAATATATTCCTTCCAACTCTCTGGAATTTGTGACGTGTCATTCCAAATTTCATTAAAAATATGTAATAATGATATTTTATATTGAAGTGGTATATGGTATATCATGGAATATGAAATATTGTCTTTACCTGGAGCACTGCTATTTTGTTGACTAAGTACTCGATCTAACTCCCACAATTTAAATGGTTGTTCTAAGCCAAACTTATCCCTTGAAACTGTTTCGCTGTATTCTGGAAAATCTTGGGAAGGTACCCACTGAGGAGATATTTTATTATGAAATTCATCTAGCCAGCTTGAATTTGGATTTATTGGAAACTTGTTGGACTGTTTGCGGTTTTTAAAGGCGTTTAATTTCTTCCATACTTCACTGATTTTTGTTTTGGAGTTAAGGCTTTCGCAGTACTATATCCAATTCTGTTTTTTCTTTTGCTTGAAGAGTTTTTTTGCGACAGCATCAAGTCTCTTAAATTCAAATAAATTATTCCTTGTAGGGTTTTGTTTATATTTTCCGTATGCAATTTTACGGTTATCAGCAGCAGTTTTACAACTTTCGCACCACCATTGGTTTGAAATTTGTCTCTTATGTATGACGTTAGATGAAAACTTCGGTATTGCTAAATTGGCTGCTTTATTGATGTTTGCTATTAACTGTTGATAATTACCGTAAGAATTTTCAGCTTCTAGTACAGAGGTGTATAAGTCCCAATCGGCCTTGTTAAGATTCCAGATCTTGTGAAAGTTTTCAGTTGGAGATGAAGTTGTATTATCTGTTTCCATGTTTATGATAATCGGAAGATTATTGGATCCATGAGGATCTTGTAAGACACTCCACGTTAAAAAATTTGAAATATCTTGGGTACAAAATGTTAAGTCAATAGCAGATGGACTGTTACTAGTTGCTAATGTGGGCGACCCATCATTCAGACATATCAAATTACAATGATCAATACTTTCTAAAAGTTTTTTACCATAATTGTCTTCAATTTCACAGCCCCATGCGATACTGTGGGCATTAAAATCGCCACCAATAATAAAAGGCTTAGGAATATCTGTAAAGAATTCCAACCATTGTCTTTCAGATATCTGGGTTTTTGGTTCAATGTATACTGAGACAATATTAATAGGATTTTTGTTTCGTAAAATTTGAACTGAAATACATTTATGAGTGAAAGGATGTCTATTGTTAAGATTTATTTCTTCACATCTTATGTTTGATTTTAATAAAATGGCAGTTCCACCATACCCGTCTGCACGATCTGATCTAAAGCAATTATAAACTTTAAAATTATAATAGTATTTTGATTTACACCAGGTTTCTGAGAGTAATGCTATGGAAATTTGATTTTGATATAGCAGATATTCTAAATTTACTTTATTAGCTACTGCTGAACGACAATTCCATTGCAGCATATTCATATTTGTGATGTCTGCGAATTTGAAGACAAGGGTTGGTTTACATGATTACTAATTAATTGAACTATTTCTGACTCTTATACATTAAAATTGTTTGTATGTTTTATATTATTTATAATATTGAGAACTACTTCTAAAACTAAACTTATTGTTGAATTTAATTCCTCTGATTGTGATTTTACTCCAACTGAGTTTTTTAAATAATGTTGACTATTAAAAATTCCTCCCGAGACAAAAGATGAGTTTGGTTGAGAAAGAATTTCTTGTCTTGAAATTTCAATGGGATTAGGGCTAATTGGCCTGTGCCTTTTGTTTGGGCTTGAAGATGTAGGAGAAGAAAACATGTAATTAGTAAAATTATTTTTATACGATTTGGGTTGTAAATTCTGGGTCTGCGAGAATTGGGGTTGAGAAGAATGAGACTGTATTATGCTAGATGGGGTAAGTCCAGATTGAATCCGTTGGGGATAATTTGTCGAGGAAATTACACTATTTTCCATGGCAGAGGTATTAAGAGTGACTATGTTGGCGTATGTATTTTTTGGGACCTGTTTATTTGCATCAAAGAAATTAAGATTGGAAGAGCTCATGGTTTCCTTCACAATTTTTTGCCTTTTAAATTCTGGACAAGAAGATAAATTAGTTGTAAGGTGATTTCCTTGACAGCTAAAGCAACGTGGTAGGTAGTCAGTACTAGTACAATCTTTTGTGATGTGGGATTCCTGACATTTACTACATCTCGGTCTACTTCTACACTGACTACCTAGGTGGCCGAAACGAAGGCAGTTATAACATAATAATACCTTTTGTTTGTAGGGTTCTACTTCCTTAATAACCTTATTAATAGAAATATATTTTGGCAAAATTTGAGATTTAAAAGTAACAATGCAAGACTTAGTGGCTACATATTCTATTGACTTACCTTCATCTGTAATTTTTTCTACTTTACGGTTTATTCTTTTGACGTTAGAAACTTCAAAATTGCAATGTTGATCAAATGGTTTTATTTTATCTTTTATATACGCATCCGAAAAGTCTTGTTCAATATCTCTAATGACGCCCTGTTTATGAAGAATAAATTTTGGAATGTACAATACAAAGTTATTTTTAACAAAAATGTTATCGTTTTTATGAGTTATTAGAAAATTCGCTGATTTATAATCTTTTAACTTGATTCTAATCCTATTCCGACCTATAGAATCAATACTAATAATTTTGTTGTCTATTTGCGGGAAGTTAGAGAGAATTATATCTCCGATTTTAAGAGCATTTAATTTGACTTTGAATTCAGCTGTATTATTTTCAACATAAATATGGTATGGCCCTAAATCAGTACTTACATACAAAAATTCCTCTCATTCTTTTGTCAATTTTATCATTTGTTGACGAATTTTGATTAATTAATAAATTATTATCAGTACTTACCGGATTATTTTCATTGGAAATGCTATTTTTATTAAAGGTTGTCACCTGTCCGACTGGACAAATATCCATACTTACATCTTTAATTAAACTTATCTTTTTTTGAGGTATATCTGGGGTACAGGGTCAGGGGGTTTCCCCCCGACTTGCAGGTCCATTTAATTGGTTTTGAACACTCTATCCAAACTTCCTTATTATACCACCAAATTTGAACAACTATTTTAAGACACAATTTTAATCGGATACTGTTTAATTTGGTTTTACTCTTGCCGATAAACACGTCTGAATCGTAGGTGAACTACAGTAGAATTTTATTGAAAAAAAAAACGCTAAAAACTAATATTTTCTTCGGAGAAATTTAAAATATTGGTTTTCATTTTTGACGTTTTTTTGACATTGCTAAATTGCACAAGGGTAGTGATTTCATAAATATTTTTTTAATTTTGCTGGCTCGAATTTTAAAGCTAGCGCCAACGTTTCCAAATAAGATCGGTATTGGGGTGCAAAAGTATGAGGTTGGTTAACATTTAGTAAAAACTTACCAAAGCCCTTGTCTTTATTTCAGTTATAAATAGGGTACAGTCAAATGGTAAATAAATATTTTTCGCCTGAAATTTAATATAATAGAATTATTGACATCCACCAAGGGGTAGTTGAGTGTGCACAATTTTTATGGAGGTAATAAATTCGTAAAAACCTTGCAGATTACTGTGGTACTACAGAAAATTTGTTTTCAATTCTGCTAGCTTGAATATTAATCTAGCAGAATCCCTCCCATTAAGGGCGGTTCAGAGTGAAAAATTTTTTTGGGTGTTAGTAGATTCGTAAAGTTTTCGTAGAATACTGTGACGTTTGAAAAATATTTTTTTAACTCTGCTAGCTTGAAAAATAAGCGAAAAAATATGGCCTAGACTAAATTGAATTTAAAACACACTGAAAATTTTGACAGGCGACATTTTGCGCTTTTCCTCTTAATTTTTTTTGCAACATTAATGAAGCACCTGGCATATTAAATTAAAAATATACATTTAAGAAAATAAATAATAATATTTTGTCATTTCAAAGTTTTCAAACAAATTCTATACATAACTAGGAAACTAGGAACCATATGGGAAACTGTTTTATTAATAATTTTACGAGAAAAAGTTATTCTTCATAAAAAGTTCTTCATTGTCTAGAACTCAGAATGCAACCATCAAATATCAAATTTAATGAATCTTATACGAGGTACGTCAAAAAATATGAATTTCGGTCGAGAGCAAAGTACGTTTAGTTTTCACAATATTGAAAAGTTGTTGAGCATTAAAAACTATGTTTCTTTATGCAATTAGGTACATCCTTCTAATTGAAATGAGGCCCTTAGAACACAAGGGGTATAAGTGACAATTTTAGAAAATCCGATTGTAAATACAAAAATGCACTCTTAAACACTTAGGTATAAAACATGGGGGCTTCAAACTTTCTACATAAACTAACAATAAAATGATCAAAAATGACATGTCATTGAAAACATGCTAAGTAGTTTCTACCTCAATTTTGCAATTTAAATTTGTCTAGAACTTTGAACATTGTTTTCTCAAAACTTGTCACTTCTACCCCTTGTGTTCTAAAGGCCTGAAATATTGTGATATAGAAAGACACTTTACTTTTGATCGAAACTCATGTTTTTAACATATAGTATATCTTATATAAAATTGAAAAAATTTGATAGGATTTGATGGTTGCATCTTAGATTTTAGACCATGCAAAGCTTTCTAGAAAGAACTTTTTATCGTACATTAATTGTACTTTTCAACAGCGCCCTTTTCATTTATTAGAAATAATGTGGTAAGTCTTTAATTATTCATAATTAGCCCTTTTCAGTTATAACAAATAATGTGATAACTCTTTTATTATTATGAATTAATTAATTATTAACAATAAAAGAGTTATCGCATTATTCGTAATAAATGAAAAGGGCGTATCTGTAATTTGAGAAAAAAACTTCAATTAAAAGGATTAATTGCATATTAAAACATAGTTTTTAATTAATTCCAAACAACTTTTCATAATAATAATTTTCGATATTGTGAAATATAGGGTACTCTTGATCGAAATTCATATTTTTGATACTCATATGATTGAGACAATTTTATATGTGGTTGCATTTTAGATTTTAGACTATATTATACAAAGCATTTTATGAAGAATAAATTTTTTCCGTAAAATTAATAAAAAAGTTTCCCATAATATGGTTCTAAACGCAGACACAATGTCTTAATTATTTTCTTTTTTTTTTCAAAATAAATTGTAAATTGTGGATTTTTTAGAGGAAATCCGATTATGTATAACTATTTAAAATGAATTATTATTATTCTATGCAATGATTATGATACTTACCATTTTCACATTTAATTTAATTTCCACACCACTTAAAATAACAACACACAAAAACAGAAGTTTAAAATCAGGGCAGAACAAACCCAACGGGTATTGCAATAATAGTCGTAGGTAATTATTAACACCAATATAAAATAAAATTTTAAACCTTTCACTGGAGGAAACCACCCGTTCGCCAGCAACAGTAAATAATATTTATGCCTAATAGAGGCAGAGACGAGAAGGGAAAAGATACTCAGGTCAAATTGGATTCCGCTCATTTGGAACATTTTTTTAATTACGCTTGTTTAAATATTGACCTATCGGAACATTACTTCAAGTGTGGTAAGGGTTGAAAAATTTTAAGGACGGTATGTAATAAATTAGTTAAATATTGGTGAAAAAATATGGTATAAGTTAAATTAGATTCCTCTCACTTGAAACTGAAACTGAAATTGGGTTAAGGGGTGAAAAATTATTAGGGTGGTAATAAATTAGTTAAACATGGGTGAAAACTTACTGCATAGGTTACATTGGATTCCGCTCATCGGATGCCAGTTTTACTGGGATTCTGCTAGCCTGAATATTAACCTAGCGGAACTTGGGGTGAAACTGAAGTGGGGTTAAGGGGTGAAAAATTATTAGGGTGGTAATAAATTTGTTAAACATGGGTGAAAAATTAAGGCATAGGTTAAATTTTATTCCGCTCATGCGACGCCATCTTTTTGGGAATTCTGCTAGTTTGACTATTAAGCTAGCGGAACATCTCCCTTGAAGTGGGGTTAAGGGGTAAAAAAGCAGTAGGGTGGTAGTAAATGAGTCAAACATGGGTGAAAAATTATGGCATGCATAGGTTAAATTTAATTCCGCTCTTGCGACGCTCTTTTTAATTCTGTAGATTCAATATTAATCTGGTTAAACACCTCCCCTGAAGTGGGCTTAAGAAATGAAAAATTATTATGGTGGAAAAAAATTAGTTAAACATGGGTGAAAAATTATGGAATAATTTAAATTTGATTCTGCTCATGCGACGTCGTTTTACTGGAATTCTGCTAGCTTGAATATTAACCTAGAGGAACTTCTCCCCTGAAGTGGGGTTAAGGGGTGAAAAATTATTAGGGTCGTAATAAATTAGTTAAACATGGGTGAAAAATTATGACATAGGTTAAATTTGATTCCGCTCATCCGATGCCATTTTTTCTGGAATTCTGCTAGCTTGAATAATATTAAGCTTAATAAAATAGTTTGTCATTGTGTGTATATTTTCTAATAACTCAGAAGTTGTATTTGCAGATGGACATACAGGCATGAAACCGGAAGCATATATTTGTTCTCGTCTTACCAAGTCGCGTCGAATAAGGTATATCTTGTAATATTTTGGCGAATTTCAAACATTACTTCCGGTTGCAATTATGGAACCGGAAGTGCGAAGTCAAATTTCTCACCTTTATAACATATTTAACTTTTCTAACCATTTCTCTTTTACCTTACTCTCTTTTACTATACTCCACATTTTACCTTTTACCTTTCTCCATATTTATAAGCTCTCATCGGACACCTCATTTGTCATTCTTTTTAAAGTGCCAGATTTGGTGATCATCATGGCTATCTTGACTTTTTGTACCGCAGGGCGTAACAGTTTAGTAGCAGACGTGTTATACCACTTTCGTAAATTTTGAAGCCAGGAAATGCGTCTTCTTCCCGGTCCGCTTTTACCGTTTACCTTGGAGAATCGGTTGGAGAAGGCCGTAATGTTCTTGATTTCTCATTACATGTCCTACATATTCTAATTTTTTAGTTTTGATGGTCATGAAAATTTCACACTCTTTCCCCATTCTACACAGAACTTCCATATTAGTAATTCGGTCAAACCAAGATATACGTAAGATGCGCCTAACACCATATACGGTCTAACACCACATTTCGAAAGTTTCGAGCCAATTCATAGATGCAACAGTTAGTGTCCACGCTTTCATTCCGTATATCAGCACTTTGAATATGTAGCATTTCAACAGACGGTATTTTGTTTTTATGATATGTCGGGACTGTTGAAGATGGGCCTCGTTCTAACGAATGCTGCTTTTGCTTTTATTATTCGCTGTTTAATTTCTGTTGAGTGGTCCCATTAGCTATTTAAATTGGTGCCCAGATATGTATATTGATCGACTCTCTCGATATTCTGTTGCTTGATTGTAAGTTGAGCGTTTAGTATTGGTTTTTACTAATGGTGATATATTTGGTCTCCTTTATGGCTAGTCTATAATATCTGTTGCTGACCTCTGTTACGCGATTTATTTATATCTGTAAATCATTCAGATTATCGGCAGAACTATGGTGTCATCTGTATATCTAATTTTATTCAACCATTCACCGTTTATTAATATTCTTTGGCACTGTCCACTGTCTAAAACTTCTGTAAATACCCATTCAGAATAAATATTGAATAGCAGTGGAGATGAGCCCTATCGTACTCCTCGTTCAATTGCAATTTTATCAGTTAACTGGTCTTCTATTTTGATTTTGACCGTTTCATTGTAATAAATATTTCTGATAATTCTCCGATCTTTGTAGTCAATTCCTATTACTTGCATTAGAGTTAGTAATTTGTCATATTTTACTTTGTCAAATGCTTTCTGGTAATCTATAAGGCATAAGTATATCTCACAATTTACATCCCTCCATCTCTGAAATAGCACTTGTATAGCAAAAAGGGCCTCCCGTGTTCCCAGAGCATCACGAAATCCGAATTGTGTTCTTGTTAGTTTTTTCTTTCATTTTGTATACAGTGACCACGTAAAGGTTGGCATAAATTAATTTTCTCGAAAATGGACGATTTTGGAAAAAATTCCAAAACAGGTCAATTTTTATTTTTAAATAACGACTTTTTGGCATATACATCACGCTAGTGACGTCACCCATCTAGGCGTGATGACGTCATCGATGATTTTTTTAAATGAGCATAATGGCCTTGTGATAGCTCATTTGAAAGGTAATTCAATTCTCTCTTCAGTAATATAAACATTAACATAATTATTTATACAGGGTGTCCAAAAAAATTTTTTTTAATTAAATTTATTGATATAAAAAGAGGAATGTATGTAATTTATTTAGTTCAAAATACATTTTACTGCTCTCAGAAAAGAGAAAAAATGGTTATTTAAAATATAATAATTACTTTTCTCTTAAATTAAATGTTCAATCTGTGAAGAGGCAGGTGGGTGGCTGCTTTAATATTGAATTTAATCAAAAAGCAATATTTTTCCCGTTTTTTGATAGCAGTAAAATGCATTTTGAATTAAATAAATTACACATATTCTTCTTTATATGTCAATATTTTTAATTAAAAAAAATTTTTTTGGACACCCTGTATAAATAATTATATTAATGGTTATATTGCTGAATAGAGAATTAAATTACCTCTCAAAGGAGCTCTCATACGACCCCTATTCTCATTTAAAAAAATCATTGATGATGTCATCACGCCGAGATGGGTGACTTCACTAGTATGATATATAAGCCAAAAAGTCGTAATTTAAAAACAAAAATTGACCTGTTTCCGGATTTTTTTCCAAAATCGTCCATTCACGAGAAAATGAATTTATTCCAACCTTTAGTACTCACTGTATATTATACTCTTTTGTAAAAGACCTTTAGAAATGATTTAAGTAAATGGCTCATAAGGATTATAATTCTATAGTCTTCGCACTTTCTCGCATTGGGTTTTTTGGAAGATTTATAAAAGTTGATTCTAGCCATTTTTGGGGAATTCGTGTCGTATTATATACATTGTTAAATATATTTGTCAACCATTTTATTCCGTCGTAGTCCATAAGCCATTTGTCATTATGTCTGTTCTAATAACGGAGGAGTTGTGTTTACGGACGGACAGACAGATATGGAAAATTCAAGGTTTTCACATTTAAATGGTGAAAACAATAAATTTTAGTAAAAACAACAACACAAACTGATAATAAAAGCAACTACTGAAAACGTAAAATATTGTCTCTGTAATATTCTAAATATCTAAATGAAAACTTCTGAAGACAAGCCAAATTATGAAAGAACTTTACACACGTTATTTCTATTTAATGATACCTTCAGGTAAAAAAAAAAGAAAAAGTGTCTGCCCCTAAGGTTTCATTTGTCATGATTATTTAACTAGCAGGGGATAAAATGTATACAATTTCCTCTTCCTGGAAATATTAGAAAGGAAGGGAGTTTAAATTGTTTTGTGGCGTTTTGTTAAATTATGTTTTATTTGACAATTGACAATGAAAAAGACAATGTTGTTTTTACCCATTTGGAAAAAATGTAAAAACGTTGAATTATCCACGTCCGTCTGTATCAGGCACATTGTAAACACAACTTCTCCATCATTATCCCAGATATAATGAGAATAAATAAGGTGTTGAATGAAAGCTTATGAACCAAGAATGGTATTAAATGTGAGAAATCTGACCTCGGACTTTCGGTTTTAGAATTTCAACCAGAAGTACTCTTTTAAAGTCACCGAAATAATACAAGCGATGTATTATTCGACGCGCCTTACCAAGACCAGAACAAATACACTGCGAGGCATAAGTTAGGGATAGATAAAATTATACTCATTTCAAAGTTGATTTTTTCGTGAACAGATTAACGGATTCCGCTAATATTTTTTATTCTTTTAGATTTTTCTTTATTGTTTACGCAGTTGTGCAAAGGTTTACTCAAACTTTTTTTTTGTACTTATACCGGGTGAAAGAAATGAAATGTTTTTCTTATAATAAGTTTGAGACACCCTGTAGAGAGGACGAGGTAGAAATGTGAGTATATATCAAAATAGTATTGCAGTATTATGTTTTCTGAAGATTTTGTTTTTTTTTCTCCCTGGTAGCTTTAGAAACAAAGAAAATAGATGGTTTTACTCTTTAACATGTGTTTTAACTGAAACAAATCTAAATTAACAATAAAAAATAACAGTTAACAAAACTTTAAAAACAGAAAGAACCATAACGCAAACAGTTCTTCTCGACATCTATAAGAGTTATTTGTCCATCAGGTAAGCGGTATGCACAGCGCAATATAAGAGAGGCGAGATTGTTTAATGGAGGCTCTGTGATGTTTTGGGGTGGAATTTCCTTGACAGTAAGTACGGATTTGGTGTCTAAATGTAGGCTCTTTAAATAGAGTACAATAATACATTACACAGATTTTTTTCTTTAAATATTATGTTTATTTCGCACTATATATAGGAAATAATTTCATCTTAGTGGTATGATTAAACATGGTCACCTGACATATCGCATGTCATCAGTTAAAACGCATATTAAAGAGTAAAACAGTTTGTTTCTTTGTTATTAAAGATATCAGAGAAATTAAAAAATTAAATGATCACAAAATATGAGACATAATATCGATGTATCCACCTCTGTACATTTTCTCCCTACAGGATGTCTTAACTTTTGTTTCTATTAAATTACAAAACCGTATATTTTCTTTGTTTCTAAAGATATCAGGGGCATTCAAAAGCCGAAATGTTCACAAAACATAAGACAACAATATGATTCCGATGTATACTCACAGTTGTACCTCTTTCTCCCTACAGGTTGTCTGAACCTCTACACAACTGTCTAAATACTAAAAAAATATAAAATACCAAAAAAAAGCGGAATCCGTTAATCTGTTCACGAAAAAATCGACTATGAAAATGAGCATAATTTTCTATATCCCTAACTTATGCCTCGCTGTATATAGGTATACTTTAGGTTTCATGTCTGTCTGTCGGTCTGTCCGTCTTTCCGCGAATACATCTCCTCCGTTATTAAAATAAACAGAATGACAAATAATAGGTCGAATCAGAGATTATAACCCCATTATGGTATTCAATATACGAAATTTGACCTCGGACCGGTTTTAGAGTTTTAACCCGAAGTACTGTTTTAAAGTTGCTCAAAAAGTTAAAGCGGTATATTACTCGACGCCCGTAGCAAGGTGAGAATGAATATGTGCTTCCGGATTTTACATCTCTTCCGGTTAAAAAGTTATGACCGAAAGTTTGGCAAAAATTACTCAAAATTAGTGAAATAGTGTATTAGTCGGCGCAAAGTTCCAATTAGGGGAGTACAATTAGAACAAAAACATGCATTGTTTCGGAAAAATTCAAACAAGCTTATATTTTTCTAAAACTTTTTTTGTTAGTTTATACACATGTTAAAGTAAAAAGTTCTACTCGCAGATTTGGCCGCTAATTGTTTATTCATTGTTTAAACAATAACAATTATTTTGTATAAATAATTTTAAATGGATTCATAATTTTACTTTGATCAAAATATGTTGCTATTTTGTTTTTAATTATGCTGAATCCGAATATGGCATTGCAATTTAAAATTGTAATTTTAAAATTAAAAAAAAAGTTATTCTTCATAAAATGCACTGGTTAATCAAAAATTTAAAGCTCAACCGTCATATATCAAATATTATCAGTTTTATACGAGTTATGCCAAAAATATAAATTTCGTTAAAGTGTAAAGTAGGTACCTCCATATTACAGAATATGAAAAAATGCTATTATGAAAAGTTGTTTGAAATTAAAAACTATGTTTTAATACACAATTCTAATCGAAAAAAATTTTTTCAAATTTTTTTCATGTTACGGATACCTACCCATCATCATTTTATTACAATTATGATAACTAGTTTATTATCAATTTTACGAAAAAAGTTATTCTTCATAAAATGCTCTACCTGGTTTAAAATCTAAGATACAACTAACAGATATCAAACTTTTGCAATTTTATACGAGGTATTTAAAAAATATGGATTTTACTTAAGAGGTTACTTAGGAGTTTACTTTAAGAAAACACTAAAACATAGTCTGTATAAGAGCTAAAAAAAAGTTTTTTTGTTGTACATTTATTATTGTTGAAGCTTATTATTAAATGTATTTTAGGTAAGTTTTGTAGAAAAAAGTTTTGATCACTTTGTATAAAAATTTTTTTAACTGGTAATTTTCGGTTTTTGTATTTAATTTTTATCTTTCTTAATTTTCTCAAAAAGAAATAGTTTATTTCATTTCTAAAGTAAAATAATTTAGTGCATTTTAAAGACTACATCCTATGCTTTAAAAAATCATCTATAAAACTGTAATAAATCTGTTCAAACTTAAGTAATACCATTGATTATAGACACGGATGGTGTCTATAATCAATGGTAATACCGTCTTAAATTGGTGGTAATTCTGTAAAACTACGAAGTTTTCAAAAATGACATTTTTTGAGACTTCGTATCATTTGAATTAAATTTTTGAGATGTTTTTGAGAGAAACATCGTTTAGTAAGATATCTGAAAGGTAAGCTGTGCAAAATTGAGAGTTTTTTAAAAAACATTGTATTAGTTACACATTTTTAAATCATTTTTAAACCAAATTCATATAGGTCTCATTTTCCACCAACACCATACTTATGCCCATACATTTTATTTATTTTTATTACAACCATAAGATAGCTAAATTATTCTTCTTTCATGATCAACTTATAAAATTTCATTTGATCCATTAGTTAAAGAATTACATTAAAATAACTCAACCGTGCACTTCGCCGTACGCTAGTTTACAGTGCGCCAATGTTTGTGAGAAGGGTGGCTTTAGAGTTATAATTAAAAAAATATAGAAACTACAGATTTAATTTTAGAAAAATCTTTTTCAACGGTCAAGTCAGTTTTTTTCTACAATTTACAGTTTCGGAGTTATTTAAAAAAACACCTAATTTCGCAGTTCATTTGTTTAATAAAAAATGAAGCACCTACTTCTTGAGTCGAACTTTTTGATATGTTGTTTATTAATCATTTCTTAATGAAATTACAAAAAGTTCTATCTTGTTTGATTTTTTCCGAAGTGAAAATCTATATGCACTCCCCTAAATATCGACTTCCTGTTCCACTTCCTCTCCCATTCTGTGAAAGCATAGGACTTGCGTCCAATTATTGCTTTTTTGAATCTTAAACTAAACCAGGTATCTGATATTTTTTTTTTGTATAAAAAGATTTGCACGAAACGTGCGAATTTTCATCAAAAATTATACTCCGTGCATGGATTAGTTTTCTTTATTCTGAATCCCATAGTCTGCAACCATTACTTGAATAAACCATCATAATTACCGATTCACATTGAGAGCCTACTTTTTATTTTCTATTTTCTTTGGATTTAAGGAATTAAATTATTAAAAAAAAAACAAAACACAAAATAATCGTTTCGTTTTGATTCAATTCTACTCTCTTGCCAACCCCTGACACCTGGTGTTTTCACTCATTTAATTAAATTATTATACCACATAATTTTATCTTGACCATATTTTTCTTTTCATCATAAAAAGTTTCAGCAAATGTTGTGTTATCAGACAAAGGTCTAGTTCCAGTTATAGTAATTAAGTATTTTGCTACTCCCAAAGCTTCACCGCACATGCTTTTATCTAAATTTGAATCAAATATTAAACATCTTGCCTTTTTCATAATGGGTTTGTTAAAACATACAGAAAAACCATTTTGTTTTGGATTCTTAGGTACAGTATTGTATACTGCATTTTTATTCTATTATTGTAACATAATCATTTAAAAAAGTTTATGAGGGTATTAAACTCCATTTTGGTTCCCTTATTCGAAAACCTTATTCGTTCAGTTTTTACATTAAATTTAGTAGTAACCGTATCAATATCTGGACCTCGAAGTTAAACAACATGATGTCAACGTCAACATGGTGTTGTTTAAAAAAGTTTCTTTAATTTACTTATTTTATTAGTTGTTGTATTATACAAATTGGTCATATATTATCAGTAGTAATAGCACAAGAGCTCTAAAATTATCAAATTTTTCCCGAGTGACACTTTAACAGTTCTAAGTTCATGTCAAAGTGTCACAAGGGCAAAAACTCGAGTGCAATTTGTTGCGATTATTTCATGAATAAAACTGTTCAAAACCAAAATTGTATTGTAATTTATTTATGTAAGTACAAATTAGTACAATTAAACACACAGTTATAAATATTTGACGGTTGAAAGTCATCACTTTTATAATTTTTAAAACATTAATTGTCATTAATGTCACTGAATGTATTTTTTCGTAGCAACGAAGGGCATCTGACGTAATATACTTGACGACGGGATATTATCAAAAATTATCAGTAGTAATTGCACAAGAGCTCTAAAATTATTGAATTTTTTCCCGAGTGACACTTTGACAGTTTTAATTTCACGAGCCGAAGGCGAGTGAAATTATGTAAAAGTGTCACGACGCCAAAAATTCTATATTAATTTTAGAGATCGAGTGCAATTTGTTGCGATTATTTCATGAATAAAACTGTTTAAAACCAAAATTTTATTGTAATTTATTTATGTAAGTACAAATTAGTACAATTAAACACACAGTTGTTATAAATATTTGACGGTTGAGAGTCATCACTTTTATAATTTTTAAAACATTAATTGTCATTAATGTCACTGAATATATTTTTTCGTAGCAACGAAGGGCATCTGACGTAATACACTTGACGACGGGAAATTATCAAAAATTATCAGTTTAATTTAGATTTCCCTAGCTTTCTATTGGTCAGAATCTCCTATGAATGAAATAATCGGGTATAATATCACAAGAGAGTGATAATAAATTGAAAATAATGCCAGAGATTTTCGAAAATTTGTTTTCTGGCAATAGACACGAGAGCCTCGCGTGGCTATTGTCCAATGACAACAAATTTGAGTAAAGATGAAGCATTATTTTCTTATTTTTATTCTTACTGTTGTGTGATATTCGTAAGATTATTTTTTAATACGTATATCATGGATATTTTCTTAAATGTGACAGTTGTCAAAACTAGGAAACTGCTTGCCATTAAACAGAAACAATCTACTTAAAAAAAATCTATCCGTAATTTTCTACAGTAGATAATTCTCAGTATAATTTTAATCTGGTTTGACAGAATTAAATACATGATCAAATATCTTACTATACGATTGGAAGTTAAAATCATTAAAAAATAATCAGTTAATTTTTATTTCTGTAGCTTTCTATTGGTCAGAATCTCTTATGAATGAAATAATCATTTAGATATGGTCATATTGTTTTTTTTTTGTAATTTATGGGATATATCAGATTTTTATAATATTCTAAGCGCTCTAAACTTTGTTGCGAACAAAATTGCTTGAAATAACATAGTGTAGTTTACCTCGGAATTCCAGATATATTCGTTGTCTTTATCCATTCCTTTTCATTCAAATAAATACAAAATAATTTTTATTTTCATGAGTTACAGGATCTGTAGGAACACATACCTCTATTGGCACAATTTCTAAAATTGTTTTTTGTTTTTTCCTCATCACTAATACTGGGAAATGGTAATCGTTACTATTTTCCTTTTAAACAGATTTCACATATTCCAGATACAGGATACTTTGCAAAATAATCCATTTTCCTATCTATTAGCACACTATGTTCAACAAATGTGATATAGCTTCTGGTAGATGTTCACATCTGATTTAAAAATCCTCTTCTTCTTCTTCTTCTTTTTTTTTAGACATGGCCCTGTCTGTTTTTTCAATGTGCCTCTAGTAAGTTGTCGTTCCATCGTTTTTGTGGTATTCCCAATGATCGTCTTCCTATTGGGGAACCGTCTCTCGCTGTCCTGACTACACTATTTGTTGTCATTCGGCTTATGTGCTCATTCCATCTTATTCTTCTGTTTCTTACGCAGTTATTAATGTTATCCACCTTTCATCTCCGTCGTATATCTGCATTTCTGACCTAAAAAATCTAAAAAATCTAAAAAAAAAACACATCTGATTTAAAAATATATAAAGTATTTCTTAGCTCACTTATTATCTCAATATAATTGCCTTTGATTATGGTGAGCTGTTTCTCTTTAAGTAAAATTTGCAAACATGCTTCTTCTGATTTATTCACATTAAAGTTAATTATATACATGTACATTTTCTATCTCCGTTTGTTAACATTTTCTGCTTTTAGATTCAAATCACCATGTTTTGTTGCTACCCCTAATTGATCCTTCTTTACCATATTTATGTTGTATATTTCTTCCTGGATATTATCTAAACCTTTCATCATCCTTCATATCTAAATAATTCGTAGCACCAATGTCCAGCATGAACGTTATTTCACTAGATTCTCAGATGGTAACTGAACTGGTTTCCTCTGAAGTTACGAATGTTACCTTTTCACCATTTTCTAGTGGAAGTGGTTTATTCATGTTTTTATTTTTCCAACAATCATATCGTTTGTGCCCCATTTTTCCACAATTAAAGCATTTAAATCAAATTGGTTAACTATTTCTTGCATAACCATCACTGGTTCCAGCTTTATCCCTTATTTTATTTCCTGACTGTTTATTCCCCACCAAAACAACATCAGGATTTGTTTCATGATCATTTTTATTTTGCCTGGTTCCCTTTATTTTTTTTAATGGTTTTAAAGTCTGATGAAACGTAACCTTGTTATTTCCAGAGGATAATTTAGTAATTTCCATTTTGTTCCGTAGTATTTTATTAACTTATTGTTAAACAATATTTAACAAAATGAACAAAAAATGTAACATTTGTTTTAATATAGGTTTTAGTTCTCTACAAATAGTTTATTATGACTTTTGATATAAAATAATTAGGGGAGTAGGAATTCAATAATTTAGAATTTTCCATTGAGTTTCCTATGGCCCGTGTGACGATTCACTACCCGGTATAGTTATTGTCTTACGTCTCCTAACGTGGATTCTAGGTTCACCTTACACAGTTTTCCCATCCATTTATCAAAGCGT
This sequence comes from Diabrotica virgifera virgifera, assembly GCF_917563875.1. Classification (NCBI taxonomy): domain Eukaryota; kingdom Metazoa; phylum Arthropoda; class Insecta; order Coleoptera; family Chrysomelidae; genus Diabrotica; species Diabrotica virgifera. Next base: position 131,231,637 of record NC_065446.1, read on the forward strand.
GAGAGGCTATTTTCTTAAACATATTATCATACTACCTTTCTTGTTTTGTGTCACTCGATCACTAACAATAAATTGCGTGTTAGCTACTTTGACAAATCCATGTGAGTCAAGAGTCTAATACGTTTCATTCCCTGGTTGAGATTTTATTAAAAATTACTATATTGCTATACTGGATAAGCTGTATGTATAGTATACTGGAATTACTAGTTTAGGAATTCATGATAGCACCACAATATTATGGATTAACCCTGCTGTCCCGTTCGAGTCAACTACACAATAAATGTACTGTTCGGGTCAATATGACCCAACTATGGTTTACGCTCCTTAATCGAAATAAAATAAGCTAATGGTGATAGGTGATAAATAAAACTTTATTAACAAGAAATTATGGTTAATTATTAACCTTCCGATGACAAACCTTTTTTTGTTACACGGATGACCAAGGGGGGGGGAATGACCCCAAGTTCAAAAATGTCAAAAATCACAATTAACAAAAATAAATTTTTTTTTGGTATGGGCTTTATGTCATTCAGCCAGTGACAACATGAGTATTAGTGTCATGTGTAGTGTGTATGTTGAGTAAGTGTCTTGTTACTTTGCAAAGTCGACGTCATTAGCGTAAAACTACTTGTAGTTACACATAATAGACGCTATTTTACTAAACATCAACTTCAGAATATATTTTTTATTCGTAAAATATAGGGAATTTTTTTTATTTCAAAATATGAGAATATATAGAATGATATTAAAGTCAAAAAAAAATAATGAGTTAAAAATTAAAAATACTTTTGAATTTATTAAAGAAAAACATACGCTGGGGTCACAATTTTCCCCGCGTGGTCATCCGAAGGTTAAACAAAAATTATGTGGTTAATGTAAATTAAACCTTATTAACAAAAATAAAAGGTATGTTTTTCTTTCAAAAAGCCTATTAGTAACAAATATCTACAAAAATTTAATTCAGTTTACATCTTGGACAGTAATAAAAATAATGGATTTGACAAACACGTTTACAAGTTTATCGTTTTAGGGCAAATTTACAGCGTACTCGTTTAGCAGGCGGAGTTAGTTTGTCCATAATAGACGGTTCACTAGCATTTCCATCTTGTCTACTTGTTCCTGCTCGTGTCCTTTTTACCAGTTCGTGAGAGGCTTTAGTTATTGGTATATTTTTTCTGAAAATGATGACTGGCTTTTTTGGTTTTTTCCCAATTTCATCGATTTATCTCTTCTCGCATGTATCAACATGTACCAACAAGCTAATCTAGAGTATCCACTGCTCCCATATTGGAATTGTAATCTAAAATAATTTGTGGCTTTTTCATTTGATGAAAGTGGTGCATCGATTCATGATGCAAAGTACTCATAAGAACAACATTTTTATTATTTTTAGGAATATTGTCAACAACAGTGGTTAACTATTTAGATGGGAAATAAGCCACAATGAAATTGAAAAAATAATTTTATTAACGTTTCGACGCCCAAATCGGATGTCGTTGTCAAAATATAAAATACTACTAAATTAAACAAAATTGTTGCTAAGTAAAAAAATCTTCTAATAATTTAATTAACCTGACTCATTTATATTGGTAAGTCAGAGGTATATCATACATTTTAAAGTAGAAACTAAAATCATATGGCCAATATTTATGAGTTGCGTTCCTGGGACGACTTTACTAAAAGATAGTTCATTCGATTACATGAAATCAATCCCAACTCAAGAATATTCGTCTCAAAAAAATCATAGCATGTGATCTGTCTTTAAAAATATTTTATCTTCTAGTAAAAGCGTCCCAGGAACGCAACTCATAAATATTGTTCATATCATTCTAAAGTCTTAAACTTTAAAATGTATAATATACGTCTGAATTACCAATATAAATGAATCAGATTAAATAAATTATTAGAAGATTTTTTTTTACTTAACAACAAAAATTTTGTTTAATTTAGTAGTATTTTTTATTTTGACAACGACACCCGATTTGGGCGTCGAAACCTTAATAAAATTATTTTTTCAATTTATTTGTGGCTTATTTCCCATCTAAATAGTAGTTAATCATAAATCACTTTCATGTCTGTTTCCTTCATGATTATTTATGCATATCCACCTGCTAGTGTGGGTGATGCAGTATCATAGGGCATAAGAAATCATAAATATATACAGTCCGTCTAATTTACTAACCGTTGCACGTCATTATTTACGTTAGAGTTCTAAGTTGACATTGTTGCCCAATTACAAAAAATTCTTGAATTCATTTTAAATCAAATACATCACACAATTTTTGCAGAAGTGGATTATACAGCAAAACAAATTAATATTCAATGTCAATAAATAAAAACTTTAGAAATAGAAAACAATAATTAAGTACATAATAAAAACAGTAAATAGAATGAAACAAATACTTATAGTAAAGAATATCAACAAATATGAAGTGTCATAACCGCAACTGTCAAATAAATGTTACCAATTTATGCCAAAATATCACCTTCGTTCGATTATAGTTACAGTGTATTCCGAACAAATGTGCTTCATAAATTATATATTTATAATAAAATATTTCTTTAAGTTAGCATTAATAGAAATCTTTAAATATTATTTCTACGCGTATATAATAAAATATACCTAGTGGCTGTAATGCTAATGCACTCGGCAAAGTGATTCTAAAAAAGAACACACCTACCGCCTAAATATTTCGTGTTGGTATCATGTGACGTCTCGGGCTATGATGCGGATGACGTGCAACGGTAAGTAAATTAGATGGAGTATAGGGTATTCACCCCCATATTTTTTCAGCCACAGCATGACTGTTACCTAAGACAACATAGACAAGTACTACAAACTTAAACCTGACTTTGTGGAGTTTGATATAACATAACCACAACAAAAACTGGCGGTTACGCACAGCTTTTTTCAATACAATTCCTTTTCTCATTAATCTTTTGAAAACGATTTATGGAGTGGAAATCGAAACGTCATATTTATATTTTTTAGGTATATCTGTAATAATTGTAATTATAACCAAACTGTAGCTAATCCCATATAAACATAACATTTCACTTAAAGCCGGTCTAGACGCTGCGATAAATGCGACAATTTATCGTGACAATAAATCGCTACGATTTATAGATTTTTTATTTACGTTACATCGCAGCGATGTATAGTTTATACACGACGATAAATTGAAACAACTCGATAGATATCGATAAGTTGCCCCATTTTATTGCAGCATGTAAACCCTGCCTAGACATACCACAAGAAAATAGTTTCAGAATCTTACTGTTACTCTTCTAACACGAAATCCTAGTTTAGCAAGACAATTTTGGTGATTACTTGAATTTTGTATTAATCATAAAACTTGGGTCACACAGTAAATACTAGTAATTACTATTATAGTATAAGAGCTGTGAGACATTTTTGAGTAGGTATTTTAGGCAACCTGAAAATTTTTCAGGTAACTCTTCCATGATAGCCTAATACAAAAATGCCGGTCTGGCTGGAGGGTAGCGGTTACTTTCCCCAAAACTCCCCCCCAAAGTTACAAAAAGGGTAAAAATTGTTATTACACAAAATATCATTGACGTGACTTTAAAGTAAATTTAAATATTCAAATATAAAGAAAATAAACAGGCCAGGCGATTTGAGGGCGATTTTAACTCTGCAAGATACTTGCATGGGCGCCCCAGGATTATTTTCAGGGGATGCATCTGAACTTCAGAAGATTTCATCTGAATCTGTACATATAGTCCTGTCGCCAGGGGGGGTACAACGGCCTCGTTAATTCAGATGGACTTACCCAAATTTTTTTTATGTATTTTGACCCGTAGAACACGAATTTTTTGGGTAACAGTTGATCCGGATGTCGATAAGATTGTTATAGACCAAGAACTTGAGGAATCAAATAACAGCGATTTTTGGCAAAACAAAACAATATTTTGTATTTTTTGGGTCATTTTAAGCAAAAAATATTTCTACAAGTTTTTTAGTAGGATGCACAGTTTTCGAGATAAACGCGGTTGAACTTTCAAAAAATCGAAAAACTGCAATTTTTAAACCCGAATAACTTTTGATTAAAAAATAAAATAGCAATTCTGCTTAGCGCCTTTGAAAGTTCAAGTCAAATTATGTCGGTTTTGATTATTTGCATTGCTAAAAATTTATTGTGTTATTGCTAAACGAAGCTACAAACAACTAGTGCGTGAGTGATGTTTCTATGATTTCTCATTTAAAATCAAACGAGTAGGTAGAATAGGTACTAGTGCAATCAAGACTATTTCTACGTTACATGCGTTAAAACGCATGTAAAAGCACGGGAAACCCTACGTGTTTATAGCTTTGTTAAACAATAAAAAAATAAATTTTTACCAATGCAAATAATCAAAACCGATATAATTTGACTTAAACTTTCAAATGCGGTAAGCAGACTTGCTATTTTATTTTTTAATCAAAAGTTATTCGGGTTCAAAAATTGCAATTTTTCGATTTTTTTAAAGTTCAACCGCGTTTATCTCGAAAACTGTGCATCCTACGAAAAAACTTGTAGAAATATTTTTTACTTAAAATGGCCCAAAAAATACAAAATATTGTTTTGTTTTGCCAAAAATCGCTGTTATTTGATTCCTCAAGTTCTTGGTCTATAACAATCTTATCGACATCCGGATCAACTGTTACCCCAAAAATTCGTGTTCTACGGGTCAAAATACATAAAAAAAACTTGAGTAAGTCCATCTGAATTAACGAGGCCGTTGTACCCCCCTGGCGACAGGACTAATACTATTAACGAGTATAAAATATACAACTATACATTCAAAGCTATGTACATTCCTTCAGGACAGGGAAGTACAATTATTATTTTGACAGGGTATTTTTTAATATTAAAAATAAATATTCTAAAAAGACAGGTTTCTTTTGGTGAAATTTTCCAACTGCCATGTGATCGAACAAATTACGCGTGCATATAAATGAAAAGCGCTATAGGTAAACAGGAGTGTGAGAAAGAGCGTATACCGATAGCTGTTTGCGTCCTCTGTTGTACCTGAGCGAGTCCGTTCGCTCGAGAAAAATCACGTGACCTGGCGATCCCATGTTGTTGTGCCTCGAAACGTCAGAATAATTATTATATATTATAGTTTTTTAAGTAACTTTTTCTTAATTAAAGGAAAATAATACGTACTATACAATAGATTTTGCAAATATGATAGAAAAAGACAGATTTATTATTATAAAATATAGGTAGAAAAGTATAAAAGTATAAACTAAATTGATTCTGTGTCCGAATCTTGTACTTCTTCTTCAAACTCCTCATCTGAGCTTAAATATTCACTGTCTTCTTATTAATTAAAAATTAATTAGTGATTAATTAATTGAGTTGCTACGTATTCTCTGTCCTTTTATACGGAGTCGAAGCCTGGAGAATCACGGGCGCATCTGAAGATAGACTTGCCATTGTTGAGATGTGGTGTTATCGAATAATGTAAAAAATATGGACGCAACACGTAACAAACACGGAAATATTAATAAAGATAAAAAGTCAAAAAAATACTCAACACTATGAAGGAAAGAAAAATGAGCTACTTTGGTCATATACTAAGAAATAAAAAACGTGATGTAATTTATAATATAAGGAAAAGTATTAAGTATTAGTTATACATTAGTTTTTAATTAATTCTAAATACATATTTACAACTATTTACAGATCAGGTAGAAGAGGAATCTGAGTCTCGAGGGGAGTCTGACGAAGAAGAAGAGAATGAATATTTATTTTGGCTCATTTTTCTTTCCTTTATAGTGTTGAGTATTTCTTTTGCCTTTTCATCTTTCTTAATGTTTCCGTGTTTGTTACGTGTTGTGTTCATGATATTTTTTACATTAATCAATAACAGCACATCTCAACAATGGCAAGTCTTTCTTCAGATGCGCCCGTGATTGTCCAGGCTTCGACTCCGTATAAAAGGACAGAGGAGAATGCGTAGTAATTCAATTAAATTATCGCTAATTAATTTTTAATTAATTCTAAATACATATTACAAGTATCTACAGATCATGTAGAAGAGGAATCTGAGTCTCGTCTCGAGGGGGGTCTGACGAAGAAGAAGACAGTGAATATTTAAGCTCAGATGAGGAGTTTGAAGAAGAAGTACAGGATTCGGACACAGAATTAATTTAGTTTATACTTTTATACTTTTCTACCTATATATTTATAATAATAAATCTGTCTTTTGTACTTAAAAAACTATAATATATAATAATTACTCTAACGTTTCGAGGCACAACAACATGGGATCGCCAGGTCACGTGATTTTTCTAGAGCGAACGAACTCGCTCAGGTACAACAGAGAACGCAAACAGCTATCGGTATACGCTCTTTCTCACACTGCTGCTTACCTATAGCGCTTTTCATTTATATGTACGCGTAATTTGTTTGATCACATAGCAGTTGGAAAATTTCACCAAAAAAAATTCTGTCTTTTTTAGAATATTTATTTTTGATATTAAAAAATACCCTGTCAAAATAATAATTGTACTTCCCTGTCCGGAAGGAATGTGCATAGCTTTGCATGTATAGTTGTATATTTTATACTCGTTAAAAGTATGTACAGATTCAGATGAAATCTTCTGAAGTTCAGATGCATTCCCTGAAAATAATCCTGGGGCGCCCATGCAAGTATCTTGCAGAGTTAAAATCGCCCTCAAATCGCCTGGCCTGTTTATTTTCTTTATATTTGAATATTTAAATTTACTTTAAAGTCACGTCAATGATATTTTTTGTAATAACAATTTTTACCCATTTTTTTTAACTTTGGGGGGGATTTTTGGGGAAAATAACCGCTACCCTCCAGCCAGACCGGAATTTTTGTATTAGGCTATCATGGAAGAGTCACCTGAAAAATTTTCAGGTTGCCTAAAATACCTACTCAAAAATGTCTCACAGCTCTTGGACCATTAGTCTAAGTAGTCCAGAAAGCCACTGCGCATCCGCTAGGAAAATATCCTGATTCGGATTTTTTGTACAATCTTACTCAAAAAGGACCCGTTTTTTTTAACAAATTTGCATGTTGCCAGGACCAAAAGTGGGTCACAAATTATTTAAACGTTTTTTTTTGTTTTTTCCTAAATCTATTTTTTTTGCATGGAACATAGTTTTTTTAGGTTTTTTGGTTCATTCCCAAGAGAAAAGGTCTTTAGTGACATTTCTCTAAAGTTGATAGTTTTTCTAAAGTTGATAGTTGAAATTGGCCATATTTAACCCTCAAAAACTATGTAAAAAACTGAAAATTTGAATGTTGCAAAAGTAGGTAGATATTCTTTAAACATCGATTGATGAAATCCCGAAGAGTTCATTGCAATGCAATATTCAAAGCTCCTTTGTTTTTTAATTGCTAATCAAGCGTGCGCGATACTATTTTCCACCGACAGTATGGTGCAAATGAAAGGAATAAATTCGTTATTTCGTAAACCGGCGACTTTAAGGAAAAATCCCGAAACAGGTCGATTTTTGTTTTTAAGTTATGATATTGTGGCATATATGGTATACTAATGACGTCATCCATCTGGGCGTGATGACGTAATCGATGATTTTTTAAATGAGAATAGGGGTCGTGTACCAGCTCATTTGAAAGGTTCTTCAATTCTGTATTCCGTAATATAAACATTTATACAATTATTTATACAGAGTGTCCTTCTACTTCTTTTTTTGTCAAATAATTTAATTTAATAAACATTTTTTAGACACCCTGTATAAACAATTATGTAAATGTTTACATTACTAAATAGATAATTGAAAAACCTTTCAAATGAACTACCACACGACCCCTATTCTCATTTAAAAAATCATCGATTACGTCATCACGCCCAGACGGATGACGTCACTAGTATACCATATATGCCACAATATCATAACTTAAAAAAAATCGACCTGTTTCGGGTTTTTTCCATAAAATAGCCGGTTTACGAAATAACGAATTTATTCCTTTCATTTGCACCATACTGTATACACATGCAACGGTGGAAAATAGCGTCGCGCACGCGTTATTAGAAATTAAAAAACAAATAGTATGATATAATTGATCCAAATAATGCCATAACCCAGACATCCAAAGTGAAAGTTATCCTCCAACACCAAATTGTTCTATACGGTTCACATAATGTTCAGAAAAAAGTCACACCATTTTGAGCGTCGGGTTTGGGGGGTAGAGCGGGGAGAAATCGGTAAATTCGTAGTTTTTTATGTTTTTCGTCAATATTTCTAAAACTATGCGGTTTAGCATGAACAACCTTTTATACAAAAATGTTCTACATTAAATTTGCAATAAAAAAGGTCCTATGCATAATCCTTCTAAAATGAACGGTTCCAAAGTTGCGGAGGTAGTATAGTATAATTGGTCCAAAAAAGGCCTAACCCAGACATCTAAAGTAAAAGTTTTCCTCCAACGCCAAATTGTTCTATATGATCCACCTATTGTTCAGTAAAAAGTTACACCATTTTGAGCGTCCGGTTTGGGGGGAGATGGGGGAGAAATCGGTAAATTAATAGTTTTTTTACGTTTTTCGTTAATATTTCTCAAACTATGCTTTAGCGTAAACAATGGTATATACAAAAATGGTCTATAAAAATTTTAAAACAAAAAAGGTCCTATACATAATTGTTATGAAATGAACCGTTCCAGAGTTATGAAGGGTGAAAAGTGGAGGTGTTCGATACCTTTTATATTATCTGGGCAATTGATGATTTTGGCTGATGAGGTTGACGTTTCTTCAAGGGCTTATCACTAGCATATCATCGGCCACTGAAATAGCAAATTTTATTTACAAAACACAATCCTGTTAAGGAAAATTTCTATAAATTGCCCAAAGAATATAAAAAGTATCGAAAACCTCCACTTTTACCCTCCGTAACTCTTGAACCGTTGATTTTATAACAATTATGTATCGGACCTTTTTCGTTTTAAATTTTACGTAGAACATTTTTGTATAGACCATTGTTTACGCTAAAGCATAATTTTTGAAATATTGACAAAAACGTAAAAAAACTATTAACTGACCAACGTTTCCCCCATTCCCCCCCAAACCGAACGATCAAAATGGTGTAACTTTTTACTGAACAATCTGTGGAGCATATAGAACAATTTAGTGTTAAAGGAAAACTTTTACTTTGGATGTCTGGGTTAGGCCTTTTTTTGGACCAATTATACTATACTACCTCCGTAACTTTTGAACCGCTCATTTTAGAAGGATTATGCATAGGCCATTTTTTATTTCAAATTTAATGTCGAACATTTTTGTATAGAAGGGTGTTCATGCTATACCTCAGAGTTTTAGAAATATTGACGAAAAACGTAAAAAACTACGAATTTACCGATTTCTCCCCCCTCTCCCCCCCAAACCCGACGCTCAAAATGGTGTGACTTTTTTCTGAACTTTATGTGGACCGTATAGAACAGTTTGGTGTTGGAGGATAACTTTCACTTTGGATGTCTGGGTTTGGGTCTAGTTATACCCTACTAAAAGGAGTTTTGAACACTGTATTGCAAAATACTCTTCATGATTGCATCAATCGATGTTTAAAGAATATCTACCTACCATGGCAACATTAAAATTTTAAGTTTTTCACATAGTTTTTGAAGGTTAAAAATGGATGATTTCGAAATTTTTTAATTTTTAATCGCTTATATGTCAAAAACTATCAACTTTAAAGAAAAGTCACTAAAGACCTTTTCTGTTTGGAATTATCCAAAAAACCTATAACAACTTTGTTTCATCCAAAAAAAAAAAATAATTTTAGGAAAAAAAAACTTTTAAAAAATTTTTGACCTACTTACATGCAAATTTGTAAAAAGGGGTCCTTTTTGAGTAAGATTGTGCAAAAAATCCGTATCGGAATATTTTTCCTAGCGGATGCGCAGTGGCTTTCTGGACTAAAGATCCGAATATAGGGCGATCTGTACCCATTTGCACGCCGGATTAAACATTAAACGTGACCATCAGAACTTATCACTGGATCATAGTAAATAAAAAAATCAAAAAGATTTTATTAACTTATGAGTTTTTACAGGTAACGCTGTCCAGTTGTATTAGTTTTATCGACTTTTTACTTTTTGGTATTACTCAGATTTCAAAACGAATTTTTTTTGCAAAAAAGGTTGAAAATCAACCTATTTATTATTACTTTAAACAAGAAATAAGCATAAAACAAAAAATATCTCGACAGCGTTACCTCAATGAATGTCTAAAGAAAATATATACAAAATTCCAGGCGGGTAGGTCAAATAGTTTTTGAGTTACAATGTCTACAGCCTTTGAAAAAAGCAGTTTTGAGAAAAACACGTTTAAAGTATTGCCAAATGTAATTTCAATTTCTTTTTTGTCTGTCAAATCGTAGATTGATGCACACCGGAATATGTTTTTAAATTGCGGAGTAATTTACAAAAGAAGATGAGAACAGCGGTTGACCGTTTCTCACTACGCTCAAGCGCCTGACGCTAACTTGCTGCAAAGCGAGTCGAAGGTAAGGAGGTAGGGTGATAGTGTTGAATATTCCTACCTTCGACTAGGTTTGCAGCAGGTTCGCGCCAGCACGCTTGAACGGTCAACAGCTGTTCTCATTTTTTTTTGTAAATTACTCCGCGATTCAAAAAGATATTCCGGTGTGCATCATTATACGATTTGACAGACAAAAACGAAATTGAAAAGAAAAGTTGACAATACTTTAAACACTTTTTCCTCAAAACTGCTTTTTTCAAAAGGCTGTAGACATTTTAACTCAAAAACTACTTGACCGACCCATCTGTAATTTTGTATCTATATATTTTCTTTAGACATTCCTTGAGGTAACGCTGTCGAGATATTTTTTGTTTTATGCTTATTATTTGTTTAACAATAATAAATATGTTGATTGTCACCCATTTTTGCAAAAACAATTCGTTGTTTTGACTTCTTAGTGAAATCAAAAAGTCAAAGGTCGATAAAACTAAAAAAACTTGACAGCGTTACCTGGAAAAACTCATATAATAAAATAATAAAATCTGTTTGAATTTTTTGTTTACTATGATCCAATGATGAGTTCTAATGTCCACCACAAAATTCATTATATTTTGAGGTGTCACCTCAAAAATTTGCCACCGTTGGCTTATTTTTCAATATTTTTCCTTAAATTTTTTCTAGAATAATCTTTGAATTGTCCTTAATATGCCTATTTAATTAAAAAATTAAATATTTATACCATACTTTAAAAAAATGTGCTTGAAATATTGATTTCAACCCCTACGGCCCCCCTTAAGGATAGCTATGACAAGATTTTAATAGGCAACCCATGCTAGAAATATTTGTCTATGTATGAAATTTAATAAAAACAATGTTTCATCCGGCAAGCAAATGGTTACAGATAGACCTATATTCGGATCCCGTACTATATTTTATTAATAGAAAATTTGAATAGGGCTGCATGATTAATGTTTTAACAAATTTTTCTGTATTTTGATAATGATTATTGAGAAACTTACTGTATTCTCGATTTTTCTCTAAAAATATTTTGTTTATTTTGATATTGATTAGGTACTCTAGACAATGACTGGAAAATTAACAGCCCCTTCTTTTGTTTCAGAAATCGAGTAGCGAATGTTTTAGTGTTAACTTCGAAGTGGGAGAAGAAAGCACTTGGGATAATGAATTGTTTTTTCCAGCCCAAAGAGGAATTACTTTGCAGTAAGTATTTTGATTTCTTTCTGTCGCATTTAATTTTCATCTTAAGCCTTTTTATTCATTTTCTTAATTAAAACGACGAGTCGTTGGTCTGCATGTCGTGGGTTCTCGTTCGTTTAGTTCAGAAAAATGGGCAGGAAATTGCAGAGTATTTTGATATGATAATCAATATATTACGATTTAACAAAATTTAATTAAGTATTCTCTCCATATCTTATGATTTTTAATATACTTTACATATTGCATATTATTCTAAAGTTTATATTTAACTATTCTAAACGGGAAATAAGCTTCAATTAAGCTAAAAAAATGATTTATTAACGTTTCGACGTTCACATCGGACGTTGTTGTCAAAATACAAAATATTAATAAATTAAACAAATTAATAAATTAAACAAAAATGTTGTTGCTTAGTAAAAAAATTCTTCTAATAATTTAATTTAATCTGACTCATTCATATCGGCAATTCAGACATATATTATACATTTTAAAGTAGAAGATTTTAAAATGATATTGCCAATATTTATGAGTTGCGTTCCTGGAACGACTTTATTAAAAGAGTTGATACGAGTACATGAAATCAACTTTAACTCAAGAATATCCGTCACAAAAAATCATAGCATGTGATCTGTCTTTAAAAAGACAACCACATGCAACGGTGACAGTTAAATTCTCGTGTTAGAGATTCCATAGTAAATCGCGTTAATAAAATCATTTTTTTAGTTAAATTGTGGCTTATTTCCTATTTAGAATAGTAAATTGCAAAAATGTCACAAATAAATAGCTTCAGAATAATATAAAGTTTACATAATATTATACCTATAATATCTCATCTTATAAAATCCTAATGCGACAAGTCACGCAGCCTCCGGTACTGTTTCGATATGTAAAAATTGAATGACGTTTAATGTTTTTTTTATTTTGTTATGACTGAATGGATTTAGCTAATTTCGATTTAAAAACATCTGTAGAAGTCCGGGGAAGGTTTAAAAGGTGATGAAATGTGATGAAATTATAAAGAAAATACTAAAAACAACAATTTTATTGTCATATACACACAGTTACAGTTGAGCCCGCGAGTCTTTACCCGTGCGTCATTAATACCTGGCGAGATAAAACACATACTTTTTATCTAGCATCATTCTCTTCCATGCATGAAACTCATGACAAACCAGCTGCCGTTTGTTATTAAGTAACAGCACATGTTATTTTTATGAACCATCTAGACTCAGTGCATTGAAAAGAGATAGGTACAAAAAAAGACGATTCGGTATGTTTTCATATTTTAAGCACAATTTGTTTGACGTTTCTGATTTGTTTAATTTTGTGGCTGTCAGTCAGTTGAACTTTTTGCGGTTTTTGTCGAATTTTTGCGTTTTGAAGTTCCTTTATATTACACAAACAGTTGTTTTCACAACTAATTTTATATTGGGCTTTGAAATTTTAAGGTAAATAATTATATTTAGGCAATTAATATTTAAAACATACAAAGCTAACGTCATTCACACAGTAAAGAAATGACTGTGTTTAGATTTCCGTCAAAGTGAATAAAATAAAAATAAAATTTGTTATTGGATTTTTTTATAAATTGTTTATTTATTTATTAATCAATAATATTAAAAGAATTTATTAAGCTACTTCAAATGTAGCTGTAATTCTGCGCAAAAATTTTGAAGCAAAACTTACATTTGGCATTTTATATATTTGATAACGTCAAATTTGATAATAAAACCCGTAATCGGAACAGTAGCCACTTCCTGTCAGTTGTTGTTGCGTGAAATAGATTTCCGACTTATTTCGTATGCTTTAAAGTGATGACGCACGGGTAAAGACTCGCGGACTCAACTGTATATTAATATACATATATGTACTACTTTAGATTTACGTCACTAAAACTGCGGCTAACTTCGGGACTATTTACTTTTTTACGTTTCCCATGAAAACCATGCTTTTGGCACTTTGTTTGATCTAAATATTTAATTGTTTCATTAAATTTATAATTATTAAAATTAATGCAAAAATTAAATTTTCAGTAGTAATTGCACAAGAGCTCTAAAATTATTGAATTTTTCCCGAGTGTCACTTTGACAGTTTTTTATTGAAATTATTTCAAAGTGTCACGAGGGCAAAAATTCTATATTAATTTTAGAGATCGAGTGCAATTTGTTGCGATTATTTCATGAATAAAACTGTTCAAAACCAAAATTTTATTGTAATTTATTTATGTAATTACAAATTACTACAATTAAACACACACTTGTTATAAATATTTCACGGTTGAAAGTCCTCACTTTTATAATTTTTAAAACATTAATTGTCATTAATGTCACTGAATGTATTTTTTCGTAGCAAAGAAGGGCATCTGACGTAATATACTTGACGACGGGAAATTATCAAAAATTATCGATTTAATTTAGATTTCTGTAGCTTTCTATTGGTCAGAAACTCCTATGAATGAAATAATCAACTTTATCGCAGAGAAAATGTTGAAAAATAGTTTTATTATTGTTAACAATGTTTCAAACAAAATTATTTTTAATTATAAATATATTTTCTGTATATGAATTTTCTATATTGTCAAAAATAGAGATATTCTCGAGCAAGGAGCACATTTTTTACACACTTCCTATACAACTAATAAAATTTGATATCTGATGGAATATTGTAAAGATGTTCTTCCTTAGACTTCTACAAATATTTCAAAATCAAAAGTAGCCAAATCAATCCAGTCCTTCTCGAGTTATAAAATGAAGAGAAATATAAATAAATAAGAGTCAGAAAAAAATGAATTAACCAGAAAAAAAGGGAAGGTGTCAGAAAAAATTGCAAGGAGATACGATAAAAAAGGAGGATGTCACAAAAAATTGAGTGCAGTGACTGTAGAAGGTAATTGATTGCATTCTCCGTAAATAAAATATAAATGACAACTATAAAAGTGTGTGTTTGAGTTATTATTGACTCTAAGCCAAGCCGCACACCAAAGAAACATGAAGCGAAAAACATGAAACATGAAACGAAAAACATGTTTCATGAAAAGAAAACACTGCTAAACAAATCTCAAAGTCCGCCTACCAATGAAACGAGTGTGATTCATGCTCATGACACATTTTTATTTTCGGAGAGTATAATAAATGGCCGGACATATATTTTTTTAGCAGTCGTTTATTTCCATGAAACATAATTTACGTTTCATGTTTCTTTGATGTGCGGCCTGCCTAAAACCTACGGTTTTATATGATTACCATGCCTACTTAGAGGTATAACGGATATCATTGACGAATACTCGTATACTACAAAAGAGAAATACGATTATCCCATATTTCTTAAATGTATAAATAATATGTTATAAATTAGTTATTGCGTTATATATGCAAACTTCATATCGACTTGAATCAAATAATACTATTACGACTTCAGAAATATCTGGATTCTTCGTAGTATTATAAGAACAGTTATGTAGGACCGTATCTAGTTTAGGGCTAGCCTTCTATAGTCTATTTTTGAACATAGGTCTCCCCCAACTCCTTCCCCGGCTATATTTTCTGATTTTCAACCGGTTTTATCTGTAGTCTTTCTTTTGGGCGCCTTCAATATTGTATTGTGTCGTTTCCAAGTTGGTCTCTTTATCTAGTAGTGTGGCTGCGAAGCTCAATTTATATTTAGTATTTTTTTGTGTTATAATCACCTTTGGTTTTTGATCTTACCGAGTCGTTTCTCTTTATAACTGCGATGGTATAGCTAACATTACCCTTATTATTTCAAGTTCCTTCTTTTGTGACTAGTTTATTCATATTTGTCTTAGTTAGGGTCCAGGTTTAACATCCATACTGGCTGAAAACTTTGTTCCTCAAGTATTCAGGCACCTACTTTCCGGTTTCAAATGTCCAACTGAGGATTATAGATGCTCCCTATGCCAGTATTGTTCATCTAGTGATTTCCGGACTTTGGATTTCTTTCAAGTATCAGAATTTGGCCTAGGCACATGTATTCTTAAAGCTGGTTTAGACGCTGCGATAAATTCGAGCAATTTATCGTAACGATTGAGTTGT
Source organism: Diabrotica virgifera virgifera (assembly GCF_917563875.1). Lineage (NCBI taxonomy): Eukaryota > Metazoa > Arthropoda > Insecta > Coleoptera > Chrysomelidae > Diabrotica > Diabrotica virgifera. The sequence goes on from NC_065446.1 coordinate 131,247,381, forward strand.
TTCATTTTATCGTCGTGTGTAAACGGTACAAATGGTAAAACTCTTTTGACATGTAGAGGAAAATTCTAAAATTCAGCCATATTTCACTTACTTTTTTAATAAATAACAATATACCAAAAAAATTTGGCTTTCAAAATATAATTTAGCGGAAAATTTTAAAATAACTTTTGCTATTAGACCCATGTAGAATCTAAAACACGTGTTAGATAGTAGTAGTTATAGCGACTGCCATGATACAGTCTCATCTCTCTGGTATATTTCTGTTATACTATGTTTCCGCTTATTTCTGTTTGTCTTCTATATTTTAATTTGTATGCTTTGTGAACATATTTTTGATCGGCGATGTCGGTAAGTATGTTTTTTCTGCAGCCGTTCCGAAAATAAAACTTTCGATATGATTTATTAAATCGAAAGTACCATTTTACACAACTCATGCCGAAAGTAGCTACTCATTATGGCAACGCTTGTCATTTAAGATTCGTGTTTTCGCCAACGATCTGTCAATACGGATGGAATAGGCATAAAGAAAATTAATACGGCCAACATACAAGAGAGAGGTCCTAGAGAGAGAGAGAGAATGGCCGGGAAAATTTGACAGGCCGTGTAATTTGAGTTGCCTAAATAAAATTAAATCGGAGAAATGGACCTCATATTTTTTAACTTGGTATCAGGGCTGATAGGCAGTATTTAAAAATTAAGTTAAGTTAATAAAGTTAAAAAAATATGAGGTCCATTTCTCCGATGTACGTTTATATAGGCAACTCAAATTACACAGCGTGTCAAATTTTCCCGGCCATTCTCTGTCTCTCTCTCTAGGACCTCTCTCTTGTATGTTGGCGGCAATCTCGCTTCACTATTTGAATGGGACGGGGCCATTCCATCCGTATTGACAGTTCAGTGGTTTTCGCTCAGTTTTTCGTTTTTCAATTTGAAACAAATATGAATAACTTCTGTTGGAGTGAAAGTAAAAAAGAAAGATATACTCCAACAGAAGTAAGGAAAAAGGTGTAACTAGATGTTTGCTATGGGACAAGAATGAAAATAGATGGGATGAAAAGAAGAGAGTGAAGTGGATTCTACGTAGAGAAACCGCAGTAGGAAAAATATTACTTTCAAGTAGTATTGGTGGAGGAAAGTGGAAGGATGTAGAGGCAGAGGCAAACTGAATGGAATTGGCTAGCAAGAGATGCAAGAGAAGAACTTGACACTCAAGGATGGATACGGCTCGTTTGCATGCCTGTCGAAGAACAGTAGCTCAAGTAGATGCTGATGACTAGGAAAGGTATATACTAAGATAAGAATAATGTACTGAAAATATATAAAGATAAATAAGTGCTAAAGAAGAACCAATTAAATAAAACTAACAAATCATGGGCGCCATGAAAATGATCTTCGATCATTCTACCAGGTATCTTACACTGTTGTCAAATATTAAACATATTAAATAAATAAGTATATGGAAATATAAAGGAAATAAGAATAAATGATATACAAAATAAATAAACATTTATTAAAATTAACCACCAGATTTTTAACAATCTCTGAGTTAGATCAAATTAAATATAATGTGAATCTAAAATGACATACGTTATACTTAAACATGATATATTCAAGATAACAACAATACTGGTACTTGTATGTACAAAATTATACCTCTTACTTATATATAGGGTACAACTCACATGTGTCTTCTACCAAATGGTTATAGTACGCTTGCTACGTACCACTAAATTGAAACCAACAAAGATGAAAATAATACAAATAAACAGGCCCAAGCCTCACTAAGAGAAAATACAATAATGAATAAGCAAAGTTAAATATACAAATGAATAAAAGTTATAGTAATGAAGTTAAGATAAATACCGAAACAATGACCTAAATTAACCGAGCAAATGTAATGAAATAAAGTAACGACGAATTAACCGAACAAATGAAATAAAGCGAATAAATAATAAAATATTTGGGAAACAAGCAAATAATACAACCTAAATTTACATAATGACATGAAATCGACTAAATTACCAATAAAATATAAAAAAAAACTACTACCTTTTTGGCAAATATGCCGAGCTCAACATACGATACCGCAGGTTTATACATGAGTTTGGGAACGTATTTAACTTTTATGTATATAAAAAACAAATAAATGCAAGATAAATCTGAAAAAATGAATTATTTACATAATACATCAACCAAATGTTTGCCATATAAACCACAATAGTTACTCATATCACCACACTGATTTTTCCCAAACAAACCCGAACGATTCCTGAAGAGGTTGCTGCTGCATCCCCGGAAATGAGCACCAAGATGGGGCAAAAACCATACCTCCTGTAGACCCAGATGCGAAGACGAAAAGGAGCCGGAATGCCCCCAAAAAAACTTGTTTCCCCAATTGACTGCTGTCAGTGACTTATGGTTGGAAATTGTCCTACCTCTCCGACGGTATTGGGAGGTCTAAGTTTTCACGGGAGTGGCTAAAAACACAAAATTTCCGTTTATTTCAGTTTCTTAAGTGTATGAAACAAAAAAGGATCCAAGGAAAGATAGAAGAAAAACCAAGAAAGTGTTTTTTGGATAGATAGTAATGTAAAAAAAACTCATTAGTTAGGCACAAGAAATTACTGAGTACTTAACCTTGACCACTTTATGTGAGAATTTCTTATTACAGCCACGTGGATTTGGGATTTAAATACAGAATATGATTTCTTTAAAATAATTATAGGATATTGCTGAATAATGGAATAATTCAAAGATAAAAGATACAGATACATAGCTAAAAATTAAGGTTAGGATTTTCTCTGAAAGATTTTGGAATAATTAAAGATAACTACTAATTTCAGTGAATAAATTTACACATAAGATTTAATTGAAAAAATTATATATTTCACCATGAAAGAGTGACAACAGATGGTTATAAAAAAAAATTAATATGAAAATTGTAGTTACCATGAGACTCGATGATGTTATACAGAAAACCCCATTGGAAGAATTATTTCTCCCAAATAATCCTGAATGGGTTGGAATGGAATTCACCTTTTTGACTGCCACGAGGTATCGTTAACCTCAAAACTAGACTTAAATCTTTGTCATGCCACTCCGAACAATTTCCAACTAAAAGTGAACGCTGCGGCTGCGGTCTGTCACAAGGACGACCTCAGAACATGAAGTCCTATTCACTGCTACCAACTTACGAAACTAATAGGTAGTTTTCAGTGTGTTGTAGTATGACGTCATACAAGTCAACCAGTGATACCACACATAATAAAGTGTGGCATCGTTGCACGAAATTTTAAATATTATAAAAGATAATAATCATAAATAGTTAATTACGCGAAAATTAGAGAAATTAATTAAGAGATCGAGAGAAAATAATTATAAAAAATAATTAAAGTGCTAAAAATGACATTATAACGGGTGGACCGTTACAAATTCCAAGAAATGAAAACCAGCAGTGAAATTCCAGATAAGATTAGCGAAACCGCTAAAGCCGCTATTTATGAATTATTGCCAGTAAAATCAAGAAAGAGGTATGAATTGGTCTACAATTTATTTCAAAAATGGAGCAGTGATGAAAATGTGTATACATACTATAAATGAAAAAGTCATTCTGGCATATCTAATGGAAAAATATAATATTTTGAAGCCATCATTAATATTCATAAGTAGAGTTTTCTAATGTTGAATTCACGAGAGTAACTTTAAAGTGTTTAATAAAAGTTCATAATATGTAAAGTTTATCCATATATTATTTTTAACATACAAAACGGCTGCAGAAAAAATATTGTACCTAACACGATCCAAAAGTGATTTTACGGCTCGCCCTTTAAACTTCCTACTCGTCTCGTAAAATATCACTTTCGGAACTTGTTAAGGCCCTGATCGACAGACGAGTAAAACCGCGGTTTTGTGGCTCGTCGGTAAAGCTCGCCAGTGTATCATTGCAATACCGCGGTTTTATTTACCGAGAAGCCTGGCTCGTGGCTCGTCAGTTTGTTTTATTTTTTACTTGGCTCGTCGTTCAAAACCGCGCGTGTATCACGGCTGTCGAGCCAAGCCGGCAGTTTTCGACGACCGTTGAAGTGAAAAGACCAGTTTTTAATCATGGATATGCGAACTCTCAGCCACGACTTTTTATTAGAATTTATATATTGCTTACGAGACTGTTCTTGTTTATGGAAATGTAAATCGCCAGAGTACAAAAACAAAGCAATTCGACTTACCGCATATGTTAAACTCTTAAATATCGTATAAAACATGAACCCAACTCAACTAGAGCCGATGTCAAGAAAAAAATTCAATAATTGCGAGCTTCCTACAGGAAAGAAAGTAATAACGTTACGACATGTTGGCTGTGGACGGTTGACACCATGATACTATAAATAAAGAGATAGTATTTTCCCGTAGCTCAAATACGTCCGAATTCGCGCATTGATTATGTAACTGGAGACCGGAAGTTGAATTTGAATTCTTGTTAAAGTTAAATGGGATTTGTATGCATTATGTGATGAAATTATTCAATTAGCAAAATAACATTAAACTTCAATGTATTCGAAAAGAATTTAGTGTCGAGATTTCAGTCAAAACACCTGTCAAAGATAAAATATAAAATACAACCGCGAACAATTCAAAGTAATCGGACATTACGAATGATTACGAACCATTACGAACTTACCGGTCTCCAGTTACGTCAGGACTTCCGGATGTGCAATATATTATCTTGTTATTTATAGTATCATGGTTGGCACGACTGTTTTGTTCGCTAGTCGATCAGCACCAACGAACCGCGAGTAAAACCGTCGTTCTTAGCAGTATTATGGCTCGCACGTCAATCACCCACTTTACGTAAATTACTATTAATTATGTGTCTGTTTAGCATTTAATTGCAAACTGCGGCAAAGGAGAAACTGAAAAAAATTTGTTCTTACTGCAACGGATTTATCATTATTCTGATCAAATTATCTTCTTTTGAACACATCCGATAATATTGTTCTACATCACCTAAAAGCCGGTCACTCTGTAATTTGTCCAGGCTATATTTTCCAGTAGCTGATAGAGAATGGGGGTATCAAGTGGTATGTAGATATAATCATTTGATTTCAGATATTCGCAATTAACTGAACTGAAAAGGAGCAAAAAAATGTAATTAACTCTTTGGTTTCCATTGATGTTTTGTTCAGTGTTAAGGGCATTTCGTTGCTACGCATTCTCCAACGAGCTTTAGAATTTTGTTCTTTTTAGAAGAGCTCTTCAAAATTATAATTGCCATATTTTGTGTTGTATTTTGTAGTCAGTACAAATAGGTAATGATATAATGTAATTTTGCTACAGTCTAACTAGGTTTAATAATTATGATAAAGAAACCCGAATCTTAGAAATCTTATGAATTCTAATTAAATTGTTTTAAAGCATTCGATTTTAACTCAGTGCACTGCCAAGCATGATACTAGTATATTAATTAATAAACAAGAGGATGCAAATTTTTATTGTACAAAATCAGATGACTGTTCCGGGCCTTGCAAGTCACAGATTTACAAGCGAAGAAAGTAGACTCCATTCATATTATAATTCAAGTATAGGGATGGATCGTATATATACTTAGGACAAAAATCGAACTATCAAAGCTTAAATTAAAGGCTGATTTAAAGAGAAGATGTTGTTTGGAATGGGCAGCATTTCTTCTTCTTTTTCTTCTCGTAGCACTACAACCCTGGGTGGGTCTTGGCTGACTGCACAACTCGCTTCCATCTCGAACGGTCGTTTATGATAGTTGAGTAAATGGGTAGCCCCATTGTTCTTAAATCTGACCATATATTGTCTCTTCATCGCATTCTTGGGCGTCCTAAATGCCTTCTTTCTGTGGGGGATTCCTCCCAGGTGAACTTGGCAATGTCGTTATTAGGCAGTCGGGAGTCTATGGACATTGTCAGCCATCTTAGACGTTAGGATTTAATTCCTTAGACTACGTTGCTCGCCCTATACATCCGCTTGGCCTCGGCATTTGTTCTCGTTCGGTATTGGTTGCTATTAGGGTCGTTATAAGGTCCAATGATGCTTCTGAGGATTTTCCTCTTAAAACATCTAAGCTTTCTTTCACTTGCTTTGGCCAGAGTCCACGTCTCACATCCATATATGAGCACCGGTCTAATCAGTGTTTTATGCAGGGTGTTTCATTAATGATTGTCCATATAGAAACTGGAGAAACCTTAGCACAAAATACGAAGATATAACCGAAAACACTTAAACAAAATGTGGTTCCGTACTGAGTTACTGAGGGTGTTTTATCTAAAAATTTAAAAATTATTTCTGCTCAGCATTTTAAAACTATTCGACGTGTCCTTTTCATACTTGGCAAAAAGGGCGACTACTATACACCCTACTAAATTATGATAAACAAAAGTTTCTAGCTACTACCAGAGGCGTACGGCAGGGGATAGTAAATGGTTGACCCTTCTCAAATTCTACGCCACTGAAGGAATTACTATTTTAGTGCCATTTTTAGATTCTCCAATACTTTCTACGTAAATAATGTTGCGCCTTTACCCTGAGGGTGGATACCGCCCCTTCTCGGGGGTGAAAATTATTTTATAAAAAATAACTGCACAAATCAATAAAAGAACAAATTAAAAGCAAAATTTATTATATAAAGTTATTAAAATAAGTCAATACTTTTCAAGTTATTAAAGATCAAAGATTTTAATTATTCGTGAAAAAAATGCATGTTTTGAAGCGGTTCTTCGTAAATCACTGAAAAACTGTAAGTTTTTACAAAATAGTTAACACTAGTTTAATTCGTATAGCTTATATTCTAAGAATAAACTCTTAAATCACGCACCTTTCGATTATAGGGCTACAACCCCTTCGCAAGAAAACCATCCCATATTCCCGGCTTAAGAGAGAGTTGTACTTAAAATAATTTATTAATTATTTGGCGACTATTCTTTTTCTCATGATCATCTTTCAGTGCGTCACAGTTTTTCGATTTCTTTCTAACGCATTAAATTGTATGTGACAGAAAAAGGCACGTCGGTGATTAGTTTGGTAATTATTCTAGTTTTGTTGTTATTCTAGTTGTCGATAGATGGCGCCATAATAAAAAAATAATGTTTTTTTAATTAGATAATAATATTACAAATATAATCTGCATAATTTATAAGTCTATACAAATCAATGAAAATACCATTTTATAAATCAAAGAATCACATTTGATTTGTTTTTATTCCAAATTGAAAATAAAATGTGACAACTGTCTAATTTAACTAAAACGTCATGTTAGAATAAATGTCATAAATGTGTATTATCACGGACTTACCCTGTTTCCTATCATTTGTTACGCACTGAAAAATGATCATGAAAAGGACAATACATATCGTTTAATAATTAATAGTCCAGGGCGCATCTGTTTTGAGATGGACGTTGAGAGATGACTCACATTTTTTTGTAGAAACTGCTTGAAAATAACTGATATAATAATATTTGAGTTATCCTCCCACTCAAAATGGTCCGGAACATTGCTTAAATAATCAAAATGTCAAAATATGAAGGAAAAATTCGATTTTTTTATTGGTTTTTTTATTATAACTTTAAAACCATTCATTTCAAAGAAAAGTTGTGCTGACATAAAAGTTGCGTAATTAAATTTACTACAATATAGATATGGTTAAAGATTTAAAAAATAGTCACCCTTGTTGCAAAATAGTAATAATTGCGAAAAAAATCATACAAAAACAAGTATTCGCATTTTACGTTTTTCAACCATTTATTCTAGACTTACGACCTTCATTTTTTACCCAGAAAAACTTTATGATATAGTAAAACAACACTGTAAATTTCATTAAGATCGGTTTAATAGATTTTGCAAAATAAATTTTGAAATCCAGCTTTTGCAAAAAAAATTCATTTTTTTAAAATGTTGCAGGACTGAAAATAAAGCAGATACCAAGTTGAATTTTTTTTGCTTATAGAAGTGTACTGTTCCTTTCATTTGCAATTTGCAAAATTAAAATCGATTAATTACCACGGCGTCAGGAAATTTTTAAAATGAACATTAATTTTTGGTGCTACGCGCAGGACAGCGGTGTTCGATTCACACAAGTTGATTTCCACCAAAATTTCTTCCAATCTTTATCTAATATATTATTTTCTTACTCTATATTTTGTTGTATTTTAATATTTTAATTCCACAAAAATCAAACTAATTTTATTAATGTTTGTGAAATATTGTCTAGACAATTGCATATGTTTAAAAATAATAAACTTTTATTCTCAAAAATAAAGTTAAAATATTTGAACAAAGAGAGTTTTTGCTAAAAAAAGTGTTATTTCAAAGATAGAGTATGTGATTTTATTTTAAAATAAACAAATTTATTTATTTATAGGTCATTGGAATGCCCAATCAGAGCAAACTATCCGCTGTCCTGCGCGTAGCACCAATAATTAATGTTTATTTAAAAAAAATCCTGACGCCGTAGTAGTTAATAGATTTTAGTTTTGCAAATTGCAAATAAAAGGCACAGTACACTTCTATAAGCAAAAAAAATTTCGACTTGCTATCTGCTTTATTTTCAGTCCTGTGACATTTTGAAAAAATGAATTTTCTTTGCGAAAGCTGGATTGTAAAATTTATTTTGCCAAATTTATTGAACCGAATGAAATTTACAGTATTGTTTTACTGTATCATAAAGTTTTTCTGGATGAAATATGAAGGTCCTAAGTGTAGCATAAATGGTTGAAAAACGTAAAATGCAAATACTTGTTTTTGTATGGTTTTTTCGCAATTATTGCTATTTTTCAACAAGGGTGACTATTATTTAAATTTTTAACCAATTCTATTTTGTAGGATATTTAATTATGCAACTTTTATGTCAATTCAACTTTTCTCGAAAATGAATACTTTTAAAGTTATAATCAAAAAACGAAGAAAAAAATCGAATTTTTCCTTAATTTTTTGACATTTTGATTATTTAAACAATGTTCCGGACCTTTTTGAGAGGAGGATAACTCAAATATTATTGTTTGAGTTATTTTCAAGCATATTCTGCAAAAAAATTTGAGTCACCTCCCAACGTCCAAATGTACTAATATTTTTACAGATGCGCCCTGGTCTATAATGAGCTCGCAAAATATACGCATCTCAATTATTGAATTGCCATTTTCTTTCTATAGTGCAGTCACTGAAGGTAAAAATCAACTATGACCTTCGATTTCGGTAAATCTCCATTCATTTTCACGAATTGACAATAACAACTTGCGGTTTTAGCCTGGGGTATATGCCACCCCTTCTCGGGGATGAAAATTACTTTATTAAAAATAACCCCAAAAATCTAGAGAGGGACAAATTCTAAGCAAAATTTGTTATATAATGGTATTAAAATAAATCAATAATTTTTGAGTTATTAAAGATCAAATATTTTAATTTTTGTGGAAGAAAATGCATGCTTTAAAGCGATTTTTCATAAATAACTCAAAACCTGTAAGTTTTTACAAAAAATTTTTCATCACTAAAATTGAACCTAATAAAAATATAATAAATTGATTACTTGAAAAACCTTTTAATGTTAATTTAAAGTAAGTTATTGGTAATTAAATGTATATTTTTTTCTGCGACTGTTCAAATCTAAGGATTCAAGCTTAAATAACGGGAAAGAGATGCATTTTATAACATTTAGATACTAAATACTTGTCAAAGTACTTAGAAATACCTATCAAAAATGAGCTCCAGAAAAATTTGATAGCAACAAAATTTATACTTATAAAGTATATAGCTATAAAACTGTAAAACATTTAATCTTTCAAATATAGATTATTTTAGGTCATATTTAAAATAATAACTCCAACAATACACGATTGACGTAAAAAATGATAGATAACGAAATTTGAGTTTTTTTTTTATTAGCGAAGATTTTACTTGTCTTTGATTTATGTATGAATCAAAATGACGAAGATAGAAACGTTTAAGCCTAAATTTTTCTACGAGAACAATGTAACTGGAGCCCTTTAATCTATTATCCTAAAAAATAAAGTATTTAAAAGATTAAGCCGGTACTTTATGTCGCGGTTGACAGCCGGTTAGTTAACCGGAGTTTAATCGGGACCTCTTTAGGGTCTCTTGCGTTGTAATAAATGCAATTACAAGTATTATTATGATTATAAATAAGAATAATAATAATACTTATAATTGCATTTATTACAACGCAAGAGACCCTAAAGAGGTCACGATTAAACTCCGGTGAACTAACCGGCTCTTAGTTGAGACATACAGTATCGGGCCTAAATGTAATACAGTTTTATAGCTCTTCAAATAGTTGGATGTGCCTGATATCATAAAAATTAACAGAGTGATTAAAAAAAAATTCATTTTTTTTGAAAAAATTTTTGGAGTATAAATTTTGATGCTATCAACTTTTTCTAGAGCTCATTTGATAGGTATTTCTAAGTACTTTGGCAAGTATTTAGTACCTAAGTGTTATAAAATGCATCTCTTTCCCGTTATTTAAGCTTGAATCCTTAGATTTGAATAGTCGCAGAAAAAATCTATACATTTAATTACCTATAACTTACTTTAAATTTACATTAAAGGATTTTTCAAGTCAGCAATTTATTATATTTTTTATTAGCTTCAATTTTAGTGATGAAAACTTTTTTGTAAAAACTTACAGTTTTTAAGTTATTTATGAAAAATCGCTTTAAAGCATGCATTTTCTTTCACAAAAATTAAAATATTTGATCTTTAATAACTCAAAAAGTATTGATTTATTTTAATAACATTATATAACAAATTTTGCTTAGAATTTGTCCCTCTTTTGATTTGTGGGGTTATTTTTAATAAAGTAATTTTCACCCCCGAGAAGGGGTGACATATACCCCCGGCTAAGTTGTTATTGTTAATTTTCTTTCTTGACGTATCCTCTATCCGCTCACCAATTTTCGTGAAAATGAATGGAGATTTACCGAAATCGAAAGTCATAGTAAATTTTTACCTTCAGTTACTGCATTATAGAAAGAAAATGGCAATTCAATAATTGAGATGCGTATATTTTGCGAGCTCATAAAAGTCGCCAAATAATTAATTTAAATTATTTTAAGTACAACTCTCTCTCTTAAGCCGGGAATATGGGATGGTTTTCTTGCGAAGGGGTTGTAGCTCAATAATCGAAAGGCGCGTGATTTAAGAGTTTATTCTTAGAATATAAGCTATACGAATTAAACTACTATTAACTTTTTTGTAAAAACTTACAGTTTTTCAGTGATTTACGAAGAACCGCTTCAAAACATGCATTTTTTTCACGAATAATTAAAATTTTTGATGTTTAATAACTTAAAAATATTGACTTATTTTAATAACTTTATATAATAAATTTTGCTTATAATTTGTTCTTTTATAGATTTGTGCAGTTTTTTTTTTATAAAATAATTTTCACCCCAGAGAAGGGGCGGTATCCACCCTTAGGGTAAAGGCGCAAGGTCGTACCATGTCACCTTTGTTTCTTGAGGTATCCTCTAACCACTGACCAATTTTCGTGAAAATCGATGAAGGTTCACCGAAATTGAAGGTATGTTATCGTTGATTTTTACCTTCAGTGACTGCACTATATAAAATAAATTGCAAGTTACTGATGTAAATGAGCGTAATTTGGGAGCTTATAAATTATTAAATGGTATGTAGTCGCCAAATAATTAATTTAATGCATTTTAAGTATAACTTTCTCTTAAGCCGGGAAGATAGGGTGGTTTTCTTGCGAAGGGGTTTTAGCTCAATAATCGAAATGCACGTGATTTAATAGTTTATTCTTAGAGTATATAAGCTATAGGAATTACATCCGCAATACGATATATTTTAAGTTTTCTCAGCATTTTTCTCTTAAGTTAAATCAATTAAAGGGTTGTTAAGTTAAATCGAAACTATATAATTTCAAGAGCCCATAAATAGCTCGTAATTCTGCCGCAAAAACCGATTCAATATTCCTATTTTTAAGTAGTGGGGGGGGGGGGCTAACTCAGCCCCACCCCACTAAAGTATTAAGTTCCTGCTCAGTGGAACGAGCTCAAAATTTTTAGTTTGCGGAATATGAAAGCTCATAAATAGCTCATAAATCAGGGCTATTTGTTTTTTAATTTTTACAAGTGGGGGGGGGGGCAGCTCAACACGGGTTAATTTATGGTATGATTAGTACTTTAAAACTATTTGGTGTATCCTTATCATACTTGGCAGAAGGTGTAGGTACTGTACACCCTACTAAATTAAGATAAATAAACGTTTCTAGCTACTACCAGAGGTGTACGGCAGGGGATAGTGGCAGGTTGACCCTTCCCAAATTCTACGCCACTAACGAAATTGCTATTTTAGTGTAATTTTTTAATTTTTCAATACTTTTTATGTAAATAATATAGGTACTCTTTATTCGTAACTATAAAATGATTAGTTTTCGAGATATTTGAAATTAAAAATGAAGCGACACAATACATTTATCAAAATAACAGTGTCGTTTCATTTTTAACTTCAAAGATCTCGAAAACTAATGAGTTTATCGTTACGCATGAAGAGTATATTATTTTTATAGAAAGTATTGGAGAATCCAAAAATTTAACTAAAATCGCAATTCCGCCAGTGGCGTAGAATTTGGAAAGGGTCAACTATTCACTTTCCCCCATCGTGCGCCTCTTGTAGTAAAAAGAACCGTTTGTTTAACGTAATTTAGTAGGTTGTACAGTACCTATACTTCCTGCCTATTACGAAAATGATACATCAAATAGTTTTAAAATGCTGAGCAAAAATAGTTTTTAAATTTTTAGATAAAACACCCTGTATCTCAGTAAGGAACCACATTTTATTAAGTGTTTTAGGTTAAATCTTCGTATTTTGTGCTAAGGTTTCTCCACTTACTATATGGACAATTATTAATGAAATACCCTGTATATTATAATCTTTGATGTTCGTGTTAGGCTCTTAGATTTAATATTATTGTGGAGGCTATACGTATATCCGTTTGCTGCCTGAATTATCCCTTTAATCTCTTCAATGCTATCGTTATCTGCAGTGATTGTTGCTCCGAGATATTTACAACTCTCCACACTTTCAAAGTTATATTGATCTTTTATAATATTTTACCCTATTCTATCTCCTCCCTTTTGTCTATTGTTGCACATGTATTGGGCAGCGTTTGGTCGATTACAAGCAGTATTTAATTAAACTCACCAAAATCTTTAAAGGCAAAAACCTTCGATCACTACGGATTGCCGGTTCTGACATAAGGAACTGAAACATGGGCTTTTATAAACGGCGTAGTCCCCAAACTTCACTTGATTCAGAGAGCTCTAGAACGGAGAATGCTTACCACTAAGCTCAGTTATCGCAAATCCAATGAAGAGATAAATTGACGATCAAAAGTAATAGATGTGACCCAGAAGATTGCCATCTTAAAATGGAACTGGGCAGGAAACATAGGAAGAATGGAAGACAACCGTTGGACAAAGCGAATTCTTGAATGGCGAGAAAGGGCAAGCAAAATAATTAGAGGCAGACCTCAAACAAGATGGACTGATGATATCAAGCGAATGACTGGCAACGAATGGATATAAAAAAAACGAACAGAAATTAATGGTCACACTTAAGGGAGGTTTCTGTTGGACCGTGGAGTTTAGGGTGTCTACATAGTAAAATTTACGTGAACCTTATCCTCCATGCTATGGCATGCTGGACGAGCCATACAGTCTGTAGTCAACACCCCGAAGTATGAGCGGGAACACAAAGCGTACCAATACTCATACGCTTATGAAACGCACCTGGCGGATCATAAGGGCCTTCACATTTTACTCTTCTTCAACTTGTCTTGAGTGAAATGTCTTTAATCTTTTCTATCAGCCTCTCTTGGCTAACTCTTGTTTTTTTCCGACCCCGAATGGCGATTAGGTTTCCGAAGGCAGACGGGTCACTATATTTCTTTCTACTACAGATTCTTCCCATATACACCTTTTTCCCTCCCCATCTTACCCAACAAAATATGGAGAAAACCAGATGCAAAAAATCCGTAAGTTAAGGTGGAAGCTATCGGGCTAAAAACTGAATGGTCGCACGTCACGCGGCCGCTAACGATGCTCTTGGGACACCGGGCGAAATCCCATTGAAAATTAGCCTTGTTCCTGTACGCGGGGCTCTACAGGAATCGACAACGATCCCCAGCTACTCGTGGGAATAAATATGAATACTCACCAACATGCAAGGCAAGCACGGTGTTTAAATGCCACAAACCCGACCAGTGTAAACCAACCCTATTCAAAGTGCGTCAAAAATATAAACCTCAACATCGCCACATATAATGCTCGGTCGCTCTCTACCGAAGAAAGGTTCGAAGAAATGGAGGAAGAACTTTCAAAAGTGAATTGGGATATTGTGGGTATCAGCGAAGTTAGAAAAAAAGGAGAGAATCTTATCTCACTCCCATCAGGCCATCTGTGGTACTACAAAGGAGAAGAGGAATCGACAGTCGGAGGAGTCGGCTTCTTTGTTCACAAAAGAATTGCGAACAGAATTGTGTCAATAAACCAAATATCAACAAGGGTGGTCTACTTAAACATCAAAATGAGCACCAGATATATCCTAAAGTTCATTCAAGTATACGCACCTACTACAGGCCATTCAGATGAAGAAGTCCAAATATTCTACGACCAAATATCCTGTGCAATCAAGGAAAATCCTGGCCACTTCTTAATAATAGGCGGTGATTTCAACGCCAAAATAGGTACCAAGGAAGACCCCTCTGAAATAATATTGGGAAATTTTGGAAGCGAAGGCAGAAATGATAGAGGCAAACAACTGTTAACTTTTCTTTTGGAAAACAATCTCTATCAAATGAACAGCTTCTTTAAAAAGAAAAAACACAGAAGATGGACCTGGGAAAGTCCAGATGGAAAAACAAGGAACGAAATCGACTATTTCTTAACAAATAAAAAAGAATTATTTAAAGACGTAAATGTGTTAAACCAGTTCAGCACAAGCAGTGATCACAGGTTAGTAAGAGCTAAAATAACGATATCGATAGAAAAGGAAAGACTCAAAATGATAAATAAGAAACACACAAAGAAATGGGTAAAACCAACTAATATTCAGGAGTTCGAAAAATATATTAATGATACATTGAAAGATACAACAACAACAGACATTAATATACTGAACAAGCAAATAATCACCACAATACAACAGGCTCAAACTAAATACTGTCCAACAAACCAAAAAGATGAAAAACTAAGTCAACCTACTAAAACCCTTATAGAACTAAGACGACAGATGAAAGGAGATACAAGTTCCAGCAAAGAAGCGCTAAATCAAATAAATAAGACTATCACAAAGTCAATAAGAAAAGACATAAGAAACTACAATGTAGAAAAAACAAAACAAGCAATAGAGCAAAATAAGAACATGAAAGTTTTGAAGAACGTAAGCGTACAAAAAGGAAAAATAGAAATCAACAAACTAAGAAACAGAACTGGAAAAGAAACTACAAACAGAGATGAAATATTAACAATAGTCGAAGAGTTCTACACAGAGTTATACAAATCAAGAAAAAAAGATGACAATGCGCAACCTCCAATTACAGTAAAAACTGGGGTATTAAATCAAGGATCGGATTTAATGCCCGATATAACAAAATCAGAAATCAAAGAGGCTCTGAAGAAAATGAAAAGTAATCGAACCCCAGGTGAAGATGGAATAGTATCAGAAGCACTAAAAATTGGAGGAAATATACTACTTGAAAAAATTAAACAACTTTTCAATATCTGCCTTCACAACGCCAATATTCCAACAGACTGGAACAACGCTACTATGATTCTATTACACAAAGCAGGAGACAAAGCCAATTTAGAGAATTACAGACCGATTAGCCTCCTCAGCCATTTATATAAGTTATTTACGCGAATAATAGTTAAGAGAATGGATAGAAAGTTACAGACTTATCAACCAAGAGAACAGGCAGGATTCCGAAAAAATTACGGAACAAATGACCATCTACAAAGTATAAAAACCCTGATAGAGAAAGTAGTGGAATACAATAAACCCCTAGTTCTACTTTTTATCGATTTTCATAAAGCCTTTGACACAGTTGAACTTAGCAAAATATTACAGGCGCTTAAAGAATGCAGGCTAGATTATAGGTATACAAAATTATTACACAAAATATACTTACAGGCAACAACCACTGTCAAATTACATACTAACAGTAATCGCATAAAAATAGAACGGGGGGTTAGACAAGGAGACCCAATGTCACCTAAACTTTTTAATACGGTCTTAGAACATGCTTTCAAGAGTTTGGATTGGATGACAAAGGGAATAAAAATAGATGGAGAATACCTAAACAACTTACGTTTCGCCGATGATATAGTCATAGTAGCTGAGGATCTAGGTATGGCAAGAGAGATGGTACAAGAACTCGTTGTAGCTACAGAAAATGTAGGTTTAAATATAAACATCTCGAAAACAAAAATAATGACAAATTTGGTACCCAACCAGAACATCAGTATTGGTGGGAAGGAAATAGAACTCGTAGATAGATATAAATACCTGGGACATGAAATTACGATTGGCAGGGATAACCAGACTCATGAGCTGAAGAGAAGAATCGGTCTTGGGTGGGCAGCATTTGGAAAACTGAGAGAAACTTTTAAAAGTGAGTTACCCACATGTCTAAAGAGAAAGGTATTCGATCAGTGCGTCCTCCCAGTCTTGACGTACGGATCAGAAACACTTACCTTAACTAAAGCCTCGGCTACCAAACTAAGAGTCACGCAGAGAAGAATGGAGCGGTCAATGTTAGGAATAACTCTGCGAGACAAAATCAGAAACGAAGAAATCAGGAGAAGAACAAAGGTGACTGACGTCATCGAGAGGATAGCCAGGTTGAAGTGGAGATGGGCAGGACACGTAGCCAGAATGACAGATGGCCGATGGACGAAGAGGTTATTGGAATGGAGGCCAAGAGAAGACAAGAGAAGCGTCGGTCGGCCGCCTACAAGATGGACTGACGACTTAAGAAAGGTAAATAAAAACTGGATGAGGGCGGCGCAGGATAGATGGGGTTGGAAACGAGGGGAGGAGGCCTATGTTCAGCAGTGGACTTTTGAGGCTGGATGATGAAGGGAGGTTTACATCCGACGATGGATGGAATAGCTGTTGATGGTGATGAAGTGATAGTATAGTTGCCAACTTTCGTAATGTAAGTCACGACCCGCGACCTGAGTCAATTGTATACAGTCGAACCCGCTTATTAGAATACCGCTTAAAGGACTATCCCGGTTTAAGGAATAGAAATTTGAGGTCCCGAAACTCGAAACGTTTCTATTAGCGACCAATGATCGCTTATTAGAATATCCCGGTTATAGGAATACTTTTAGTTTTCAGCAAGGCTATTCCAATAAGCGGGTATATATTTTTCTTTTGGGGAAAATGCGAACATAAAATTCAGTTTTGCTAATGTGGTGGGAGCTTAACACCACATCATCATACACAAATGGGGTGTGGGTTGGGGTGTAATGCTAGTTCGCCTCCATGTGGTGCACCCTGGGTAACGCTAAATGAACTAGCAAAAATTTGGCGGCAGACGAACGAAAAACAAAAACAATATCCTGCCAACATCACAGATCACAAACAGAAATTTTATCTATACGTAAACATACGATGGGAACAAATAAAGGTTCTTCTCAGAACCAACTGACTAGAGATCTCGGACCGTGTATCCGAGTCTGTCACCTTAACATCGAGGGCATAAGCCAGGCAAAATGCCAAGTGTTGCAAAAAATCCTACACGATAACGACATTGACCTGGTTGCCATACAAGAGACCCATACTGAAGACAAAGTCCAGCTTGATTTAAGGGGAAAGATACCTGGCTACGATTTACTGGGAGCCACCTATGATAAACATTACGGCGTCGCAACTTACATTCGCTGCAATATAGAAAATGGTTTCCTACTTTCTGCTTCCAATGAAAATAATATACATGAAGGAGTCACCAAGATTGGAGATATTACCGTAGTTAACATATACAAACCTCCAGCCACTACATGGAACCCAGAAGTGCTAAAGACTCATCCACATCCTACTATATACATCGGCGACTTCAACAGCCACCACGAAATGTGGAAGTACACCACGAATGATGAAAATGGGGAGGCACTAGTAGAATGGTCCGAGGAGCAAAATACATATCTAGTTTTTGATGCCAAAGACAGAGGAACATTTAAATCAGCTGCATGGAGAAAAGAATATAACCCAGACCTATGTTTTGTCTCAAAAGATACCAATGACAGACCACTAACAACTGCAAGAAGTGTCCTTGCAGACTTCCCACATACTCAACATCGTCCGGTGCTTATCACCATCGGAATATCAATTCCAATAATTAGATCATATCCGCGACCCAGGTGGAATCTTAGAAAAGCAAACTGGAAGAAGTTCTCTGAACAACTAGACCGGACCTTGAGCTGGGTCCCTCCAACCAGCAAACATTATGAGAGGTTTGTGGGCGCAGTAATAAGCACTGCCAAGAAAACCATCCCTAGGGGGTATCGCAAAGAATATGTGCCTGGATGTACTGAAACATGTGAAGACTTATACACGAAGTTTCTCGAAAGTGGTGACCGAGAAATAGCCGATGAGCTTTTACACAACATCGATACAGCTAGACGCCAAAAATGGATAAAGACTGTCGAAAACCTTGACTTCAAAAAATCAAGCCGGCAGGCATGGTCCTTGTTGCGGAAAATTGGAGGAGCTAACCAGCTGGAATCCAGAGAGTCTAAAATGTCTCCTAACAAGGTTGCCTCCCATATAGTATCTCTATCCAGAGCTCCACGAGATCGAACACATACTACCAACGTGAAAAGAGACTTAAGGGCATTAAAACAAATGAACAGAACGAACTCCGAATATTCAGCAAGAATACTTATTTCTGAAATCACACATGCGCTGAAAGAAATGAAATCAGGTAAAGCACCTGGCTTTGATGGTATCCATCCAGAGTTCTTGATACACAGTGGTGCATACACGAAACAGTGGCTTGCTATGTTCTTTAATGATATACTTCAGTCAGGTAACATTCCTTTCTCACTTAAGCGAACAAAGATAATTGCAATTCCGAAACCGGGCAAATCAAACGATAAGCCAGAAAACTACCGCCCCATAGCTTTACTCAGCATGGTATATAAACTATTAGAAAAGCTTCTCCTCAACAGAATTAGTCACAGGATACTAGAAACTGTCCCCATTGAACAAGCTGGCTTCCGCCCTCATCGAAGCTGTACGGACCAAGTGCTGTCATTAACAACTTTTATAGAAGCTAGTTTTCAAAAGAAACAAAAAACAGCAACAGAATTTATAGATCTAACAGCAGCATATGATACTGTTTGGAGACAGGGATTAATATATAAACTGGCCCGCATTATCCCCTGCAGAAAGATAATTAACCTCATTGACAACATGCTGACCAACAGAGCCTTCCAGGTTATAATGGGAAAGGAGACGAGTAGACAGATGAAACTTAACAATGGTCTTCCACAGGGTTCTGTCCTTGCCCCTTTACTTTTCAGCCTCTATATTGCTGACATGCCTGAAACCGAATCTCGGAAGTTTGGATATGCTGACGACTGGACCCTTGCAACAAGCCACCAATCTTTAGAAACTACAGAAATCACTCTCACGAATGACTTATCCATCCTCAGCGAATACCTTAAGAAATGGAGACTACAGCCAAGTACTACAAAAACTGAAGTATCAGCTTTTCATCTAAACAACAAGTTGGCAAACAGAGAATTACGAGTGTATTTTAATAACAAGCTGTTAAAACACAATAAATACCCGAAATACCTTGGGGTTACTCTAGACAGAACGCTCACATTCAGAGAACACCTGACGAAAACAGCAGCAAAATTGAAAACACGCAACAATATAATACAGAAACTCTGCGGCACTACATGGGGGTCCACAGCATCAACATTAAGATCCTCTGCTCTTGGCCTGATATATCCGGTGGCAGAATACTGTGCTCCAGTGTGGCTAAATAGCAGGCATACCCACCTGGTCGACACCCAACTAAACCGTACTATGCGTATGATAACAGGCACAATTAAGCCCACCCCTACAATGTGGCTACCTACCCTTAGTAATATAGCACCACCCAACCTACGCCGCGAACATGCATTGGTTAAAGAATATAACAAAATAATGGACAGTCGCCAGCTTCTAGTCCACAACGACATACCCGATATTCTTGGAAACCGTCTCCGATCCAGGTTACCCCCTCTACAATCTGCTCAAGCGCTGCAGCAATCCAACTTTGACTTAAATACCCGATGGAGAGAAGATTGGGAAAGTAGGACAGATCCGCATTACCATAGTCTACCGGACATCATAGGGAAACCTGGCGAATTTGAACGTCCCCGTAAGATTTGGTCAGCCCTTAATCGAATTCGAACAAACTGTGGAAGATGCGCCGACTCCCTCCACAGATGGGGTAAACTCCCCTCGCCTTCTTGTGACTGCGGCGCTGCAAGACAGACGATCAGTCACATTGTTCAGGACTGCCCACGCAGAGCATACACAGGCGACCCTATAGACTTTGTAATGGCAACCGAAGGGTCAATCGAATATATAAAAAAATTGGACATCTGTTTGTGATGCATTGTATAATGCATAAATCTAAATATATTCTGTGATATACTTAAGCGATACGCTAAATAAATAAAAATAAATCATACACAAAATACAGTTGCCTAAATTATACTTTAAATCTGCAAGAATATAATATGTTATTAGTCCAGAAAGCCACTGCGCATCCGCTAGGAAAAATATTCTAATTCGGATTTTTTGCATAATCTTACTCAAAAAGGACTCCTTTTAACAAATTTGCATGTTGCCAGGACCAAAAGGTGGTCAAACATTTTTTAAACGTTTTTTTTTGTTTCTTTCCTCAAATTATTTTTTTTGCATGAGAAAAAGTTTTTTTAGGTTTTTTGGATCATTCCAAACAAAAAAGGTCTTTAGTGACGTTTCTCTAAAAATGATAGTTTTTGACATATAAGCGATTAAAAGTTGAAAAATTGCGAAATCGTCCATTTTTAACCCTCAAAAACTATGTGAAAAACTGAAAATTTTAATGTTGCCAGGGTAGGTAGATATTCTTTAAACATCGGTTGATGAAATACCGAAGAGATTTTTGCAATACAATATTCAAAACTCCTTTGTTTTTTAATTGCTAATCAAGCGTGCGCGACACTATTTTCCACCGACAGTATGGTGCAAATGAAAGGAATAAATTCGTTATTTCGTAAACCGGCGACTTTAAGGAAAAATCCCGAAACAGGTCGATTTTTATTTTATTTATTTAAGTTACGATATTGTGGCATATATGGTATACTAGTGACGTTATCCATCTGGACGTGATGACGTAATCGATGATTTTTTTAAATGAGAATAGGGGTCGTGTGCTAGCTCATTTGAAAGGCTCTTCAATTCTCTATTCAATAATATAAACATTTACATAATTATTTATACAGGGTGTCCAACATTTTTTTATTAAATTAAATTATTTGACAAAAAAAAGTAGAAGGACACCCTGTATAAATAATTATGTAAATGTTTACATTACTGAATAGAGAATTGAAGAACCTTTCAAATGAGATAGCAAACGACCCCTATTCTCATTTAAAAAAATCATCGATTACGTCATTACGTCCAGATGTATGACGTCACTAGTATACCATATATGCCACAATATCATAACTTAAAAATAAAAATCGACCTGTTTCAGGATTTTTCCTTAAAGTCGCTGGTTTACGAAATAACGAATTTATTCCTTTCATTTGCACCATACTTTCGGTGGAAAATAGTGTCGCGCACGCTTGATTAGCAATTAAAAAACAAAGGAGTTTTGAATATTGTATTGCAAAAAACTCTTCATGATTTCATCAATCGATGTTTAAAGAATATCACCCTACCTTGGCAACATTCAAATTTTCAGTTTTTCACATAGTTTTTGAGGGTTAAAAATGGCCGATTTCGCAATATTTCAATTTTTAATCGCTTATATGTCAAAAACTATCATTTTTAGAGAAGTCGCTAAATACCTTTTCTGTTTGGAATGATCCAAAAAACCTAAAAAAACTTTTTTCCATGCAAAAAAAAAACAATTTTAGGAAAAAAACAAAAAAAAACGTTTACAAAATTTTTGACCACCTTTTGGTCCTGGCAACATGCAAATTTGTTAAAAGGAGTCCGTTTTGAGTAAGATTGTGCAAAAAATCCGAATTAGAATATTTTTCCTAGCGGATGCGCAGTGGCTTTCTGGACTATATACAAATCATTCGTTTTGATAAAATGATGAATCATATTATCGAACCCGGGTTCAACAACCCACATTTTAGACATTTTTTGCGCATTACTACCCTGTTTGAACCCCTATCATAATAAATACCGTTAACTTTTCTATGTTTGTTCCAATCCTTGTAATGCATCGAAAAGGATTTCGTCTTAAGTGTCATATATCGTGATTAATCTTGGATTTTTTAATAGTATCCTGAAAATAAGCGGCAATCCATGCAGTGGATGACTCCAAACTCTCCCAGAGTCAAAAAAGCAAAGATGATTAAGTCCAAATCCAAGGTGATGTTGCCTGTTTTTTCGATAAACCACAACTTTGGAATTTATCAATATTACTATGTATAGGCTCCAAGTTGTATTACTTTATTTTACCAACATTACTTTACGAAAACACCAAGAAAAACAAAAAAAAAACCCGAAATATAAAAAGATAATTTTCTTGGATCATACATTACCACAACACGCCGGTTCACAACGCACGTTTTAACAAGGACTATTTGGCAAAAAATAAGGTCTCAGTTATGGGGTACCACACTATTCGCTTTACCTATTCTCGAAAATCAAATCCTGCTTGGAAGCGTTTATATGAGCTAAAATCGGCTCAGTTGCTAGGCAGCCTGCAGGAAGATAACCTGCAGCCGTGTAGGTTTGGAGCGGAAAGTATTCTTCTTTTTAATTTGCCTATCTGTGACGATTGTTAGCGATCACCATGGCAATCTTCATCTTATCTGCAGTAGATAGGAAATGCTGCACATATGTTGTGTTGGACCAGGTTCTGAGGTTTTTTAACGGGGCTGTTCTTCTTCTCTCCGGACCTCACTCTCCAAATATTTTTCCGTTCAGGATGGCCTGTATGAGTTCGGACACATGATGCGACTCATTTCGCATAATATGTCCGAAGTATTGTAACTTTCGAAATTTGATGGTGGACAGTTAGTACATTCTTTCACGGTTTTTGCTGTACATTTTAAAGAACCACTTGGACTGACATGAAATTTGGCATACGCTACGCATAGCTAACATGTCAAGGAAAAAAGTGATATTGTGCCGATGTGTACGTTTGCCCTGGGGGTGGGTTTGACACCTCTTGGGGGGTGAAAAAATGTACTTCCAAAATAAGTCCGGGAATAGATAAAATGACTAATTTTAAGTAACTTTTGTTCTATAGAGTTTTTTCATTAAATCAACACTTTTCGAGTTATTGGTGAGTGGATATGATCATTTTTTAACAAAATAGCCACGGTTTAAAACGATTTTTCACATAGAACTCAAAAAGTAAGTGTTTTGTCGAAAAAAACATTCTCGGCAAAAATATAGCGTCTAATAAAGTGAAAAACATGGTGTATGCACGAGGTCTCTGGACCTGGTAGAAGCAGAGTTATAGCTAATGAAAGATTGGTTTATATTCTCTAAATTTCAGATAGAATATTTCAACGTGAAATATCCAAAGAATGAAGCTCTTTTTGGAAAATAAGGAAAATCATCCCCTAATTAGCAAATAAAATGAAATTAATCGTTATCGCTTCACAAGTTGCTTTAGTTATGTTGTGTTTATATGATCTGCTTCATCCATTCAAAATGCTTATTTAAAAAAAAATTGGTTTTAAAGTAAAATTTTAAAGTTTTTAATTTTGAAAAAAATTTTTTTTTCAAAATAACTTAAAAATTATTTAAAATACCAAAAATCTTAAATAATAAAAAAGTCACAGTTTCTTTTCTAATATTTTGTATTATTTTGTTTTTCTGTAAGACAAACATTGATTAAGATATGGCTGTTCAAAATGTTGAGTACACTCGTGTTGAGTGACTCCTTCAAGCCCTTTCATCTACAGTCCTTGCAAAAATAAGGATTTTAAACCGACAAAACTTACAGATCATAAATATAAACAATACATACGCGAGTAAATCAACTTCTGAAGTGGTAGTGATTAAGTTCATTTGATATGATATTAGTGGATAATTTTTTCTTTGACTTGTTATCTATATGTATGCTAAATTTCATGTCTATGCAAGTGGTTCTTTAAAATTTAGAGGTTTTCCAATATTTTACCGTTAAAGAACGTACTAAGTAGGTACATCTCGTTCTTCTTTGTTCTTCTTAGGATCTCATCATGTATGACCCGGCCGCATATTTACAGATGCTAGCGTGTGTAGACACCAGAGTGTTGAAATCGGTTAGGGTTTGAAAAAACAGTACATTTACAGATGCTATCGTGTGTTGACACCATGGTGTTGAAATCAGTTAGGGTTTGGAAAAACAGTACATTTACAAATACTAACAGATTTGGACACCAGAGTGTTGAAACCAGCTAGCTTTTTTAGTGGTTATGCATGCATAGATGCTAACGGCTATTGACAATGATTTTATACAGTACAGTGCAAATGTCTGGAATAAATTCAATATTTCGGAAGCCACCGACTTCTGGGAAAATCCTGAAACATGTCCATTTTTAATTTTAAATTATGACTTTTTGACATACAACAGCGTGTCTACTTAAGTTGGAAACATATGGGAAACTTTTTTGTTATTCATTTTACGAAAAAAAGTTATTTCTTATAAAAAGTTCTGCATGTTCTAAAACCTAAGATTCAATCATCAGATAGCAAATTTTGCCAATATTATACGTGGTATGTCAAAAAATATGAACTTCGTTCAAGAGTAAAGTACCTTTATTCCTCTCAATATCGACAATTCTTATTATAAAAAGTTGTTTGGAAATAAAAACTAAGATCAAATATGCAATTACATGCTCCTAATTGGAAAAACATATTTTCCAAATTTTTCTCAAATTTATTGATACTAACTTCGTTTTTATTTATTTCACATAGGATAACTCTTTTATTATTACTTTTACGAAAAAAAGGTATGTTTATAAAAAGCTCTGTATGTCCTAAGATCGAAGATGCAACCATCAGATATCACATTTTATTAATTTTATACGAGGTATGTCAAAAAATATGAATTTCGCTCAAGACGGTTATTAAAAAAGTTGTTTAGAATTAAAAACTATGTTTCAATATGCAATTACATCCTTCTAATTGAAATATTGTGAAATATGAAGGTACTATAATCTTGAGCGAATTTCATATTTTTTGACACTTCGTATAAAATTAATAAAAGTTGATATATCATGGCTGTGTCTTAGATTTTAGACCATGCAAAGCTTTTTATGAAGAATAACTTTTTTTTCGTAAAATGAATAGTAAACGAGTTATCATATTTGTAATAATTAAAAACGATGTTGGGTATCCATAAATTTGAGAAAAAATTTTTTTTTTTCAATTAGAAGCATGTAATTGCATATCTGATCTTTTTTGATCTGATCTGAGTTTTTAATTCCAAATAACTTTTTATCATAAGAATTTTCGATATTGAGAGAAATAAAGGTACTTTACCCTTGAGCGAAATTCATATTTTTTGACATAACTCGTATAATATTGAGAAAATTTGATATCTGATGATTGCATCTTAGGTTTTGGGACATGCAGAACTTTTTATAAAGAATAATTTTTTTTTCGTAAAATTAATAATAAAAAAGTTTCCCATATGTCTCCAACTTAAGTAGACACGCTGTATATCATACTTGTGACGTCATCCATCTGGGAGTGATGACGCAATCGATGATTTTTTTAAATGAGAATAGGGGTCGTGTGCTAGCTCATTTGAAATGTTTTTCAGTATTATTCTGATTCAGTAATATAAACATTTATATAATTTTTTATACAGGGTGTCCTAGACATTAATTTACACAGAAAGAAGAATATTATAATATGTAACTTATTTAATTCAAAATATATTCTATTGCTGTCAGAAAACAGAAAAAACTGATTATTTCATAAATAAACATTGCTTTTCACATAAATTCAATGTTCAAACTGCCAAGAGACAGATGGGTGGCAGCTTGAACATTAAAATTAAGCGAAAAGCAATGTTTATTTATCAAAAAATTGTTTTTCTGTTTTCTGGCAGCAGTAGAGTGTATTTTGAATTAAATAAATTACATACGTTCTTCTTTTTGTGTCAATTAATTTAATTTAATTTCAATTTTTTTCTTGGACACCCTGTATAAATAATTATGCTAATATTTATACTACTGAACAGAGAACTAAATAACTTTTAAACTGGGCTAGCACGCAACCATTATTCTTATCTAAAGAAATCATCGACTACGTCATCACTCCCAGATGGATGACGTCAGTAGTTTGATATATTATATGTCAAAAAGTCATAATTTAAAATAAAATATCGACCTGTTTCAGGATGTTTCCTTAAAGTCGCTGGCTTCCGAAATAATGAATTTATTCCAGACATTTGCACCATACTGTATAAAATTAATGTCAATAGCAGTTAGCATCTATGCATTTATAGCCTCTAAAAAAGCTAGCTGGTTTCAACACTCTGGCGTCCAAATCTGTTAGTATTTGTAAATGTACTGTTTTTCCAAACCCTTACTGATTTCAACACCATGGTGTCAACACACGCTAGCATCTGTAAATGTACTGTTTTTCCAAACCCTAACCGATTTCAACACCCTGGTGTCTACACACGCTAGCATCTGTAAATGTACTGTTTTTACAAACCCTAACTGATTTCAACACCCTGGTGTCTATACACGCTAGCATCTGTAAATATGCGACCCAGCCAGTCCACGGGATTTTAAGTATTCTCTGATATAGCCACATCTCAAATGCTTCCAATTTCCTGCAAATATTTTCTTTCAAGGTCTACGATTCAATACCATGAAAAATAGCAGTCTTACTATTATGTCAAGAGAGAAGTTGTGACTCTTGAAGAGGGCCCCCACCCGGTTGAAGCTGGATCTAGGTTTTCCGATGCGCGCTTTTATCTGTTGGTTGATGGAACCTTATTCATTTATTATAGTGCCAAGGTAGCTGTAGTGCGTCACTATTTCTACAGGAGTTTGGTTGATGTATATTTAACCTTTTTTTATCTTTTTCTCGCTAATAATCAAAAGCTTTGTGTTCTTTGCGTTTCTATTGAGTTCATATTATTGACTGTAATACATGATTTTGTTTATAAGGACTTGTAATTCTTCTAGTCCCCAAATATTACGGTGTCATCTGCATAGCAGATGTTATTGAAATAGTACCTTCCTTTAGAAGAAGAATATAGAAGGATACCCTTTTCAGTTTTGTATAAACAAGAGTATATTGAAGAGGCAATATGTAAAATATATGAATATAATTACCATTAATAACAAAGAATTTCGGAAACTAATTTCCATACCTCATAATGCCAAGCTTACTGTTACATGGGCGTAACAGTATTTTTCAGTTTAATATTTATTCAAATGTCTTAATATTTTTCAATGCTGTTTAATCATTAACTAAGTCACATCTTCTTTTTTCCTAATTACCTACCTATCACTAAAAGCCACCCTTTCCGTTATAAAGCTGCAAAAATCTCACAGAAAACTTGAAATTAAATAATAAATTTATCCTTCCCAGGCCCTACATTAATATCCGTAGCGCAGACTGAATTCTGAGTCTGCCATCTTTCTTTATATAAATATTTCAGATCTTCATAAATATGTATTATAGTTTTGCATTAAGGTCATTTTGTATTCACAATAACGGTTGGGTTGAGATGCCAGAATTAGCTGATGGAATATTATAACGAGAAAGTCGATACCAAGATCTGGACTTAAAAGTTTCTTGTGCCGATCATATAACAGCGTTAATTTATCATTTTGAAGTTTCTACTCTTGTTTCATCAAGTACTAAAATATGTTTGATAAATAAAATAAAACATAAATATTTTTAAGGTTCTAAAATGTACCGGGTGTCCCAATAAGAATGGCTCTCGGCCATATCTCAGGAACGGTTTACAGTAGAGCTTTGAAATAAAAAATTTTGTAACAAAAGTTGCCTCAGGAAAAGCTTGGAAATTATTTTCATAATTGTGGGTCCACCGCTAGAGGGCGTAATTGAATATCAAAAATAAAAAAATCTAAATTTTACAAAATTTTCCCAATGAAGGGGCACTGTAAATCCGATTATTGTATTCTTCATCAAATTCTGCGCATATTTGATTTAACAAGTTTAACTCTACCTTTGCAAATAAGAGGTGGGGGTGAGTGGGAACCTTGTTATGAAAAAATGGCTGTAAGTCCGGTTCTGCTAAATCAAATTTTGAAAACTGGGTCTTGTTGAAGACAGATCTTTTTCTTCAATGTAAGCGTGATAATTTTGAACCATCCTACTAAGTAATAAGCCAGCTGGGAGGCGTTATTAAATTTTTTTCAGAAATCTAGTTTTCTTTGGAAAATATTAAATACAAGTATGCATTTTTAATCATACTTTATAAAATTAGATTAAATTAGCAATAGAATAGCGAAAACCGCATGTCGATACCTTTTGTCTATCTCAAGATATCTCGAGAAACGTGTAAATTTTATACCTAACTGTTACTATCACCGGTAAACTAAGTTAATGAAAAGTAGTGTACTGTGGAAAAAAACAAAATAACATTTTCCAGATGTCAACGTATCAACATATAATTAATTAAAACAACAATATAACGAGAAACAATACTATTAAAATTAAATATAACACAGAACAAAAAGAACTACTTAGTGACGACCTAAATATTCAAATTGTTGCCCATCATATACTACTCTAGAATACATTATCCAGAGAATACTAAACGCCATTCAAAGCATATTGAGAGCAGAAATTGAGACTGCTGTTCAATCTACTCTTGAAAGAGTAAATGTTTGCAACGAAAATGATGAGCAAAAATTTGAACGTTTCTGTCATCACTAAATAGTTGTTTTTATTTCTTTGTAATAGGGCTTTTCAACGCTTCTCATTTGTTTCGAGCCTCTGTCGTATGCCGTATAATCCGTGTATAATATTAATATACGAGATATGAACGAGGCTCGAAACAAATGAGAAGCGTTGAAAAGACCTAATATACGTTGACAGCTGGAAAATGTTTCTTTGTTGTTTCCCTAGCACACTACTTTTAATGAATTATTTCGTTTACCGGTGACAGTAACAGTTATGTTTTTAAATTTACACGTTTTGTAAGATATCTCGAGATAGAAAAAAGGTATTAACATGCAGTTTTCGCTATTCTGTTGCTAATTTTGTCTAATTTTGTAATATGGTATTAAAAATGCATGTTTGTATTTAATATTTTCCAAGGAACACTAGATTTCTGAAAAAAATTAAATAACTCCTTCTAGCTGGCATATTACTCAGTAAGTTGGTTCGAAACCATAACTTTTACATTTACGAAAAAGATCTGTCTTCAACAAGACCAAGTTTGCAAAATTTGATTGAGCAGAACCGGACTCACAGCCAGTTTTTCATAACAAGGTTCCCACTCACCCGCACCTCTTATTTCCAAAGGTAGACCTAAACTTGTCAAATCAAATATTCGTAGAATTTTATGAAGAATACGACAATCGGATTTCCAGTGCCCCTTCATTAGGAAAATTTTGTAAAATTTATATTTTTTAATATTTGATATTCAATTACGCCCTCTAGCGGTGGTCCCACAATTATGAAAATAATTTCCAGGCTTTTCCTGAGGCAACTTTTGTTATAAAATTTTTTATTTCAAAGCTCTACTATAAACGGTTCCTGAGATATGGCCGAGAGCCATTCTTATTGGGACACCCGGTACAATAAGTTTTCAGTCTAATATGAAATTTCTAAAAAACATCAGTATACAGGATGCC
The DNA here is from genome assembly GCF_917563875.1 of Diabrotica virgifera virgifera. Taxonomy (NCBI): domain Eukaryota; kingdom Metazoa; phylum Arthropoda; class Insecta; order Coleoptera; family Chrysomelidae; genus Diabrotica; species Diabrotica virgifera. Next base: position 131,277,459 of record NC_065446.1, read on the forward strand.
AAAAAGAACCATAGGAAACACAATGGGAAATTATAAATTGTTGAATTCCTGCTCCCCCAATTATTTTACATCAAAAGTTATAAGAACCTATCTGTAAAGGGCTGAAATCTGTAGGTATTCAAAATAAATAATAAAATTTTTCTACGAGTTAAACGCATTACAAAATTTTACAATAATATATAGGGGAGTGCATATAGATTTTCACTTCGGAAAAAATCAAACAAGATCGAACTTTTTGCAATTTCATTAAGAAATGTTTAATAAACAACATATTAAAAAGTTCTGCTCGAGAAGTGGGTGCTTCATTTTTTAATAAACAAATGAACTACGAAATTAGATGTTTTTCAAATAACTCCGAAAAGATAAATTTTAGAAAAAAACTGACTTGACCATAGAAAAATTCAGAAAATTTTACAAAAAAAAACTTATAAAAATTTTTTGAAAATTATATCTGTATCTTCTATAATTTTCTATTTATAACGCTAACGTCACCCTTCTCACAAGCATTGGCGCACTGTAAACTAAGGTACGGCGAAGTGCACGGTTGAGTTATTTTAATGCAATTCTTTAACTAATGGATCAAATGAAATTTTACAAATTGAATATGAGTGAAGAATAATTAAGCTACCTTATGGTTATAATAGAAAAAAATAAAATTAATGTATGGGCATAAGTACGGAGTGGGCGGAAAATGAGCCTTACATGAATTTTGTTTATAAATGATTTAAAAATGTGTAACTAATACATTTTTTCTTATAAAACTCTCAATTTTGCACAACTTACCTTTCAAGCATCTTACTAAATGATTTTTTATTAAAAAAAATCTCAAAAAATTTAATTCAAATAATATGACGTCTTAAAAAATGTAATTTTTGAAATCTTTGTAATTTTAGAGAATTATCACCAATTTAAGACGATATTACTCAAGTTTGAACAGATCTATTACAGTTTTATAAGTACTTTTTTAAAGCTTAGGATGCAATATTTAAAATGCACTGAATTATTTTACTTTAGAAATAAAATAAACTGTTTCTTTTTAAAAAAAATTAAGATAGAGGTCATAAAACTACAAGAAGAAGAAAAATTAAGAAAGATAACAAAAATGTAATAAAAAACCGAAAATTACCAGCTAAAAAAATGTTTATACAAAGTGGTCAAAACTTTTTTCTGTAAAACTTACCTAAAATGCATTTAAAAATAAGCTTCAACCATAATAAATGTTCAGCAAAAAAATTTTTTTTAGCTCGTATACAGTATGTCTGCGTATCTTGAAACCTATTGATAACTTTTTTATTATTAGTTTTACGAAAAAAAGTTATTCTTTAAAAAACACTCTGCATCGTATATAATCTAAGATGCAATTATCACATATCAAGTTTAATTAATGTTATACGAGGTATGTAAAAAAATATGATCTCACTCAAGAGTAAAGTACGTTTACATTTCATAATATCGAAAATTGTTATTAAGAAAAGTTTTTTACAATTAAAAAAATTGTTTTAGTGTTCAATTACATCCTTCTAATTAGAATATTTTGGCCAATAAAGGCACTTAACTCTCAAGAAAAATTCATATTTTTTACATACCTCGTATAAAATTTAAAAAGCTGATATCTGATGGTTGTATCTTAGATTTTAGACCAGGGAGAGCATTTTACGAAGAATAACTTTTTTTCGTAAAAGTGATAATAAAATATTTATCATAAATTGTAATAAAATGATGATGATGAGTATCCGTAATTTAAAAAAAAAATTGACTTTTTTTCGATTAGAATGATTAGTCGAGGAAATTAACCATTTAGCCTCGCAATTTTTTCGTCCAGCATGGATTTACTTGAAATTTTCACAGAAGGTAGGGAATAGCCCAAGAAGCATTTTCTATATCATGCCGTTGTACGCTAAAACCTTGGGGGTGGTTGCCACCCCATCTCGGGGGTGGGAATTTTCTATTACATTTTAACCATGTAAATCTGTGTATAAACTGATTCTAAAAAAAATGTGTTTTACATTTTCTTCGTAAAACTAACATTTTTCGAGTTATTCACGCTTGAAAGTAACAGTTTTTCGTCGAAAAAATCGACTTTTTTAGAGGGTTTTTTGTGAATACCTCGAAAAATATACATTTAACCAAAAAAACTGCAGATACAAAAATTATACCTTTTAGTAACATAAACGAAATTTTTTTTTTCTATAATATCTTTAGGACCAACACAAACCGAGATACAGCATGTTAAAGGTTAGCTTTTCTCGTCAAATGCATTATTTGAAATATTCAAAGCCAAATGACGGGAAAACTTTACATTTTTTGAAGAAAACTTAAATTATCTTTTTTTAAGTATACAATTAAAACTTTCAAAGAATAACAATAAAAAATTTATAACATGAAAATAGAGCGGCTTATGATCAAAAAAAGTTCAGTACCTGCTTTTCTCTACGACAAAATCAGTGAAAATAAACCCCTAACTACCCTCCTACTTAAAAACTGGTCTTCACCTTTCTGTAATTCCTTGTATATTTGCATTGTCAATATACCCAAGAAGTTTAATCTATTCAAAAGGCCTAATTTTAGAAAAATTTGAGTTTAAAGAAAATTGATTTTCTGCAATTTCGTATTTTTCACCTTTTACTTAATAATAAATAATATTAAATTAATATAAAAATTATAATTAAAATTAATAAATAAAATTAATCTCCGAAAATACCAGAGATACGAAAAAAACGATGGACTACTAAATTGTAGATTTTTTAATAACTAAAGTTATATTGTGCATAGATTTTTATTACAGAAAACAGTTAGCGAGATATAGCTGTTTAAAACCTCTATATACAAGCAAACACTCCCTTATTCGAACCCTTTAAACCCACCCCAATTAAAAAGTAAGAAATCAAACGGAATTTAATTTACACAGCCTTATAGTTCTTCAAAAATCCTACAAAAATATTTTCGAAAATACTTTTTACCGCCAAAAATGTAGGAGCTATGTTTATAAAACGAATTTTTTTTTCGAAATATTCGAATAGTCCGCGTATGAAACATTTTCAATGTATGTATAATACCACAGAACTGGTTCGTATACTGGAAGATGACTTAAAACTATTTGTGTTTGTACTTCTACATATTTGTAAATTCGTATTTTTGTGTAATTAAATGTTTTTGTAATTCTTTAATTCTACTTTCTTTTTTTCTGTATAGATCTATTAAATTATCTACTTATAAAAGTTGTAATGTTCTTAAAGGTGGTTTTTAAGGGTTGAAATATTATGATATTATATCCTAAAGCATAAAACCATCATTATTTTTAGCCAATCAAAAACAAATTTTACCCATATTAAAGTTTACATTGTTTTTATATAATTTTTGACAATAAGGGGTAGTTTACACCCCTAAAAATATTCGACGCCCTTGAGCATGTTATAGAATATGAAGTACAGGGTGAGATAATCATAATCCCAAATTTTTATGTAAATCGATGCAAGCAGAAATTATTCTTTTAGGATAAGTGCTTTTTATATATAGCTCCAACAAGGGTGGTTTTAAGGGTTGAAATATAATGATAGTATATCCTAAAGCATAAAACAATGATTATGTAACTAATAAGAACCAAATGTTGACAATATTAAAGTATAAAATGTTGTTTTATAATTTTTTACAAGTAGTTTTTTTAGGGGTAGTTTTCACCCTTAAAAAACCAAAAGCGTAAAACGGCTCAATATAGAAAATGAACTAGAGGGTGAAATCAGCCTAATCCCAAATTTTTGTACAAATCGATGCTGGACGAAAAAATTGCGAGGTTTTGCCATTTTTCAGCTTCATTTCCTCGACTAGATGTGTATATTTAGACATAGTTTCTAATTTCAAACAACTTTTAATAATAGCATTTTTTTAAATTCTGGAATATAAAGGTACTTCCTTAACGAAATTCATATTTTTGACATAACTCGTATAAAATTGATAAAATGTGATATGTGATGGTTAAGTTTTAGATTTTTGACTATTCAGAGCATTTTATTAAAAGTAACTTTTTTTCGTAAGATGGATAATAATAAAGAACCATGTGGTTCCGTGCTACGCAGACACACTGTATGAGAGCTTCTGTATAGGAATTTTTAAATTGCAATGCCATATTCGGATTCAGCATAATCAAAAACAAAATGGAAACATATTTAATTAGTAAAATGACAAATTTAAAGATATTTTTAAAATTATTTATACAAAACAATTGTTATTGTTTAAACAATTAATAAACAATTAGCGTCCAAATCTGCGAGTAGAACTTTTTACTTTTACATGTATATAAACCAACAAAAAAGTTTTAGAAAAATATAAGCTTGTTTTAATTTTTCCGAAACAATGCATATCTTCGTTCTGATTGCACTCCCCTAATACTAGATTTGCCACAGTTGAAGGCCACACATAGTGTAGAATATAATGTATAACGGGTTGCGTTTTGTTACACTGAAGTTATCTATTAGGTAACAATTAAGTTGATAATAGCACTCAGTTGAAGAGGAAGTAGCAATAATAATAAACATATTTTATTTAGGCAATAGTGTGTCAGTTTTTTATTTCCCTTAAGAAATCTAATTGCAAATCATTGAAAAATTTAAAGGATTTTAAAAAAATTGAAGAGTCTCAGATGCAAAATCCACCAATTTAATAAAAATTAAAATGGTAAATAGTATTTTAAACCTGAGACTTTTCGCGTTGAAAGTTCTTACTGGTACATCCTTAATCTGCGACTTTTTCAATTAATAAGACAGCAGACGACGAATATAGAAAACGAAAGGGAAACGATCACATTCCGCCTTCATTCGTCTAGGAAAAGGATAGCAGAGGAACTTTCAGTACTCAAACCGAGTAAAGGAAATAAAATATTATTTGATGGTTTTGCTTGTTTTCGATTCAGAGGGTTGCACACCCGCTAGACAGGCTGTTTCTACCATTCCAGGCGTCTTCAGTAGCTTTTGTTAGCATGCACACCTCTGAATCGAAAAATAGCTCCACCATCATTTTAAAGGGAATCTGAAAAATAATTCAAATTTCCCATTAGACCCGATACAGCGACATCTCATAACAAATTGAAGAGTCTCAGATGCAAAATACACCAATTTAATAAAAATTAAAATGGTAAATAGTATTTTAAACCTGAGACTTTTCGCGTTGAAAGTTCTTACTGGTACATCCTTAATCTGCGACTTTTTCAATTAATAAGACAGCAGACGACGAATGTAGAAAACGAAAGGGAAACGATCATATTCCGCCTTCATTCGTCTAGGAAAAGGACAGCAGAGGAACTTTCAGTACTCAAACCGAGTAAAGGAAATAAAATAATAAATGATGGTTTTGCTTATTTTCGATTCAGAGGATTATTATATTATGATTTTAAAAAAGTTTGAAAATGTTGGGACCGGTTCCTAACTGTATCTTTACAAACACTATTGTTGAGGCACCAAGATTTAAAAAAAAATTCAACACGAAATCAATTTATGAATAGCACTATTTGAACTATAATAAGTTGTCGAACCATTGCAGACCAGTTTGGTATTACTAATTCCACATCCTTAAAATTTTGACAAAAAATTTATTTAATCTATGCATTTCAATGTCAGCAATAACTACAATAATTAGAAGATGCTGAGAGACGAGCGGAATTTTATTCTAAAATTTTAGGGGGCTATTGCAGACAGACAAGTTTGTAATCACATAAACGTCGTTATGACAACTCCTAGAGGAAGAAACATAGTAAACGGATAGTGGTGACCTCTCAAACAAATTAGATCTTAAGCTCTGTCTCATTTCTTTAGTTTTACACACATTTTAAGTACTAGTACAAAAAAATTTCATTGGATTTTTACTTAGATAAGTAGACGAGTTGTGGAATGCATTTGTAGATTCCTCCAGGTCTATCATTTATCGCTCAGTTTACCTTGCAAATTTTAGATGGCTCGGACTTTAGGTTATTATCAGAAATTTTGCTTTCTTGGATAAGAAATCTATAGCGCTTCTGTACTTTAGATTTCTTGTTGTTTTTAAAAACTGTTTATTTAGATATTAATGTACATTCAGTAAATAATAAACGTAATGTTTAAAATTATAGGATTTTGTTGACAAGAAAGTCTGATATTATTTAAAACAATACCCAATATGAACGAAAAATAAATGTCTGGTTAGGAATATTTAGATAAAATATTATTGGACAATTTTTCTTGAATTTCAGAAAAGATGTTGGACTTACTAAACTAAAAGAAAAGATTTTTACCGAAACTTGCAGAAATATACGAAGAAGAAATTTGGTTGCAAATGGATTGGGCTATTGCGTACTACAAAATGGCGGATTGTTTGAAAATTTGTTATAGTTTTATGTTTATAGATATCAGAAATTTATTTTTTATTTGTTCTATAAATAAAAAATATGTTAACAATTAAAAATCACGGTCCCAGTATTTTCAAACTTTTTAAAAATCCTTGGAATTGGTTTATGAAATGGAATTTGTCGATTAGAATATCTTAAGCCAAATAAAGATCTGGCAGTATTCGCACTATTGTCTGAATAAAACATTGCTGATGTTTCGTCAATTGAGTACATTTCATACACTTTATAGCTTTTAAAAAACATACCATAAAATAAAAATATTGACAATTCAAATATGTTTAATACCTAACTTGACTGTGACCGAACGCAACCCATTATACACCATCTACATTACGTGTGGCGTAACTTTTACAACATTTTGGCAAATGTATTATATTTTTTCAAAATTTTGGTAGAATTATTTTCACATTTTTCTTTTCAATACAGATTTGTCCTCTACAATTACTATCTTACGACCTTTGATGTAAGACACAAACAATTTAGATATTGATAGTTTCCTATGGCTCGTTTTTCCATTCTTCACCCTACCTGGTATAAAACTAAAAGTTTTTAATTTATTTATTTATTATCCGACAACTTCATCATGATTTTTATCCTTCCCTTCTTTTAATTTGATGCTTCTAAGAAGAAGACAGAAACAAAATATGTATAATAAAAATACGTAGATATAGATACACAGATGTAACAAAAAGGCAGGTCATAAATTAAATCACATATTCTGGTACCAAAAATAATTTGATTGAACCCAACTTATCTTAGCACAAATGTACACATAAAAAAGTTACGCCCTTTTTTAACAAAAAAAGTTACAAAATAAAAACAATTTTTTTCAATATATCCATAGGTATATTTTAAAACACACTAAAAAAGAAGCCGCATCTGGATAAAAACTGGCATGTTGAAAAAATACTAAGGGACAAAAGTTTTAAAAACATTGTGTTTAACTAATGGTACCACAATAATAATTCAATTGGAACGTTTACAAACATTTGGGGGGGTTTAAGGGAACACAACCCCCAGAAAATTTTTTAGTTAACATATTAAAAAAGACGCCGCATCTCGATAAGAACTGGCTTATCGAAAAAATACTAAGAAGCAAAACAGTTTTAAAAATATTGTGTTTAACTAATGGTATCGCAATAATAATTTAATTGGAACATACACAAAAGTTTGTGGGGATTAATATTATAAGAGAACAAAACCACCATAATATTTTTATGGGATGTACAAATTTCAGTGTTATTTTAATATGGCCCTGCCATAAGAATTCCACATGTCTGTTTTCAATAAAAAGTCTCTAATAGTTTTCGATAGATAGGAAAAATCGGTTTTCATTTTGTAACTTCACAGGGCTATAACTTTTTTATGTGCACTTAGGTAAGTTAGTTTCAATGAAACTATTTTTGGTCCCAGAATACTTATGTCATTTAATTTATGACGTGCCTTTTTGTTACACTCTCTATATTACGTAAAAAATACATAGATATTGTAACGGGCTTTCTATGACCAGTTTCCAAAAAAGTCATTGCATGATTTAGTAAATCTGTTCCATTTAACAAATTTCATTCTACAAACACGATGTTTCCGTCCCCCACTGACATTAGTTATTACCTACATAAGTTGCCGAAACAATTTTCCTTTTTTCCTCCTTGAATATACTCCGAAAATTTGCTTTAACGTGTCTAAAAGTCTCTTGACGTTGTTTTTATTAGACGAGATACAATCAACTCTTGTTTCCCGAAACTTTTCGTCGCTGGCGGCCACGATGTGTGAATTTTGGTATCTAAATAGGTCTCCCGTTGGAGTTATTTTCGAAGTTCATTAAGTCGACCATAGTTTCTTGTTGGGCACACTGGATATTTACGATTATGTGGAAAAACTTTTTTGCTAGAGACTCTTGACGGATGTATGTGGATAACTAATTTTGTTTGTTAGTTTGTGGGGTGCGTTTAAATGAGTTTCTTTTAGGTCAAAAATTATAACGTACGTAGATGATGTGGACTTGTATGTAAGTCAAGTTAAAAGCAGCGAGAAAAATACGAAAGTAATGACATCAAACCCCCAAAGTAGAGACCAAAATAGTCATGATTTCAATAACGAACTCTATACTTGATTTGGAAATGCATGATGACACAGTTTTCATGGCTGAAGTGGCCGTGTGACGGTGTAATTTTATATAGAACTACATAAAACAAAATTATAAATATTTATACCCTCTTGTGCGAGTCTTACATAATTTATAAAAATCTATGTAATTTACATTCCAACAAAACCTCTTGTCCCTCTTGTGTAACGATTCCAGTTTTGTTACAATCTGTACTGCAACAAAAGGCAACTGCATTGCTGACCAGCTAGCTAGTAAGGTGACAAGCCTAAGACCAGTGGTATTTTTTGCTGATTAACTACAACAATCGCGAACATTATCACTCCTATACGCAAACCGTGGAAATACCGAAACTTGGAAAGTCAGCATTTAAAAAGTATTTATGAATGACCAGGGGTCCTATTTTCGAATTCATTCGAGCATATTTCGCATACGAAATTAGAAGAATTTCGCTTGAAATCCGGTATCTTGTATTTTCGAATACTTCGTGTATGAATTTTTTTGTATACGACGACTCGAATGGGTATGAACCATTCGAGTCGTGATGCTCGTATCCGAATTATTGTTATTATTTCAAGGTCACTTCAGTTGTCATGATAGTTTTAGACGATGATAGTGTTGTGTTGTTGTATACAATATTTTTACATTGAAATTTATTTTCAATGGCTGGTTTTAATAATTCTTTAATAGAAAGAAAGAACATGTTGTAAGATTATGTCTTGAAAATATAACCTAACCTAACTTTATGTATGCATTTTAGCATTGCATCTAAGCTCCAAACTTGGCATTGGACACTGTTGCCATATCCTCAATTTTTTCATACTATCACATTACATAAAGGTGTATTTAAAAAATCGCTTTGAAGTAAAGTTTTGAAAAGTAAATAGTAAAAAATATCAGTGTAGGTAAATACTGAAGACAAAAATAATATTACACAAAATAGCACACCTTCTGCGGACTTTGCAAATCGATATTACTAATATACCTATGAAATCTTAAGATTCGATTACACTTAAAATAACTGCTAAATAACTTTTCCCAAAAATGTCCTTTTTTATAATTTGTTCAGACTATAAGTCGTTATCTTTATATATTAAACGTTCTTATACAATCGTATTCTTGTACATTATACCCCAGTTTATATAACAAATATAACATTATTTGTTTTTAATACTGCGATTATACCATTGATTGAAATTATACAAGAAATAAACAAAAAAATTATCGCAACATTTTGACTCTTTGGATGACAAATAAGTTCAATGTTATTCGAATTTGCAGTGTTGTCGGTGCAAATTCTTCTCGTATACGTATAACATTTCGAAGGACGTTCAAAAATACACATTCACTTTCGTATACGAAATTTTTCATTTGAGTTAACTCGTATGCGAAAATATTCGATTGAATTCGAAAATACGACCCCAGGAAAATCCTTTGCTTACAGTTGTTTTTTTTTACTGGTCGTTGTCAACTAAGCAAACACCTTCACACACGGGGTGGTAGGACACTTATATGCTGGAAGTGTGAACGAGATTATGAAACTATCGAGTATGTCCTATGTGAATGTCCTGAGTTATCATTATTATGAGAGTACGGGTTCGGCGTGCTCTGGTTTGCACTTACCATTAGGTGTAAAGCTCTTACAATAGGTGTAAAGTTCTGGTTTGCACCTACCCATATAAGGGAGATGTTCCCTGGTTCACCTTCTGGTATACTAAACTTGGCTTTGGAAAGGAAACATAGTCGAAGTTAGTATGCAATTTGAAATAAAATAAAGAAAGTACAGAATAGGAAAGGAGATAGGAAGAAGAATAAAATAGAGCACCGGCTAAGTAAGCTCGAGAAACAAGAGACACAAAGAAAGTTGGATTCGATAGCCAGAAAAATATCAATTTTTGTGTTTGTGCCATTCAAACCCAAAAAATAAAATACATAAATACTTGAAATATTGTATTTTACCGCTCTTTGACTAGCAGCGATAAAAAATCCTGGATTAAGTCTCAACTGAAGACTTTAAGCCCGGCGCAAATTCAACCTAAGCGAAAAACAACCCGCACCGGCGAAATGCGTGAACAGTTTTGTGAAGCACGCTTAGAAGCCAGACACCGCAAATTGGTCTCACTTGGGAACGTTTGTCATCGGCGTACAGTTTTCGTGTGCCGTGGCATGCGTGACTCACTGCCAGTTGTTTATTTTTACTTGTTTTTGTTTGCGAGATGGACATATCGAAGCTAATTGAACTCGTTTGGGATCATCCCTTGGTACAAGTATAATACCAGCCATGAGGACGAAATTGAAAGACGAAGTATGGGAGATAATAGCAAGTGATATGAATACGGATGGTACCTAAGTACATTTTATTGTGATAAATAAAAACATAGTCAAAGTATATAGTCAAAACCCCGAGTGAACATTGCTTTGTTATTAAATTCTGATAACTTTATTGCTATGTATTTTTAGTAGACTAAATAAGCGGCGATACCAAATTAATAATCAAAGTTATGCCTTTACAAGAACACATTATTAAAAAATAAGGTTATTTAATACGAAATAGGATGTCACACATAATGATCGTAATCCTCTTTCTATAGTTATAAAAATTTTGCATAATTTCTTAAATCTACAGAATATCATTGAAACATTATTCATGTTATGTACTTAAAACCGTGAGTGATATCTGTGAAGATCTTATTACCCTCAAATTCAACTTTTCGCCATATTACGTTTTTGTTTATGCTTAAACACAAAATATGTGGATAATATTATTTTATCTACGACTGATACATGATATATGTATTATACTTGTGGTGTTTGCAATATAATGCCATATAATAATCCCTTAGGGATTAATAATGCGGGATTAATAGCTATTAATCCCTCTGGCACAACAATCACAAAATTCACCACGGAAACAAAATAATCAACCTCAAAAAGTGTCACTGTCAAACGAATAGTATATTTGACAGTTTGTGTTGAGATGGACGAAAATGAAGAATCTTTTAATTGTACACCACCAGAAATTGTAGAACTAGCTAGAGCAACAGCATCTACCTTAATACCTGAAACATCGAAATCCATTTATAATAAAACGTACGCAACCTTCAACGAATGGCGTGTTCGAAACAACGCGAAATCATTTTCCGAAAATGTTCTGCTGGCCTATTTCGCTGAATTAAGTGCAAAATATAAACCGTCTTCATTATGGTCATTCTATTCAATGATTAAATCTATGTTGCGAATAAACCATGACGTTGATCTGGACTACAGCAGATACTATCGCTAAAGAGATAAACAGTAATGTACCATCTTCTTTTTCTACAGCAATCGAGATCCCAAATATTTGTATTAAAAACTCTACTAAAGTTAATGATGATTCTCAACCAATTCAGTTTATTAATTGTACTATTACTAATTTTAATGTTTTTAACAAATAAAGTTGTTCATTAAAAATCTTAAATTAATTAATTTGTCGTAGATAAAGTAGAGTATACTACTCGCAATAATGGCTCTCATTCCCTCGGAATGTTACTCCCTCGCCGCTAACGCGGCTCGGTTCGTAAATATTCCTCGGGAATAATAGCCATCATTATTGACTCGTGGTATAATCTACTATTATGACCGATCAGTAACGGGATTATTAAATAACTCTGATACTATTTTAAATATGTATCATGTGCAGAAATAAACTATTCAGTGTATGATATCTTTTTATGGGCCCATTTATGATCAAATTAGATGTTTTCGAAAGTTATGCCGCTACGACTACTAGGCAGCTGTTAGGTATTTAAAACGTTACAAGTTACAAGTACGGAAATACCTATTTAAAGTTTCCTATTCAATTCAGTACAAGGATCAGATAAATTATTCTTCTTCTTCTACGGCACTACAGCCCAAATTGAGCCTTGGCCTCCTTTATTTTTTGCCTCCTAAGATAAATTATTAGTATTTTGTAATCAGTATTTTTACTCACTATCGCTTAGAACCAGTTACCGTTACACGCCCGCACTGATTTTACCCATCTCTACTTGCCACAGAGACAGCCAGGCAGCGGTTAGCTTCAATATGCGGTCTGCGATAAAAATAAATGCACGGGCAGCCTGTCCCGCCGGCGCAGGTTGTGTCTCGGTTGGGCTCAATTTGCGCCAGGCCTAATTGGCTGATAGTCACATCAGCGATCACCACACCGTTATTATTATACGAGGAAACCATTCGATTTCTGGAAAACCATGAACCATTTATGGTGGAAAGGATGCGGAAATTGGAAGCATCTAAATGAAAAGTAAACCCATTTACTTATGAAGAATGGAAAGTTATCAGTTAGGGAAAGTAACAGAAAAACAAAAACCAAAGACCCTGAAACAATAAAATATTGTTTAGGATTTAGAAAAAATAAAGTGACAATTTTTACCGGTACGGAAAAGAAATTATAATTACCTTATACAATGGATCTCCTTTAAACAACTGTTCGCCACAACAGCAAAATGAAGACGGATATTTAGATCCCAATGGTGTTTAGAAATAAATATATGGCAACTTTTTACAAAACTAAACGATATCTAGAGGTGGGAAATCATAGATTTTTGTAGAAGTTTTGTAACTGTAACACTTCCTGAAAATGGCAAGTTGGACAATGAGCAAGGACGACAGCTCCCTAAGAGGATGTAAAACGGTTTAATTGTGGCCTAAGTTAAATGTACTGGTAAATTGGGCCAAAATTCAGAATTTACGTCCATTTTTGATAAAAATTTAGTGTGTTGTCTTTACTCTTAGATCCTATATACATGAAAACTTGTTATCGGGATACAATAATTGTATTAAGATTTCTGAAATTAATGCATTAGTTCGTATTTACACCCGTTTTATAAGCTATTATTACTGGGGTGACGAGAGGCCTGTAACTATATATTTCGCAAAGTATAATAGGGAAAAATGCAACGTCTATAGAGGTTGTGTCACATTACATCAATGGAAATTAGACGTCTATAGATGTTACGTCCGTCAACGTGTTAAGTTGAATACTCTAAATAAGATATTTATGTCTGGTTGCACCAGAGAGATATTAAGCTTAAGACGAGAATAAGGTAAAAACTAATATAATATAAATATAATATAATATAATAAGAATATTAAATATAATGAGAGATTTGATATAATTAATAATAAGGTATGAATCGAACATTATGGTGCAACGTAAGTGATACTGAAGGCGGCCCTATCTATAAGTTAAGCTGGGCTAAGCTGGAGATTAAGATTTATTGGTGCAACCAGACATTAATTACCCTATTTTTACCTGTAGCGATTTAAACGAAAAAACTGCTATTTTTGACCACTATTTGTTAATAACTAAAATTCTGGTCAGAACTGTGACGGTCACTGTTGTATTTATAATGTAATAGGTATACAGTTATTCACCTTTTCTTTATTTTCTGTTTTAAACGTAGATTTGATTTTGCCTATTTTAAGACATTCTGGAAAGCAACCGTCTTGAAATCATAAATGAATTAGAAAAGTTAAAGGAGTAATAATTCCTTTGTTAATTTGTTGGATGGTTTCTGTTTTACTCTTATACCTGCCAGGAGAATTTTGTTTTTTTTTAAATTTTATTGAATTTAACACTTATGTTTGATCAACGATGTAAAGTATATGTTAAAAGGGTTTTTTGTGACACTACTACTTTTAACATAAAAAAGGAAATCCCTCTAATTGGCTGTATACCATAGCAAAAATACTGTAGGAGTAAAAAGGACTTCCTTTTGTAGCTGGTATAATAATATATAAAAAAATTATATATACCAGCTACAAAAGGAAGTTTTTTTTTTATTTCTATAGTACTACTACTTTTGTCCTAATGTACTATAATGCGTTTTCCGCACAATGAATTAATTACATTCCAAAGTGATGAAGAAGACGATTTATGTTTTTTTTTTTCAAATTGTTCTTTTGTGTAATTTCTTTTTACAGTTTTAATTTTTTTTTATAGTATTATGTATAAGTATATAAATATACATAAACGAAAAGGCAGAGAATTATATTTTACAGAATCATGTAGTAAAATTTTTCATCACGTGTTTAATTGTGTCCGATCAGAAAATAATCTACTTACATCATTATACTTAGAATAATTTTTAAGTATGTTGTTTTTGTTTAATTACAACGAGTTTTATAGTTTAGAAAACTATCACATTTAAGAAAATTAACCAAAATAATCTTTTAGTTCTGCATCTAATGTCAAATTGTCACGAGAGAAATACAAATCGGCAATTTTAAGCCCTCGGTAAGATCATGCCATGAATAAATTTGCAATTGCGATTTCCTACAATTTCTTCAATTAAAATTTCGACAATTAGAAATGCAACTACTGCAAAAGCAGTAGGCCCAGATCAGATACCCACTGAGCTAATTAAATGCATTGACGAAGAAACACTGTATATAGTTTTAGATCTGTTCAACAAGGTATATACAACAGGAGTAGTTCCTCAGGATTGGTTGCTGTCCACGTTTGTAATACTACCAAAGTCAGTACATGCGACAGAATGCTCTCAGTACAAAACAATTTCCTGAATAACTCACACATTTAAGATATTCCCCAAAATAATACATGGAAAACTATACAAAAAATAGAAGAAAATATAGATTACACCCAGTTTGGATTCAGAGGAGGACTAGGAATGAGAGCGACCCTTTTCGCTTTTAACGTTCTCGTGCAAAGACGACGAAATATGAACTAGGATCTCTTTGTCTGCTTATAGATGGCTTTTGGCAGAGTACGACATCAGAAACTCGTAGAACTTTTAAAAGTAAAGCATGTGGACAGTCGAGATATACGGGTTATTGTCAAACTGAAGTGGAATCACAAAGCAAAGGTTAAAATTGAAAATGTCGAAACAGAAACTATAGAAATCAAAAGAGGTGTTATGCAGGGTTGCTTTTGTCCCCATTGCGATTCAATCTGTACAGCGAAGCTAATTTTAAGAAAATAGTGTCAGAGGAAGAACAGGGTATATCAATATACGGAAAATCTTTAACACCATAAGGTTCGCGACGATACCGCTATTTTTTCAAACAGTCTATAAGAACTGCAATAAGTAGTAAATTACATCAAGTTAGTATAAATTATGGAGTACAAAAAATGCACGTTAAGAAAACCAAGTACATGATTAGTCCTAAGCAACATTCAGTAGGAAGGCTAGATATTGAAGGAAAACAAGTAGAAAGAGTGAATAATTGCAAATATCTGGGAACCTGGGTAAATAGGAACAATGACCAAGATAGAGAAATAAGGACAAGCATGGAAATTGCAAGAGAAGTATTTATAAAAATGATAAAAATGTTTGTTAATCGAGACTTTCCTCTGGAGCTGAGGATAAGAGCGTTAAGATGCAAAGTGTTCTCGACGTTGCAGGCCCGGCCCTAGGGATTTTGCCGCCCTGGGCAAGATAGGCGACCGCGTCCCCCCCCCCCCCCGCTCTGGTAGACCCATCACTCACCACCTTCCTTCAGCGATCGCCAACTTAAATCACGATTGTATTTTATTGATGTGTGCTTTGTGCTATATTATTTAATACGCCATTTTCCACTGTATTTGAACGATACATGCTTAAAAATACATATATTTGCAATATTGTCATGAAATTTTACTACATTACTATTATTATATTAAAACATGCTTTAATATCTAAAAACTCACTATGCATATCCATAATTACACACTTACTTTTCTTAGTAAGTACTACTCTTTTTATCTTAGCACGAGAAAGTCTTTTAAGTCTTTAATAATTCTCAAAGATCCAGGGACTCCGCTATTTCGTGTTCAATAGAGATTGTCGCTAGTGAACTCAAACGTTCCTGGGGACATAGTTGATCTTAAGTAATTTTTTATTAATTTTTGCTTTGAAAAGCTTCCCTCTCTAGAGGCCACTGTCACTTTTAGGGTTACAAAACTCTTCAAAGCAACACTAACGTTGGGTGCGAAATAAAAATCATACTCTCTAATCATTTTCAGTGTTTCTAGAGGTGTAATCTTGGGCTTCACAATCGTGGAAAATACTTTGAGTGCATCTTTTAGATCAGCATAATTTAGATCTTTTGACCCATCAAAAGTTAAAGCATCACTTAAAAGATTTATCTGATAAATCACTAGCAGTCATATGCTTAATTTGGTTTATGTCGTACAAAAACTCAAAAATCTCTCTATGGCTCTTAACTTGCTGAAATCTATCACAAATAGAAGTCAACATATATATCGTGTCTCTGAATCATGGTCCATTCTTTCATTATCAGCTTCATAGCCGAATTGTATTTTCACTTTACTCTTTTTTGATATTTTCGGGTTTTCAATTTCTAACTTTGATGGAACTCTTTTGCATCTGTCAAATAGTCCTAGAATTTTAAATCACTTCTCAGAAACTTAAAACGGATTTCTGTTTTTTCTAATAAACTGACAGCTTGATACACTCAAATTAATATCAATACTCTGCAGTGATTTACTGACTACGTTGATGCGAAGTAAAATGTCATGCCATACCTATTACCACAGAGCAATGAAAAGTAAAATCATGTATTTGATTTTCCAAACAGCTTGCCTCATGAACAATCATTTTATCGTTGGTTTTATTGACAGTGATTTCTACAAGAGCATAGATTTCTTCAAGGTAGATTTCTTAAATTTGGTGTGTGATCGGAGTAATTGAATCAATTCTCATCTAGTTCCCATCTACATAGTTACGGACAGAGGTTTCAATGTTATGCTAGAAAGATGATTTTTGAGTATAGCCCAACGATGAATAGATGATGAAAAAAAGTTGTAAATTTTTGTGACTAAGGAAAAGAAAGAAACTGCAAACTGTGAGACACCAGCATCGTTCGCGACTTAGTTGAGTGAATGGCTAGAACATGGGTCAAAAAGTTCTTCCCTTTCATGTTTGCCCCATTATTATACTCTTGTCCTCTCATATCGTCCAAAGGTATTCTCAGTTTCAGTTCATTCAGTTTTTGAAAAATAACTTATATCAGCTTAGCAATAAGCTTCAGTCAGATTTTTCAAATTATTATATCCATTTTCAGTAAATTTGACTTTAAGTGAATTCAGTGAATTTAATTTAGTCCTGGTCCCATTATTATTATGCGATGAAGAAGCGGCAGTGTTGTCGATTTCCCGTCGAATAAACCTTCCAATTGTTATTGCTTCACTTAATAATTCTCGTATAATATTTTATAAAATGCATCGTTTTCTGTTAATTAGGCTTGAATAAATAGATTTGAGTTCTCGCCAAAAAAATACATTAAATTAATTATTAGAACTCACTTTGAATTAAAAATAAAATGTTGTTCAAATAAAAAGCTTTAATTTTGGTAATGATAACTTTTTTTATAAAAACTTACATTTTTAAGTGATTTACGAAAAGCGCTTTAAAGCATGCATTTTTTCATGAAAAATTAAAATATTTGACCTTTAATAGTTCAAAAACTATTTATTTATTTTAATAACTTTATATAACAAATTTTGCTTATAATCTGTCCTTCTATCGATTTGTGGAGTTATTTTTAATAAAATAATTTTCACCCCCGAGAAGGGGTGGTATCGACCCCGAGGGTAAAGGCGCAATGTCCTTGTATCCATGTCACCTTTGTTTCTGAGGGTATCCTTTAACCACTCACCAATTTTCGTGAAAATCGATGAAGGTTCACCGAAATTGAAAGTAATAGCTGATTTTTACTTTCAGTGACTGCACAATACAAAAGAAATTGCAATTTAATGACCTAATGGCGCGTATTTTGGGAGCTCACAAATTATTAAACGATATGTTGTCGCCAAATAATTAATTTAATTCATTTTAAGTACACCTCCTAAGCCGGAAAGTCGGGGTGGTTTTCTTGCGAAGGGGTTGTAGTTCAATGACCGAAATGCGCATGATTTAGGAGTTTATTCTTAGAATAATATAAAGTATAGGAATTATGTCAACGGTACGATATATTTTAATTTTTTTCAGCATGTTTTTCTTAAGTAAAATCAATTAAAGGGTTGTTTGGGGGTGAAGGGGATGAGCTCAAAAATCGAAACTATATCATTTTAAGAGCTCATAAATAGCTCGTAATTATACCGGAAAAATGAATTCAATATCCCTATTTTTAAGTAGTGGGTGGGGGCTGAATTAGCCCATCACTAAAATATTAAATTCCTGTTCAGTGTAACGAGCTCAAAATTTTTATTTTGCGGAATATGAAAGCTCATAAATAGCTCATAAATAAGTGCTATTTGTTTTTTAATTTTTGCAAGTGGGGGGGCAGCTCAACAGGGGTGAATATTTTTACTCAGCGTATTCTGTATCTTGAATACTGGCTAACCGTTTTTTAACTGCTACGAAATATTCAACAGGTAATTCTTAAACCCTGTTAACCCTTGCTTCATTGCTGATTTACCATTCCCCTGTATACACCCTGCATACCCCTGCATATTCCATTCTGATATCTGTTATCTCAAAGTAGCAATAAATATGCAACTAGGCATATACTTTGCGAGATATCCTATACATTATAATTTAAAAGAGAAAATAAAAATAAAAAAACCAATAAAACTTAAAAACCCTCTGTCACTTCCCGATCTCAGGTCGCCCGTAAATTACTTTCCCTTTAATTTTTGCCATATTTTCTATAGGTTATCCTGTTGCTATTTTCTTTTCACCTTTTATCAGTTTCAAAAGCTTCGGTCCTGGTTTAGTAATGGATAGAACTACGGACAAAGTGTCAAAATTAAACAATAGTATATATCAGAATTAATTTTTCAGTCACGTTTATAGAACGTCAGTAACAATATTAAGATAATAATAGTGGTAAGTGTGTATATTTATTAGGTTAATATACCAAGCAATAGTATTTTCTAGTAATTTCGTGAACCAAGATTACTGAAAATAATGGAAAATACGGATTCGTCGACAGTCTCTAAGAGAATAGATTAAATATGGCGTTGGTTTGAATGTTTATGTTTATCATAATCACAGAAGGCTGTAGTAAACTCACAAATGAATGCAATAAAATGTTTATTCTACTTTTGCAATAAAAACGCCTTTATCACCAAATATTCTTCTATAAGCTTTTATTTTTTGCATGAACGTATAAAAAGGAGCAAATTTACATTTTAGCAGTAAATACAGAGAGAAGATTGTCATAATCTCCAAATCCGTAAGTTTCCGAACATGAAAATCGCAATGTGCCAATCGTCATTTTAGCCATTTTAGATTAAGGCGATATTAAACGCTGACAGTAAAGCTGGATTGCAGTTTTTCGGATGACAAATACCCATTTCATTTGATTATTGCATCGATTGACAGAGTAATTGAATAGAGGACGATATTTTTGTATAACGGCATAGAATTGGAAAATGTCTTTATAATTATGTTGCAAGTTACCTAATTGTATTTAGATTCGGTAGTTTTTTATTGTTTGTATAGTTAAATATCTGATTAGGCATAATACATTGTTCTTATTTTTCTTATAATATGATGATGTGTTATTTTGGGTCATCTACCTTCTTGTGACGCGAAGTCCAGCTATTTTCTTCTTCTTATTATTGTTCTTAGAGAGCGGAATATATGCAACACAACATTACCAAAATATGCGCATATATATGCATTATTTTACTACAAATATGCAGGTATTTTTTCTAAATTTGTCTAAATATGCAAATGTATATTAAAAATACTCAAAAATAAAACAATATATTAAGTCGTAAGATCTTCAGAAAAGTTGCCTTCAAAAATACGTACAACTTTCCTCAAACAATCGAAGCCCTCATTTTTTTCTAAAACATTTTTTAATTTATTTCTAATTGTAATCCCTGTATTTCCGGGAATTTT
Source organism: Diabrotica virgifera virgifera (assembly GCF_917563875.1). NCBI lineage: Eukaryota > Metazoa > Arthropoda > Insecta > Coleoptera > Chrysomelidae > Diabrotica > Diabrotica virgifera. Next base: position 131,297,788 of record NC_065446.1, read on the forward strand.
TGACAATGAGCAGAAAAAGTGTTAACAAGATTCACCGAATCACTTAATTGTAAATTCCTTTGTTCTAATGACTTTATTAGATCTGGTAAAAAACTAAAATTAACTTTTATGAACAAGTTTTTTAGCAATTTGTACGTTACTTAAAGAACAAAGTACGTTACTTAAGCTGAAGAACAAAAGCGGAATTGTCTACAATTTGATGGATTTTTGTATTTTGATGCTTCTCTCTATGTCCGTCTTTATAGAAGTAAAAGCGAATTTGTCGAATAAAAACACTCTTTCCAGAAAAATTTATTTTGTGGGACATGATGCTTTTGTTTGTCAGTTCCTCATTTAAAAAATGAAATGTGAAAATTAATGTAACTTACGATTTTGGAACATGCCTTGCGAAATACTTTGTCTCCACTTAGCTTTAACTCGGGAAACACTTTATCCAAGCACTTTTTTGAATGGTAGACATATTTAAATTTAATATATACCAATCACTTCAAAAACACTAAATACGATACAACGTTTACTTTAAACAAATGTTGGCCGGAAACTGACAAAATAATTATTAGACCCTTAAAAGCAGGTAGGTACCTACGACTTGCTACGCTAATAAAATAATATTTTTCTGGGAACACCCATAATTGTTAAATTCAGGTAGTAATGGGAAAGTCCAGATGAGCGATAGATAGATAAATAACAAGCCCGTTCATATCGAAGTTATAAAATTCCAACTAAGAGAGGAAAATTTTAAACTTTTATATAATTTATTTTTAAAATATGCAAAATAAATCGTGTTTAGCTTAAATATGCAATGTTGTGTTTGTTGTCTGAAAATATGCAATATATGCATCTATATGCACTTTGCATATATTCCGCTGTCTAATTGTTCTTCTTCTTCTTCTTATTTTTCTTAAGGTGTCATACATTGCAGCGTAGGTGTCAACGGTACATTGTCTTGTCAGATGAGATGTTAGATAGTCTGGATGAAATTATTCTATTTGTTACAGCATTGCTAAGCATTTCATAACTGTGAATTCCTGCCCGTTGGCGAATAGTATGCCGGCATGTCATCTTTTTATGTCCTAGTACTCCATAACCTTCTATCTTCCCTTGTAGGTCTAGTCACTGAAAAATGTATCATTCTCCTCATAATACGTGCCCTAAATATGCAGTCTTCTTACCTTTTAAGTAATTAAAAGGTTCCCTACTAGGTTGGTGCGAAAAAAGTCAAGTTGCTAATTCCGAGTCGCTATAGTACGGAAAAGTTGCGATTGGTAATTACAAGAAAAACAAAAAAGGAATTATTCAAATCGGACTTTATCTTCCGATCCCGCAACGGGTCTAAAGATTATGAAAAAAATGAAATTTTACCTTTTTTCGAAAAATTTTATATAACCTCAATGTACGTTTTATTTATCGCTATAGTAAAATTTATTTACAGTTTGCATGATTGAGTAATAAAAAAAATAGTTTTACGCTTTTAACGAATATCTTCCGATCCCGCAAGGTCAATCAAAATCTATAAAAAAATTAAATTTTTGATGATTTTGATAAATTAAAAACATTTAGATTTCTCATTTTTCTGTTACATTGTGATGCTCTTCGCTTGTTTAGATATTGTATGACAATATTTAAACAACCTAGAACTCACAACGAGGAGGTGGTTGCACTTCTAGGTCCACTGACACCCTTCCCTCCAACCAACCAATGAGTGTGTGTTTTTTACATTATTTACGAATGTACATTTCTTTTTGATCTGTTTGTGTCCAGCTTTTAAACGCCAAATTTGTATTGTGATTTGGTGGTAAAATCTGGCATCTGGCAGCATGTACCTTGATCTAAGTGTTGCCCTGATGAATCCATCTCTTGATTGGGACCCACGACCCACATACATTAGACGATGCAACTAATGTGACCAACTTTCCACACCGCTCGACAGCTTGCGGGGGTATGGATAGTTTTTTACATTCCAGTCTGGGATGATGCAATGCAGGAACTTCTATCTTCATTTGAAACTCTGCGAAGAACTGCTGGAGAAGATAGTTTTGCAACATTCCAGTCTAATATTTCAGTGTAGTCCTGTGCTCTAAAATTTAAAGTAGGAGGAATGAAATTTCTAATACTTTAGCCCTTGACTTTAGTCTGGCTTTTAACGCTCTCCTTAGCCTAATGTGTTTCCTTTCTTCCTACTACTTGAAATTTTGAAATACAGAACTAAACTAAAATAATAGACTGGAATGTTGCAAAACTATCTTCTCCACCACTTCTTCGAAGAGTTTCAAATGAAGATATAAATTATTGCATTACATCGGGCGACATGACAGACTGGAATGTAGAAAACTATCCCTGCCACACGCAAGCTGACGAGCGGTGCGTAGAGTTGGTCACGGAAGCATCGTCTAATGTCTAATGTATGTGGGTTCCAATCAAGAGGTGGCTTCATCAGGGCAACACTTAAATCAAGGTCCATGCTGCCAGATTCTACCACCATATCACAATACAAAGTTGGCGTTTAAAAGCTGGACGCAAAAAGATAAAAAAAATGTAAATATTGAAAAAGAAACACACTCATTCACTATCATTGGCTGGTTGGAGAGAAGGGTGTGGGTGGAACTAGAAGTGCAACCACCTCCTTATTGTGAGTTTTGGATTGTTTAAATATTGTCATACAATATCTAAACAAGCGAAGAGCTCAAGATAACAATATAAGAGACAAATGAGAAAACTAAATTTTTTTTAATTTATCAAAGTCATCAAAAATTTCATTTTTTTATAGATTTTGATTGACCTTGCGGGATCGAAAGATATTCGTTAAAAGCGCAAAACTATTTTTTTATTACTCAACCATGCAAACTGTAAATAAATTTTACTATAGCGATAAATAAAACGTACATGGAGGTTATACAGTATGTCCCTGTAAGTTGTATCCATATGGAAAACTTTTTTATTATTAATTTTACGAAAAAAAGTTATTCTTTATAAAAAGCTCTGAATGGTCCAAAACCTAAGATTTAACCATCAAATATCAAATTTTTTGAATATTATACGAGATATGTCAAAAAGTTTGAATTTCACTCAATAGTAAAGTAGCTTTATTTTTCACAATATTGAAAATTGCTATTATGAAAAGTTGTTTGGAATTAAAAACTTTATTCTAGTATGCAATTACATCCTTCTAATTGAAAATTTTTTTTTTTGAAAAATTATGGATAACGAACAGATAACTCTTTTGTTATTAATTTTACGAAAAAAAGTTATTCTTAATAAAAAGTTCTGCATGGTATAAAATCTAAAATACAACCATCTTTTGTCAAATTTTATCAATTTTATACGAGGTATGTCAAAAAATATGAATTTCCCTCAAGAGTAAAATACGTTTATTTTTCACAATATCAAAAATTGTTATTATGAAAAGTTATTTAGAATTAAAATCTATGTTTCAGTATGTAATTACATCCTTCTAATTGAAATATTCTAAACTATAAAGGTACTTTACTTTTGATCTAAATTTATCTTTTTTGACATACCTCGTATAAAATTGATAAAATTTGATATAAGATGGTTGTATTTTAAGTTTTAGACCATCCAGAACTTTTTATTAAGAATCACTTTTTTTCGTAAAACTAATAATAAAAGACTTATCAGAATTAAAATAACTGAAAAAATAATGATAGTTATCCATAATTTCTCAAAAATAATTTTATTCAATTAGAAGGATGTAATTGCACATTAGAATATAGTTTTTAATTCCAAACAACTTTTCATAATAGCAATTTCCAATATTACGAAAAATAAGGCTACTTTACTCTTGAGTGAAATTCAAACTTTTTGACATACCTCGTATAATATTCAAAAAATTTGATATTTGATGATTAAATATTAGGTTTTGGACCATGCAGAGCTTTTTATAAAGAATAACTTTTTTTCGTAAAATAAATAATAAAAAAGTTTTCCATATGGATACAACTTACAGGGACATACTGTATAAAATTTTTTGAAAAAAAGGTAAAATTTTAATTTTTTTCATAATTTTTAGCCCCTTTGCGGGATCGGAAGATAAAGTCCGATTTAAATAATTATTTTTTTTTTCTTGTAATTACCAATCGCAACTTTTCCGCACTATAGCGACTCGGAATTATCAACTTGACTTTTTTCGCACCACCCTATTCCCTTCCCTACAGAGCCGCTCTTCTTAATACTTCCTACTTCCTCATTTCTGATTCTGTGCTTCCATGATATTCTAAGCATTCGGCGAAGTCACCACATTTCTCAGTTGCTTATACTATTTATACTTCGTCTAATTTACTTACCGTTGCACGTCATTCGCGTCATATCCCGCGACGTCGCATGATACCAACAAGAAATATTTAAGGCGGTACGTGTATTCTTTTTTAGAATCATTTTGCGGAGTCCACTGGAATTACAGCCACTATACATATTTTATTATATAAGCGTAGGAATAATACTTGAAGATTTTTATTAACGTTAACTTAAAGAAATTCATAATCATATGTTTCATTTAATTTGTATAAATGGATAATAAAGCGTTTTTATGAAGAACATTTGTTCGGAACACACTGTAACAACTGTAATCGAACGAAGGTGACATTTTGGTGTAAATTGGTAACATTGATTTGACAGTTACGATATTGACAATTGACCATTCCAAATCACGTGATATAATATGGCCGGCAGTGGGCAAAAATTTAATAATATAGGGTTAACATCAGTTTTTGTAAAGAATATCCTGTTTGGTTTTGTTTTTTATTGTTAATTGTGCACCGAAATTGTGATAGCAAATAAATATAAACTAGTTTATCGCCTACAGAACTGAATTATCTCATAGTAGTTAATGACACAAACTGGTAATTAATATGGGATAATTCAGTTCTGTAGGCGATAAACCACTTCATATTTAATTTGTTATCACAATTTCGCAGATTTCCCTACACAATTAACATTAAAAAAAACAACCAAACAGGATTTTTTTTACAAATTAATGTCGATGTAAGGTTAGATTTTGCTCACACCCGGCCATGTTTGACGTTTCATTGGAATGCCTAATTCAGATTTGTTTTTATTCTTTACTATAAGTATTTGTTTTATTATAATTATTGTTTTTATTATTTATTTTTATCGTAAGGTTATAATATAATTATTGTTTTCTATTTCTAATGTTTCTATTTATTTACATTGAATATTAATTTGTTTTGTTTTATAATCAACTTTGCAATAATTATGTGATCTATTTGATTTAAAATGGATTCAGGATTTTTTTATACTTTGGCAACTATATTAACTTAGATCTATGATGTAGAATGTAGATAATGACGTGCAACAGTAAGTAAATTAGACGAACTGTAGAAAGGTTTACCTCAGAGCCAGCCTCTGATGATATTAAATCAAGTAAAAGTTCAAACATCACATAATATTATATACAACAATGTAACTGTAAATGACTTTATATATTAGTATTTAAAATGTTTTTACTCAGATATTTTTAGTCGTTCAAAAATATACACCTTGTAAGTAGCATTGATGATGGAACTGTCACTCCGAAAACGTTCTTTGCAGCCCAAAAGGGTATTTTTAATATAAGTATACATTTTTTTATATGGAAAATTAATTTTTAATGACTTTTTAAAAATTCATAATTTTTATATGAAACATTTTGTTCCTCTTTTTGAATAATGAGATCCATCTTTCTTAGTGGTACTGTTTGAAATTTGATGATAGCTCTGAAGACGGCTTTGTAAGCAGAAAGCGCGCAGCTAGGAATTTAATGCTTTATTACACACTTTTCTAAAGTACTTTTTTGTCTAATCCGTATAGTCTAAGAGCTAGTGAACCCTCCGACTAACGGTCCTCCTGTAAGGCTAGAAATTTTTCTAGTGATAATTCATAGCACACCAAGGCTAAAAACCATGACCTGGCAGGCATCAGCCGTGCACGTGTATCTACCAGGTGAATCGAAAAGTGCATAGTTTAGGGGTAAAATAAACTTTCTCCTGTAAGGTTTAAATTTAAGTATGTGTTTGAGTAAGTCATTTAGAAGAAATGTGTACAATGACAGGCGATTCTGAAGAGCGTAAGACCTTGCCAGGCGAGGGGAAAAATTAGGGGTTTTTCCTAAATTTATTTTTTTTTGCATCGAACAAATTTTTTTTAGGTTTTTTGAATCATTCCAAACAGAAAAGGTATTTAGTGATTTTTCTCTTAAGTTAATAGTTTTTGTTATCTAAGCGATTGAAAATTTTGAAAATTGCGAAATCGGCCATTTTTAACCCTAAATCGGACATTTATCTAAAAATTTCCAAGTTGCCAAGGTAGGTAGATATTATTTAAACATTGGTTGATCAAATCCCAAAGAGTTTTTTGCAATACAATATCGGAAACTCCTTTGTTTTTTAATTGCTAATCAAGCGGGCGCGACACTGTAGTATAAGTGAGGACGTTTGAGTTGGCATAAATTCATTATCTCGAGAATGGGCAAATTTCAAGAAAAATCCTCAGACAGGTCGATTTTTATTTTTAAATTAGGACTTTTTGGCATATATATATATATATATATATATATATATATATATATATATATATATATATATATATATATATATATATATATATATATATATATAAGACTAGTGACGTCATCCCTCTGAGCGTGATGACCTAATCGATGATTTTTTTAAATGAGAGTAGGGGTTGTGTGACAGCTCATTTGAAAGGATATTTAATTCTCAATCCACTTATATAAACATTACCATAATTATTTATACAGGGTGTACAAAATTTTTTTTATTAAATTAACTTTGATTAAATTTGACAAATAGAAGAAAATTTTTTTTTGTACACCCTGTATAAATAATTATGTTAACGTTTATATTACTGAATAGAGAATTAAATATCCTTTCAAATGAGCTGTCACACAACCCCTACTCTCATTTATAAAAATCATCGATTACGTCATCACGCTCAGATGGATGACGTCACTAGTACTATATATGCCAAAAAGTCCTAATTTAAAAATAAAAATCGACCTGTCTGAGGACTTGTCTTGAAATTTGCCCGTTCTCGAGATAACTAATTTATGCCAACTCAAACGTCCTCACTTAAACTACAGTGTCGCGCCCGCTTGAGTAGCAATTAAAAACAAAGGGGTTTCCGATACTGTATTGCAAAAAACTCTTTGGGATTTCATCAATCAATGTTTAAAGAATATCTACCTACCTTGGCAACTTTGAAATTTTTAGATAAATGTCCGATTTAGGGTTAAAAATGGCCGATTAAGCAATTTTCAAAATTTTAAATCGCTTATATAACAAAAACTATTAACTTAAGAGAAAAATCACTAAAGACCTTTTCTGTTTGGAATGATTCAAAAAACCTAAAAAAAATTTGTTCGATGCAAGAAAAATAATTTTAGGAAAAACCCCTAATCTTTCCCCTCGCCTGGCAAGGTCTTATGCTCTTCAGAATCGCCTGTCATTGTACACATTTCTTCTAAATGACTTACTCAAACACATACTTAAATGTAAACCTTACAGGAGAAAGTTTATTTTACCCCTAAACTATGCACTTTTCGATTCACCTGGTAGATACACGCGCACGGCTGATGCCTGACAGGTCATGGTTTTTAGTCTTGGTATGCTATAAATTATCACTAGACAAATTTCTAGCCTTACAGGACGACCGTTAGTCGGAGGATTCATTAGCTCTTAGAATAGTATACAAAACATATTTTGCAATTATCATAAACTGTTCTATTTATCATAATATCTTCTAGTTCATATTTTTATATTTTATAAATAATTCACTTTATTTTTATACGCTGAACACATCTAAAGCACCGGCTATTGTTTAACTATGCAATTTGTTTTCGTTAGCACGTTCTTGTATAAGTAAAGCGACATAGAAAAACATTTTAAATATTCAAGAGACGTTGATTATTACGTTGAGCTTTCAGGCGGTATTTTATCACATTCTGACATCTTGCGTCTACAGAAAAATTTAAAATAGTGCGACTGACTTAAAATATTTGCTATTGAAAATGTGCTTACCTACCATTTTGTGTAGTTTAATAAGGACTAAACGATAATAAGCAGTGTATTTTTCAAACGAAGAAAATATTTTTGTGTGTTTTTATGCTTCTATTATCATAGGAATTCGTTATATCATCTTTGTTAAGTATAACATAGACTACTAATTTCATAACATTGCCTGGATGCACTTCTTCTGGAAGTAATTTTCTGGTACTAACTTTACATTATTTTCGTAAATTCGTTGAAAACAATATTGAAGCGAAGCATTTATACTTACGGCGTATTCATTTTTCTCTATAGTAAAATTAAGATTCGTCACGACACAAATAGATGGAACTGGAAAGCGACAGAACTGTCACATACAGGGTGAGTTTTTAGTGGGGGATCGGTCGATAATTCGATAATGGTATAGAATATCGAAAAAAGTTATTAAGAAAAAATGTAGGCAATGATATTCTCCAGGCTTGGAAAATATATCCATTTCTGCAGGGTGATCAATAACTGCGTGGTATATCAAATATATAATTTTTTAAATGGGATTTTTAATTTTTTAAATGGACCTATATATTTTTTCATATTAATATTTCTCTCATAATTCTTGTTCATATAATATAGGGTTTTGCATTACTATACAGAGTATTTAACAAGTTATGACCATTTTTATTTCGAAATCCCTATGAGATTAACACCATGTATATAAAGAAGTAATTCATAAATAATAATTTGTCTTATAGAATGAGATAAACAATATACTGTAGTTCTTAAATTAAGTTTATTTGAAGTCATTGACGAATATTTGTATACAGGGTGAACTATAAAACCAAATTACGATTTTCCCAATTTTTTTTTAAATGGATCACCCTATATTTTATTTTTTAAAAACATTATATTTATGATACTCTTTAATTTTTATATTCGCGGTGTGCAAGTACTTGGAAAGGGAAACGAGAAACGACCGTGCGCGAGTCGCGGAGAAATATTGCAACTATCTTAAATAATTCATATTGTCAATTGAAATTGTCAAATTTACGTATATTTCATACCTTCTGTCATTGACTCAGAAAAATTATATATTGCTCCACAATATTGATATGATATGCAATTATTATATAAAGGTAAATTTAATTAATTGTATTTTGCTTGCAATACTGCATTTTAATAACTGATTTTATTTACTACATACAATTGTTTACGTTTGATAAACATAACCTGCATCTTATTTTTTCTTCTTATTATTTTTTTGGACTATGGTCTTGACAATTATCCAGCAACCAGGACTAATATAATTGGCCAATATAATTAAAAGTGCGAAAAAAAGTACAGAGCGTAGAAATAGAGGTCGCTTTGCCGAACTTGCACGGTCCCAATAGCATTCCCTATACTTAAACTCATTAATTTTCGAGATATTTTTATATTTCTTCAAATATCGGGAATACATTCAATTTTTCTAGTAGAAATAAGTTAGTATTGAGCGATAATTATACAAAATTATTTTTATTCAATAAATAACTAACACAAAATATAAACCATACCAATATGCAGTAAATGTACCAATAAATGTGATATTAAGAAATTATCATATTTCCCTAACATACAAGAATCGTAAAATTCCTACAAAAAATATGTCTTGTGTATAACAATATAACAAGATTATTTTTATTTAATAAACAGCTCACACAAAACATAAATCAAAACAATATACAACTGATTTAATAGTTTTTAGATTGTTATATCAACAGTATTCTAAGCCAAGAAGTTTTTAGTAACACATTCCTAATTGCAAATTTTGGCGCGCAGTTATTAATAATAGAATTTTCATAGAGCTTTCGATTACTATGCATCAAGAAATCCCTACTTTGTTAACACTCATAGTCAATCTAGGTGATTTATAAATGTTTAAGATGCTACTGTTGGCGATTATGTGATTGGCCCACATTTTTTTGACGGTTGAGGTTTTTACACGACGACAGTGCTCCAGTTCTTCCAAAATTGATTTTTTCATCTGGGGATATATAAAAAACCTTGTATACCAGAAGCATCCAACAACGCCTGATCATATGAAAAAAAGAATAGGTGGAGCTTTTAATAATATTGACTTACTAAAATGTTAAGAAATATGGCTCGGCCATTTGAATATCGGTTACAAAATTGCATAGACGTTGAAGGTGGGCATTTTCAACATTTATTTAGACTTATATCTTTAACATCACATTAATTGGTACTTTCATTAAACATTGTTATAGTTTATATATTTTGTTATTTATTTATTGAATGCAAATATTTGTTATTTTATTACACAATACTTATTTGTTAAATTATTTCTACTTATAAAAATTGAATGTATTCCCGGCAAATAAAGAAAACTAAAAATATCTCAGAAATTAATACGTTTGGGCATAGGAGATGCTATATAAAAATGAAAGAGTATCATAAATACAACATTCCTAACAAATAAAATATAGGCTGTATGATGTAAAAAAATGAGAAAATCGTAATTTTTTGTAGTTTAAAGTGCTTATAAAATTGAATGTTTCACTAAACACTTCTTGGCTTAGAATACTGTTGATATAACAATCTAAAAACTGTTACATCAGTTGTACATAGTTTTGATTTATGTTTTGTGTAAGTTATTTATTGAATAAAAATTATCTCGTTATATTATTATATCGACCGTTAAGTACCAATACCTTCTATCTAACGACAAGTAAATTTTACAGGAGAAGCAAAAAACTTATTTAATTTTGCTCTGCCAATCAGAATAATTTAATATATGGACTTTCTACTTTTTTATGTATAAGATTATCGTACCTCACATATTTGATTTTGAAAGAGCTTTTGAAAAAGACAGTTTGTCAGTTAGGAGGTATTGTTTTTCTCTGTTACTTGAAATATATGTGTTTAATGGAAGATAGGAGGTCTTAAATGTAATTAAAAAATGAATTAAACTCAAAAAACTTTATTATTATTATTAATGATATCAACACATTAAGACTTCTGAGATAGTGAGTCATAGAATGTATGACAGTCTTGCGGTAACACAGTTTTCAATTGTTGTAAATGAGAGTACTTCGTAGAACTAATAGGTAGCACTTTGTCATGCAAGGGAGTATAAATCGGTTCAGGAATAATTTTAGGTCTTATGGGCAACTCACTCCACTCATCATCAAAGTTTAGTTTATATTGTATTTTTCCATCTATGGTATACAGTAAAGCCCTCAGATCTGTTACAACAGGATCTCCTACTTTACGACCTGGCCTAATGGAAGTGTATCGCCATGTGTCCTCATTTGCGTAATTTTTAAAAAATTGATAGTCAACCAATTTCACTTCATACGGAAATGGCTTACTTCTTGCTTCCTTAGTAGCAGAAGCATAATCGCTCGGAAGATGAATCTCACGATGCTTCAATTTAGTCTCGATAGCGCTGTGGACCGAGTCACACTCCATTTGAGTGTGACCCGGTTCTAAAAACTTTTGGGTTATAACTATCTGATATTTTACAGAAAAGGCAGATAATGCGTTAGACAAAATGTTATTCCGATTTTGGTATGTGCAGCCATCTGAAAATATTACTATAGGTAACCTGTTGGCGAGACAGTGTTGTGACAAGTAATCTAAAAGGAAGTTAACAAATGTGCTTGCTGTCAAGTCACTGGCAGTTTCGTCAAACCAATAGCATGTTGCATGATGAGTGACCAAATTGTAGACCGTATAGTTGTGACAACTTAACTTCGTTTTGAAGTAGAGGGCACTTGCAGTCAGATAAGGACACACTTTGACAGCTTCAAGATCCATTGTAAGAAGATTAAATTCACCAGCTTGTGCTTTTTCCTTGTCATGTTCTTTCTCGGCTCTTGCTCTTGATTTACGTTGAATATGATCTTTATATTTTTCGTCTGAAATATTTCCTTCTTTATAACTGACACAGATGTCACACATATCCTTTTTTAAGGTATAAATAGAAAGATTTGAATCTTTCAATATCTTGTCAAAAGTATGTCTGCTTGCACTCTCTTCGTTATTATTTGAGCACCATATTTTATAGGAATTATAGAGTTCTGTTTTATTTCGGTAATATGGCTCGATGAATAATTTTCTCGAATTTTTTCTATTATAATGAGAGGGAAGTGTTGGGATATTTTTAAAAAATTCACGTAGCATCTGGATTCTTGTCGCCGTTCCTCTTGGCACAACTCGTTTTCGATTGCTATTGGTGACTTCATTACATGGAAGTGTTTTATGAACTGACTTCTTGACCCAAGATTGTACAGTAAAAGAACCTAGGGAAAATGTATTTAAAAAGGATGTCTTGCAAACTCGCAAATTACCCTCAGCTGTAGGCAAAAAATACTGGAAAGTACCTTCCCGTCTTGTCTCACACCCTACAGTTTTTCTAGCAGTAGTTTGTCGGGAGACTAATCCATTTATATAAATCTTCCTTTGTTCCCAATTTAAGTTTGTCCAAAAATTATTAAATATATCTTGTCGCATCTCCACGGTCAGTTTTTCACAATTCCTGACTTTACTTGTTGTACATTTTTTAGACTTGCATGCTTCACCCAGTTTGCGAGCGCTTCGGGGAGTATTGTGTAACATTTTTCCCTCTTTCGGATTTGTATAACCTAAGTAATCTTTGCCAAGCATTCTTAACTCTTTGTTACGATTTTTTTTCCAAGTCTTACTATCTGGTTTAATTTTTTTTTTTCGTTCTTCATTGATTTCTCCGAAATAAACCTGTCTTGGCACCAGCTCAGAATCCGGCACACTATTTTCTTCAGACACCCTATCTTCGCTCTCAGTCTCCGATGAATCAGACTCTGGGTTATAGGAACTTTCACTGGGTGAAAAATCGTGAGCTGAAGATGTACTTGGAGTCGATGCTCTCTCTGTAATTACATTTTCAGTATGAAGTTCCTCGTTTAACTGTTGGAAGTGGGAGTCTTCTAAATTGTTGGAGGAAAACACATTTTGATAGGAACGATTACTTTCTTGATTGTCAGACAAGGCAAGACTACCAACTTGTTGGCTTGTACTAATAGGAGGAGTAATATTTTCATTTGTCTCCGGAATGTAGGAACTTCCATCTGGTAACAGTACACTGTGGATCAATGTCGTAGTTTCATGAATTAAGTTTACACAGTGTTCGTCTTGGCTCAGATTTTTAGATTGTGATCTTGTGGGCTCTAAACCTTCAGAAATAATAACGCTAGTAGTAGACTCACTTGTGCAGCCATAAGGAATGTTTTCATCAAGTTTCAAAGCCAATCCTAATATTTCAGCTGCCCGTGTTTTCCTACGTCGATCTTGATTGATATTCATCTGTAAAAAAATTTGCATTTAGGTACTACTTTGAGATTTTACTTGAAAATTCAATGCTTTAAACATTGCTTGTTACGTAAATATAACTATTAGGGGATCGAAAATAATCTTTATTATAATTTATCATATAAAAGCAAAATGTTTTGTTTCCAATGTTAGTTAAAACGTACTTTAATATTAATAGCTGCATTTTTCTGTTCTTAAACAGCTTTTCATTATGACAAAATATCCGATATGCCCGTTTTTTGCGCCGCCTATGTACTACGAACACCTTAAGTAATTTTAATTATTTTTGTGGAAAGATCTGCTATCTACATTTCAATTTACTAAAACTCCCTTTGGTGGTTGTGTGTACATTTTTAACTATAACTGTATTATAAGCCTTGAATATGTAACTATCATCTTAACTTAAAATTAATTTATAAGAACTTTAACACACAAAAACATGAGTTAAATTGAGGTTAGGTATTTATTTTTTGTACAAAGTCTTACTTAGGCTGTTAATTTTAGTTGTAAAACACTCCTTACCTTTTGATAACACCAGACACACACGTAAATACAATATTGTACGGCAGAAGAACTAAATAAGATACAAAAAACGAATAATACCGGGAAACTGTTGATAGGCGGTACAACTAACAAACAACAACCACAAATGAGTAGATAGAAGGTATTTCTGCTATTCAGTTAGAAGGTATTTCCGGCATAAAAAACGCTGATTAAGGTAGGATATATTTCCATGATGTTATTTTAAATACTTTGAGAATAGATACAGTTAGGATATTTTGTTAGAAGATGCGTAACAAGCTTTGCAGTTAGATGGCGCGATAAACTTATTTTTGAAAAAAATGTAGATAGGAGGTATTGGTACTTAACGGTCGATATACAAAATTAATTTTTATTTGTATGAATTTTATGATTCTTGTATATTAGGGAAAATTGATAATTCCTTAATATCAAATTTATTGGTACATTTACTGCATATTGTTATGGTTTATATTTTGTGTTAGTTATTTATTGAATAAAAATAATTTTGTTTAATTATCGCTTAATACTAACTTATTTCTACTAGAAAAATTGAATGTATTCTCGATATTTGAAGAAAACTAAAAATATCTCGAAAAGTAATGAGTTTAAGTATAGGGAATGATATATAAAAATGAAAGAGAATAATAAATATAATGTTTTCGAAAAATAAAATATCAATTCATCAATGATTTCAATTAAACTTAGTTTAAAAACTACAGTATATTGCTTATCTCATTATATAAAACAAATTATTATTTATGAATTACTTCTTTATATACATGGTGTTAATCTCATAGGGATTTCGAAATAAAAATGGCCATAACTTGTTAAATACCCTGTACAGTAATACAAAACCGTATATAATATGAACAAGAATTACGAGAGAAATATAAATATGAAAAGATATATAGGGTGTCCCTTTTAAAAAATTATGTTTGATATAGCACGCAGTTATTGATCATCCTGTAGAAATGAACATATTTTCCAAGCCTGGAGAATATCATTGCCTACATTTTTTCTTAATAACTTTTTTCGATGTTCTATACCATTATGGAATTATCGACCGATCCCGCACTAAAAACTCACCCTGTATGTGCTGAGCCACTACAGGGCAGTTGCGTCATTATTGAAATACGCAGCATTTTAGACCTTGTTTTAAATGAATAATGACGCAACTGTAAGTAGGGTTGAAAATGGGAGGGGGGGCTAAATTATGATAGTGAAATTCGGACCAATGTCATAATAAATGTTTAAGAATAGTTTTTTTTGTACAAAAAAAATTTTACGATCAAGTACGCAATTGTAGATAGGATTGAAAATGGAGAGATTAAATTAAGAAAATGAAATTCGAACCAATAGGGATAAAACAAAAGACATAATTGTAAGAATAAACGCCATACCGATGCTCCTGGACGATTACTCCTCATTTAATCCCTATTTTAAATATCTAAAAAATCGTTTTTTTTTTGTTCTCCTGATAAAGTTGGCTTTTTGCAGTTACGTCATTCTTATTCCGAACTGGCGATATATTCTTACTAAACTTTTATTTATGTAGTATTTTAAACAATTTACGTCCAAAGGTGCGTAAACGCAACATTTATTGTTAATTTTTTTTGGCACAGAATAATTTTTCAAATGTTTTCTTTTTATTGAAGTAACATCTCAATAGATTGAGGTATATAGTATCATTTTTTTTAACAAAAATATTACTTTTTAAATATTTTAACATTATTAAAATTTTACATAATTTAATGATTTATGCATGCACATCTTCATACAAAATTTTTTCCGAAACTAATTATAAAGATAATTCATACACTATGCGTCATTAAAAAGAGGCCACCTAAAATTTTTGCCGTTTTTAATTTTTCCGAATCCTACAAGAAATTGACTGTCATTCCATGTAATGTTTAAGAATATGTTCTAAGAACTATCAGAACATATTCTCTAACATTACTCGAAATTACACTCAATTTTTGGTGGATTCGGAAAAATTAAAAAATGCCAAAAATTTTAGGTGGCTGCTTCTTTTTCACGATGCGCAGTGTATTTCGTATGCTATAACTATAAAAATATGTTTAAGGTTTTATTGTTCTAAAACTTATTCATTCGTACTTTAAAAATAAGGCCTATAATTGCATGTTTTTACGAAGGGTGCGTATACGCCATTTTTTTTTTCAAAACCATACTATATTTTTTTCGTTAGGCGTCATTACACTTCATTCACTATTTATAGAATTTCTGTGTACTGTAAACATTATATACTTTCTCACAACATCTTGTACAAAACAAACATACCCTTAATATCCCAGAAGATGTCTCGTTATTACATAATATTTCACAAAAAAACTTCCTAAAATTGGACCTGTATGAAGACTTAGAAATAGTTAAAGAGAAGCAGAGAAGTCCTAATTGTGTCAATCGCCATGTGTCATTTAACCGAGATTTTCAACCCCTACACCGTCAACTTTTTTCATAAACCACATCAGATACAATTTCCTCTTCTTTGCTACACCATTCATGACTACCACATACATATATTTCACTCCCAATTGTCGATAAGCAATATCTTACTTCAACTCTCTAATATTCATTTGTACCTTATCCTCTTACATCCTCATTATTTCACACCAGCTTTAGTTTTCCAAAATTTAGCTCCTACATCACATATACAACCACATCTATCAGAATTGAGTCTCATTCCAGCCACCTGTCTTCTTATCCTCATCTCATAGCTTATAGATTAGATAACTCTTATTTCATAACAACACACTACACATCTTCCATGGTCCAATATCACAACATACTCTGTCAGACTTCTCATACCGTCCTACTCCCCCCCATATTTTACAATCATTTCATTTTTAACCAATTTGATGTCAGGGCTCTGGAGGACTCAGTTTCATCAAGTTTCTTTAGTCTCATTTTCAATCAGATAAAAACAAAACAGTATTTTTACAATTATCATATCACTTTTTCTATCATTATACAATTTATGTTGGGTCGACTACCAAGAAAGTTATCAGTCATTAAACAATTATCATTTAATCAATACTCTTAAAATCGTACACATATGTACACATTACATACTATTTTGTGTTCCTAGTATAAGGCCTTTACCACTATTTGTCTAATTGTATTGACAATTTCATACCACTAATACAACACCTATTGGTATTGTTGACTGCATAACTTCCTGTAACGTAAACATTTCATTTCCCTATTTTGAATACTTAATCAATGCATTATTTTAAGGGAAAAATTTTTCATATTTTGCGAACATCTTTTATTTTTATTATTTGTAAATTTGATACTGTTTTTTACCTTAAAACATTTAAATTAATCTTTAACGTTGTGGCTGAAGTAATATTACAACTACGTTACATTGACAGTTCTTGATGTCATTTTGGGTTGCTCTTGAATTCACTTGTCAGTTGGCCATTGAAATCCAATATGTGAGGTTTTCTCCAAAAAAGTTCCAACCACGTGGGGAGAGTCCTGTGTTGCCCTGGGTAACATCCAGGTTTATCTATAACATCCGATGAATTTTATATAAATATGTAAAATAACTTTATTATTTACATTTAAAGGGTTTTTACCCTATATATTTTGGTGGCTCAGGCATGCAAATTTTGTAAGTATGGCCTCTTGTTCTTGAAAACCTCTGTCAATTTTAACTTTTATCTCATTTAATTAGGTTATACTTAATTTTAGGGCTTTTAAACACTGATGATGGATTCCTTAATCCGAAAACGTCTTGTATTGTGACCCTTATTTAGGGTATTTTAATATATACCTTTTACAAGAAACTTGGTATTTTTGTGATTTATGGTATACAGCCAGCTACAGGAAGTTTATTTTCCTCGTGGATTTTGTTATATAATTTGTTTTCTTTTTAACTTGAATCAGTTTGACACTTTCCTTGTGTTTGTAAACATTCCATATATAAATTATAATAAGGTAAGCTAAATTATTAAATTATTATCATGTGAATGTATATAGTAGTACATGTTTTTTGTTTCTTTTAGTAAATTTCTAAAGATTTAATGGCTTTGTTAGAAGCCGACTCAGATTAAGAAAATTCTGACTCACTTGATGTGGTTTATGTGCCGCCAGATAAAGATGAAGTTTCCGATGTAGAGATATCGACGATAATATTTATTATTTGTGAAGACAGAATAAAAACGGATATT
Organism: Diabrotica virgifera virgifera; assembly: GCF_917563875.1. Lineage (NCBI taxonomy): Eukaryota > Metazoa > Arthropoda > Insecta > Coleoptera > Chrysomelidae > Diabrotica > Diabrotica virgifera. The sequence continues at coordinate 131,315,861 of NC_065446.1, forward strand.
GCAGGTACATATGGTACCTGGCTATCAGACTCTGCCTCAAATTGATAATGTATTGGTCAAATGATGAGGATTGAGAAGTGCAACATTATAGGAGAAAGCATGAACCGACAGATGAAAAATTGGAAATTTTTAAACTTGCGAATGATTCTAAAATTTCCCAACTGGAGTTTCGTTCGAGATTGGTCCTCCACTTTTTAAAATATAGTGGACATGTGGACATGCAAACGATAGTGAAGAAACCGCTGCATGAGTGCCAAAGTCAGTACATGAACGTCCACCTAAATTTGCTTTTTTAAGATGAAACTAACTTCGATAATATTGGCCACACGAAAAGAGACGATAATAGCGCAAGAAAAAAATTTCGGATGTACAAAAGTAATACTATTTATGTATATAAAGAGTGTAGACTGCATCTACATCCCGACTGTTTCAAAAATTTTCATCTTAAACTTTAATTCACATTAAGATACAATATGTTCCTTTATTAAAAATTGTATCCGTATTCGGCCAAAGGTGCGTATACGCACCCATCTACTTTTCCTTTCATGAGAGAAAGAAATTATTTTTCTACGGCCGTGCTAAAAGAGCCACTTTCACGCACGCATTTCGTTTCCGAAAGTTGCACTTTTCCTTACGGCGTGCGTGAAAATAAATTTCCCCGCACGCCGTGCGGGAAAGTAAAATACCTTGTAATATGGCATTATAGTATATTATAATACATGCAATAACTAATATTTAGATATTATTGACTAATTTATTTCAAATTTATCATATTGCGTTTACGTTTTAATGAAATTAGCGCGATTATTTCATTCATAGGAGATTCTGACCAACAGAAACCTACAGAATGCAAATTAAGATGATAATTTTTGCTAATATCCCGTCGTTAAGTATATTACGTCAGATGCCCCTTCGTTGCTACGAAAAAATACATTCAGTGACGTTAATGACAATTAATGTTTTAAAAGTTATAAAAGTGATGACTTTCAACCGTAAAATATTTTATATCAACTGTGTGTTTAACAATATTAATCTGTACTTACATAAATAAATTAGAATAAAATTTTGGTTTTGAACAGTTTTATTCATGAAACAATCTCAACAAATTGCTCTCGATCTCTAAAATTAATATATAATTTTCGCCCTCGTGACACTTTGACATAATTTCACTCGCCTTCGGCTCGTGAAATTAAAACTGTCAAAGTGTCACTCGGGAAAAATTCAATAATTTTAGAGCTCTTGTCCAATTACTACTGATAATTCGATGAAATAAAATTACGTTGACATAATATTTAAAAGTTAGATCAGTAGACAATTACAATGGTTTTGAATCGTCGTCATGGTAACCAATATTGTCGTCGTGGTAATCCGTTATATTGAAAGTTTGGTTTTGATAACCTTAGGAAAATAACTATTTTGATTGTAAAATAGTCTTAACTTATGTGTTTTTGATCCAATCTAATAAATAAATTGTGAAATTTCTCTTTATTTATTGTCTCGGACGTTAATGGGTTAATATTGCATCTTATATGCTAAGTTTCTTGTATAAATGTTTTAATTATTAATATGAAGAAGGAATCAGATCAAACATCCCAGGCAAATAAACCCATGTGTGTGTAGCGAATTGGGAATTACTACGCTAGACCGCAGCGCAGCGGTGCGAAATACTCTTGATTCTCAATAATTTTAGTTAACTAATAAAAATAAGACTCGCCGTGACCAATTTTAATTAGCTACCAGTTTAGGGAGAATTAAACACTCCTAAAGGTTTTTATCGCCTTTTATTCTCAAGTCGAAATATACAGAGAAAACAACTAATTTAAGCATGAAGTAATAGAAGAAGAAATTAAACAGTTTTTGGTTAGTGTGAGTCAATACATTTAGTCGAAATTAACATCAAAACGAGAAAGATTTTGTTTGGGATAATTGCAATGATATGACGGTGCTTTAAGACGTATTTTATATTGACAAGCCGGTTGTATTGAGTAAACGCGATTATTTCAAATATATTTCGTTTGTAAGAACAAGTAAATTTTGGTCGTATTATTAAAAAAAACACTGTTGCATTTCGTCAACTTATCACATCTATAATTTAGTTGTCTATTTTATTAATTAAAACTGTTAAGCATCACACGGACTTTTATTACGAGTATCTTTAATGAATTCTATATTTGTATCATATACATGCGGTATATTTCATAATTTTTATGAGGATTCTGTATTTTAATGACAATGGTTGATATTTATCAAAATAATCAATGAATGTGAATGTGAATGAATATGAAATTATTTACATCGATTTATTAAATAATGAAATCTACAACCAAATTCTTCAATATGAAAAAAACATTTAAAACAATTTTAGTTTATGTTTTGCTTTTACTCCGACATAATGGCAGTATTATAATATTTTTAACACAACTATTACATAAACGATGTGGAATTAATATAATATTTGCAAAATGTTGCATTAATTGAACAATTGCACAATGTAAATGTACAATTCGAAATTGTTGATTTTATGTGTAGTCAGATAAAAAAAGGACGGGTACAAATTATAAACCATGATTTTTTCTGCAGTAAATATAAGAAGATTTTATCCCGTCTGCATCGGTCCATTTTTTAAGGATTACGATTACCCTGTATAACTTTACCTTATACAGGGTGTTTCATTGGGAAACGGAAATACTTTAATGGTGAATAGAAGTCACTGAGGCGGTTCTAGACATACTAAATTTATTGCCTCACCGATTTTTATAACGGAGTTACAGGGTTTTTATCGATTTTGCTTATTTCTTTCTGACCCATAACTTTCCAACCACCTTGTATATGTTTTTGATATTTGGTACACATATTTGTCTAATTTACAACCGAAACCATCTCACTGCTAATAACTATAAAACTCCAGGTCCGAACTAAAAAAAAAATTATAAATCCATTGTGACCTTGAATCAACACCCTGTATATTGAAATTTTCAAAATTCGTTAGCATCTAAAAAGAACACAAAACACTAAGATTATTTGTTTACTTAAATTCTTTGGCCAGACAATTTAATGACTTTAACGTTAAAATTATATTGAAATTTTTAACAACTCTGAGATAAAAAGCAGGTATTAGGTATTAACTTTTAGTAATAAATTATTAAAGTAAAGCTAAGGACACATTATTAACACGTGTCGTGTTAACACATGTCAACACGGCACGTCAAAATGCGACATATCAGATAGGCCTTACACATATCTGTGTTGCAAAACGTGTGTTATGCTGACATTTTGATGTTCTTAAACTAGTGAAATAGGACATACAATATAATGGAGCACCTACAAGAAGCGATGGATTGGTTAGATGAAGAAGAGGAAATGGTAGCTGTTTCTGCGGCATTGCTTATGCTACGATATGAATGCTGAGAGTACTGGGTTCATCCAATAAACGAACCTAGACACGAATTTGGTGAATATCATGTTCTGCTAATAATAATTGTTCTTCCATATTTAAACGTATACAATGTACTTATAAAATATGTAAACAAAACTCCCAGCGCTGTCTTGATGTTTTAACATACTTTAACACTCTGACGAAAATCTAACCACGTTAGATATTGAAAACATGCGTTAAGACGTGTTAAAGCGTGTTGTCGGTTTCTGACGGCACATCACAATAATATGTGTAAATGTATTTAAAATAACGTAATAGATATTTCTATGACACGTATTAATGCGTGTTAACACGACACGTGTTAATAATATGTCCATAGCTTTAAACTTTTAATAATAAATTATTAAAGTTTATGAACAAATACTCATTTTAAAAATAATCAATAGTTATTTACTATATTCGAACGACCAATTTACTAATCACAAGAAAAATCCATGTCCGAATTAACAAAAAAACATAAAGTAATTGTGACCTTGCAACAACACCCTATAGAGTGTGTCTGCGAACCATATGGGAAACTTGTAACCATATGGGAAACTTTTTTATTATCAATTTTACGAAAACAAGAAGTTCTTCATAAAGTGCTCTGCAAGGTCTAACTAAAACCTAAGATTCAATCATCAGATATCAAATTTTATCAACAATATACGAGGTATGTCAAAAAATATGAATTTAGCTAAAGAGGAAAGTACCTTTATATTTCACAATATCGACAATCGTTATTAAGAAAAGTTATTTGGAATTAAAAATTATGTTATAATATGCAATTACATTCTTCTAATTGAAAAAAATTTATGCAAATTATTAAAATTTTATGAACATCATTTTTATGACGATAACTGCGTTATTATTAATTTTACGAAAAAGGTTATTCTTTATAAAAATGTCTGCATTGTCTAATAACTGAGACGCAATTATAAGATATCAACTTTTGTCAATTTTATACCAGGTATGTCAAAACATGAATTTTGCTCAAGAGTAAAGAACCTTTAAGTTGTCAATTAGAAGGATGTAACTGCATATTGAAACACAGTTTTAAATTCCGAACAAGCTTTTATAATAACAATGTTCAATGTTGTGAAAAATAAAGGTACTTTGCTCTTGAGCGAAATTCATATTTTTTGACATACCTGTCAAAAAAACTTGTCGTACAAAATTGATAAAATTTTATATCTTATAATTGGATCATAGTTGCTAGACGATGTAGACCTTTTTATAAAGAATAATTTTTTCCGTAAAATTAATAATAAATGAGTCATCGTAATAGAAATGATGTTGGGTATCTGTAATTTGAAAAAAATTTTTTTTTTCAATTAGAAAAATGTAATTGCATGTTATAACGTAATTTTTAATTCCAAATAACTTAATAACAGTTGTCGATATTGTGAAATATAAAGGTACTTTCCTCTTGAGCGAAATTCATACTTTTTGACATACCTCGTATGCTGATAAAATTTGATATCTGATGATTGAATCTTAGAATTGATAATAAAACAGTTTCCCATATGATTTCAAGATAAACTTTATATTGAAATTTTCGAAATCCGTCAGCATATCTGAAAAGAGCACAAAAAACTGAGTTTATAGGTTTGTCATGTACAGTGGAACCCCGATAAGTCGGCCCCCGATAACCCGGAACTCCGGCTAACCCGGACCGATTTTTATCAGACAAACATTTCAACAATAAAAATGTATTGCTGTTACAAAATCTCGTAAACCTAATTCATTCATTTGGTGACGTCAATATACGAACGAAACGATTGATGAATCCGACATTACTGAAAATATCAGGGCAATCAGGGTGCAGATGGGACCCTGTCGCGCAATTCGCAGCAAATAAAATAGTCGTATGTTTTTGGCTTCATTTTATTTCGTTTATACATACGCATTTTCAAGGTTCACGAGGTTTTGTACCAACTCTATGTAATATAATATTTGAGAGATAATGGAACCGGATTGAACTACATATAACATAGTAAAAATGACTCATGGTACACCACATTCATTGTCGAAAACAACATGCACCTGTATTATCCTTTATTTTTTTGAAACTGTCTGTGTTAGCATTGTTTAGAAAAGACTATTAAAATTCTTTTTTTAACAATGGTCTTAGTCATCACTTTTATTAAATAACATAACATCAGAGACGGTATTATGTGTAGTAAAGTCGTATTATTGTTCGCTTCCGTTTTGTAATCGTTCGTAAATTTATTCAGATTTTGTGTTTGTGTGTCTTTTGTCTAAGGGCAACAAAACGTAAAAATGTTGTAGTGACAATGGAAAAGAAACTAGAAGCATTAAGTAGAATTGATAAAGGTGAATCTTGCAGCATTATATTATGGTGTCGGTACATCTACAGTATCGGATTGGAAGAAAAATAGAACTAAAATCGAAGAATTTTTTTTTTCAAAATGATAACAAAAGACAGTTTAATCGGTGCAAAGCTAATAAAGCTAAGAATGAGACTTTTGACGACGCTTTGTATGTGTGGTTTTGTGTGGAATGCGAACGTGGTTTACCAGTGTCTGTGTGACAATTATAACGGAGTTTATCTGTAAGCATACCATATTTTATTAATTTTTACCATTTTCTCCGGCTAACCCGGATTTTCGATAACCCGGATCGGCCGCGGTCCCAATTAATCCGAGTTAACGGGGTTCCACTGTATTGTGTCTTTCCAAAATTAATGTTTAAAACAACTTTCTCACAGGCGGCATCTAACTCAGTAAGCAGAGTTCTAATCTCTTTTAAGTTGTCTGTTATAAGAACTATGTCGTCTGCGAATCGTAGGTGGGAGAACTTTTTGCCGTCGACATTTATTCCTACTCCAATTGTTTGAAAGCATGTTTGTAAGTAAAATAATACACTAGATTTATTGAGTAAGATTTTCAACATGAGAATCTCGGCAAAAAAGAAGAAGGATATTTTTTAATAATATTTATAATTTAATAATATTAGTCTGCCTTATTAGGTAAACTGCATCTGTTCCAGATCATTCTAATCATCCAGAATCCCCCTACTACAGTATATTTGTAAGTAAAAATTATTTACTTCTATAAATTCCACCTACGCCATACTAACAACGTCTTGAGGCCCCACGTCCCTCCATTTTTAAATCCCATCTAATATTTCCACCTTAATATATTCTGCAAGGCTCCAGAAAAGGGATTTGGATTAATGTATCGTGGCACGGCTGAGAAATTGGGCTGTTTCCTGAAAAAAGTATATAAATATTTACATTACCCTGACGGGCTTCTTCCACAGGAAAAAGTAATCCTTTATGCTTATCGTTTAGCAGAGCCCTCTTCTCGACCAAGATGAATATATTTGGGGTGATTTAACAAGAGGACAATGTAGACTTTAATTGGGGAAGAGGTAGCAAGGGAGAATTAATTTTTGTAAAGCGTGGTTTTACATCATGATATTATTACTTTTACTTTTAAATCAAGAAATATGCTGGAGTGCTGGAGAAATATATAGAGGGTAGAGATATTTGATATTTGAATTAATTTTAAAACGGCGGAGAAAAAATAAGAGCAGGTCAATAACGATGTAATCTATTTTCCGTACCATTGCGTTAGATTTTTCAGCCGTGGGGTGCTTCTTCTACCAATACCACGTTTACCTTGGATCTTTTCCTTAATGATTAAATTATGTAAGTGATGATATTTTTCAGGATGTTTCATAATGTGGCCGAAGTATTCTAGCTTGCGTCTATTGATTAGTTGTGTTTTTTGATTCAGCTATCTAAGGACTTCCTCATTTCTAGCTCTATCGGCCTAGCTTATTTTTAGTAGTCATCTGTATACCCACATTTCAAAGGATTTAGACTACAGGCCCATGTAAAAAAATGGATGGGTCATATGAACCATCAGGTGATGTTTACAGGACGATATAAGAGCATAAAATAATAAGATTCAGCAGTATGCCGTCACTTGTAAGCTGTCCAACTGAATGCTGGTGAGAATTCAAAAGTGCAGGTAGAGTGAGTACATTTTGGTCATATATTTTTGTACGGCATTTTTACCATCGATAGATCTATGAAAAAAAATAAGAAAGCGTGCAGTGCCGTAAAAAAATGGTGCGATACAAAGTTAGTAAATTTTTTTGATTTTCTGACAATTTCCAGGGTAAATTTGGTCATTTCATTCTGTACGGCTTCAGTTTCATACTGTTTCAATACAGCTTCTAATCCATTATTCCGCAACGCCGTACAAAAATCATGCGGCAAGGGGAAAAGTCGAGGGTTGCAATCCCCTCTCTTTCCGTGGTCCGGGGGGTGATTAGAAAAATTACGGCTTCGATTCCACAACATTATCTAGCACTTAAAAGTACTACTAAAAATAATGCCGTCAAAAAATTATGGTTCATTTAAATGTATATTAATAATTACCTTAATTTCATGGTGTACTTAATTTATAAAGCTGTAAAATCATTTGACTCTGTTCGGCAAGTTTTTTTATCTGCTCTATGTCATACATATACAGTGCGTCCATAAAGTAAAGCATAAATTCATTATTTCGTAAGCCGCCAACTTTAAGGAAAAATCCCGAAACAGGTCGATTTTTATTTTTAAATTCCGATGTTTTGGCATATATATCATACTAGCGACGTCATCCATCTGGGCGTGATGATGTAATCGATGATTTTTTTAAATGAGAATTGGGGTCATGTGTAGCTCATTTGAAAGGGTATTTAATTCTCTATTCACTAATATAACCATTAACATCATTATTTATACAAGGTGTTCAAAAACATTTTTAATTAAAATAATTGAGACAAAAAGAAGAATATATGTAATTTTTTAATTCAAAATACGTTTTGCTGTTGTCAGAAAACAGGAAAAAATGTTTATTTGATAAATAAACATGGTTTTTCGCTTAAATTCAAAGTTAAAGCTGCCAACCACCTGTCTCTTGGCAGTTTGAACATTTCGTTTAAGCGAAAATCAATGTTTATTTGTGAAATAAAATTTTTTCCTGTTTGCTGACAGTAGTAAAATGTATTTTGAATTAAAATAAATTACATTATATTCTTCTTTTTGTCTCACTTATTTTAATTAAGCGATAGGGAAAAAGATGATGCAAAGGTAAACAAGGATGAAAATAGGAAGAAGGGGAAAGCTAGATTACAGGAAAAAGGAGAGATAAAAATGGGAACATGGAATGTGAGAAGCATCAATGGAAAAGAGGAAGAACTGGTAGAAGATATGATAAGACAAAAAATAGAAATACTAGGAATAACAGAAACGAAGATGAAAGGAAAAAGTCTCAAGAAAATACACAAAGGATATTGGTTACTTTGGGTAGGAGCGGATACAAAAGAGAAAGCAAAAGAAGGAGTCGGGATAATAATTGCACTGAATTGACTACAACACGTTATAGAAGAAACATATGTTAACCAGAGAATATTATCGGTGAAAATGAAACTGATGGACGAAGAAATATGGACAATAATAACAGCCTACGGAGTAAACGAAGATGCAAGAAAGGAAGAGAAAGATAAATTTTTCGAGGAGCTCCAAATGCAAATTGATAATGGGGAAGAAAACATAATTAGAGGAGTGCATGGGAAAAGAAGGAGAAGAAATGCTAAACAGAAATGGTGAAAGAATAATAGAAATATGTATGGAGAACAAACTAGTTATAACAAATATAAAATTTAAACATAAAGAAGTACACACATACACGAGAGTACAAGACAGCAGAAACGAAAATCAATCATAGATTACTTTTTGGTAAGCAGCAACAAATGGAAAAGAGTACAGGAAAAAAGTGAAAAGAGTCTCAGAGATTGGCAGTGACCACCATCTAGTAATAATGAGAATGAGAACAACAGAGTAAAAAGAAGAAAAGAGAAGAAAGGTAGTAAACGAAAAAATAAAAAGTTACAAATTAAAAGAGGAAAGACTTACTTTTTTTTACTTAGTCCTAAGCCTTTCTACCTTTAGGTGTAAGGCTGGTGGAGTTGAGTTTGGCATTGTAGTCTCCATGCTTTCCGATCTTGCGCTAGGTTTCTTGCACTTTCCAATGTCAATCCCTTCTTCTCGACTTCTTTCCTGATTTCATCTACCCACATAACTCTTGGTCTCCCTCTTTTGTTTTTCCCCTGCACTCTCGTTTCGAACACTCGTTTTGTTAGCCTCTCGTTCGACATTCTACACACGTGCCCGAACCATCTAAGTTGTCCTTCTACTATTTTTTCATTGATTGGTTCTAGTTTTAGGTTTTGTCTAATTGTTTCGTTTCGTATTTTGTCTGTCCTTTTTCTGTTTGCTATTTTCCTCAGGAACCTCATTTCCATAGCATTGACTCTGGATTTTTGTCTCCCCGTCAATGTCCATGTCTCGCTGCTATACATGATTGTTGGTCTAACTACTGATTTAACGACTGCCGTTTTTACTTTTTCCGGTATCCCTTTTTTCCCAAAAAATGTTGTTTTCATAGTGTTAAATAAGCTTCCTGTTCGTCCCATTCTCTCGTTTATTTCCATGTCTTGTTTACCATTTGATTCGATTATTACTCCTAGGTATTTAAAATATTCCACTTGCTCTAGTTGTTTCCCGTCTAATTCTATTGCGTGTGTCTTCCTCGTATTTGAAATTATCATTGTTTTTGTTTTCTCTGTATTAATTTTCATATTTATGTTTGATAGTTCTTCTTCTAGGATTTCAAGATTGTTCTGTAAGTCTTCTCTGTTTTCTGCTATCAATACCATGTCGTCTGCAAATAGTAGCTCCGATAGTTGAGTCTGTTTCATTTGCCAGTATCCTAATGTTAGTTTTCTCATTCTTCTCTTGGCTTTCTTTATCGCTTCATCCAGTACCACTGAGAATAGCAGTGGACTCAGCACGCATCCCTGTTTGACGCCTTGACTTGTAGAAAATTCTCTGGATTCCTCGTTATTGGTTCTTACTGTATTTGTATTATTTTTGTACATATCCTTTATTACTTCTATTATGTGTCTGTCGACTCCCCTTTCTGTTAGTGTCTTCCAAACGTCCTTTCTTCGGATTCTGTCAAACGCCTTTTCCAGGTCAATGAAGCACATATGTATCTCTCTATTTTTCTTGATTACCTTCTCACTTACTTGTCTTAATGTGAATATTAGGTCTTGCGTGCTTCTGTCCTTCCTGAATCCACACTGTGTGTCTTCCATAGTTGTTTCTATTTGTGTTTTTATTCTTGTCTCTAGTATTCTTGCTAATACCTTCCCAGGGATACTTGATATGGTGATACCTCGGTAATTATTACAGTTTCTCTTGTCTCCCTTTTTGTGTATTGGTAATATAATGTCTTTCTTCCAGTCCTTTGGTAATTCTGCTCTATTTATGATATCATTCATTAGTTCTTTCATGCTATCCATTCCCTCTGTCCCCATGAATTTTATCATTTCCGGGGTGATATGATCCTTGCCTGGTGCTTTGCCCAGTTTTACTCTTTCTATTGCTTTCTCTAATTCCTCTCTTGTTATGGATTCCACTTGTTGTTCTTCATTCCTTTCTTGTATCTCCCCTATGTTGTCCTTGTCTACATGAGTTAGCTCTTTGAAATGTTCTCTCCATCTTTCCATTATTTGTTTTTCTTCTGTTAGTACGTTTCCATTCTTGTCTTTTATATTCGGCATCGTGTGCTCTTTCTTTTGTCTGAGTTGTTTTAATGCGCCGTAGAAGAGTTTTTGGTTTTCCCTATAATTTTTTGTCATTTTTTGTCCAAATATCTCCCATGACCTTTCCTTTCCTGCTTTCACCGCTATTTTAACCTCTTTCCTTTTTTCTTTATATGCTTCGTAATCTTCCGGGTGTTTTGTGCTTAGGTATCTTTTCCATTTGTCTTTTTTGTTCTTTATTTTCTCTCGTATTTCTTCCGTCCACCATTCTGTTCTCCTCATGTTAGTGTTTGCTATTTTTGCTTTCCCGCAAGTTTCCTCAGCTGCTTTGATTATGCTGGTTTTTAGATATTCCCATTTTTTTTCTATATTTGTATTTTTTGCCCTACCTTTCAAAGTATTATCTAAGTTTTCTTGGAATTTCTTCTTATATATTTCCTCTTTTAATTTGTAACTTTTTATTTTTTCATTTACTACCTTTCTTCTCTTTTCTTCTTTTTCCTCTGTTGTTCTCATTCTCATTATTACTAGATGGTGGTCACTGCCAATCTCCGAGCCTCTTTTCACTTTCGTATCCTGTACTCTTTTCCATTTGTTGCTGCTTACCAAAAAGTAATCTATGATTGATTTTTCGTTTCTGCTGTCTTGTACTCTCGTGTATTTGTGTACTTCTTTATGTTTAAATTTTGTATTTGTTATAACTAGTTTATTCTCCATACATATTTCTATTATTCTTTCACCATTTCTGTTTAGCATTTCTTCTCCTTCTTTTCCCATGCACTCCTCTATTCCGCTGTTGTTGTTTCCGACTCTACCGTTTAGATCTCCCATTACAATTATGTTTTCTTCCCCATTATCAATTTGCATTTGGAGCTCCTCGAAAAATTTATCTTTCTCTTCCTTTCTTGCATCTTCATTTACTCCGTAGGCTGTTATTATTGTCCATATTTCTTCGTCCATCAGTTTAATTTTCACCGATAATATTCTCTGGTTAACATATGTTTCTTCTATAACGTGTTGTAGTCTATTCGGTGCAATTATTATCCCGACTCCTTCTTTTGCTCTCTCTTTTGTATCCGCTCCTACCCAAAGTAACCAATATCCTTTGTGTATTTTCTTAAGACCTTTTCCTTTCATCTTCGTTTCTGTTATTCCTAGTATTTCTATTTTTTGTCTTATCATATCTTCTACCAGTTCTTCCTCTTTTCCATTGATGCTTCTCACATTCCATGTTCCCATTTTTATCTCTCCTTTTTTCTGCAATCTAGCTTTCCCCTTTTTCCTATTTTCATCCTTGTTTACCTTTGCATCATCTTTTTCCCTATCGCTTTTCCCATTCATTGCCTTGGTTGTCATTGTTGTGGGTCCGGTCTCATTATTTTCTTTTAGTTTTTTGAAGTCCCTTCCCCGATATTTCTGTGAGTTAGTATAAGTTTCTCTTTATTATGGTCCCATTTCCACTCCTTTCCATTAATCTCCAGTTTCATATATCCTATCTTCGTAGTATTACCTTTGTCTTTTTCTTCTTTTGCCATTTTCCTAATTTTTGCTTGTATTTCCCTTTCCTTTCTTGTTAAGTCTGATTCTATATACACCTTTTGTCCCTGTAGATTTTTCAGTTTTCCTTTGTTTTTTAGTACACTCATCTTATCCGTTAGGTTTTCCATTTCTGCTACAAAGATTTGGTCGCCGATCTTCACCGCTCCTCTCAGTCTGACCTCTAATTTCAGATTTCTTCCTATGAAGTGTTCTACTGACTCCTTTACAGGCTTTCCGTCGGTAGCATCTAGTGTTAGGCCTTTTAATACTATATTATTTCTCCGTCTATCTTTTTCCAATTGTTCTATTCTATTGTTTGCCATTTTTAAACCTTCTTCCAATTTTTCGTTTTTTTCTTTCAGCTCCTTAATATATTCCATCGTTTCTTTTTGGTCTTTCCGTATGGTTCTTATTTCTGCCATCATTTCATCATTTTTCCACATAACTTCCCGCATCATTTTTATCATCTCTTCATTTGTGTCGTTGCTTTTATTCGGTGTTCGTCTCGTCAGGTTACTCTTTTCAAAATATAATTTATCTTCTTTATATTTTTTCTTCTTAGATTCTTCGTCGCCACTATCAGATAGTTCTTCATTCTTTCTATAGGTTTCCTTTCGGATTGTTCCTGTTCCGCCACTGGCCATTTTAAATTAAATGTTAACCTCAGCACTAATATAAATATTATTATTATACACTTAGAAGTTTATTTTTATTTCGCACAAGAACGCTTTTTAAGTTTAACGATTATCGATAACGATAGGTCTTTTAAAAAACCGGTGTTTTTATTGTGATAGGTTTCGAATTCGAAATTACCTTATCGCCAATACACCTGCCACACGACCTCTCGCCTCGCTTGCCAAACTCGAACTCCAAGAGGAAAGACATAAGAAGAAATTCCAAGAAAAATTAGATAATACTTTTAAAGGTGGGGCAAAAAAATACAAATATAGAAAAAAATGGGAATATCTAAAAACCAGAATAATCAAACCAGCTGAGGAAACTTGCGGGAAAGCAAAAATAGCAAATACTAACATGAGGAGAACAGAATGGTGGACGGAAGAAATACGAGAGAAAATAAAGAACAAAAAAGACAAATGGAAGAGATACCTAAGCACAAAACACCCGGAAGATTACGAAGCATATAAAGAAAAAAGGAAAGAGGTTAAAATAGTAGTGAAAGCAGGAAAGGAAAGGTCATGGGAGAGATTTGGACAAAAAATGACAAAAAATTATAGGGAAAACCAAAAACTCTTCTACGGTGCATTAAAACAACTCAGACAAAAGAAAGATCTTCTTCTCTTCTTTGAGTGCCTCTCCTATCGGAGATTGGATATCATTAGGGCGATTCTAATTTTATTTACTGCTGTTTTGAAAGATCATATTATGCCAAATATAAAAGACAAGAATGGAAACGTACTAACAGAAGAAAAACAAATAATGGAAACATAGAAAGAACATTTCAAAGAACTCATGTAGACAAGGACAACATAGGGGAGATACAAGAAAGGAATGTAGAACAACAAGTGGAATCCATAACAAGAGAGGAATTAGATAAAGCAATAGAAAGAGTAAAACTGGGCAAAGCACCAGGCAAGGATCATATCACCCCGGAAATGATAAAATTCATGGGGACAGAGATGGCATGAAAGAACTAATGAATGATATCATAAATAGAGCAGAATTACCAAAGGACTGGAAGAAAGACATTATATTACCAATACACAAAAAGGGAGACAAGAGAAACTGTAATAATTAACGAGGTATCACTATATCAAGTATCCTGGGGAAGGTATTCGCAAGAATAATAGAGACAAGAATAAAAACCCAAATAGAAACAACTATGGAAGACACACAGTGTGGATTCAGGAAGGACAGAAGCACGCAAGACCTAATATTCACATTAAGACAAGTAAGTGAGAAGTTAATCAAGAAGAATAGAGAGATACATATGTGCTTCATTGACCTGGAAAAGGCGTTTGACAGAATCCGAAGAAAGGACGTTTGGAAGACACTAAAAGAAAGGGGAGTCGACAGACACATAATAGAAGTAATAAAGGATATGTTCAAAAATAATACAAATACAGTAAGAACCAATAACGAGGAATCCAGAGAATTTACTACAAGTCAAGGCGTCAAACAGGGATGCGTGCTGAGTCCACTGCTATTCTCAGTGGTACTGGATGAAGCGATAAAGAAAGCCAAGAGAAGAATGAGAAAACTAACATTAGGATACTGGCAAATGAAACAGACTCAACTATCGCAGCTACTATTTGCAGACGACATGGTATTGATAGCAAAAAACAGAGAAGACCTACAGAACAATCTTGATATCCTAGAAGAAGAACTATCAAACATAAATATGAAAATTAATACAGAGGAAACAAAAACAATGATAATTTCAAATACGAGGAAGACACACGCAATAGAATTAGACGGGAAACAACTAGAGCAAGTGGAATATTTTAAATACCTAGGAGTAATAATCGAATCAAATGGTAAACAAGACATGGAAATAAACGAGAGAATGGGACGAACAGGAAGCTTCTTTAACACTATGAAAACAACATTTTTTGGGAAAAAAGAGATACCGGAAAAAGTAAAAACGTCAGTCGTTAAATCAGTAGTTAGACCAACAATCATGTATAGCAGCGAGACATGGACATTGACGGGGAGACAAAAATCCAGAGTCAATGCTATGGAAATGAGGTTCCTGAGGAAAATAGCAAACAGAAAGAGGACAGACAAAATACGAAACGAAACAATTAGACAAAACCTAAAACTAGAACCAATCAATGAAAAAATAGTAGAAGGACAACTTAGATGGTTCGGGCACGTGTGTAGAATGTCGAACGAGAGGCTAACAAAACGAGTGTTCGAAACGAGAGTGCATGGGAAAAACAAAAGAGGGAGACCAAGAGTTATGTGGGTAGATGAAATCAGGAAAGAAATCGAGAAGAAGGGATTGACATTGGAAAGTGCAAGAAACCTAACGCAAGATCGGAAAGCATGGAGACTATAATGCCAAACTCAACTCCACCAGCCTTACACCTAAAGGTAGAAAGGCTTAGGACTAAATAAGTATGTATTTTAATTAAAAAAATGTTTTTTGAACACCCTGTATAAATAATTATGTTAATGTTGATACTGTTGGATAGAGAATTAAATACTCTTTCAATTGAGCTATCATATGACACCTATTCTCATTTAAAAAATCATCGATTACGTCATCACGCCCAGATGGATGACGTCACTAGTATTATATATATGCCAAAAAATCGTAATTTAAAAATAAAAATCGACCTGTTTCGGTATTTTTCCTTAAAGTCGCCGGTTTATGAAATAACGAATTTATGCGTTACTTTATGGACGCACTGTATGTATAAGTTTTTAGTTTGTGAAAACTGTCATTATAGATAGCAGTGCGTAAATGATTTAAAGTGTGCGTGAAGTAACAATGTATTTTAAATGGGATTTACTTTTTCGCACTGTTTGTAACTTTCGAGTTGTCGTGGTGACAATCCTTAACTTTCGCGTTTTCATGGTGATGACAATATGAGCAATGAATTACAACAAAAGTTTTGACAGTTTTGTGGTTTGAAAGTATGTAGTTAGAATTTTTAAATGTCAAAGTTCTAAAAATTGTAGGTTAGAAATAAATTCTAGTAACAAAGAGTTACAGCATTTTCTATTTGTTTATCGTAGATAAAATATTGTATGAAACTGTGCGTGAAGTAGTTTTTGCGAACTTACGCGATTTATAGCACTCGCTCCGTTGTCGCTCGTGCTCTAAAAATCGCGTGCGTTCGCAAAAAGCATACTTCACGAACTGTTTCATAAATAACTAGTTTAACATGGTATTGTAAAATACAATTGTTATAAATATAGTGTTGCCGTTCAAAAAAACTGTTCTAAAAAAAATTGAAGGCACTCGTGGGAGTCCCGACAGAAGTGAAAACTTCTTATATTAAATAAATAACGAGCTCAATGCTTTTTCGCCATCCAAAAAGAGGTGCTATACATATATCATACACGCGATGCGTATGCCTATGCTATTTATGTATCCATACACGTAATTTATATACGTACAAAATTTATTTCAGCGAAGTGATGACGGTCGCAAATTCAATATTTTTCCCCATCCAAGATATGCACAACGTCCCTAAAGAAATTTTCAATTCAAAAATTTATTTCGTCGAAGCGATGACGTTCCCTAATTTAATACTTTTCCCCCATCCAAAAAGTGCACAACGTCCCTCAAGAAGTTTTCACTTCAAATATTTGTTTCGGCGAAGCCACAGTATATAGAGGTTCCATATGGAACCTCTTTATACGTGGCGAAGCGATGATGGACGCGATGATGGTCGCTAATTTAGTAATTTTTCCCCATCCAAAAAGTGCACAACGTCCCTTAAGGAGTTTTCACTTCAAATATTTATTTCGTCGAAGCGATGACGGTCGCTAATTCAATACTTTTTTCCCATCTGAAAAGTACACGACGACCCTAAAGAAATTTTCACTCCAAAAATGTATTTCGTCGAAGCGACGACAGTCGCTAATTTAATATTTTTCCCCATCCAAAAAGTGCACAACGTCCCTCAAGAAGTTTTTACTTCAAAAATTTATTTCTTAGAAGCGATGACGGTCGCCAATTTAATACTTGTTCCCATCCAAAAAGTGCACAACGTCCCTAAAGAAATTTTCAATTCAAAAATTGATTTCGTCGAAGCGATGACGTTGCTAATTTAATACTTTTTCCCCATCCAAAAAGTGCACAACGTCCCTCAAGAAGTTTTCACTTCAAAAGTTTATTTCGTCAAAGCGATGACGGTCGCTTATTTAATAATTTTTCCCCATCCAAAAAGTGCACAATGTCTGCCAAGAAGTTTTCACTTCAAATATTTATTTCGTCGAAGCGATGATGGCCGCGATGACGGTCGCTAATTTAATTCTTTTTCCCATCCAAAAAGTGCACTACGTCCCTCAAGAAGTTTTTACTTCAAATATTTATTTTGTCGAAGCGATAACGGTCGCTAATTTAATACTTTTTCCCCATCCAAAAAGTGCACAACGTCCCTCAAGCAGTTTTTACTTCAAATATTTATTTCGTCGAAGCGATGACGGTCGCTAATTTAATACTTTTTCCCATCCAAAAGGTGCACAACGTCCCTAAAGAAGTTTTCACTTCAAAAATCAATTTCATCGAAGCGATGACGGTCGCTAATTTAATACTTTTTTCCGATCTGAAAAGTACACGACGTCCCTAAAGAAATTTTCACTTCAAAAATTTATTTCGTCGAAGTGACGACAGTCGCTAATTTAATATTTTTCCCCATCCAAAAACTGCACAACGTCCCTCAAGAAGTTTTCACTTCAAAAATTTATTTCTTCGAAGCGATGACGGTCTCCAATTTAATACATTTTTCCATCCAAAAAATGCGCAACGCCCCTAAAGAAGTTTTCACTTCAATAAATATACATACAAAGTTTATTTCGTCGAAGAGATGACGGTCGCGAAATAAATTCTTTTTCTCCATCCAAAAATAAGTTTTACATTTATTTTAAATTTAAATACTTCTATACAATATGTATACATGCACATAATATAGATACATACAAAATTTATTTCGCCGAAGAGATAACGGTCGCGATGACGGTCGCGAAATAAATCCTTTTTCCCCAGCCTAAAATAGGTTTTACCTTTATTTTAAATTTAAATACTTCTATACAATTTACATATACATACAAATAATATATAGCATAAGCAATGACGGTCGCAGTGACGGTCGCGATGAAGGTCGCGAATTCAATGCTTTTCCTCTATCCAAAAATCGCACAACGTCCCTAAAGAAGTTTTCACTTCAAAAATTATAAATAAATACACAAACTGATATTTTTTAAAATATTGCAATAGTTTAAATATCCATAGATTAATAACATATAGCAATTTTCTACATTTTCGCTTGCTTTAAATAGTATTAAGGTAAATAAATTAGGAAAAAATTATGCCGTACATTTTAAGGGTGTAGTACTTTATGTTGACTGTTTTTCTTGCTTTTACGTTGTATAAAAATGCGTCTTGGGACTTCCCAGATTTCTCCAATATTTTTAATGGTCTGTTTTTACCCTTGCTATAAAATGCGGGATTGAAGTCTCATCCCGTAAAAGCATGGAATGCAACCAACGAAGAACAGAGCTTTTCGCCCAAGTCTCTGTACACAGCACAAACGTCAATGTTTTTCACGTGATTACCGGTTCCGAGTTGCATCTATATTTTGCGATCATCATTGAACTGATTCTCGCCCACATTTACTAGGATTTGATTCATATTAGCTAATAATATGACCAAAATATCTGTGTCGGAACACTTGATCAAAATGTTCGTACTTGACCCAACAGCGCAAACATGATAAACTATCTGACATAAACATGATATAATTCGAACTATGTGTGAGCGAGCGCAAACGAACACCTTACTCGGGTCCAAGCCGAGTAAATCCAAATACAATACACGACTACTTAGCACACAGTACAGCATAAGTAGGCAGGTGTAGATATAATATATCTATATTATTGTAGAGCTATATTATTATATAGGCATATTATGCCTATGCCTACAAATGCTAAAAGTCGGTCGTAACAGAACGTCGCTTCGTAAGCGATATATGTAAATAATATCAATATCAATATGAACTTTCAGATTTGTACGGCATTAACTTTTTATAAATTATTGCATTAAGTACAAATAAACTGTCTAAATGCCGTATAAAAATATATCGTCATGAATTTCACCTTACATTTCGCTATAGGGAGTTTTCTTACATTTTGTTCTATGGATTTTTTCTTAAGTTTTTTTTTCCTACAAACCTTTGGACCAACAAAAATGTACGGCATGTAAAAAATATTATCTATGCATAAAATACTTTCACAATAAATTAATTTTTTGTTGTTTCAAATCACTCCCCGGACCACGGAAAGAGAGGGGTTTGCAACCCTCGATTTTTCCCCTTGTCGCATGATTTTTGTACAGCGTTGCGGAATAATGGATTAGAAGATGTATTGAAACAGTATGAAACTGATGCCGTACAGAATGAAATGACCAAATTTACCCTGGAAATTGTCAGAAAATCAAAAAAATTTACCAACTTTGTGCGCGCACCATTTTTTACGGCACTGTGCGCTTTCTTATTATTTTTCATGGATCTATCGATGGTAGAAATTCCGTACAAAAATATATGACCAAAATGTACTCACTCTACCTGCACTTTTGAATTGTCACCAGTACACAGTTGCACAGCTGACAAGTGACGGCATAGTGCTGAATCTTAATTTTATGCTCTTATATCGTCCTATATACGTCACCTGGTGGATTATATGACCCATCCATTTTTTTACATGGGCCAAATTTTCCAAAGCTAAATCTTTCAACGTAGTTTCACTAGTACACCAAATAATTCTGCGAAATATCCAGGACCTGGCCCACGACGTTTTGTTCTCTTTTGATTCACTAGAATATTCTGTAATTCATTTACTAATTAGGTATTGTAAACATACTTCGCGAACAGCTGGTCTCAATTTTTTTAACCATTTTCATTACCACGATATCAAACGTTTGGATTAGCTACGTATCTACTGAATGTAGAAAAATATGAAACGTGTGATTGCAAACGTCAATTTTTATTTTTCACTATTAATAGATAAGGCGAAAACGGCGGGTCTGTTGGAAAAAATATTCCCATGAGATTTTTTTGCATAATTACATTCGTGAGACATCCCAGAATAAGGTTCAAGAAGTCGCCCACGTGAAAAGTGGGCCAATTTTTTTTTTACAATTTTTTTAATCAAATTGCAAGAATCAATATTTTTCTCCCAGACAATTTTTTTGTAGGCTTTTTGGACTATTCTGGATAAAAAAGGTCTCTCATAATTTTTCCCTAGAGTTGATAGTTTTCGAGTTATAAGCAATTTAAAATTGAAAAAAAACCAAAAATGGCGATTTTCAAGGCTTAATAACTCGGTTAAAAGTTATTATTATGAAAGTCAGAAAGTGACTAAATCAAAGCTTAATGCCCCCCCTACAGGTTCCCGAAGAAATTTTTGTCATTATTTTATTACTAAGCTGTTATTTTTAAGTAATAATATTGAGCGCCATGCACGTGGTAGCCGCCCGTAAATGTTGAGTGCGAGAGAGATGTCATTCCGGCAGTCCAATTGTGCATCTTACTTGCACTCACATTTACGGACGCCTACCACGTGCATGGCGCTCAATATTATTACTTAAAAATAACAGCTTAGTAATAAAATAATGACAAAAATTTCTTCGGAATCTTGTAGGGGGGGCATTAAACTTTGATATAGTCACTTTTTGACTTTTATAATAATAACTTTTAACCGAGTTATTAAGCCTTGAAAATCGCCATTTTTCGTTTTTTTCAATTTTAAATTTCTTATAACTCGAAAACGATCAACTTTAGAGAAAGATTAGATCTTTTTTATCCAGAATGGTCCAGAAAACCTACAAAAAAATTGTTCGGGCCAAAAATATTGATTTTCGCAATTTGAATAAAAAAAATTGTTAAAAAAATTTGACCCACTTTTCACGTGGGCGACTTCTTGAACCTTATTCTGGGATGTCTCACGAATGTAATTATGCAAAAAAATCTCATGGGAATATTTTTCCCAACGAACCCGCCGTTTTCGTCTTGTCTATAATGAATCAGTCAGAAAGCGTCAGCGAAACTGAAAAGTGAGAACCCGCCTTAATGTGAATACTACTACATTTTAAAAGATAGGATGCTAAAATGGAATATTTTATAGATACACATATCACTAACATTTGTATATTGTTTAATAGTAGTATTTATTATTACTTACCACCAACTTTTTCTTGAAAATATCACTTTCTTAACAGTGAGGTCAGTCGTGTGGTATGTCAAACTGAAGAGTTGCATATTTTTCGTACTAAATTTGCCGCAAGAGATACAGTGTATACGAAGATGTCACTATTTACTCATCTGGTAAAAACATGCATGTGCATCCTTTTTGAAACGAGAAGTAGGGACTTTTTAAAGCACATGACAGTAATAACTCATTTTCAGAGATTTATAGAGTTACAGAGTTTACAAATTAGGACGACAATATGTCTGGTAAATAAATCTAATATTTAAAACCAATTTATCCAAAAGACACTAATACTGTTATCCATATATTCCTTAATGGTGAATAAATAAAATAAAGGCATACCTCTCCAACAATAATATAGAAATAATTAACAATTTTTACTCCAACTTACAAAACAAATCCAGTTGTGAAGGCTTTTGTGTGCCTGAAGGCTTTTATATGCTTTCATCTGCTGCTCAGAATAGTAACTGTGAGACTCCACCAGATATGTATAAACATCTATAATAGTGATTGGTGGAATGCATTTTACTGTAAAATTAAATTCTGATGACTGAACTGTATATGGATCTAAATCCCCAATTATTTTCAGCTTCGATGAATATCTAAAACCATAAAAGAAATAATGTTATTGCTTGCAAATTTCATCATTATTGATAAATATCAGGGAAAAATGAACAGAAAATAAAAATTGTTTCGCCTACCTTTTTCCAACATCTGTAGTTTCCAATAATTTCCTTAAATAATCACTTTGCATTGTGGTAAAATTAGAAAGTTCACTAATGACAAACAAAAGTTTTAAAAAACATAAAAAAAGAGCAAACACAATCCAAATAAATCAAAATAGGCAAAATACGACGATAAACAATGAAATGAAACGACGATACAAACATGAAACATAACCTTTGTTTTGTAACTTTTCAGTTCCTTCCAATTTCGTGACGTCAGACTTAGGCTGTCTGAAATGAAAACGTTTTTTAAACGTATTTTAACGTCATTAATCTTACGTATTTAAAATCACCTACAAAAAACGTCTATATGCCGTAATGTTCAACCACGTGTGTATATTCAACCAAAAACTGACGTTTCCTCGACGTTATATGACGTCTCTTGCTTGCCTGGGAAGTAGGTTGTTACGCGAGTGGTCGCGCGTATGATTTTCTCTCACATATCCAACTTTTGCCTTTCTTTACAAAATTAAAAAAAAAAAGATGAGGTTTCATCAACGATAAAGCCATTTGCGTTAAAAAGATACGACGTTTTACTGTTTTATTATTATTATCTTTATATAAAATATATGGTAAGTGGCCATCTACAACTAACCCATGAAACAGAATATAGGATTTCCATATTATCGACCACATCCACGGCGCCTTTTATTATATCATCATAAAAGGATATTATTTTAGGTTTTCAGAGGAAAAATAAAATTAATTTTTATACACATTTGGTGACGCCGGTGGTCGCTTGATGAAAGAATCTCTCACATGAAGCGCACTGACTCATCAATATGGTGATACTAAGTAAACTGTGTCACTATCTGAGCAGACGAGTCTATTAGATTGTCGAGGGAGGATAGTTAGGAGACTAGAAGGAACTACAGCGCGTATAATTTCCCAGAAAAAAAGTTGTGTGCAATTTTCTGAGACCGTGAGAGGAAATCTTATATAGCGACCACTGGCGGGTTTAACTTTTTCTTCTATTTTTGTTGAGTAATTGTGCGAATTAAACTGTTTTCTCCATTTAAAACACATATAAGTGTCAAATAAATTCTAGGTTTTTGTTTGCAGACTATTGATTTTTTAAGAGAAAAATTGATGTAAATACCAATATAAGAACCACTTAATTTATTTATTTAATCAATTAAGCCCATTCGTACCTTTCGGTGTTGGGCTGTTTACAACTAGCTCAATATCTACATTTCAATATATTTTAATAATTATACAATACTTATTTTAACAATACAATTTTAATGAATATAAATTACTTATTTGACCCATCTTTCTGTCCATATGTTTTAATCTTGTGGTGCTTCTTTGATACATCTTTTCCATGCTGTTCTATTTTGAGCTAATTGTTTTGCCATACTCCATTGCAGTCCTCTCTTCTCTGCTTCTTGTCTAACTTGTTCTTCCCATCTCATTCTTGGTCGACCTTCTTTATTTTTCCCTTGTACTCTGACTTCATATTATATACTTTTTTCGTTATTCTTGTGTCGTTTAGTCTATGGATGTATCCCAACCATCCTAACTGTCGTTTCCCTATAATTGTCTCTATGGGTTTTATCTTTAGAGCTTGAGTTATTGTGTCGTTTCTTATTTTGTCTCTTCGTGTGACCCCTTCTATTTTTCTCAAGAATCTTATCTTGGTAGCTTTGATTTTTCTTTTGTTGTTCTTTGTTAGTGTCCACGACTCACTCCCATAGATGATTGATGGTCGGACCACTTTTTGGTACACTTGTGTTTTGACTTCTTTGGGTACCTCTTTCTTTCCAAAGAACGTATTTCTTAATGTATTATAAATTTTCCCTGCTTTTCCTATTTTATTGTTTATTTCTTTGCCTATTTTACCATCTTCTTCAATAATTGTACCTAAGTAGTTGTAGCTGTTTACTTGTTCCAACACTTGTCCTTCTACCTTAATTTTAATCACTTTTTTTGTAGTTGCCATAACCATTGTTTTACTTTTATCGGTGTTTATTTCCATGTTCATTTTTCTTAGTTCTTTTATATAAGTGTTTATTATTTGTTGCAGTTTCTCTTCCGTGTCAGCTAACAATACCATATCATCTGCAAATAGTAATTCTTGTATTTGTACGTTGTTCATTTTCCATTTTCCCAATATCATGTCTTTAGATTTCTCCTTGCATTGCTTTATTGCATCATCTAGTACCATTGAGGAAAGTAATGGACTTGGTACGCAGCCTTGTTTTAGTCCTATCTTTGCCTGGAATTCATCAGATTCTGGATTGTGCGTCCTTATTTTTATTTTATTATTTTTATACAAGGCTTTAGTTATTTCTATCATATCCTCTTCTATTCCATTTTTCTTTAAACAAATATTTCCATATATCTTCTCTTCTTATTCTATCAAAAGCATTTTTCAGATCAATAAAGCATATATGTATTTCTTTGCCTTTCATCAATAGTTTTTCTCCTATTTGTCTCAATATGAAAATCAGATCTTGGGTACTCCTTCCTTTTCTGAAGCCATGCTGGGATTCTTCTAATTTTATTTCTAGTTTTTCCCTTAGCCTTTTTTCAATTATTCTGTTGAATATTTTGGCAGGAACGCTTGTCAATGTAATACCCCTATAATTTTCGCAATTTCTTGCGTCTCCCTTCTTAAACAGTGGTATTATTATATCTGTTTTCCAATCAGATGGTATTTCCTTTGCTGTGATTATTTCATTTAGTAATTCTCGAAATTTTTCTTTTGAATTTTCACTCATGTACTTTAACATTTCAGCTGTGATTTCATCTTGGCCTGGAGATTTTCCCAATTTTAATTTGTCAATGGCTTCTGCAATTTCCTCTTTTGTTATTTGTTGCATTTCCTTTGTATTTTCGATCATGTCTTCCTCTCTTTCTTGTTGATATTGTTTCCATTCTGTTAGTTCTTCAAAATACTGCTTCCATCTTTGCATTATTTCTCTTTCTGTAGTTAATATATTTCCTTCTTTATCTCTTATATTTCTTAAGCTATGCGATTTCTTTTGTCTGAGCTGTTTCAGTGTACCATAGAACAATTTCTGGTTATTAAAATAGTTTTCATTCATTTTGTGTCCAAAATCTTCCCAAGACTTCTTTTTTGCCGTTTTAATTTCTTGTTTAATGTCGTTTCTGGCCTTTTTGTATTTTTCGTAATCGTTCTCCGATTTGGTTTTTAGATATTTTTTCCATACTTTTTTCTTTTCTTTCACTTTACGTTGTATTTCTGCTGTCCACCATTTACTTTTCTTCGAATATATTATGTTTGTGATTTTAGTTGTTCCGCATACTTCTTTTGCTGTTTTCAATATGATTTCCTTAAATTGCTTCCATTTATTTTCTATTCCTGTGTTAATTGGCTTTATAGTCTCGAACTGTTTGGTTAACTTCTTCTGGTATTCCTCTTTACTATCTATTTCTCTTAATTTGTAGCTTTTTATTTTTTCTTTAGTTATCTTCTTTCTTTTTTCTGTTGTGTTATGTGTGTGTACCCTTAGTTCCATTATAAGCAAGTAATGGTCACAGCTTATTTCAGCCTCTATTTTACCTTTACGTCTCTTATCATCTTTAGGTCTTTTCTTTTTATTAGGAAATAGTCTATTATGGATTTTTCTTTTCTCGATGGGATTTCTCTAGTATATTTGTGTATGTCTTTGTGCATAAATTTTGAATTCGTTATAACCATATCATTTGCTATACATAGGTCTATGATTCTGTTTCCGTTATCATTTTTCATTTCTTCTCCATGTTGCCCTAGGTATCGTTTATTGTCTCTTTATTGTTTGTTGCCCTTTATTGTCTCTTCCCACTCTACCACTTAGGTCTCCCATTAATATAATGTTTTCTCCTTAGTTATCCATCTCTGCTTGTAATATTTCAAGGAATTCATCTTTTTCCTCTTTTTTGGCATTATCATTTGGCCCATATGCTACGATTATGCTGGTTATATTTGTATTTTCTAGTTTTACTTCCACTACCAATAATCTTTCGTTTATATATCTTTCACCTATTATGTTATTTGTCTTTTCTGTTCTTACTATTAGGCCTACACCTCCCGCGCCCCATTCTTTTAAGTCCACTCCTGACCAATATAAGCGGTAATCCTCATTTAGATCTACTATTCCTCTACCCTTCTTTTTTATTTCAGTTACTCCCAAGTAGTCTATATTTTGTAGTTTCATCTCTTCAATTATTTCCTCTTCCTTACCGTTAATACCTCGCACGTTCCATGTAGCCATTTTTATGATTTCCTTTTCATTTTTATGTTCCGTATTTTTATATATCCCACCATTTTTGTTCCTCTCTATATTTGTAGCTTCATATATATTTTTATTCGTGTCCATTTTATTTGCCAGGTTCGTTGTGTTTGTTTTCATGTCGCCTTCAATTTCTGCTATTCGTTTTTTGGATTTATTACTTCTAGTTTTTTCGTAGTCTTATTCCATTTCCATATCTCGCCATTTATAGTTATTTTATTGTACCCAATTTTCACCTTATTTCCTTTTAATTCTTCTTATTTTGCCATTTTTCTTATTTGCTTTTTCTTTTCACGCTCCTTTGTTGTCATGTTCTTTTAATTTTTATTTTTTTTCATGATTTGTTCTTTTTCGTCTTCATTATTTATTTCAATTAAGCATACTTTTCTTCCTATTTTATGAGCTGTCTTTACATTAATATTTATCTGTAGAGTGTTTTTTATCATGCTCTCCACGAATTGTTTAAGTTCTGTTTTATTTTCTGTCTCAATTTCAATTCCTGACATTACTATATTATTTTTCCTTTTCTCTCTCTCTAGCCATTCAATTCTATCATTTGTTTCATCTAGCTTCTCTTTTATATCTTTATTTTCTTCTTTTAGTTTTTGATTTTCTTGTCTCAATATCTTATTTTCTTCTCTTATCAGTTTTATATCTTAGAACAACTTAATATACCTAAACCCAAGAAAATCTCAAAATAAATATGCAAAATCTAAGATTTTGAAACTTTTATTAGCATTGAAACTTATGACAATTTTAAAATTGTACGGATGACGTGTTCCCGCCTTTAAAAAGCAAGCATTTGATTAGTCTATAGTTACGAGACAACGTACCGTATATCTACCAACCTTGACCTAGGGCTCGATAATACGGAAAGAGTCCCACCAGAGCTCAATTGTCTTGATAACGTAGGTATCTGGAATGAGTCAATTATCCCCTTAGTGTGAGCTGTATGGCTAAATCTAAATAATACTAAATATATTTATTTTATATTCCGTTGAGGTTGTAGTTATCGGTCTATACGCTGTGAGCTTCGCTGGTGTCGCTCCTAGCGGACTACTAATTCAATTTTCACCGGTAATTTTTAAATTTATTATTTAATTGTTATCGCTTAATATTTACAACGCAAAAAAGTAATTAAATTGTAATCGATTTTTTTAAGATTTTGCTAATCATTTTGACGTTCTATTGACAAAATATGAATTTCTTACTTGGGATACTTTCACAATTATCGTGTAGATGGCGCTAAGATTAATAGATTAATAGAACATTAAAAAAACTTAATTCAGTATTTAAAACGTAAGTATATTTAAGGTAAAAATATATACCACAGCTTTGTCCAACTAATATTTTTTATAATTAATGTTTTTAATTTTAATTTTAAATTAATCACTTTGACATTTATGTCAAATTTCCGGTAAAGGTTTACAGACTTGTCACTACTGGCGCTCGCGAATTTGTAAATATCCCCTCTACGTACGAGCTCACAGCGTATACTAGACTAATAAATTAATATTTCGATAACTTTGCTTCCTGGACTATATTTTATCGGCCGTCTTGTAAATATACTACAAAGAACCGTTGGCGAGGCACGCTCTGGAGCAGGACATTATTATCCAATTTTTCACGGAAGGATTTCCAATATCGATGAGCGATAGAGAAAGTATCATGACTTTTGTGTTGTTTTGTCTGTTTCTCTTCACTTTATCAGTCTCTGTATGGTCAAGTGCTGTCATTCAACTCAGCTGGGGGAGACATAATCGATAGAAGGAGCACATTAGAAATATTGCATTTGAATAAATTACTTTATTTCAGTCAATGGTGATAATATTTTGTTATGTAATTTTATGGATGATGGACGTTTATTTATTTATATTTCGGGACATCTAGATTAACAAAGATTTACTCTAGATAAAAGGTCTGCTTTGTTTAGTATGTTACTTAGGCCTTACAGTTATTTAAAATTTTTCCTGAAAGTGGCTTTTATTACCCATTATCATTCAGCATTCTGCGTGAAAAGTTGAACATAGGCCTTCCCCAATTTCTGTTAGTTCTATCGGTTTTGAACTTCCTGTAGCTAATTGGCAGCGGTTGTTTTGTCGTCGTCTGTCCATCGTGTACGTGGTCTATATCTGCGTTTTATATCTGCTTGTAGTCTCCACACTGTAATTTTTTGGATCCACCGTCCGTCATTCATTCTAGCCATATGGCACGCCCAGTTCCATTTTAGTCATGATATGCTCTCCATGACATCTGTGACGCCTGTGCTCCTTATTTCCCCGTTACTAATCCTGTCTTAGAGAGTCATCCAATTAAAGACCGCTTTACTCTTCTTTAAGCCACTCTGAGTTTGATTGCTTAGAGTTTTGGCAGCGTAAGTCATAATTGGAAGCACACATTGTCTAAGGTCTTCTTCCTTAAATAAGTTGGCATGTTTTTCTTGACAGTGCCTGATAAAGATACATAATGCGGCAATTCTAAAGTGATTCTTCTAAAGGAAGCAAATTAACATCGATCCGAATGTACACACGTATTTTACATTGCTTCTTTAATAAAATTAAGTTTATAGGGAATTAGTGTATTAAAAATTTTGATTTTTGGGTTGTATCATCTATACAAGTGAATATATACATACATCTAGTTATTTTTAAAAAAATCCTATTGATTTCTGCATAATTTATGTGTAAAGTGCGAATCGTTTGCAAATAAAAAGGTATTAATACTTTTTCGATAAGACAGTAAAAAGTGATCGTTAAAATTTAAAACATCATTAGTACGGGTACTTACTGTGAAAGTTTACAATGGAGTGTGTTATTTGTAATAATTCAAATGGAGATGTTACAATAAACTGTGATAGCTGCACCAGGACGACACATAGGGAGTGTTCCGGACTGAATGCCAGAGAACTACAAGTTATGGATCTTAAAGGTAAGCGATCACTTAAATTTTATTGTGAGGATTGTCAGAATGGAATAAAGCTTATCCCTAAATGGCTTGCGAAAATTGATCATATGGAGCTAGAAATCAAATATTTAGAAAATATATCAGATTCTGTTGGCATTAATGACCCTGACACTAGGGAAGATAAAGAAGAAATAATATGTGAGATGATTGAGAGGCAGAGTCGGGCTTCTAACATAATAGTCTGTAACGTGAATGAATCAAAAATGAAAACGCAAGTAGAACGTGATGCTGAAGATGCAACATCTATTGGGAAAATATTGAATAATTTTAACATTGACAAAAATAATTTAAAAGTGTTTCGTTTGGGAAAATATGGTGGAAGCAAGAGTAGGCCGCTCAAAGTTATTCTTAACTCAAAAGAAGATGCCAAATTTGTTCTTAAAAATAAACAATTAATTTCTATTCCAAGCATCAGAATATTTGGTGATCAAACGAAGGCTCAACAGGAATATTTTAAAACAATTAAAAATAAACTACAGACTTTGATCGATAACGGTGATACTACCAAAACTATTAGATATATAAATAATAAACCAACTATCGTTTCGAAATCCGTTCAAAAAAACACGTTATAAACCCTAATATACCATTCAACTCCGATATAATTTATCTCAACGCCCAAAGCATAGTTAAAAATAGAGACCAAGTTCAGGAATCCATAACTTGCTATAACCCCAAAATAATTCTATTGAGTGAGACTAGGACGACATCAGATATTGAAGATATAGAGGTGAAACTTGAAAATTATTGCCATATTCGCTGTGACTCAACGAGTAGATACACTGGAGGTGTTATGTTATACATCAACAAACATTATGATTTCTCAAATTTTAAAACATTTCAATTGCGTAATAATTATTGGTGCAAAGTAATAAAAGTTGATTTTAAATCCATGGTCTACTTGGTGGGGTGTTTATACCATTCACCATCCAGTCCTGATGCTCAATTCATTGAATATTTGGAAGAAATATATGGTGCTTCATTTACTACAAACTATCGTTGTGTGTTAGTTGGTGATTTTAATATAGACTTGTTAGCTAGTAATTTCTATGGGGAAAAAATAAAAAAAATGTTTTCGGCTTATGGGATACAACAGTGTATTAGTTATCCTACTCGTATTACTAACACTAGCAAAACTTTGGTAGATTATGTGCTTTCTAATCAAAATGATATAAGTGCTTGTGTTCACGACTGTCCAAAAATTACTGATCATTCTGTTATTTCCGTAAATATCTCTAATAATAATAGTTATAATATATCTGATGGTAATATATCCAAGTTTAGAAATTTATGTAATCAAAACTTGGATAAAATCAAAACTAGTCTTATCATGTGTCACTTTAATTTGGATTCTGTTGATGTTAATATCATTTACCAGGAAATTTTGCAAAATTGTGAAAATGTAATCAATGGCATAATACCAATTGTAACATGTCAGTTTCAATCTAAATTACCTTGGTTTGATTATGAGGTATTTAAACAAATTAAACAGCGTGACAGGGCTTATAAAGATTTTAAAAAATGTATTGACGTTATTGAAAAAGAACATAAATGGCAAGTTTTTAAGAGACATAGAAATGAGGTAGTAAATATGTTAAAGCTTAAAAAAGAGCGATTCTATTTTAACAAAATATACAGGTATAGAAACAATCCAAAACAAATGTGGAAAACTTTAAGAAAATTAATCAATGATAATAGCCGAGAGATGCCATACTCTGTAATCTTTGAAACTGCTACAGGCCCAAAACGGTTAACAAACAACTTAGAAATAGCTCAGTTTTAATGAGTATTTTGTTGAAAGCATTGAAGGTATTGTTCAAAGTATTAAGAATTTTGAAACATGGTGTAATGTAAATAATAATCTATATTTAAATTTTGATAAATTTGAAGAGCTTTCCATACAGGATTTGAGAAAAATTGTTGGCAATTTGGATAATAAATTCTCACTGCACGAAACGTTAAATTGCAGAATGGTAAAGGAAGTTTTTGAAACCATTGGGCACCTTATGTTAAATTTAATTAATACATCTCTTGCTACGGGTAAAATTCTTGAAGTATTAAAAATAAGTACTATCACCCCTATACAAAAAATACCTAATACTACAAAAGCTGAAGAATTTCGTCCAATCAATATTTACCTCCTATAGAAAAACTATTAGAAATTGCTGTTTATGAACAATTATTGGAACATGTAACAAAAAATAAAATTTTAATTAATAATCAATCAGGGTTTCGTAAACAATTCTCTTGTGAATCAGCATTACAAGTTACATTATGTCACATAAAGAGTAATTTAGATAAAAATAAGTACGTAGTCGGTGTATTTCTAGATTTAAAAAGAGCTTTTGAGACAATCGACAGGACAATATTGATATCAAAACTTAAACAGTATGGTATAGGAGTTGCAGTAATTGAGTGGTTAGAAAATTATTTAGAACATCGCAAACAGAAAGTACGTTTTAAAGACCAATTATCATCTGAAATGGATAGTAATACAGGTATTCCTCAAGGCAGTGTATTAGGCCCTCTTTTATTTATTCTGTACATTAACGATAGCGATATTTTTGTAAATTGTGAGTTTATTAACCTTTTTGCCGATGATACTCTAATCCAGCGGTTCTCAACCTTTTTTACTCAGCGACGCACTAACGTACTCCTTACAGATTCGCGACACCCTTATATGTACAAATTTTTGCTGGTGGTAGGTAAGTACAAATGAATATACTAAGCACATTATTTTTTATTTCGTAAGAACATAACAAGCAAAAAACAAAACAGGAAGAATACATAAAATTAGTGTAAAATTTGACCCTGATGACTTTTGCAAAGTATATCTATCCGAGGACGAATTGTAGACATACACACTCTCAGCTCGCTGTCCACATCAAGTAGTTGAGACCGGCAGCTAGATTTTATATTTTTCATCGCAGAAAATGCAGATTCACATAAGTACGAGGTCGAAAACGGCAGTTAAAGGGATACTGCTTTCTTTGCTAATTCTGGGTATTCATTCTTAACTGAAATCCAAAAAACATCCGGAGCTACTTCTCTAAATTTTGCCGTGTTGCTCCGTCTTAAAGATAAGAAACAAGATCTCCCGCTTTGCGCAACTATTCATAACGCAAGTTATGTCGGTTAAATTTTAAAAACAGTTAGAGAGGAAACAGTTACGGATTGGCACTTTATTGATTGGTATAACGTGGTAAAACCTTTTAATTTTATATACCTAATAGTTAAAAAAAATGGTTGAATGCATGATTGGTATATTATAACAAGTGAAAAAATACAAATAAAAATATCGTATTCGTAAATCTCGCGACACATCTGATAGGTTCTTCCGGCACACCAGTGTGTCGCGACACGTTGGTTGAGAACCGCTCCTCTAATCTGTTGTAGTGATGAAAATTTTGATATAGCCATTCAAAAAATTAATACTATTTTAGATATGGTTAACAAATACTTGATAATTAATAAACTTAAGTTGAATGTTAAAAAAACAAATGCAATGGTTTTCACTACTAAACATAAATATAGCTTGCTCGATTCTGAGAACATAAATTTAAATATTAATAATGAAAAAATTGAAGTGGTTACAACAGCTAAATATTTGGGATTCCAACTTGACAATATTCTGAATTTTGACAGTCATTTCGAGTATGTTCATAAAAAAATATCAAAAAAACTATACTTTCTGAGCAGAATATCTCAAAATTTGTCAATGGAGTCAAAAATTACAGTATATAACACAATTATTCAACCTCATTTTGACTATTGCTCATCAATCTTATATTTATTTAATCTTAATAAACTTAACATGCTACAAAAATTACAAAACCGTGGAATGAGAATAATTCTTAAAACAAATCGTCGTACTCCAATTAGGACGATGTTAAATACCCTAAACTGGTTCTCTGTTGAAAATAGATTGTTTTATTTCACCATGATTTTGGTCTTCAAAATAGTAAATGGCTTATCACCTGAATATTTTCAAGAATTCATTTCTTTTAACAAAGATATTCATTCTTATAATACCAGAGGTTTAGATGACATATATATACCTAGAACTATTTATAAAAGTACGATGAATTCGCTCTTTTTTAAAAGCTTTCTTAAGTTTAATCAGTTACCTGCAGCTGTAAAAAAATGTACTAGTCTCAATAATTTCAAAATATTGCTTAAACAACATATCAAAAATTTATAGTGTACTTTTTTTCTTTATATTGTATGTATATTAGGTTTTTTCTATTTAAATAAAGATCTATCTATCTATCTATCTATCTATCTATCTATCTATCTATCTATCTATCTATCTATCTATCTATCTATCTATCTATCTATCTATCTATCTATCTATCTATCTATTCTTCTTTGCAGTTCAGCAGTTTTGTTGTCCCTGGAAGTTTGAATTTCATAACCTAAGTGAAATGTTCTGCACAAAAACACTTGGATGATCCCAAAACAAATCTTTATTTGACTACATATCAAATACAACTGGTTAATTCTTTTACCTGTAACTGACTAAAATATAATGCGATAATTAGCAATACATGAGCGTCGCCAGTGGGGTTTATAATTACATGGCCAATACATTACATCATCCCACCCTAAAATCCTACTTATAACTAAATTTAGGAACACAACAAAACTAAACTCCTAAATACTATATTTCGAATCCAAAACGTTTTGGTTCTTTTCTAGATCTTATTGGACGTCTACGTGGGATGCCTGACTCTTGGATAACATCACTATCATTTTGAGAGTCTAGCTGAGGCTCCCCACCTAGATTTCCTGTTGAGTTTGTAGCGGCTTGGATAACATTTTCCTCGTTATTTTGAATATTATTTTCCTCTGAACTATCGTGCATCGTCTCCGCAAAGGTAATACCTTCTAAATTACTATTAAAAACTATTTTAATTTGATTACAATGTCTTTTCCACGTAAGTTTACTCCCTAACGGATTTACCAAATATGCTCTTCTACCTAAAATTCGTAAAATCTTTGCTTTGCACCACGACACCTTGGTGTTTCTATAACTAAAACGATATCCCCCACTACAAACTCTACCTGTCTCCTCCCCCTATAATATTTCTTATTATTTTCTTGCGCTTGCATCAAGTTACGTCTAATTTGTGTTAAATCAACTGGGTTTGATTGTTGGTTTTGTAAATCATCAGGTTTAATTAAATCTAGACGCGTTCGCAAAGCCCTTCCAAAAAATATCTTAGCGGGAGAAGTACCTGTCGACAGGTGCACTGTGTTCCTATATGTCAATAAAAATTTAGACAATGATACATTAATATTCCTTTGATCAATATCTTTTAACAAAAAATGCTTGACTGTTTTAACGCTATTTTCAGCGGCACCGTTGCAATGTGCTGAAAAAGGAGGTATTGTTATATGTTTAATACCATTAATTAAAGTAAAATGTTTAAATTCTTGCGATGTTAGCTGCGGGCCGTTATCGCTGACAAGTACTTCCGGTAAACCATAACGAGCAAAACACTCCCTAAGTTTAGCAATCGTAGCCATTGAGGTGACTGAAGACATTGGACAAACTTCTACCCATTTAGAAAAAGCATCCAAAATGATAAGAAAATGAGTTTTTCGTGTTTCGGCAAAATCTATATGCACGCGTGACCAAACATTTTGAGGAATGCTCCAGCCTTGTAAGGGAACCTTAGGAGGATCTGCTTGCATGTGCTGACATGGAATGCAGTTCTTGCTGAGAACTTCAATTTCTGTATTTAATGATGGCCACCAAATATAAGACCTAGCTAATAACTTCATCTTAACTATACCAAAGTGAGCTGAATGCAATTCATTCAGTAATTTATTTCGTAGTTTACTAGGAACAATTACTCTTTGTCCCCACAATAAGACGCCATCTTCAATAGATATTTCATTTCGTTTAAGGAAATAGGGTTTAATCTCTAATTCAACATTTGTGGGCCATTTGGCCATAACATATTCAGTTACACGAGACAAAATCGGATCTAATTTTGTTTCTTTCCTTATATCACTCACATTAATAGGAATTTCTTCGCTGTCTGCTAAATAATTTAAATTAACAGTTTCCTCTATATTAAACTTAGAAGAATCTAGCCTTATCGGCTTATTTGAAGGCAATCTACTTAAAAAGTCTGCTACATTTTTTTGTGTCGATATATGCTTTATATTAAAATTGAAACCACTTAAAAATACTGCATATCGCTGCAATCTATTTGCCGCTGTAACCGGTATCCCATTTTTAGGGCCAAAAATGGATACTAACGCCTTGTTATCTGTGATTAAATTGAACTGCTTCCCATATAAAAATTGGTAGAAACGTTTGATTCCCCACACTATAGCAGTTGCTTCTTTATCTAGAGTCGAATAAGCCTTTTCGGTATCGCTGAGCGTTCTACTAGCAAAATAGATTGGTTTCTCGCTACCATCTTTCAAACTATGCGAGAGAACAGCTCCGATCCCATAATCTGAACTATCAACCGTTAAATTTAATTCTAAGGTTGGGTCGAAATGAACTAATACTAGATCTGAAGCTAACATTTGTTTAATGGTGTCAAAAGCTAATTGACATTCTTCATCCCAGTGCCAAACTACATTTTGTTTTAAAAGCTTATATAAACAATGAACAATGTTTGGGAGATTTGGAATGGATCGATTATAATAATTTATACTTCCCAAAAACGATTTTAATTGTGTCACATTCGTAGGTTCTGGGATATCCTCAATAGCCCGAATTTTATCTTGACTTTTATGCAAGCCCCTTTTATCAATTATAAATCCAAGATAAGATACTGATTCCGCGAAAAACGTACATTTTTCTTTTTTTACTGTAAGACCACATTCTTGTAAAATCGCTAAAACTTTACACAAATTCTTAGTGTGTTCTTCCCTATTCCTTCCTGTAATTAGAATATCATCTAAAAAAATAGATATACTTGGCATATTGAGAAATATTTGTTCCATAATACGTTGGAACTGGGATGGACCTGATACAACTCCGTACGGTAGACGATTAAATGCAAATAATCCCTTATGAGTACTAATAACCGTATATTTCCGAAAATCTGGATGAATCACAACTTGCTGATAAGCTTGACTCAGGTCAATTTTAGAAATCTCTTGACCACCCTGTAAATTAGCAAATAAATCATCGATCCGTGGTAACGGATATTTATCCGCTTCGATAAAAGGATTGATAGTTATTTTGAAATCACCACAAATCCTAACACCTCCATCATTTTTTAAAATCGGTACTATGGGTGTTCCCCATTCCGAAAATTCAACTGGAGATATAATGCCCTCCTGGACCATTTTATCTAATTCCATCTCTACCTTGTTTCTTAAAGAAAAAGGAACCACTCTGGGTTTAAAAAATTTAGGTCTGGCATCTGGTTTAATATTAAATTTTAACTGAAATTTATTAAATGTGCCCAATTTGTCAGAAACTACAGTGGGAAAATCTTTCATTAACCACCCCATTATTTCATTATGTTTATCTGCTTCAATAAAATTTAGTTCCCTGAAACCCATATTATAACACCTAATAAAATTTCTACCTAGCCAGGCTGGAGTTTCTCGATGCATAACATAAAAATCCAAATTATTTGTTTGTTTTGAAAAAGTTACTGGTAAGTTAATTTTGCCCTTAGGATGAACCTTGTCTCCCGAAAAATTAACTAACGATACATTAACTTGAGATAACGATTGTGTATTAAAATATTTGTTATATATACTAAAAGGTAGGACAGAGACCGCGGCGCCCGAATCTAATTCAAATTTAAACATTTTACCTCTAATACTGATATCAATATAAATTGCGGATCATTATTTGCTGATATACATAATACAGATGATTCAGTTCCTTCTTCCAATAAATTTAAAAATCTATTTCTACATACCCGTTTTAAATGTCCTCGAACGTTACATAAATTGCAGATATAATCCTTATAGGGACATACTGAAGGCGGAGTCTTTTAGCACACCTGAAACACTTTTGAACACTACCACTGAACTCATCACGATTAAAATCCGAACTATGTTTCTGCATCCCTGAAGTTGAAGGTCTAGTCTCCTTAAATCGCCGTTCTTGTTGATGTGCTCTGCCATGTGATACTTGCAATATTTCCTTACTGCAAATTCCACTCGTTATTTGACACACCTCTCTTTCTTCTACTGGTTCCACTTTCACCACACTTCTGCTATGTACTTCGTTAATGCCAGTTATTGCTGCTTCTTCAATTTGTGCTGTTTCCATAGCTTTATTAAATGTGATATCTGACTTCAGTGCAAATAGCGTATTCTTTACTTTTCCCTCATTATATTTTGAAATAAACATATCTGTTAATTTCGTTTCCAACTTATTTCCAAATTCACAAGTACCGGCTAGTTTTTTTAAACGTACACTCCAATTTTGTACACTTCCACTTTTTGTTTTCGAAGCACCATAAAACTTTGCCCTTTCTACCCACACTAAACAAGTTTTGTTATAGTAGCTATCTAGGCTTTTTGCAATGACATTAAATTCACATTCTTCAGGTTTTTTAGGCACGGACAAGTCGGATAACAAGATATAAGCTTCTTCTGAAAGGCTATATAACAAAATAGCTCTTTTAATATTAACATCTGTAATTTCTCTAGCGATGAAATATTGTTCTAGTCTTTTTATAAACACATTCCATTCACAAATTCTGGGATTAAATTCCAAATTTAACGATAAATCTAATTTTCCGTTTTTCGACATTTTGTATTCACTTATACACACTTTAAAAACGTTTTTATCCTCGTCGCCATGAAATGTTCTGCACAAAAACACTTGGATGATCCCAAAACAAATCTTTATTTGACTACATATCAAATACAACTGGTTAATTCTTTTACCTGTAACTGACTAAAATATAATGCGATAATTAGCAATACATGAGCGTCGCCAGTGGGGTTTATAATTACATGGCCAATACATTACACTAAGTATTTTTATTTATGAACTTATACTATTTCATCATTGTCAATTTTTGAATTTTCGTAGGTAGGGTGGCTGGTTTTCGTGTGTGAGGATTGCTTAGAAGTAGGTTCTTAAGCCACAGGTTTTCGTATTTGTTATTTTCACCGTGATCTATTATTGTTTTTATATCGTGTAATCTTAAGTTGATCGTGGTTGCGCTATTATGTATTTTTCCGATCAGTTTGTAGTTCTATATGACCCAAGATAGAGAACGCTATTACATTTAAATGTAATAAGCTGAACGAAATTCAAAGATAACGAAAATGAAAATATAGGGTAGTTTTTAAATAGTTCCTGACATATTTTATTACAATAACGAAAGTAAAAGTAATGTACATTTAATAATTATTTTGTTTGGTATTTTTGCAACAATACATCTTTTATCGCTAATTTTAATCATTTCATTCATTGTCATGCAGCGCTTTATTGTTTTAAATTGCAAGATTATATTAGGGAGAATAATCTGGTATTAAAGTTGAGAACTTTGGCAAGACAAACATTTCGTTCATGAAAGCAATTTAAAATGACCTAATTTTATGAAGTTCACTTCATTAATGTATCTGGCTGATCCCAGTAGAAGCAGCATTAAATTTTCGAATGACGACAGTCTGCCTATAATTCTCAGCGTAATTCCATTGTTGATTGTTAATTTTCTTATATAGAGTATATGTTTGCTTTTGAAATGTGCACTAGGGTTAATGAGACGGACTGTAAAACATTCAGAAATAGGAGAAAGCAGGATAAGTATTTAGAGGTGGATGGAGTAGAAACGTTCATTACAATAACATTGTTATAGGTTAAAGCAGTAAATATATAAGATTCGATGGTAATAAATTTCTCTTATATTACTCTTTAGAGCTTAAGACTGATTTTAAATTAAGTAGTCCTTAATAGGGGTCAGACAAAAGAGATCTTGGAAATGATGGAGGATAGAAGAAGACAAAAGAATATCAACATATTTCAGTATTAACAGCTGCATAATCAAATAAGAAAAAAAATGAGAGAAGCTAAAGAGACTTACTTTACTGGAAAAGACGAAGAAATTGAAGACCTACAAAACAAATACGATAACTTCAATCTCCATAAGAAATTTAAAGAATTAGCTAGGGCAGCAAAATAAAAACTTCAAGCATACTATTGGACAAACAAGGAAACATTTTAATGGAAACGAAACAGAAATTAAGAAGACGGAAAGAATATATAGTGGAAATATTCCATGACCACAGACAGGGAAATATATATTAAGATAATCAGAATAAAGACTAGGGACCCGAAATAACAAAGTCAGAAATTATCAGCATGCAGTTAAGTGCATGAAAAATAATAAAGCTGCTGGTCCAGATGAAATACCAAGTGAATTGCTAAAACTACTCAATAAAAAAATATATCGGAGTACCTCGCCTATTCAACTTTCTATCACATATCTAAAAGATGAATAATTTAATTGAAATCTACACTAACATTTGTTTAAAAGCACATTTAGATCCTATGAAAGTATGAAATCTAGTAGTTGGAGAAATAATTATATTATTTATTATTTTTTTTTTAGCCTTGATAAGTCCACTGCACATGATTTAAATTTTGGCACCAAACCAAATTCATTCATGACATTGCTTGTACATGCGCAAATAGAGGAACGAATTGGACAAATTAACGTCTCCTCAACTCTTGTACAGGCAAACTTTTGTACTTTTGTCAATCATGTTTCTAAATAGTGAACGGTATGAATGCCAGTTGTAACCTCATCAGTGTTGCCAACCAGAGGGAAATTTCCCTTTTTGCGGGAATTTTTAACATAAAATGTGATAATACACCGAGAGAAAAAAATTCTTGACATAAAGAAACTTTATTAATATTTAAGAAAGATCGACTTGGCATATTGCCTAAGAAATATATCTTAAACATGATTGAACTATCACTTTCTGGCAAACTTCAAACCAATTTATCAGAAAGAAATTACACTTGATGTTAATTAATTTTATTAGTCATAAAAATATATTTTCTACACATTACAAAACTATTCTTTCTGAGCAATAATATTTCTTAGTAAGGAATATTATTATTTTACTATTAATAATTAATATATTTAATGTTAAGAAATATATTTCGCAGAGATAAACGTATATTTAGAGTTAAGTTAAAATTTCTTGAAAATAAAGTGATATTACATACGGCGAAATAAATCATTGTGTTAAGGTAAAATCATTATTTATTAATAAAACAAGATATAAAACGTTATTATTACATACAAATATTTTCTCCACTCTTAAACCACTGGCTTCTACACAACAATAAAAGGATGGAGAGGCAAATCCAACTTCCTCAAATTTTCCTTCTTTTGTTAATAGCACTTGGTATATCAGCAATTCACTAAAACAAAATCGTTATGTAGAAAAAGTAAACTTACTTTAATAAAAAATTTTTTATAAAGATATAGATATTTATTTTGACAAATTTAGGAAATACAAAAAAAAAACAAATACACGGTCCCACATAAGAACTATTAATACTAATAATAATCAATCATATTCAGTTCAAACATGGCATTATTTAACCTACACATCTTTGTTTATTTTTGTCTTTTTGTTAATGAAATATTAATTATTTATCTGTATAATATTAAGTCACACAATAAACATTGTTTGGATAAAACAAGAGAGAAAGTACAACCAATGTAAAACATTGAAGCAGACATAATCATATGTAATTTTCTTAATTTTTATAATCTAAAAGAGACAGCATAACTATTCATTAAGAAATTTTATTACGGGAAAGTATTATTAGTTATTCACGATGTCATTTAATACATATTAACTAATTCACGGTGTTCGGCAATAACATTTCTTAACCATAAACATATATTTCTTTTAGACTAACTGATTTCTTTATCTCAAATAAATTAAGAGAAAACATCTCAGCATTGCACCCGCCATGTTTGATATAGCGTTGTATTGTATATTTTTTATAGAAGACGATACATTCAAGAAACCTATTATAGTTGATACATAAGTATACACATTTTTAAAAAGGTACTTACATGTATGAAGTTCTACCATTTCTGGAATGCCCCGCAGTTGGTTAATAGCTCCTTTCTTAATATTGTTCTGAAGCTATATATTATAACATTCTGTCCCAGCTTTAAATTGTGGCATATTTCCCAGTTAGAATAATAAGCTCCTTTATTTCAGAGTCGTCCATCATTATACCTAAAAAGCATATAAAGATACTATTATGTTTCTTTTTTAACCATTCGGATACGCAACAATATTATTATTACATCTTAAATTACTCAATTTACTTTTATTTAATACCTATATAAATGTACGTACCTTCAAAATATCCGTTAATTTTTAAAGAACACCAATAACTCCAAAATCCATCTATATGAACATGAACATATCACGCCATCTTGACAAACACTGACGACTAAATCATAAATAGTTAATCTGCGCAATTCTTTTGTGGGAGAAAATCTCTTTAAAAGTAACATTTCGGCATTAATGACAAAGTTTTTATTTTATAACCACAGTTACTACAGAGGGTATTTCTGAAGAATTATTTCTTGTGGTTTAAAATATTTATTTAATTGCAAGAAAATTTCTTGTTCACAAATATAAATATGGATTAACTTAACATTATATTTCTTATACTGCAAAATATTTGTAGTTTTCAATTTAAGAAATAAAAACTTTAGGATAAGAAAATTAAATGTAACCATTAAATCATTTCTTAGTATTGAAGAAATTATCTGTAAGAAATTATTGAGTTGTGTTTAAAAAACTCGTTTCTTTATATGTAAACCGGTATGTTTAAGTTAATTGGATATGTTAACTTTTAAGAAATATTGCTCAAAGAAATCGGTGTTTTAGGAGAAAAGAAATTGTTCTCTCGGTTTAGGAACAAATTAACTAAAAAGAAAATTTTTGCCCCAGTCCAAATTGTAAAATATTAAAAAAAATCAAAATATTTGAAAATAATTCAACATATCTTCTCAGATTTTGTAA
This sequence comes from Diabrotica virgifera virgifera, assembly GCF_917563875.1. Classification (NCBI taxonomy): domain Eukaryota; kingdom Metazoa; phylum Arthropoda; class Insecta; order Coleoptera; family Chrysomelidae; genus Diabrotica; species Diabrotica virgifera. The sequence goes on from NC_065446.1 coordinate 131,358,280, forward strand.
ACAGTAGGGAATTTTTTCATAAAAGTGTAAACTTTTAGGTAAGTTGAGGGAAAAAGGTTGCTCGACGGTTGGCAACACACCGAGAGAAAAAAATTCTTGACATAAAGAAACTTTATTAATATTTAAGAAAGATCGACTTGGCATATTGCCTAAGAAATATATCTTTGTATGTAAGATATAATTTTCTAAAATATTTCAAATAAATTTTAATTTACCCAACGAAATATATCTTAAACATGATTGAACTATCACTTTCTTGCAAACTGCAAACCCATTTGTCAGAAAGGAATTATACTTATCATAAGAATATATTTTCTTGGCATTACAAAACTCTTCTTTCTGAGAAATAATATTTCTTAGTAAGGAATATTGTTATCTTACCGCTATTAATTAATGTATTTAATGTTAAGAAATGTATTTCGCAGAAATAATTGTATATTTAGAATTAAGTTACATCTCTTAAAAATAAAGTGATATTACATACGGCGAAATAAATCATTCTGTTAAGGTAAAATTATTCTTTATTAGATAATAAAAACAGGATATAAAACGTTAGATATTAATACATACAAATAATTTCTCCACTCTTAAACCACTGGCTTCTATACAATAATAAAAGGATGGACAGGCAAATTCAACTCCCTTAATTTTTCCTTCTTTTTGTTAATAGCACTTTGTATATCAGCAATTACCTAAAACAAAACCGTTATGTAGAAAGAGTATACTTATTTTAATAAAAAAATTTTTATAAGGATATAAGTACCTACATACTTATTTTGACAAAAGAAATACAAAAAAAGAACAAATACACGGGCCCACATAAAAACTATTAATTTTTTGGTATAAGAACGGTAGGTATCAGTAAAACAGTCTACAATCCAAAAACATTTCTTGGCATTTCAACAAATAATAATCAATCATATTTAGTTCAAACATGGCTTTATTTATCCTACCATCTTTGTTAATTTTTTTCTTTTTTTATATGAAATATTAATTATTTATCTGTATAATATTAAGTAACACAATAGACATTGTTTAGCTAAAACAATAAGAAAAATACAACCAATGTAAAACATTGAAGCAGACATATATTGTAATTTTATTTATTTATATAATCCAAAATATACAGCAAACCTAATCATTAAGAAATTTTATTACGGGAAAGTATTATTAGGTTACATCTTAAGTCATTTAATACATATTAACTAATTTAGGATTTTCGGCAATAAAAGTTCTTAACCGTCAAGATGTTTCTTTTAGAATAACTAATATTTCTTTATGACAAATATAGCACACGCCATGTTTGATATAACCTTGAATTGTACGATTGTATATAGAAGACGATACATTCAAGAAACATTATAGTTTATACATAAGTATACACATTTTTATAAAGGAACTTACCTGTATACAGTTCTACCATTTATGGAAGCCCCTAGTTGGTTAATAGCTCCTTTCAATATTGTTCTGAAGCTTTATATTATAGATATTCTATTATTCTCTCCGAGGTGGAAGTCGAAACGTCAATGAAAGCCATTTTTTTAAGTTAAATTGTGGCTTATTTTTCAGTTAGAATAAGATCCTTTCTTTCAGAGTTGTCCATCACTATAGATATCTAAAATGCATATAAAGATACTATTATGTTTCTTTTAGAACTACATATTCGGATATGCAACAATATTATTATTACATCTTAAATTAGGTAATCAATTTACTTTTATATACCTATGTACGTACCTTCAAACTATCCCTTAGATTTTAAAGAAAACCAACAAATAACAAATCCAAAATCCAATTATGAAAATGAACTAATGCCATGCACGCCATCTTACCTTGCCAAACACTGAGACTAAATCACAAATATAGTGAATAATGGTTACTGCGCAATTCTTTTGTGAAAGAAAATCTCTTTGCAAGTAGCATTTCGGCATTAATGATAAAGTTTTTATTTAATAACCACAGTTACTACAGAGGGTATTTCTGAAGAATTATTTCTTGTGATCTAAAATATTTATTTGATTGCAAGAAAATTTCTTGTTCACAAACATAAATATGGATTAACTTAACATATATTTCTTATACTGCAAAATATGTGTAGTTTTCAATTTAAGAAACAAAAACTTTAGGATAAGAAAATTAAAATGTAACCATTAATGCATTTCTTAGTATTGAAGAAATTATCTGTAAGAAATTATTGAGTTGTGTTTAAAAAACTAGTTTCTTTATATGTAAAACGGTATCTTTAAGTTAATATGATATGGTAACTTTTAAGAAAGATAGCTCAAAGAAATCAGTGTTTTAGGAGAAAAGAAATTGTTCTCTCGGTGCACTGAACCTCATACATAGCGTTAATTTTGGTGGTGGCGGTCTGGTTTCGTGGAATGGTATTTATTGGAAAAGACATAGGTACTGAACCTGGAGGTTCACCTGAATCACTGGAGGTGATTGGGTAAATGTCAGCTGACATATACATTAAAAACATTTTATAAGATCATGTCTAACCATATTGTATGTGACAGATTCGAGCTAATGCACGAGAGAGCAATATTAGAATAATAGTGAATACTTACCTTGATGAGATCCAATTCAAAAGATTATGTTGGCCATAATATAGTCCATATCAGATTTAATTTTGATCGAGCATTTATGTGACACTTAACATCGCATTCGGAAAAGAAGTCCTATCCCTCTAACCCTAGTGCTTAACATTTTTACCAAATAGACATTACCATGAAAACCAGTGTAGTGCGGCAACATAGCGCCTGTTACATCCCAGTTTTTTGCATTCGAACAGACAAAGGTGGCGATATCAAGTTACTATAGCAACCAAGTAGTACATTGGTTACAACAGGAAAAAAGACTCCACGTCAGAATTTAGCTTAGAATTGTCACTTTTGTAGTAGTTATAAATTTTGTTCTATGTTATTCACATAAAAATATTTTACAGTCCACACCACAAGTTTAATTTATCTACAATAAATCCATCACCTAGGAGGGTTAAGGATTGCAGCCCAAAAAATTTCAATTCACATGATAACTTCAAAATGTATCTACGATATTTTTGTCCACGAGTGTAATTTGAAGATATATAAAAAAAAGTGCAAATACAAAAGTTATAGATCTTTCTACTACCTAAAATTTTGCTATTTAACTTTTTCCCATTGAACTTGTAGTTTTGTTGGGAATATAAATAAACGGTTTTTATTCTTAAGAACTCAATCCCTTCCAGTTTCCGTCCTGATATTGCCCGTAATTTTTTTCCTTTATTTGTTGTTATGATTTCTCCGTTTTTACAGTGGGTTTCATAATTTAACTATTTTCACATTTTACGGTTTTCAAATGCTTCGGACCTGGTCTATTACAGCAAAAAGTAAATGTCTCTTGTCATTTAGCTGCTTCTTTCGGACACGTGGTCAAAAGGTGTGAAACGTTTACTCTTGGGAGCAAACATTTTGTTTGGCATTGCTAAAGAATAAAGTTGGGTTTATGATATGTGAAATATATGAATTTGTGTAAAGTTCATTCTTACTGATAACTAAACTTTGGAATATAGAAAAAGAAGATAATTTATGTAATTACGATTTTTAGCTTGATATCTCTTCCATATAATAATAGTACTTTTCCTAAAAGTAAAAAAAGTTTACTCTAACCTCCCAATGATTTTATTAGGACTTCTATTGTAATATTTTGTTTTCTTACAGTGATTCTTTGACCAAACTTTGTGAGCTTCGCAACATCGACCTATCCGTTTGCGATGCACGGTTGCAAGATAAGGACAACAACTGCGAACATCTCATTTTGTTTAGCCAAGACACCGCGGGGCTAGTTGGCAGACACGTTCGAATTACAGGTAAGTTCTTCAAAACTTTTACTTTACTTATGGTGTGTATTATTTGTTAATAATATAGGAGTTGCTGTTTTTTTCAATGTTATTATAATTTGGCCGCAGATCTAATCATCAATGACCAAAACTTCGAAGCGGTCAAAGAGTTCATATATCTAGGAACATCGGTTAACCCCAATAATAACACATCAGGGGAAATAAAAAGACGAATAATAATTACGAACAGGTGTTATCATAGTCTTCAAAGTACTTAGCTAACAAACGTCTGTCTCAAAAAACTCGTATAAGGCTGTATAGAACATTGATAGTCCCCGTTCTCACATATGGATCAGAGGCATGGACGCTAACTAAAACAGATGAATCCGCTCTATCGATTTTTGAAAAAAAGGTGCTACGCAAGATATTCGGAGCGGTCTGTGAGAACGAAATATGAGGACGTAGGTATAACTTTGAACTGCAGAATATCTACAAGCATACGTTTGGTGGAAAAGATATTATCACTGTAATTAAGCGAAACCGCCTGCAGTGCGCAGGACATGTAGCCCAGGCTCCTGAATCGAACATGATAAAAAAGATTCTAACAGCGCAACCCGTGGGAATGAGAAACGGGGTGGACCAAAGCTGAGGTGGATGGACGAGGTAACACAAGATGCCGAGAAGATTGGAGTCGGCAACTGGAAAATGCAAGCAAGGGACAGAGCAGAATGGCGTAGAAAGCTTGAGAAGGTCGAGGCCCTCTAATGGCTGTAGCACCAAGAGGATGACGATGATAATTATAATTTGGCCATAAATCACTGAATACATTAGCTGATTCAATGTCTACAAGGTCCACACAGGAATAGGGGTCCTATTTCATTAATCACTAAGAAATGTCAGTTTGAAAAAGCCCCCCCCCTGTTAACCCCCGTTAACATAGACAAGATGCCCCACTTCCAGAATTCCATTTTGTCCACTTCTTTTACGTTTCATTAAAAAATAGGACTCAGCTCAATTTTAACACACCACCCCCTCCTTCCACCGCTCAAAAACGTAATTTTTTCGTTTTTATTTTTTTGGTGGGATGCAATCAATTTAAAATTTTTTAAAAATGTACACGCATAGTTGATGATTATACAAAACGTGTCTATTTTTTATAGACCTGTAGGTTGAGTGTCCATAACCTCAAAATGCTTTTTTATTTTGTTTTGATTTTAATGGTTTTTCTATTTTGTGTATTTTAATAAAAACTATATTTCTAACTTTTTTCAGATATTATTGCATTTAAAATGTTCTACTATTGTCAAAATAACTGTCAAAGTTTAAATACATAATTCAAAGTTTCTCTTCGAATTTTGTGATTTAACCACAGATTATTTAACGTAGATAAAATTTGTTCAGTCCATTCTTGTATCGACATATCGAAGTAATTTAGTACAGCAAAAAACACCCTGTTCGGGACTGTGACAAGCCCAGTCCAGGAAAACTAATACACAGGTACGCAAATGATGATAAATATATTTTTCAAAATATGTTTCCATCCGGGATAAATACAGAGTTTAGTAATAATTCAATAACCAACCCACAAATGTATCAACAAGTCAACACACAAGGGCAACTAGCCATGAATGTACAAACCACGCCATATCTAATATCGATGTCGCAACCAGCACCAACTAAACCAATGCCACCTAACTTGTACCCTCCACTACCACAGACACAAATTCCATTAGTGCCGATCACATATCATAGTTCTGCTTCAAATTATCAATTACAACGATTGCCATCCACCAGTGAAGAAGTGGAAGAAAACAACGAACCAGCTAGCAGCAACGATTGGCAAGAAATTAGAAGCTCAAAAAGAAGAAAAATCAGAAAAACAACAGACAATGCAAACAGTACAAATATTATTGTAACAGAAAATAGATTTGAAGCGCTAGAAAATGAAGTAATCCCTCCCAAGGAGAACAACACAGGAAACCCTCCACCAATTTTCATACACGGTGTACAAGACTATCAAAAAATTGTACAAAAAATTAAGGATGTAGCAGAAAGGGAAGAATATCATACAAAAAGTTTAACCAACAATGTCGTAAAATTAAGTTGTGGCACGCCAGATACATATAGAAAAATGGTTAGATATTTTAATGAACATAACATTTATCACCATACATATCAGTTAAAACAGGATCGAGCCTATAGAGTTGTAATAAAATACCTTCACCACTCTACTAACACCGAGGATATAAAAAACGAACTCCTAAAACTTGGTCATAAAGTTCGAAATATAATAAATGCACAACACAGAATTACTAAAGAGCCACTTAATTTGTTCTTCGTGGATCTCGAACCGGCAGCAAATAACAAAGATATTTATAACTTAAGGGGGCTACAGAATAGAGTTATTGAAATTGAACCTCCCCGAACAACCAAAAATCGCATAATACAATGCATGAGATGCCAATCGTACGGTCACTCCAAGTCATATTGCAATAAACCATTTGTATGCGTCAAGTGCGGAGGAGCCCACAATACCACAACTTGTAAGAAGACTAGAGAAACTCCAGCAAAATGTGCATTATGTGGTGGGGATCACCCCGCAAATTATAAAGGATGTGAACATTACCAAAAAATTTCTAATATTAATAACAGGTATCATAACAGAGGAAACGTATTAAATCCAGCAATAAATCAAATACATACACAACCCAGAATATATACACAACCCAGGATTCAGAATCAGTATGAAAGTTACGCTCAAGCTGCAGCAAATAATCAGAACAATAACGAAGATACAGCGAGTATACTTACCAAATTTCTAGAAGAGTTTAAAAATTTATTTAACCAGCTAATGCAACAAAACAGTATGGTGCTCAACATGATTTCCATGCTAGTAAATAAAGTAAACTAACAATGTCAAAGTTCATAAGAATTGCCCAATGGAATGCCAATGGTCTTCCTAATCATAAAGAAGATATAAAACTATTTCTGGAACAAAATTTCATTGACATACTACTAGTAAGTGAAACCCATTTTACAGACAGAACCTACTTCAAGATACCTAAGTATAAATTATATTACACAAATCACCCAGATGGTACAGCCCACGGAGGTTCAGCCATATTGATAAGAGAAACTATAAAACATTATGAAATGCTAAAATACGAAACAAATCACATTCAAGCAACATCTATAAAAATACAAACTCTTCCATATGATATAACTGTCACAGCAATTTATTGTCCGCCCAGGCATAGACTTACAAAAGAAGATCTTCTACCCTTTTTCGAAACTCTAGGGCCAAAATTTATAGCAGGTGGAGATTACAACTGTAAACATACGCTATGGGGTTCACGCCTAACAACCACCAAAGGCAGAGAGCTAGCAAAAGTTATCCAGGATAAAAGCTACTCATTCCTATCGACGGGATCACCGACATATTGGCCAACCGATCCAAATAAAACACCAGACCTATTGGATTTCTTTATTACAAACGGAATACCTCAATCATATACAGATGTAGTACCAAGTTTTGATTTATCATCAGATCATAGTCCCATAATTGCCACAATTAGCACAACGGTGATAATCAAAAAACCAACACCTCGACTGCATAACTTCAAAACAAACTGGGATACATACCGGCTAATCATAGAACAGGAAGTAAATCTACTAGTGAGATTGCAAACCTCCGAACAAATAGAAACAGAAACTAATAATCTAATCAACTTACTTCAAAATGCTGCCAAACAGTCTACCCCTCAACCTGGACAAAAAAAATTTTCAACCAACATTCCTCTTGAAATAAAAAGACTAGTAGCAGAAAAACGAAAAGCCAGATCAATTTGGCAAAGAACTCACAGACCAGACGACAGGACAGTTTATAATAACAAAACAAGAAACTTAAAAACAGCTCTAGAACAGATGAGAAACAACTCATTTGAAAACTATGTATCAAACCTTTCGCGTCAAGATAACTCTATCTGGAAACCAATCAAAAACAAAAATAAACCAATAAATACTTCACCTCCAATTCGGAAAAACTCATTACCACCAGGACCATGGGCAAAAAGCAACAAAGAAAAAGCTGATTTATTTGCTGAACATCTAACTGAAGTCTTCAAGCCACACGACAATGACCAAGTACAAGAAGTAGAGCAGGAACTAGCCTTACCAATTAATCAACGAGAGCGACTAACTTTAATTACACCGAAGGAGATCAAAGATGAAATTAATCATTTGAATGAAAAGAAGGCACCAGGCACTGATCTCATAACAGCAACAATGCTAAAACAACTTCCTAAAAAAGGTATAATGAAGTTATTGTACATATTAAATGCAATCTTAAGACTTAATTATTGGCCTATATCACTAAAAATTGCCCAAGTAATTATGATACCGAAACCTGGTAAAGCTTTAACGGATGTTTCATCATACCGCCCAATAAGTCTACTGCCAATAATGTCAAAACTTCTTGAAAAGCTGTTACTTAAAAGAATTATGAGCGACCTAGAATTCCAAAACTGGATCCCAGAACACCAATTTGGATTCCGGCAAGGTCATTCTACAGTGCAACAATGCCATCGCATATCAAATGTAATTAATAGAGCTTTGGACAATAAACAGTATTGCACAGCAGCCTTTCTGGACATTAGCCAAGCATTTGATCAGGTATGGCACCCAGGATTACTTTATAAAATCAAAAAATCCCTACCCAACAAATACTTTGACTTATTAAAATCATATCTAAATCACAGAGAATTTGAAACTAAAGTGGAGGATGAACTATCAAACCGTAACAAAATTCAATCAGGAGTCCCACAAGGTAGTATATTGGGTCCACTTCTTTATGTACTGTACACATCCGATTTACCAACCTCTCCACAAACCACCATTGGAACTTTCGCTGATGACACAGCAATATTTGCAACTGAAGAGGATCCAAGAGCTGCAGTATTAAAACTTCAAGAACACCTAGACCAAATTGGACAGTGGTTAAAGAAATGGAAGATAAAAGCTAACGAAACTAAGTCAACACATATAACTTTCACACTAAGGAAAGACCAATGCCCAAATATTAGCCTTAATCAAGTCAACATACCACAACAGAACATCGTCAAATACCTGGGGCTTCATCTTGATTCTAAATTAAACTGGAAACAACACATTTTAAAGAAGAAGAAACAAATTGAGTTGAGAGTGAAAGAAATAAATTGGCTTATAGGTAGAAAATCTCGACTCTCAATTGAGAAGAAACTGCTGATTTATAAAATAGTCATCAAACCTATATGGACGTACGGTATAGAACTATGGAGTTGTGCCAGCAAATCAAACACAAAAATTATCCAAAGAACTCAATCAAAAATTCTACGCACCATCGCAAATGCCCCGTGGTACATTTCCAACCAAACCCTTCATACAGACCTAAACATTCCGTTAGTCAGCACAGTAATTCAAGAAAGGGCCAACAGACATCACGAGAAATTGGAAGACCACCCCAACCAATTAATATTACCATTACTGCAGCCACTAAACAACAGAAGATTGCGAAGATTATGGCCCATAGATCTTCGCTGAAACTGAGGTGAAACCGCTGGGTGATGTACCTCATAACGCCATTTTAGTGTACAATAATACATTGATATATGTTATTGTACTTGTTATCAAATTAGCTTATAGAATATGTAATTCTGATTGCTAATAAATGCTTACAAAAAAAAAAAAAAAAAAAGATATTATTGCAAGGTACGCCACCTTCAAAAATTCAAAAAACTCGTTTTTAGGGTTTTTTTTTGAGATTTTCTCTATTTTGTAGACTCCATAATAAAAAGGAAAACAAGGACATGGAAGAGATAAAAAATATAATGGGTAGTATGATTGAGGAACTAACAGAAGTTAGGAAGGAGAATAGTGAATACAAATTGCAAATGAAAGAAATAATAAGAGAAAATGAAAATCTAAAGAAAGAAATGGCTACGATGAAACAAAAAATAGATAAAATAGAAATAATCTTGGAAGCATGTCAGACAGAAAAAAAGAAAAACAACCTAATAATGAGAGGCTTACCAATAGACACAATAGAAGTAGAGCAACTAGAGAACTTCATAGAAACAAAAATGGGAGTAAAATCAGAAATAATTAGAGTACAAACGGTAAATGAAACAATGTGTGTTATCGAATGTAAAAAATTCGAAGATAAAATGAAAATACTGAAATCCAAGGGTAAACTAATGAACTATAAGCAACATAGAGTATATATAGAATGTGACATAACATTAAAAGAGATAGAAATACAAAGAAACTTTAGGTAAATATCAGCAGATGAAAAGACTAATGGGAAAAGGACAAAAATTGGATACGGTTTCATAGTTATTGAAGGCATTAAGTGGAAATGGAACCAAAAAACAAGCCGGATAGAAGAAGTAACATACAATCCAGAACCAACTTATTCAAAAAACTAGCTGAAGAAAACACAATGACGGACCGAGAAAAAAACAGGCACAGAACAGGGGACATGAGCAGATTTAAAGATAATAACACAAACGGAAGGAAAAACAAATTAAAGTACAACTTAAACACAGAAAAGAACAAAACAATTCTGAAAATGGCATCATGGAATGTAAGAGGTATAAATGGGAAGAAAATAGAACTGGGGGAAGAAACTAGAGTTAAGAACATTGAAATAGTATCTATAACAGAGACAAAGAAAAAAGGAAGAGGATCAATAATAATAGAAAACGGAATATTACTAATATACAGTGGAGTGGAAGAAACGAAAGAGCTCAGGCAGGAGTAGCGTGCATGATAAAGAAGCACAGTATCAACAAAGTAAAAAATTGGATATATTACAACGAACGTATACTAAGAGTAGACATAGATACAAACCTAATCATAGGCTATGGACCGAAGACGCAACAAAAAACGAAAAGAATGAGTTCTGGGACAAATTACGAGAAGTGATAAATGATTGTACAGAAAAAATTATGATCACAGGAGACACGAACAGTAGAGTGGGGAAAGAAGCAGAAAAATGGAACAATGTCATCGGACTTTATGGGGAGGAAATAATAAACAAAAATAGAAAATTATGGTGATTATGAACACACATTTCGAACATAAAAGAATACACAAGATCACAAGAGAAGTCAAATCAAGAGACGAACAATCAATTATAGACTATACTATAGTGCAAAAAACAGAGAAGAACTGGATAAGAGACGTAAGGGTGAAAAGGAGTTATGAAATTGGTAGTGACCACTATCTACTAGAAGCCACATTCAAAAGCAAAAGAAAAGAAATAAAAATAAATAAGAACATAAACAGAAAACACAAAGAAATAATAAAAATTTATAAACTAAGGGAAGAATCAACGAAAATAAGATACACAGAAGTGCTAGAGAAAGAGATGGACAATGAACATGAAATAACGGAAACAATAGAAGAAGAATGGGGAAAATTTAAAAATGCGGTGATAAAAACAGCTAATTCAATATGTGGAACTACAAGAAATAACAACAGAGGGAAACGAACATCTTGGTGGAACGATTAAGTGAAAAGAGAAATAAAAGAAAAGAAGAAATTATGGAAAGAATACATACAAGACAAAACACAACAAAAATATGAAAATTATAAGAGACAAGGAACAAAAGTTGAAGAGATAGTTAAGAAAGAGAAAAAGAAAAGTTGGGAAAAATTCGGAGAAAAAATGGAAGAAAACAGCACAGGAAACGTAGAAATATTTTATCTACTCTATATCATATTATGTATAAGTTTTTTGTTTGTGAAAACTGTCATTATAGATAGCAGTGCGTGAAGGGTTTAATGTGTGCGTGAAGTAACAATGTATTTTAAATGGGATTTACTTTTTCGCACACTGTCAATGGGTTTTTTGGCACACTTTCATAAATAATCAAATATCCTTAACTTTCGCGTTGTCATGGTGATGACAATATGAGCAATGCCTTACAACAAAATTTTTGACAGTTTTGTGGTTTGAAAGTAGTTAGGATTTTTAAATGTCAAAGTTCTAAAAATTGTAGAATAGAAATGAATTCCCGTGACGAAAAGTTACAGTTTTTTTATTTGTTTATCGTAGATAAAATATTGTATGAAACTGTGCGTGAAATACTTTTTGCGAACTTACGCGATGTATAGCACTCGCTCCGTTATCGCTCGTGCTCTAAAAATCGCGTGCGTTCGCAAAAAGCATGCTTCACGAACTGTTTCATAAATAACTATTATAGAACACTGAAAACCCTAAGTAGCAACAAAGAAACGAAACTGAAACAAATCATGAACAAGGAAGAAACAATAATACACGACGATAAGATAATAATGGAAAGATGGAAGGTACAATTTAGCTGATACTGAATGGAAATCAAGCGAATACAATGGAGATGGAAAGCAACAGCAAGAGAGTATCCATGAGAAACACGGAAAATCCAGAAACCATAGAAAAGAAGAACTGGAAGAAGCAATAAGAAAGATACAGATTGGAAAAGCACCAGGAAGCGATGAAGTAGCACAAAAAATGATGAAATATATAGGAGTAAATGCAAAAGAAAAATTGTTATACATAATATATAACCTAATATGGAAGAGAAAAGTAATACCCAGAGGATATACAAGAAATATACAAGATATATACAAGAAAGGAAACACAAGAGACTGTAAGAACTATAGAGGTATGTCACTACTATGTGTAGCAGCAAAAGTATACGAAACCATAATAGAAAGTAAACTCAGAAAAGAAATAGAACACAAATTAGAGGACGTACAAAGTGGATTCAGGAAAGGACACAACACACAAGACCATATATATTCACCATGCAACGAGTAATAGAAGAAGCCTTAAAGAATAATAAAGAAATACATCTGACCTTTATAGACGTGGAAAAATCATTCGACTCAGTCAATAGAAAAGATATATGGGAAAGCCTAAAGAAGAAACAAGTAAGTGAAGAACTGATAGAAGCAACAAAAAGTATATACATGAAAACAGCAAATACAGTAAGAATGTTAAATATACAGTCAGAACCATTTGAAACAACTCAAGGAGTTAGACAAGGGGGAAGTCTCAGGCCAGTGCTATTCATAAATGTAATAGATGAGATAGTGAAAGAATGTAAGAAAACTTTCAAGAAATACTGCATCGGTTGGAACAGAATGCAAATGATAAACGCTGAGATGTGTATATTTGCAGACGACATAGTACGAAACAGCAGAAAAACTGAAATACAACTTAGAGAAATTGAACCTAGAAGCAAGCAAATACAGCTTAAACGTAAACAAAGAGAAGACTCAGATAATGAAAATATCAAGGAAACAAGGGACGGAAGATCAAATAGAAGTAATGATAGACCAACAAAAGATAATACAAACAAATTCATATAAATACTTAGGAACAGTAATCAACAACAAAGGAGACATCGAGGACGATCTTAACAACAGAATGGAAAACACAGGAAAACTATTTCAAGCACTAAATAGAGGATTCCTTAATAACAAAGAAATATCAACAAAGACCAAGATGCCAATATACAAAACAATATATAGACCTACGGTGACATATGGAGCAGAAAATTGGATATTAAACAAAAGACAGTAGAGCAGAATTCAGACAGCAGAGATGAAATACCTCAGAAGTACGATAGAAGTAAAAAGAACTGATAGAATCACAAATGAAGAAATAAGAGAAAGACTCAAAATCAAACCGATACTCTACTCAATCAAGGAGAAAAAATTGGCATGGTTCGGACATTTAACCCGGATGGACAATAATAGACAAGTAAAAAGAGTGAGGGACACCAAACCAATAGGGAAGAACAGAAGAGGAAGACCCATTAAAGAATGGAACAGTGACATCTCGCAGATACTGCAGAGTAAGGATTAGACTTGGCAGGAAGCAACACAGATGGCATCCAATAGGACGGAATGGAGAGAGTTCGTTAAGAGGTAGGACACCTCAGAAGACTGTAAAATATTGCAATTAATGAATTGTATTATAAACGGCACAACACCGAAAGGTACAAATGGGTATACTGATTAAGTAAAGTAAAGTTGTAGACTCCAACGTAGAATAAATCTAGGTTTTTTATAGGCTATATAAAGTTTGAAACCACTTTTGTCCTTTGGGAGGGCATTTACAAATGAGAGAAACACGTTTAAACCTCCCAACGAGGTGGGGGTTTTCGGGTCTTTTGGAGGTTTAAACCAATTTTTTCTATTTTTGTATATCCTGGTAAATCCATATAAGCAGAATGGGACAAGAAAGACTGTTAAAGATAGCACGAGATAGACCATCAAACGGCCGAAGGAGTATAATAAGGCCAAGGAAGAGATGGAGTGACAACCTGGATATCTAATGAGGAGGCATCCGAAGATGGAACAGGCGCGAGCCTATTAAGGAAGCAGTAAGAAGCAGAAGACGAATATCCTAAAGGACTCAATTATTTTAAATGAAATCCCAAAAAACCTCAGAAAAACAATTAGTTTTTTGAATTTTTGAAGGCACCTTATGAAAACAAAACAAATTATAGTTTTGAAATTATAGTATGAAAACAAAACAAAATATAGTTTTTGATAAAATACGCAAATAAAAAAAAATAGTCCTACAGCCATCCCCAAAAAAAAGTTGTACGCTTTTTCCAAAAAAAAAAAAAGAAAAAATGAAAATGAATTTTGTGATATGGGCACTCAATCTAAGGGTTTATAATCAATAGACATGTTTTGTAAAAGCCTTTAACTATGCCTATTAGCCCAATAAATGACCGTTTTGGAGTGTAATTTCCAGGGGCACCTCCGAATTGCATGAAAATTTGGATTTAGGTTCTACTTACCCTCCACTTCAAAGTTGAATTTGTGCCATTGGTTGCTTTTACTTGGGGGGTGACATTTACCCCTTCTCGGGGGGTGAAAAACGCGTGTTTAAAATAAGGCAGGAAATGGATAAATTGACTTATTTTAAGCACCTTTTGTTCTATAAAGTTTTTTACGTAAGTCATTACTTTTCGAGTTATTCGCGATTTAAAATGTTGATTTTTCGACAAAAAAACTACGTTTTTAGACGGTTTTTCCCAAATAACTCAAAAAGTAAATATTTTATCGAAAAAAATATTTTTAGCAAAAGTGTAGCCTATACAAAAAGGGAAAAAATGGTGTATCAGCAAAGTCTACAAATTGAGTAGAAACAAAGTTGTAGCTCATGAAAAATACGTTCTTATTCGTCTATTTCCAAATCGAATAATTCAACGCAAAATCACCGAAGAAAGAAGCGTTTTTCGGGAAAACCTTCTATAACATTTTTAAAGTATCGAAAAAAAGCTTAATATTTGTTTTTTACAAAGTTTACAGCATCAAAAATAACCGAGTTACACTGAAAAAAAAAAGTTGGCCCCTTTTTTTTGGTGAAAAAAATCGTGAAAACCTCCCTCTATTTAGCACCCTAAATGAAATTAATCGTTTGGCTTTACCTTCTATTTTAACTGTTTGTGTATTGTTTATATGATCTGTAAGTTTGATTAGTAGAGTAGAGTATTTATTGGTAATAATGTACAAATGCACTTTTACAGGTCGGTTGATTGGTTTTAAGTGCTTATTTTTTAAAACATTTGGTAGGTATTATAGTAAAAAAAATTTTTCAAAAATTTTTTGAAAAATTTCATTTTTTCAAAATAACTTAAAAAGTATTAGTGATAAGAAAAATCTTAAAGAGTAAGGAAATGTAGGTTTTGCTATTATAAATATGCTAGTTTCATTTTGCTTCTCCGTAAGACAAAAATTGGTTAAGATATGGCTGTTCAAAATTTGCATACACTCCTTATTAGTGACCCATTCAAGCTTTCTCAATTATAACCCTTTCAAAAATAAACACTTTAAACCGGTGAGAATGACAGATAATATAAAAAATAGATAGGTAAGTAAATTGTTTGTAAATCGGTAGCGATTAATTTCATTTGGGGAGCTAAACACGGCGAGATTTTCATGAGTGTTTACAAAAAAAAATAGGGCCAACTTTATTTTGAGCGTAACTCCCTTATGTTTAATGCTAAAACTTTTGTTAACAATTAAAACAAAGCTTTTTATAAACACTTTAAAAAAGTTTAAACGGGTTTTTCCCGAAAAGTGCTTAATTTTTCGGTGATTTCACCTTGAAATATTCGATTTGGAATTAGACGAATAAGAACGTATTTTTCATGAGCTACAACTTTGTTTTATTTGATTGATAGGCTTTACTAATATACCATTTTGTTGGGTTTTTTATAAGCTACGCTTTTGCTAGGGATATGTTTTTCGATATAATATTTACTTTTTGAGTTATTTGCGAAAAACCGTATGAAAACGTAGTTTTTTTGTCGAAAAATCAACATTTTCAATGGCAAATAACTCGAAAAGTATTGAATTACGTAAAAAACTCTATAGAACAAAAGTTGCTTAAAATCAGTAAATTTATCCATTTCCTGTCTTATCTTGAACGTATGTTTTTTCACCCCCGAGAAGGGGTGACTGTCACCCCCAAGTAAAAGCAACCAACGGCACAATTTCAACTTTGAAGTGGAGGGTAAGTAGAACCTAAATCCAAAGGACATCGCTCACATTTTATGGAAAATATAATGTCACTCAAATTCAATAAAATTTATATGAATAGATTCGTTTCAAATTAACGGTCAAATCTTATCATTGCGCCAACTCTTAATTTTCAATAATAAGAGCAGAAATTAATATAAATCAATCTGAAATCAAATGGGTAGGTACATAAGTTAGAGAGAGAAAAAATATTTTAAAATACCCAGATTATCGGTAACTTCATAAATCTTCTCGGGCTATTAAGCATCTTATTATAATAGTTTCACTAGTCCGCTTAGGCCCAGCGGGGTTTAAGCTGTTTTGAATAGCACCCAGAGCAATAGTGATTATAACTGACACGTTTATAGACTCCAAAAATGTGATTTCGATAAAATTTAATTGCAATTTGCGCCGTAATTAATCATAATTAAGAGTTGCCGCAATGATATGAATTAACCGTTAATTTAAAACGAATCTATTCGTATAAATTTTATTGAATTTGAGTGACATTATATTTTCCATAAGATGTGTGAGATGTCCTTTTCATGCAATTCGGAGTTGCCCCTGAAAATTACACGGTATCGCCGAATTTCCCGTTCATTTACTGGGCTATATGAATTTTTAGAAATTTTTAAATTTATTTCATCCCACCAAAAAATAAAGACGAAATACTGACGGTTTTGGTGGTGGGGGAGGGATAAGGGGTGAAGGGTTAAAATTGAGCTCACTCTTATTTTATTAAGTCAAAACGGTAACAGGTGTATATTCTTAAAAACTGAAAGTGTGTAAAGAGTATTTATTAAAATCAGCTAAGTACTTTCGGCATAGCAAATGCCATCATCAGAGCTTCCTATAAAAACAAAGTTAATTATTAACTATGGTTTTTATAAGAAGCTCTGATCTGCATTTGCTATGCCGAAAGTACTTAGCTGATTTTAATAATGCCTTTTCTACGGCCGCTCTTAAACAGCTATTTCCCGCACGTGTTTCCTTTTCGAAAGTTGAATACCTTATAATATGGCTTTATAATAATATATTATAATACATGCAATGGACTAATATTTAGATATTATTTACTAATTTATTCCAGACTTATCTTATTGTCTTCATAATGTTAATGCCATTAACGCGATAATTCGTTGAAATAGAATCATTTTGACATAATATTCAAAAGTCAAATCAGTAGACAATAACAATAGTTTTGAATCGTCGTCATAGAAACCAACTTTATTTTATGGACTATTTCACTAGACTATTTTTAACTGATAAAACGTCGTAGCAACGCCACGTTTCCTACTGACAAAACTCCTCCCTGCCCGTGATTTCTCAGCGAGAAAATTATGACAGTTCCGTCACGAAGGTGTCTGGTAATTATATTGTTGTCAGTTTGACAAACGTCATTGAGGCGTAATCAACTTTGGACATATATAATGAATCCAGACGAAAAATCAAAATTTGGATGCCAGTCAGGTGAAGTAATCAAAAAATTGGTTTCGGAAAATGTCCCATTGAACACGCAGAGGTCCAGAATCTCTATTTGGACCCAATTTTCGGAGTTCCTACGGGTGAGAAATTATACGCTTGAAAGATGTACTACCATAACGGAACTAGCAAAAATATTCGAGGATTATGCCTCTAACATGAAAAAAGACAATGGCGTAGACTATAAATGCTACAGGTCAATAATACACAGAATCATGCTTTGGTAGAAAATAATGGACAAACTACTAAGCTTATAATAATTGTACATTTAATATTGTTAACAAATAATACCGATTATGTTTCGTTGATAAATATGGTGCATTAATTGTCTCGTAAAATAATCTTGTCGAATATAATTCGAGAGAAAATTATATACCGGCAAAATTTTCTTGTGGTTTTATTCAAGTTTGTTGCCTTTTGGCAATTTTCGCTTATGAAATTTTTGACAAAATTACTCGACTGACGTCTCGTGATTTAACTGTTAAAATTTAATTCGCGAAAATTGCCAGGCAACAAACTTTCATACTAGTCGAAAATATTGCCTGCAAAATTTTCTCTCTTATGATATTATAAGTATACCAAAATTTGGTTCTGACAACCTTGTCAGAGAACGTACTGAACAATTCAAGGATAAGCTTGCATCGGTGATAGATTGCCACGAATTGCTCGTTTACATTTAATATTACCAAGCAATAAGTAAAGACGTTCTTGTTTTTCCAAACGATTAAATTTGCATACATTTTAGTATTACGTAATGTTGTATGTAGTATTTACTCGTAAATAAAAATCGATATAACTCTATTTGTTGTGGCGTTTTTCCAAACGTACAGCCGTAGAAAAAATATTGTTCCTAAAGCATGCGAAAAGTGCCTTTCCCGCACTCGACTGCGAAAGTATCACAATAACTATTTCCTAACTAGTGCGGAAAATTATACTTTTATACCGCACGCGACTGCCGTTGAACCGAAAAGCGCGATAGCGGAGTTCGGGTAAGCAGTCGAGTGCGGGAAAGGCACTTTCGGCATGATTTAGGAACAATATTTTGTCCAGGGTCGTATGTTTGGAACAAAAGCCACAACAAATATAGTTATATTAATTTTTATTTAGGAGTGAAAATACACAAATTAATACGTTCTTTGACAAGGTTGTCAAAATCAAACTTTCAATAAACTTGGTTACCATGACGACAATTCAAAATCATTGTTATTGTCTACTGATTTGACTTTTGAATATTACGTCAAAATAATTCAATTTCTACGAATTATCGCTTTAATTTAATTAAAACATGGACAAAATAAGATAAATTTGAAATAAATTAGTTATTTAAAATTTATTAAAAAAACTGTATGACTACAGCTGTTTAGGCAGAGTGCCTTTCTCAAGTGATTTATTAAACTACAACAAAAATAGCCAGATACATAAAAAAGAAAAGAATAATACCAGCTTTCAGAACTAACAACAACTTAAGAAAATATATTAAGAACAATAAAAGCCGAAAGAGAAAGCAACTACAGAGTGGTGTGTACAAACTAACTTGTGGTGACTGTCCGAAAACGTACATCGGTCAAACTGGCAGAAATTTTGACAAACGGATAGCAGAACAAAAAAGGGCTTACAACAATATAAAAACAGACACTTCTACATCATACGCACTTCACCTTCTAGATTCTAGATCATAATCATTCTTATAATGAATAGATTCAAATTCTTCATATTCAAAATAAAGGCCTTAAACTATTTTTATTAGAATCTATGGAAATTAACAAATTGAAAAACACAGATATAATTCTGAATGACCAACTTGATACAAACAGCTCCCCACTCCTAAACCTCTTCAGGTAAGTACTTTAAAATGCACAAAAACACATAGTAAAATAAATCACTTGAGAAAGGCACTCTGCCGAAACAGCTGTAGTCATATAGTTTTTTAATAAATTTTGTGGAAGTATCGAAACCAAACGTTCTCAGTGTTTAATTGTTAGATAAAATGAACTTCCATTAAGTAACGGTCGAATCCATCCATGATCTAAATATTAGTTTAATGCATGTATATTACATGCATATATTATCAATATATATATATACATATATTATAATATACATATATTATAAAGCCATATTACAAGTTATTCTACGTTATCGCACCAGTGCAAAAAAATGAAAAAAAAAAACTGAATTCTGCGAATGAGGGCATTTTGCCTATCTTAATGGGGGTGCCCTTTAGTTATTAAGTAATTTAGCATTTCGTAGATTCAGCAAAGTTCATGTAAAATTCTGGCTAAGGTTTACTTTCAGGGTTTATAAGTTACGCAAAGGCACCTAATATGACATAACGAATACAGTGAACTCTCCCTTAAACGGACAGTAGTCGTTCCGCATAAAGTGTCCGTTTAAAGGAGGTGTCCGTTGAAGAGAAAAAAATATATGTTAACTTAAGTAAAATATATGTTACATATATGCAAATTTAAAAAAAATGTATGTATGTATGATGTACCTACAGTCGGAAAAATGAAAGACTACCAATGAACGATCACATTAATAACTTATTTTGTATTTGCTTTCTTTTTCTATAACAAACGTTTGTTATTTATAGAAAAAGACAGCGAATACAAAATAAGTGATTGATGTGATCGTTCATGTGTATTCTTTCATTCTTCCGACTGTATATATAATAGAAATATTAGTTTATCGTTACATAACAAAAGTAAGTTGTGGATGAGACGCAGCATTGTGTAGGAACAAAAGAACTGTTCGATTTTCTCTCTGCATTCTTCTAGCAAATTTATTTTGCCAGTCTGTCATGATTTTCCTTGTCAACCACGACTTCTTACTGCTGGATCATTAGATAGGTTATTGTTCTACGTGTGAATCCTTGAACCAACGAAGGTTTTTACTTTTCCTGGTTAGCAGTGGCATTTCTTTGTTCCCAATCATTTTGGAGCAAAATAGAAGTGCGATTCTATCTTTAGAAACCACTGTATCCTTTTTCTTTCAGGGTATAAGTTATTTTGGGTAATACAGGGTATTACCTTTCACCTTTCAAGGTATAAGTTTTGTTGGATAGGACAAATTCTATACAATAAAACGTGGCGTGTAAACAGCAAAAATAACATAATTTTGCTGTTTACACGCCACGTTTTAATGTATAGGACTTGTCGTATCCAACAAAACGTAAAATAAAACGTAGCGTGAAAACCAACCTTTACACTTATGCGTCTCTCCATAATGAACCAAATAGATTATTTCTTTCAAACTTAAAAACTTCCTTTTGGCGGACGCCATATTGTTCACGTTGCAAAACGTTCAAAAACTAAAATTGTTTCAATTACCTTAAATACATATTTACATGTTCAAAGATAGACCCAAAGTTTATTGTGAAATTTAATCCGAAAATAAAGTTGTTAAAAAAACACTCATAAAAATACAAGGTCTACTGAATATGCTTAATCGGACATTTCGGTTAAAATTCTTGAATACTTATTCCAGTCAAAACACAATTTAAACGGGCTCCACACTCTCGGCGAAGTTACTTCGCCAAAGTTGACCGAAGTCCGAAGTGCCTCTCTACACACTCGTTCTACTTCGCAAGGAACACATTCAAGCGGTGCGATACCGACAAGGATCCCTTTGACTCGAACGCGCCAGACCGACAGATTTCGGAAGTAGAACGAAGTTAGGCAAAGTTACACAAGGTGGCCGTCTACACTCTCGTACTTGTTGAACCTCGATCGACTTCGGCGAGACTGTGGACGGCGTTTAATAAGTTCCTGGTGTCGTATTTCTTTCTTTGACGGACATATTCAATAAATTTTTATTACATTCCGGATTGATCCGGATAATCCAGACATCCGGATGAACGAGGTCCGGATTAACGAGGTTGTACTGTACTTACAAGTAATAAAATTGTAGTACTGATAACGTGAACAGTATCAAAAATATCACGTCGTGGGCATCGATATTGATAGTTTTATACAGAGAGGGGCTAAATTATGGAATAAATTAATTTTATCTAAAATGGACCACTTTGGAGAAAAATCGCGAAACAGGTCGATTTTTATTTTTAAATTACAATTTTTTTGCATATATTTCATACTAGTGACGTCATCCATCTGGGCGTGATGACGTAATCAATGATTTTTTTAAATGGGAATAGGGGTCGTGTGGCACCTCATTTGAAACGGTGTTCAATTCTCTATTCAGTAATATAAATAATAATATCATTATTTATAGACGGTGACCAAAAAAATAATTTTTGAATTAAATTAATTGACGCAAAAAGAAGAATGTATGTAATTTATTTAACTAAAAATACATTGTATTGCTGTCAGTAAATAGAAAAAAATGCTTATTTCACAAATAAACATTTCTTTTCGCTTAAATTAAATCACAAACAGCCTCCCACCTACCACTTGGCAGTTTGAACATTTAATTTAAGCGAAAAGCAATGTTTATTTGCCAAATAAACATTATTTCCTATTTTCTGAAAGTGATAGAATGTATTTTGAGTTAAATAAATTGCATACATTCTTCTTTTTTCGTCAATTAATTTAATTCAAAAATTTATTTTTTGGCCACCCTGTATAAATAATGATATTAATGTTTATATTATTGAATAGAGAATTGAACACCCTTTCAAATGAGGTGCCACACGGCACCTATTCTCATTTAAAAAAATCATCGATTGCGTCATCACGCCCAGATGAATGACGTCACTAGTATGAAATATATGCCAAAAAATTGTAATTTAAAAATCAAAATCGACCTGTTTCGGGATTTTTCTCCAAAGTCGTCCATTTTAGAGAAAATTAATTTATTCCATAATTTAGCCCTTCTCTGTATGGTAAAATATTTGGAAAAAAACGTTAATTTTTTTCATTTACTGTCCGAATTAACGTCTCATTTACTGTCCACGTCCGTTGTTGAGAGTGTCCATCGAAGTGAGTTAAAGATACAGGTTCATATATCGCCGAATGGTTTTTGTTTTAAAAGCCGTCCGTATAGAGGAGGTGTCCGGCGCAGAGAGGTGTCCGTTAAGAGCGAGTTTACTGTACTTAGGTAACCGGGACCGACAGATTTACGTGCCCTCCGAAGTACAACGGCGGCTCGGTTAAAATAGAAATTAAAATTTTTGTCTGTGCCAGAAATAGTCCCACAGGCCTTCCTGCCTGTTAAGCTTATTCAACAATAAAGAAAATAAAATAAGCACAAAGTACAATCATATTTTCACACGAAGTTTCCGAGACTATAGATACAATTTTAAAATTCATGTTGTATTCCACGCCAGGATAGAATTATACGCTTATGTAATAGGTTCTGATTTTAATCAGTCAATATTACTCGACTAATGAAATAAACCCCCAACATACTGATCGTTTCATATAATAAATTTTATCGATTGTGTAAACTCGTATAAAAAACTATTTTAACTTTTGACTAATTGGTAATAGTCAGTAGTTTTCAAACAAATAATGGAATTTTTATAAGTATATTTTGTTGTAACATTTGGGTAATTGAGTTGAATCAGGTTTTGTAAATTCCTTCTCTTGTACTTTTTAACTTTTGTTATTATTTAAGGGTAGCAATCTTTGAAAAACTTCCGTTGGTTTCAACTATTACATTATTACCATCTCAGATATCTAGCACTCATTGATTTGTCTGTCCGTTTCTCCATGCTTTATGAAACATCTTTATAAGCATTTCTGCTAGTTCATTGGCAGATTGGTACCTCTAATGCTGGGGCCACAGTAACGTCTAACGAAGTTAATTAACGCGTTATTTGACATTAAAGAGAGGTGTAGCCACGACTTAAGCGCGCTAATTTGTTATTGCCATTATTAATGCTGTTAAACGTTAGGCGATAGATCGGGTGGCAGTTTCTTTCGACACTTCAAAGGAGTTACTCCGTTACTTATCGCGTTGTTGTGGCTACACTTCCAGTGTTTCAACAAGTTCTAGCTTGCAGCGCAGCAGAGTAATTTGTTTTGTGAAATAGGTACATACTATTCTACGAAAACGGAGTGGAGTAGTTTATTCCATCATTTTTGTTGTGTTAAGTAATACGATAATGGGCATTAGACGTTAACGTTGCTGTGGCCCCAGCATAAGGAAGGTTGTCACTCCATATTTTGCGCGGTCGGCCAATAGTTCTACCGATTGGTGATTTTTTATCTCTTGCTATTTTGACCACACGTGTCTCCCCCATTTTGCTTATGTGGGTATTCCATTCTTTTTTCTATTTAGTCATTTATATCCATTCTTTTATACACTGTAAGTTACATTGTCTTCAAATATCTTCACTCTTCTTTCGATCTCTCAGCGTATTTCCAGTAACTCTTATCAGTACTCTAATATCTGCCGTTTCTGGTAGTCTTTGTGATGTGGCTGTATCGGGTCTTATTTCTGATGCATATGTCATTATTGGCCATACACTGGCTTTATAAATTCTTGACTTCATATCAGTCTTAAATCTCGGCTTCGCCACATAGTGTTATGAAGAGATTCTGCCACTCCATTTGCTTTTTGTACTTGATTTCTCAATTCTTTATGCAGGTCTTTGTAGCTTGACAATGTAATTCCAAGGTATTTTATTTCCATTGCTAGTTCAATACTGATACCATCAATTTCTATTTTACATCTGATTGGTTCTTTAATAATTACTATTGTTTGAGTTTTCTGAGATGAAATTGTAATATTGAATTAATTCTTTTGCTTTTATGTTAAATATATGGACTAATCTTTACAGACTATCTTCATCTTAAGCTATCAATGTTGCGTCGTCTGTGTAACAGAGTATTTTTACTTCTTTGTTTCCCATTCTGGATCCACTTCCTTTGTTGGCGCTTTTGATTATTTTATCCATGATTAAATTGAATAGCATAGGACTCAAAGAGTCTCCATGTCTTATTCCGCTGAATATATCTATAGGTTCTGTAAGTTGTCTATAGGTTCTCTATCCACTTCCTTTGTTGGCGCTTTTGATTATTTCATTTATGAATAAATAATTGAATAGCATAGGACTCAACGAGTCTCTATGTCTTATTCCGCTGCCTATGTCTATAGGTTCTGTAAGTTGTCCATCTATTGTGACTTCCAATTTGTTGTTTTGGTAGAAGTTTTTCATAGTTTTGGGTTCACGAATAAATTCTAACTAAGACACAAGAGGCATACTGTAATTATGACAATGAGGAATGAAACACACTTACTCGTACGAAGAATAAAAAATGATCACTGGAAACTTTTTCGAAAGAAATGAAGTATTATTTTTATGGTCTGCAAAAGGAAATATGGAGGTAAAGCAAAGAACTGAGATAAAGGAACTAAAGAAGCCAAAACACAGAGAGAAAAATCTATGCAGAGGAAGAACAAATGACGCTAGAACCTCAAACACCAGTCGAAAAACACTTGAAAAGCTGAAGAACAGAAAAGCTGCAGGTAAGGACGGAATACCAAACGATTTACTAAAATACTGTGGAGCAGCAATGACACAATAATTAAAAACATTAATTAGCAAAATCATAAAACACAATATAATACCGGAAGACGGAAGAATAGAGAACGTGCTAACTATTCAAAAAAGGAGATAAGTAACAGCCAGAAAACTACATAGGTATCAACTTGTTAAATACTACCCTAAAACTTTATTATTATCCTCATTACTTTGTCAACTTTTTTTTTTTGAAAAATGGCTTTGGCAGAGCCAATTAGCCAGACTTGTTTCTGATTGATTGCAGATTCATAGTCATAAATTTCTTATAACATAAGTACATTCTACAATTTTATTTTTATAGATACATTGGTACATTGTGTAGCTTTTTTTTATTTTGTTTTTTTTTTAATTATTTTACTGTGTTTTTTTAATATATATTTTAATTTGTGCGAAACACTTTTTTTTACTTCTTTTTTTATTCTTTTTTATTTTTGTTCCTTTTTTCTTTTTTTTTTTGTTTATAATTTTTTTTGTTACTATTTTATTTTGTGTTTTTTTTAATATTATTTTTTTTATTTTTTTTTAATTTTTTCAAACCACATTAACAAATTATGCCTATTTATTACATATTACGTTTACAACTTGTATTTACATAATTTAACATGTTTATAAATGAGATGAAGAATTTCCATATCATTTGTAAATATTAAAGTATTTAGGTTTATTGGGAAAAACATTTTAAATCTTTTAATTCCTTATAAAGGTCGTTTATGTTATTTATGTTTAAATGACATTCTAATATGACATGTGTTAGATCTCCGATTTTGTCAACTTGGAGCGAGTTTAGTTTAGCTTAAAAAATTTATTTTTGAGTTTGATCTACTATACTTTAGCCTACTATTATACTATAGACTTTAACCCGGCACCTGCCACGTGGGGTGCTACTAGCACCCCATAACACATTTTGATTAAATATTTGGTATTTTAAGTTTGGTAACCGTGCTGTGCGTCATAGTAGCTTTCTATAAAGCATGGATCTGTTTGGGTTTGAAGTGGTTACTTAGTGTCATTCTGAACCTGTAGCTCTAAAGTCGAATTGGGGTGTCATCATCTGGCAGTTTAAGTTTTAATTTTTTTTGTATCTTAGATAAACAGGTCAAATTTACATTTTTTTATTGCAATAACTGATTTAAATTATTAATATAGACTCTATACTCAATAAATCTTAATTTTTTTAGATATTTTTATTCACTTCATTTATTGTGGCTTGGTACTTGCTAATTTGCTTATAACATCTTTTTAATTTATTTTTAAACTTTTATTATAATTAGTAGCTAATAAGTTAATAAAACATGTTTTTTTTATATTCTTTTGTTAGTTATTATTTATATTTACACTTTATTTTGTTCATAAACAAGTAGATCACAGAAAATTTTTAAGGGGTGCTGTGAGCACCCCACGTGGCAGTTGATGTCTTGCAAAGCCACGTGGTAGGTGCCGGGTTAAGATATTTTATGAGAGTATGACTGAGTATGCTATATGGTGATATGCTGGTTTCTTGTGGTGTTTTATAAGGTATGTCTCCATGTTAATACTTGAACATTTTGTTATTAAATGATGAAAGGGTTGCCAATGCGAGTCCAATATACCACTGGATATAGGAAATGAGTCAATACTCGCAATCTTAGAGTTTGTATGTTTTCTAATAGTTGTTATACAATCATGGGGCATGATTGTATAACAGCTATTACAGCTTATTATTTGCGAGTATTAACTCATTTCCTATATCCAGTGGTATTTTTTTATTAGTTGTTTTAAACTAAACACAAATAACAAGAGGGTGTTTGACATCAAATGGATTAATGCACATATTGCGTATTGCTCTCTTTCTTTACAATGTACCTGGAAAGTGCTTTAAAAAGATGGAAGGTTAATTGAACAATATGGAGTATAGAAGTCAATCAAAAAAGAAAACAAAGTCTGATCTTACACTACCTGCGTTATTCCATCATCTCGTGTATCTCTTCTATCGTCTCCTCATTCTTGGCAGTTGTTTTACTTTGGAGAAGAAAAGTGTTGTTCACATCATTCTTTTATGGTGGTCCATGACTTTCCAACATCATCCATAGTTGCCATGTCAGAGAACCTATTGTTTCCATACATGCTTATTTTGTATTATTGTTTTTGAGTTTTTTAACATTTGTGTGTCGGACATTATTCAGTGTCACAGATTAACCTTTAACTACCCACGCATCAAGTTATAACATAACTACACGCGTGGCGTACTTTATACGCCACAAGAAAATACACTTAAAAACAGCGAATTTGTTTATTTTTTGTTGAAAAAATACATTTAGTTGTTTGTTATAAACCTTATTCGGCATCAGTGAATACTTGTAGTTCCTTCTCAGTAAGCCAATTGGGATTTATAACTGGAATCATGGAATAACTGGATTCCATGATAAATAAAATTACTAATAAAAATTTTTATGTAATGTGATTTTTTACAGGAGAAAAAGTATTGTTTATAAAGAAAAATATATTTTGTGCCATAATGACTAAAAAAAAAATTAAATATGTACTTATATTACGACTTATATTAATATAATCGTGACGTATATTGTCCACCACCGGAAACAACAAATAATAAACTGTAAATTACGATCTTCCCAGAACGCCCATTATAACGAAACTAAAACCAAATTGCAAAGCATATTCCAGTGATAGGTTAGAGAGATAAACAAGGTCAAAAATTAAATTTTTAAATATATTTGCAGTAGAATTCTTATATCTGGCGTACAAAATACGCCAGCGCGTGTAGTTAGAGGTTAAATTTTAAAAAAATATTAAAATTCACCACTGTATTTTAAAAAAGATTTTTTATCAAAGTACTATTGTAGTGTTGTGGTAAAAATCTTATCTAAAGGGCCCCATTCACGTTGAGATCGGTATCGATACATAGGTATATTGCGACAAATTGTGATACACGTATCATGAGATTTGTATCTGTTTCACGACAAGGATAGAGACGGCGACAGAGTTGTAGAAGACGAAGATAGAGATATGTGATACTGATACAGAAATACTGAGACTGCCAAATACATTATAAGATTTGTATCACGATATTGTTACTTGTGACATGTATCGATACCGATCTCAACGTGAATGGGGGCTTTTATATAGAGAAAGTAAAAGATAATATATTTTGTCCAACATGGTAATATAAAGGAACGGTAAAAGAGGATTAATTACAAGAAAATGCTAATTGATTCACTGCAAAAATATGCATGACACTGCAGAGTGTCAATCAATACAACCTTACATTTCATACCGTTTGGGAACCACTGGACGGTCGTTAACATGTAAATATTTTGCTGAAAGAAATAATTTTAGTAAAAACGTAATTAAACCTAAAACTACAGCCCTAAATAAAACATCCGGAAAACGATACCCGGACAAATATTAATATACGTGTAATAAAATATTTTCGCCGTTCATAATCAAAAATCTTTTGGAATAATAGTTAACATGCAATGTTAACATCTATATTTATATTCTGAAATATCCTTTTCAAAACTAATGGTAGCTAAGGGCATAGGCGCAAAATGTTGCCTGTCATAATGTTCAATGTGTTTTAAATGTATTAATTTTTTTAATGATATTTTAATGAATGATTACAATATAGACCAGTAAGGATTTGCGAAAAAACGTCTATTTTTGGAGATGAGAGGTGGCATTCGGATTTTTGCGGATAAAGTTAGATGACATCTTCAGTAATAATAATTGACTTTTGCTCCTTCTCAAATATGCCCGGAACATTAATAAAAAAATTTAAATATTTAAAAATGTCGAAAAACATCGATTTTTTCTGCTTTCTTTGCTTATAACTTTAAAACGATTCGTTTTGGAACAAAGTCGTAGAAAAATAAAATAAAGATAATTGAATTTTGTATGATATACGACTGGTAAAAAATGTCTTAACGTATTAACTTTTCTGCAATATAGCAATAAATACAAAATAAGGGGGCAAAATAAGTCTGTTGTTATTAAATATTTTTTAACCACTTTCGTGGCACTTAGAACCTTAGTAACTCACTTATAAAATTCTTTGTAATATACTTAGATCGTGTACCGAATTTAATTAAAATCGACCTAATAAATTTTGCATAATAAATTTGCAATCTAAATGTTTTTAAAAAAGTTCAATTTCTTTAAAATCTTTCTGAACAAAAAGTAGACCATTTAGAAGTTGGCTAATTTTTTTACATATAAAGAGGTGCTCTACCTATCTAATACGCTTTACACAATTAAAATAGGATTATTTAAGGGGCCCTAGCAATGTTTTAAATTTATAAACAATTTTTTGGCTTATAAAAAAATAGCTTTGTTTAATAATAAAAAAATAATTTTGAGCAATGCAAATAATTAAAACCGGTATAATTTGACTTAAAATTTCAAATGCTTTCCCAAATGTTACCCAAAAAATTCGTGTTTTACGGGTCAAAATACATAAAAAACTTGGGTAAGTCCATCTAAATAAAGGAGCCCGTAGCACCCCCTCCTGGCCATAGCACTAATTTGTTTATAAGCCAAAGAATTGTTTATAATTTTAAAACATTGCTGAGGCTGCAAATAACCCGATTTTAATTCTGTAAAGTGCATTAGATAGGTGGAGTACTTCTTTATATGCAAAAAAATTGACAAATCTTTGTATGTTCTAGTTTTTGTTGTGCAAGATTTTAAAAAATTTTAATTTTTTAAAAAAAGTTTAGATTGCAAAATTATTATGCAAAATCTAGTAAGTTAACTTTAATGAAATTTGGTGTACGGTTTTAGCACATTACAAAAATTTTCTAAGCGAATCAGGAAGGTTCCAAGTTTAACCTAAGTGATGGAAAATCATTGAATAAAGACAGGCTTGTTTTGCCCCCTTATTTTATATTTATTGCTATTTTGAAGCAAGGGTGATAAATTAAGGCATTTTTAACGAATCGCATCTGATAGAAAATTTAATTGTCTTTGTTTTATTCCTATAGGACTTTGTTCTAAAATGAACAATTTTTAAGTTATAAGCAAAAAAGTAAAAAAACGAAATTTTTTAAAATTATTAAATATTTTATTTTTTTTTATTAACCTTTCAGTGCTAACGTGAAGTATTTTGACATAAGTGCTAACGTCCGTCTCTCGGACCGTATGCTTTTACATGCCCTAGTACTGTAAATTTTACAAATTTTTAAAATTTAATTACTTCAAGGGTTTTATTAAATACTTTTTTATTTAAAATAAATGCAGTTTTATTTAAAAATTATATTTATAAACATTTATTTGGACAAAAATAATTCCTTAACAAAAACAAGCAACTATTCTAAAAAGTGAGAAAAAAAACCCTAAAATCTTAATTTAAACAAAAAATTTGCCGAGTTATTTTTAAACTAAAGATGAAATTATCCACTTATAACAACCATACTTAAGCAATTCTAATAATACGAAGTAACTTTACACTAAAAGAAGTCAACCTTTTTCTGAACATTCTACACATTTACCCTTTATGTGTTCTAAGCACATAAATTTATTACATGAGTAACAACTGTACTTTGTTTTTCGACTTTTCGTAGTTCATTTCTATTTCTAAAAAGCAAAAAAAATAATATTTTATTCACTAAAAATACAACGCTAAAAGTTACAATCCTTACCTTTAGCACAGCCGCAAAAGCTAACATCCGTCTCTGAGACCGAAATCTTGTGTAACGAACGAACTATGCATCTACGTTCAACAATATTTTAACACTATCAACGGATAGGTAAAATATGAAGCTATTGAATGACCTAGCCCGAATATCGAAATAGATCGTTAATTATCGGTATGAATAGGTTAGCTCCGTCTATGAGACCATGCGTTAGCACTGAAAGGTTAATGTTCCGGGCATATTTGAGAAGGAGCATAAATCAACTATTATTAACGAAGTTATCACTTAACTTTATCCGTAAAAATCTGAATGCCACCTCTCACATCCACCTAAAAACAGATCCTTACTAGTCTAAATATTACCGAGGTTAGAAAGTCCCTTAGAATAAATAAAAAGTTTCTTTAGAATGAGATATTTGAAGCTAAAAACAGACTAAATTTTCTCTTTTTTTTTTCACCCATGCAATTTATTAAAATAGACATTATAGAGTTTTGACGGACGATGATGGCGATGATGTAATCTTTATTTCTGCGTTTAAATTTTTCAAAAATACTTATTAGTTTATTCAGGATTCGAAAATATGACATTTAAAACACATTGACCATTTTGACTGCCGATATTTTGCACCTATGTCCCTAAGTCTGAAAGCCTTTTTTGTGAATGTTAGATAATTTTTTATTTTAAGTTTCGAAAAGCTTATTTACCCACTAGCTACTGTTGCAGGTAATGTTAAGAAAATTCATATCACAATGACTATATTTGGAAATACAGTGGAACCCCGATAAGTCGGCCCCTGATAACCCGGAAGTTCGGCTAACCCGGACCGATTTTCATGAGACAAACATTTTAACAATAAAAATGTATGTAATATAATATTTGACAGATAATGGGTATTTGTGTAATTTGAACTATACGATAGTAAAAATGACTCATCGCACAGGACGGAAGTGCGACGTTCATTGGCTCGGATTATCGGAAACAACAGGCACCTGTTATTCCTTTATTTATTTCAAACTGTCTTAGCATTGTTTAAAAAATACTAAAAGACTATTTAAAAAATTCTTTTTTAAACAATGGTCTTAGTCTCCACTGTTCTTAAATAACATAACATCGTTCCGATTGTGACCGTATTGTGTGTATACTAAATTTACAATCAAGATGCAGTAGAAATAAACAAACCAAATGCTAAATGCTAAATGTTAAATGCCAAATGTTAAATGCTACTAGAAGCACTCCCGAATCTTAACTTAAAATGTAAAATATTTAGAAATAATGTTTTGGGATTTACAATGTATATACATTGTAATCTATGATTCGGGAGTGCTCCTAGTAGCATTTAACGTGTCTTGGTTTGTTTATTTCTACTGCATCTTGATTGTAAATTTAGTATAGTATTTCAATTTAGTATACTATTTCAATTACAATTTTTGTTTATCTGTAAGTATACCGTATTTTATTAATTTTTACCACATTCTCCGGCTAACCAAGATTTTCGATAACCCGGATTGGCCATGTAATCCGAGTTATCGAGGGTTCACTGTAGATAGATGAGGTTATTAAAGGTAGTTAATGACATTTAATACGTTCGCCTCAGCAAAAATAGGGGTGTTGTGGAAACAACATACAGTGTGTCAATTTGAAAAGTTGCCACCCTCTATAATTTGGTTCCTATAGAAAATCTAAAAATATGAAAAAACACGTCAAATTTATTTGTGAGGGGCACATTTTGTAGACCAGTTTTCAACTAAATTACATTAACCCTCTAGCGGGGGTGGATACAACCCCCAAAATCTTTAATGAAAAGGGGGGTTGAGTGATACCTTATTTTGAAGGTCATTCAATTACCTTTTCAAAAATACCGCATACCTGCTATTTCTGTTTAGTACTTTTCAAGGGGTACTTTTTCTGAAGGGGTACTTTTGAAGGGGTACTGAAGTACTTTTCTGTAATGTTTTCCAGTTCTCTAGTGACTAGTCTTTTATATTTACTTTGTTCTTCTTCTGAGAGTAGTCTAATAGGTTTAGTTACTTTGTACCTTTTTTCTGTTGGTTTCTGAGAACTGGTATAACTTGTTTCAGTTGTATTCTGACTATAAAGTGATCTGTGTCTGCATCTGGTCCTCTATATGTTCTTATGTCTTTTTTACATTTTTCCATGTCTTTTTCGACGAGCACATGCTCTATTTGGTTTATGGTTTTCCCATCTGGTGATCTCCATGTTCCTTGGTATATTCTTTTGTGTTGAAAGTACGTGCTCATAACGATCATGTTTTTTTCTTTTGCAAAATCTATTAAGAAGTGACCATTTTCATTCTTTGTTTCATGCAGACTATATTTTCCTATGGTGGGTGTGTATAATTCTTCTTTTCCTATTTTTGCATTAGCATCGCCTAGTACTATTTTTATATCGTATTTTTTTTTTGTAAGCATTTATTAACAATCAGAATTACATATTCTATAAGCTAATTTGATAACAAGTACAATAACATATCAATGTATTATTGTACACTAAAATGGCGTTATGAGGTACATCACCCAGCGGTTTCACCTCAGTTTCAGCGAAGATCTATGGGCCATAATCTTCGCAATCTTCTGTTGTTTAGTGGCTGCAGTAATGGTAAGATTAATTGGTTGGGGTGGTCTTCCAATTTCCCGTGATATCCGTTGGCTCTTTCTTGAATTACTGTGCTGACTAACGGGATGTTTAGGTCTGTATGAAGGGTTTGGTTGGAAATGTACCACGGGGCATTTGCGATGGTGGGTAGAATTTTTGATTGTGTTCTTTGAATAATTTTTGTGTTTGATTTGCTGGCACAACTCCATAGTTCTATACCGTACGTCCATATAGGTTTGATGACTGTTTTATAAATCAGCAGTTTGTTCTCAACTGAGAGTCGAGATTTTCTACCTATAAGCCAATTAATTTCTTTCACTCTCAACTCAATTTGTTTCTTTTTCTTTAAAATGTGTTGTTTCCAGTTTAATTTAGAATCAAGATGAAGCCCCAGGTATTTGACGATGTTCTGTTGTGGTATGTTGACTTGATTAAGGCTAATATTTGGGCATTGGTCTTTCCTTAGTGTGAAAGTTATATGTGTTGACTTAGTTTCATTAGCTTTTATCTTCCATTTCTTTAACCACTGTCCAATTTGGTCTAGGTGTTCTTGAAGTTTTAATACTGCAGCTCTTGGATCCTCTTCAGTTGCAAATATTGCTGTGTCATCAGCGAAAGTTCCAATGGTGGTTTGTGGAGAGGTTGGTAAATCGGATGTGTACAGTACACAAAGAAGTGGACCCAATATATTACCTTGTGGGACTCCTGATTGAATTTTGTTACGGTTTGATAGTTCATCTTCCACTTTAGTTTCAAATTCTCTGTGATTTAGATATGATTTTAATAAGTCAAAGTATTTGTTGGGTAGGGATTTTTTGATTTTATAAAGTAATCCTGGGTGCCATACCTTATCAAATGCTTGGCTGATGTCCAGAAAGGCTGCTGTGCAATACTGTTTATTATCCAAAGCTCAATTAATTACATTTGATATGCGATGGCATTGTTGCACTGTAGAATGACCTTGCCGGAATCCAAATTGGTGTTCTGGGATCCAGTTTTGGAATTCTAGGTCGCTCATAATTCTTTTAAGTAACAGCTTTTCAAGAAGTTTTGACATTATTGGCAGTAGACTTATTGGGCGGTATGATGAAACATCCGTTAAAGCTTTGCCAGGTTTCGGTATCATAATTACTTGGGCAATTTTTAGTGATATAGGCCAATAATTAAGTCTTAAGATTGCATTTAATATGTACAATAACTTCATTATACCTTTTTTAGGAAGTTGTTTAGCATTGTTGCTGTTATGAGATCAGTGCCTGGTGCCTTCTTTTCATTCAAATGATTAATTTCATCTTTGATCTCCTTCGGTGTAATTAAAGTTAGTCGCTCTCGTTGATTAATTGGTAAGGCTAGTTCCTGCTCTACTTCTTGTACTTGGTCATTGTCATGTGGCTTGAAGACTTCAGTTAGATGTTCAGCAAATAAATCAGCTTTTTCTTTGTTGCTTTTGGCCCATGGTCCTGGCGGTAATGAGTTTTTCCGAATTGGAGGTGAAGTATTTATTGGTTTATTTTTGTTTTTGATTGGTTTCCAGATAGAGTTATCTTGACGCGAAAGGTTTGATACATAGTTTTCAAATGAGTTGTTTCTCATCTGTTCTAGAGCTGTTTTTAAGTTTCTTGTCTTGTTATTATAAATTGTCCTGTCGTCTGGTCTGTGAGTTCTTTGCCAAATTGATCTGGCTTTTCGTTTCTCTGCTACTAGTCTTTTTATTTTAAGAGGAATGTTGGTTGAAAATTTTTTTTGTCCAGGTTAAGCGGTAGACTGTTTGGCAGCATTTTGAAGTAAGTTGATTAGATTATTAGTTTCTGTTTTTATTTGTTCGGGAGTTTGCAATCTCACTAGTAGATTTACTTCCTGTTCTATGATTAGCCGGTATGTGTCCCAGTTTGTTTTGAAGTTATGCAGTCGAGGTGTTGGTTTTTTGATTATCACCGTTGTGCTAATTGTGGCAATTATGGGACTATGATCTGATGATAAATCAAAACTTGGTACTACATCTGTATATGATTGAGATATTCCGTTTGTAATAAAGAAATCCAATAGGTCTGGTGTTTTATTTGGATCGGTCGGCCAACATGTCGGTGATCCCGTCGATAGGAATGAGTAGCTTTTATCCTGGATAACTTTTGCTAGCTCTCTGCCTTTGGTGGTTGTTAGGCGTGAACCCCATAGCGTATGTTTACAGTTGTAATCTCCACCTGCTATAAATTTTGGCCCTAGAGTTTCGAAAAAGGGTAGAAGATCTTCTTTTGTAAGTCTATGCCTGGGCGGACAATAAATTGCTGTAACAGTTATATCATATGGAAGAGTTTGTATTTTTATCGATGTTGCTTGAATGTGATTTGTTTCGTATTTTAGCATTTCATAATGTTTTATAGTTTCTCTTATCAATATGGCTGAACCTCCGTGGGCTGTACCGTCTGGATGATTTGTGTAATATAATTTATACTTAGGTATCTTGAAGTAGGTTCTGTCTGTAAAATGGGTTTCACTTACTAGTAGTATGTCAATGAAATTTTGTTCCAGAAATAGTTTTATATCTTCTTTATGATTAGGAAGACCATTAGCATTCCATTGGGCAATTCTTATGAACTTATACATTGTTAGTTTACTTTATTTACTAGCATGGAAATCATGTTGAGCACCATACTGTTTTGTTGCATTAGCTGGTTAAATAAATTTTTAAACTCTTCTAGAAATTTGGTAAGTATACTCGCTGTATCTTCGTTATTGTTCTGATTATTTCTGCAGCCTGAGCGTAACTTTCATACTGATTCTGAATCCTGGGTTGTGTATATATTCTGGGTTGTGTATGTATTTGATTTATTGCTGGATTTAATACGTTTCCTCTGTTATGATACCTGTTATTAATATTAGAAATTTTTTGGTAATGTTCACATCCTTTATAATTTGCGGGGTGATCCCCACCACATAATGCACATTTTGCTGGAGTTTCTCTAGTCTTCTTACAAGTTGTGGTATTGTGGGCTCCTCCGCATTTGACGCATACAAATGGTTTATTGCAATATGACTTGGAGTGACCGTACGATTGGCATCTCATGCATTGTATTATGTGATTTTTGGTTGTTCGAGGAGGTTCAATTTCAATAACTCTATTCTGTAGCCCCCTTAAGTTATAAATATCTTTGTTATTTGCTGCCGGTTCGAGATCCACGAAGAACAAATTAAGTGGCTCTTTAGTAATTCTGTGTTGTGCATTTATTATATTTCGAACTTTATGACCCAGTTTTAGGAGTTCGTTTTTTATGTCCTCGGTGTTAGTAGAGTGGTGAAGGTATTTTATTACAACTCTATAGGCTCGATCCTGTTTTAACTGATATGTATGGTGATAAATGTTATGTTCGTTAAAATATCTAACCATTTTTCTATATGTATCTGGCGTGCCACAACTTAATTTTACGACATTGTTAGTTAAACTTTTTGTATGATATTCTTCCCTTTCTGCTACATCCTTAATTTTTTGTACCATTTTTTGATAGTCTTGTACACCGTGTATGAAAATTGGTGGAGGGTTTGCTGTGTTGTTCTCCTTGGGAGGGATTACTTCATTTTCTAGCGCTTCAAATCTATTTTCAGTTACAATAATATTTGTACTTTTTGAATTGTCTGTTGTTTTTCTGATTTTTCTTCTTTTTGAGCTTCTAATTTCTTGCCAATCGTTGCTGCTAGCTGGTTCCTTGTTTTCTTCCTCTTCTTCACTGGTGGATGGCAATCGTTGTAATTGATAATTTGAAGCAGAACTAAGGTATGTGATCGGCACTAATGGAATTTGTGTCTGTGGTAGTGGAGGGTACAAGTTAGGTGGCATTGGTTTAGTTGGTGCTGGTTGCGACATCGATATTAGATATGGCGTGGTTTGTACATTCATGGCTAGTTGCCCTTGTGTTTGGACTTGTTGATACATTTGTGGGTTGGTTATTGAATTATTACTAAACTCTGTATTTATCCCGGATGGAAACATACTTTGAAAAATATATTTATCATCATTTGCGTACCTGTGTATTAGTTTTCCTGGACTGGGCTTGTCACAGTCCCGAACAGGGTGTTTTTTTGCTGTACTAAATTACTTCGATATGTCGATACAAGAATGGACTGAACAAATTTTATCTACGTTAAATAAT
Source organism: Diabrotica virgifera virgifera (assembly GCF_917563875.1). Lineage (NCBI taxonomy): Eukaryota > Metazoa > Arthropoda > Insecta > Coleoptera > Chrysomelidae > Diabrotica > Diabrotica virgifera. The sequence continues at coordinate 131,396,017 of NC_065446.1, forward strand.
CTGTGGTTAAATCACAAAATTCCAAGAGAAACTTTGAATTATGTATTTAAACTTTGACAGTTATTTTGACAACATATCGTATTTGGAAATATTTTCGAATACTGTATCTATTTGACTGTAGAAGTCTTCTTTCTCTCTACGTTTTTTCTCTTCAGTCGGTGCACGTATGTTTATAAATGTTACTTTTTGGTATTTTTCTCTTATTCTTAGTATGCATATTCTCTCTGATATTGGTTTAAAGTCTAGACTAGATCTTTCAGCTTTCTGTTTACTACAAATCCTGTGCCTAACATTCTATTTTCGTCTACGCTATTGAAATATAAATAGTCATTTATTTCCATTGAGTTTTGGCCTAGTAGTGCTACTATTTCGAATTTATATTTTTTGCATTCATCTACTAGGTGTTTGTTTTCCTTCTTCGTATGTTCCTCTTACATTCCATGTTCCTACTAATATATGTTCGTTTATGGGCTTCTTTTCATTAATAATTTGTACATTTTGTCCATTTCGTGTATCTTTACTTTGCCATGTCGTCTCCGTTATTTCAGTCTGTTTTAGTTGTATTGCTAGTTTTTTGGTTGTATATTTTTCTCTTTGATGAGTTGTTGTTGGCTGTTATTCCATGTCCATATTTTACCATTGATGATTAGCTTATGGTATCCTATTTTCACATTTTTTCCATTATGCCTCTCTAACATAGCCTTGCTTCTAATTTCTTTCTGGATAATTCTTTCGTCTTTTGGCATATCATCATTAATATAGATTATTTCGTCCTTTTTGGTTTTTAATTTGCTTTTATTTTTGATTACTTCTATTTTGTTTTTCACGCTGTAAGCTCCACTATGACAGTATTTTCTCCTATTTTCCTTGCTCCATTTACATCTACTGAAACTTGTAGCTCTTTTTCCATAAAATTCTCCATAGCCCGTCGTCAAACTTTCTAATCATTTGTATCAATTTTTATTCCTTGTATTATTACATTTTCTTCTTTCTTTCTCTTTCCAAATTTTCTATTTTTTGGTTTGCTATACTAATTTCTTTTTATAACTGACCTATTTGTTTTATAGCTTTTTCATTCGTTTCTCGCAGCTTTTTTATTTCATCTTTGAAGCCACTTTGTTGATCTTTCAGTTCTTTTATTTTATTCTTTAGTTGCGTGATTTCGTCTCCAGATCTATATTATTCTTTTTTTATGTCTTTTATATCCATTGTTAATTCCCTCATCATTTTCATCATTTGTTCCATTCCACTTATGTTTTCTTCATCTGTTTTCTGTGGTGTTCAAGCTGTTATTTTTGATTTTTTGCTGGGGTATTCCTCCTCTTCCCTTTTCCTTTTCATTTTATCAGTTAATTCGCTATCTGAACTCATTGTTCCTAATTCCTAATAATTTTTCGTGCTAGAGTTATTACTCACTGCGTCACGGGTGAAGTTTCCTGGAGAACTCTACTCACAGTTCAAATTCCCACTCACACCGGCGCTGGCCGTAACTAATTTTCCAGCACTTTTATTCCTAGGCGTATTACAAAGTTTAATACACTCATCTATTGTTAATATAATAGCAAAAAAAGGTCGAAATTAAAAAAAATATTTCGCCATAACTATTGTAATAATAAGTGTACAGCTCTGAAATTTTTGTCAAATGAGCGTTCTTTGGTGCTCAATATGTGACAAAAATTTCAAAGCGATTCATACAATTGTTTAAATTTTATTCAAATTGTTTTTCCCAGAGAACTTTTTTTGCAATAACATAAGCCAGAAAAAAATAATGTTAGAACAATTATACAGACGTCAAATGACAGAGCATGCACTAAACTTTCAAGTTTTTTTAAAAAAAGTTTAATTGAAATAAGTTTATTTTATTGAAATAAGTTTAAACGACTTAATCTTTAGAATTAACGAATCTGCCATATTTCTAGTTTCAGAGTCTCTGCTATTATCAGAATAAAGTGCAAACGTCATATATTTTTGCTAGATTGTATCTAAGAAATTATAAGGTATTTAGTAGCAAATTAAGATATATTTACTCTACTACTAAAGTTATTTTACTCCAGTACTGTCAAATTTCGGATTTCGTCTTTTATTAGTCGATGCATAAAAACCGTTAAAGTTCCTGCACAATAATAGCAAATCACTTGTAATTTCTAAAGTCCCTTTTGCAACTTCATTATTTACTAAATTTAATTTATGGTTTGCAAAACGCACGCTTAGCCAGGGTTTAATTTATGAACTTTTTTTGTAAACCATCATCATGACATCTACACTACTAGCGGAGTGATTGCCGCCCTCTTTGGGCTCTTCCGATTCGATTGTCGCGGTGAATCAATCCGCATTAACATTTTGGTTTTATAATTGGTTGTGTGACTTGGTATCTTCTACAATTTTCCTCCACTCGTTCCTGTTTTTGCTTCTGGTTACCGATTCTCCGACTCCAATCTTCTTAAGGTCCTCCACTATCTGGTCCTCCCATCTAGTTTTGGGTCTTCCTCGTGGTCTGTCTGATACAGGTCTCCATTTGGCAATTTTCTTGATAACGGCTTCTGGATTCCTCCTTTGTATATGTCCCATCCATCTGAGTCTCTGTGCCTTGATCAATCTGACGATGTCTTCTCCTTTCAGAAGTACTCTTACTTCGTGGTTCATAGTAAGTAAGTAAGTAAGTAAGGTATGCTTTATTGTCAAAAAATTTTACCAATTTGTGGACAAAGCTTATACAAAATAAAAAATACAATAAAAAACAAAAAATAATAAAAAACTACAAACAAAACAAAAACAGAAACAGACACCAACTAAATGGCGTGAGTTATACTACTTAATATAGTTTTATAGTTATTAAGTACACATTAAAAAATTAAAAATTTTGCAAACAATGTGTATACAACGTCAGAGCAAGAAGAAGTGAGTCATGAGCTTTCTAAATTCATTATTACCTAAGTTTAGTGGTCCTGCTATCCTCCGAATTATTTTCCTTTCTAGGATCCTCACTCTTTCTTTCTCTTTCTGTGTCAGACACATTACTTCAGCACCATATGTGATTACTGGTCTAATTGCTGCTTTGTAAATTTTCAGTTTTGTATTCTGAGTAAGCTTCTTATCTTTGAGGAAGTTACTGTATATCCAGTAGGTTCTGTTTCCTGCCTGGATTCTTTCATTAATTTCGATACTTCTATCATTAGTTCCATTAACTGAGACTCCAAGATATTTAAAATGTTCTGCCTTTTCAAATTCATATTTACCGATATTTAAGCTAATCATATTAACTGGGTTTTTTCTTGAGCATATTAGGTATTTTGTTTTGTTTTGATTTATTTCTAAACCCCTTTTGGAGGCTTCTTTGCATAACTTCGCAAATCCTTCCTTTAAACTGTTTAGGTTTCTGCTAATTAATGCTATGTCGTCAGCATACGCCACAAGTTGGGACGTCGGTGTTATAATCGTACCCTTTATTTCTGTAGCTCTTATTGTTCCTTCTATAGCGACATTAAATAGTGACGTTGATAGAGAGTCGCCTTGTCGTACGCCACTTGCTATTTCTATATTTTTGGTGATTCCGTTATCTATAATTATTGCTGCAGTCGATCCTTTCATTGTCATTTTCGTAAGTTTTATAAGTTTGATTGGTATATCTAGGTTTTTCATGTCTTCTATTAGGTCGGGTCTTGTTAAGCTGTCAAAGGCTTGCTTGAAGTCTATGAAAAGGATGTGTAAGCCGGTATCATGTTCATACCATTTCTCAATTGACTGTGTGATTATGTGAACTGCGTCTATTGTTGACTTTCCCTCCCGAAATCCTTGCTGGTAGTCTCCTATTTTAGTTTGTAAACCATATTCCCGGCATATTCGCACTATTATCGAATCCTAGTCCTCTTGGGTTAATTGGGGTATTACAAATAATATCGATTATTTCATTCATAGGAGATTCTGACCAATAGAAAGCTACAGACATGCAAATTAAGGTGAAAATTCCACACGTGTAATTTTGAACAAATCAAAATACGTTATTTTGACAGATCACCATGGCAACGGAGGTATTTTATCGGAAATTTTTTGCTCGTGGGGTACCCAACAGCGAATTATAGTGGAAATTTTTTGACGTTTACAATAACAGAACATTTTTGACAGACTGGTTTTTATTTGTTTACATAATTTAGTTTTGATTCATTTTCTATCACTTGTAGTTACTCAAAACTTATGTAAAAATTGAAGAATATACTATTTTCTATCTTGAAATGGTATTCCCATGCAACTACAATGAGTAGAAATTACGAATTTGAAAGCCTAAATAATTGCTGACAAAGCTATGGCGCGCTATTAATCTGTTCATGCAGCTTTGGATTTTCAAATGCAAATTTGGTGTGGAATTTTCTTACCGAATACCACGCGAAGTCAAATTAATATCCGGAAATTTTTTTTTGATCATGAATATTTTTAGAAAATTTCCCTCGTCTGCGACTCGGGAAATTTTCAAAATATTCATGATCTCAAAAAAATTTCCGGAAATAATTTGACCTCTAGTGGTATTACTAGTGATAATTTTTGATAATCTCCCGTCGTTAAGCATATTACGTCAGATGCCCTTCGTTGCTACGAAAAAATACATTCAGTGACATTAATGACAAATGTTTTAAAAATTATAAAAGTGATGACTTTCAACCGTCAAATACATATTTATAACAACTGTGTGTTTAATTTCACTAATTGGTACTTACATATATAAATTACAATAAAATTTTGGTTTTGAACAGGTTTATTCATGAAATAATCGCAACAAATTGCACTCGAACTCTAAAATTAATATAGAATTTTTGCCCTCGTGACGCTTTGACATAATTTCACTCGCCTTCGGCTCGTGAAATTAAAACTGCCAAAGTGACACTCGGGAAAAATTCAATAATTTTAGAGCTCTTGTGCAATTACTACTGAACATCTAATAAACCGTTGGTTAAATGTTGTCCTGTCGAATCTAATATTAAAACAAATCTTTAGAAACGCTCTGTAATTTCGATTTACTTTGATTTATTATTTAGTAAAACAAACCTCAATACAACGGTAAGTTGGTGTTTATGACGTAAATCAGGAGTCGAATCTAAAAAAATAGAAAAATATTATTAGTTTTTAACAGATGTAACAGACATGTAATTCCATGTCTTAATTTTCCTCCTTTAGAGAGAAATTTGTATATATATGAACACCTAAATAATCAGGCATGTCCGATGGAGTCCTGTTAATCCTATTGCTGTGGTCGGATATCGTGTTATTAAAGTTTGCAATTATTATTTTAAATTACATAAGATCATATTTTCTAACTGGTTTGGATCCTAAGTTGTATAACTGTATTAAATTGAAATTTAAATGTACCGGGTGTCCCAATAAGAATGGCTCTCGGCCATATCTCAGGAACAGTTTATAGTACAGCTTTGGGAATAAAATTTATAACAAAAGTTGCCTACGAAAAAGCCTGGAAATTATGATATTAATTATATATAAGTCCACCTCTAGAGGGCGTAATTGAGTATCAAAAATTAAAAAATCAAAATTTTACAAAATTTTCCTAATGAAAAGGCACTGGATATCCGATCATCGTAGTCTTCATAAAATTCTGCGCATTCTTGATTTCACAAGTTTAAGCAAATAAGAGGTGGGGGTGAGTGGAAACCTTATTATGAAAGAATGTCTGTAAGTCCGGTTTTTCGTCATTGTAAGAGTTATAATTTCGAACCAGCCTTCTAAGTAATATGCCAGCTAGGAGGCGTTATAATTTTTTTTTTCAGAAATCTGTTTTTTTTGAAAATTATTAAATACAAGTATGCATTTTTAATCCTACATTACAAAATTAGTCCAAATTAGCAATAGAATACCGAAAATCGCATGTAGATACCTTTATTCTATCTAGAGATATCTTATAGGTCTGTATCCCGCGTATGAAAAAAAAGTTGATTACTAGCAAGCTGAAAATTTGTTAATAGCTTAAGGGTGTCTAGTCGGACAAACTTTGATATATGGGAACACTGGAGCAGGGAAAGTTTTAATTGTGGAACAGGTTAAAAATTTGGAACGGTCAGACCACAAAAACGTCACATGTATTTTGTCCGACAGAACTTCCAATTGATTTGTTACCCTTTCATTAAACTCTCGTGCAAAAATCAGACTGCTATTTATTACCTGTCATAATTCCTGTCATTTGACATATTCTACGTGTTCCACTCATTATAATTCCCATTTGGTGATAAATAGCAGCCTGTTTTTTGCATGAGAGTTTATTGAAAGGGTAACAAATCAATTGGAAGTTCTGTCGGACAAAATACATGTGACGTTTTCGTGGTCTGACCGTTCCAAATTTTTAACCTGCTCCACAATTAAAAATTTCCCCTGTTCCAGTGTTCCTATATATCAAAGTTTGTCCGACTAGACACCCTTAGGGTATTAACAAATTTTCAGCTTACTATTAATCAACTTTTTTTTCATACGCGGGATTCAGGCCTATTAGGAAACGTGCAAATTTAAAAACATAACTGTTACTGTCGCGGTAAACGAAGTTAAGGAAAAGTAGTTTGCTATGGAAAAAACAAAGAAATATTTTCCAGATGTCAACGTATATAATATGGCTTTTCAACTCTTCTCATTTGTTTCGAGCCTCTGTCATATGTCGTATATTAATATTATACACGAATTATATGACAGAGGCTCAAAACAAATGAGTAGCGTTGAAAAGCCCTATTAATTTAAACAACAATAAGACAAACAACACTATAAAATATAACAAAGAAATAAAAGCAACTATTTAGTGACGACCTAAATATTCAAATTGTTGTAATTTAATACCAGATTAATTGTGCTTTCAAATATGTGAACACATACAATCGTTTGATGTAATGGAAGTCCATTATGCTAATATATTAAAAAAGTATTTGTCTGCTACTTTGGATGTCAAACAAATGCAAAGAATGTTTATCGGAAAATTTCCCGAATGTAAAGTGAAATACAGTTTTTATTTGAAGTACTAGCTGACCCGGCAGACTTCGTACTGCCTCAATAGATAAAAACAAACTGTTGTATACAATAAACTTAAAATTAACAAAAGGAATTCGTAATTAATAAACAAAAATGCTCGATATGAATGAGGTTTTATTATTATTTTTAATTAATTACACATGATGTTTGAAATAATAAAGTTTAGTTAGAAGTAACAAAATAAAGTTTGTAGTGCAACAGTTACAATCTTAAATTTGTTTATCTTATAATGAATATAACAGCTTTATTATATCTACATTCAAAACAACCATCTATTTATTATTAGGTTCGGGGAGATTCCAAGTCTATAGGTGTTGATTAAATAAAATTAAATTCAATTAAAATTAAATAAAAAGTAAATGAAGTAAATTAAAATTAAATGAAATTGAATAAACGTAAATAAAAATAAAAAAAACTGAATAAAATTAAATACAAATAAATAAAATCATATTAACTTAAATACAATTAAATAAAGTTAAAAAAGAATTAAATAAAAATAATAAATAAATTAAAAAATAATAATAAAATTAAATAAAAGAAAATATAGTCTAATAAAAATAAATAAAATTTAATAAAATGAAATAAAATAAAATAAACAAAAATAAATAAAATACTTAAACTAAATAAAATTAAACAAAATGAATTAAAATTAAATAAAATTTTATAAAATAAACAAAAATAAATAAAATACTTAAACTAAATAAAATTAAACAAAATGAATTAAAATTAAATAAAATTTTATAATTTGCTGCTTGTTCTTTTCGTGTGCTCAGAATTTTTCTCCTGCTTACGGTTCCGTTTAGAGATATTTTTTGAAAATTTCGCAAAATTAAAAAATTCATATTTTGCCCAATTTGAGTCCCAAAGTTAAACTGTGCCACTTCTCTTCTATGAAATTTGTCGCTCGTTCTTCTTCTGTCCTCAGAATATTCCTACGGCTTGAGATATTGTATTTCGGACACCGATTGTGCTAGACAAAAAATTTTAGTACGGTTCTGCTCGGAATTCAGCAAGGAGTCTACCTACTTAATTTCATATTTTTCACGTCATTATTGTGAGAGTTACGGCGTCATGGGCAACCCCCTAATGACATACGGGTATGAAATATAGACAGCAACCTACTCCCAGTACAGTCCAATATACCTGCAAAATTTCATAAAAATCGGTTAAGTCGTTTCGGAGGAGTATGGTAACAAACACTGCGACCGGCGAATTTTTATATAGATGTAAAATATTTAAATGGCTATTAAAAAATAACGGTCTGAGATAAAAAATTGAAAATTTAGGATTGTATGTATCTTTTGCTTCTACATCTCATAAAAATAGTAAAAAACGGTTTTTCCAAAAATTAAAAAAATATATCAGGGGGGGCAACACCCCTTATGACGTACGGGTATGAAACTCCATATTATCCTATTCCCAGACCGCTAGAATATACATGTAAAATTTCATAAAAATCTGTTCAGTCGTTCTCGAGTTATAAATGGTGTAACTAACACAACCTCGACTTTCTTTTATATATATAGATGTAAAATATTTAAATGGCTATTAAAAAATAACGGTCTGAGATAAAAAATTGAAAATTTAGGATTGTATGTATCTTTTGCTTCTACATCTCATAAAAATAGTAAAAAACGGTTTTTCCAAAAATTAAAAAAATATATCAAGGGGGGCAACACCCCTTATGACGTACGGGTATGAAACTCCATATTATCCTATTCCCAGACCGCTAGAATATACATGTAAAATTTCATAAAAATCTGTTCAGTCGTTCTCGAGTTATAAATGGTGTAACTAACACAACATCGACTTTCTTTTATATATATAGATGTAAAATATTTAAATGGCTATTAAAAAATAACGGTCTGAGATAAAAAATTGAAAATTTAGGATTGTATGTATCTTTTGCTTCTACATCTCATAAAAATAGTAAAAAACGGTTTTTCCAAAAATTAAAAAAATATATCAGGGGGGGCAACACCCCTTATGACGTACGGGTATGAAACTCCATATTATCCTATTCCCAGACCGCTAGAATATACATGTAAAATTTCATAAAAATCTGTTCAGTCGTTCTCGAGTTATAAATGGTGTAACTAACACAACCTCGACTTTCTTTTATATATATAGATGTAAAATATTTAAATGGCTATTAAAAAATAACGGTCTGAGATAAAAAATTGAAAATTTAGGATTGTATGTATCTTTTGCTTCTACATCTCATAAAAATAGTAAAAAACGGTTTTTCCAAAAATTAAAAAAATATATCAAGGGGGGCAACACCCCTTATGACGTACGGGTATGAAACTCCATATTATCCTATTCCCAGACCGCTAGAATATACATGTAAAATTTCATAAAAATCTGTTCAGTCGTTCTCGAGTTATAAATGGTGTAACTAACACAACATCGACTTTCTTTTATATATATAGATGTAAAATATTTAAATGGCTATTAAAAAATAACGGTCTGAGATAAAAAATTGAAAATTTAGGATTGTATGTATCTTTTGCTTCTACATCTCATAAAAATAGTAAAAAACGGTTTTTCCAAAAATTAAAAAAATATATCAGGGGGGGCAACACCCCTTATGACGTACGGGTATGAAACTCCATATTATCCTATTCCCAGACCGCTAGAATATACATGTAAAATTTCATAAAAATCTGTTCAGTCGTTCTCGAGTTATAAATGGTGTAACTAACACAACCTCGACTTTCTTTTATATATATAGATGTAAAATATTTAAATGGCTATCAAAAAATAACGGTCTGAGATAAAAAATTGAAAATTTAGGATTGTATGTATCTTTTGCTTCTACATCTCATAAAAATAGTAAAAAACGGTTTTTCCAAAAATTAAAAAAATATATCAAGGGGGGCAACACCCCTTATGACGTACGGGTATGAAACTCCATATTATCCTATTCCCAGACCGCTAGAATATACATGTAAAATTTCATAAAAATCTGTTCAGTCGTTCTCGAGTTATAAATGGTGTAACTAACACAACATCGACTTTCTTTTATATATATAGATGTAAAATATTTAAATGGCTATTAAAAAATAACGGTCTGAGATAAAAAATTGAAAATTTAGGATTGTATGTATCTTTTGCTTCTACATCTCATAAAAATAGTAAAAAACGGTTTTTCCAAAAATTAAAAAAATATATCAGGGGGGGCAACACCCCTTATGACGTACGGGTATGAAACTCCATATTATCCTATTCCCAGACCGCTAGAATATACATGTAAAATTTCATAAAAATCTGTTCAGTCGTTCTCGAGTTATAAATGGTGTAACTAACACAACCTCGACTTTCTTTTATATATATAGATGTAAAATATTTAAATGGCTATTAAAAAATAACGGTCTGAGATAAAAAATTGAAAATTTAGGATTGTATGTATCTTTTGCTTCTACATCTCATAAAAATAGTAAAAAACGGTTTTTCCAAAAATTAAAAAAATATATCAGGGGGGGCAACACCCCTTATGACGTACGGGTATGAAACTCCATATTATCCTATTCCCAGACCGCTAGAATATACATGTAAAATTTCATAAAAATCTGTTCAGTCGTTCTCGAGTTATAAATGGTGTAACTAACACAACCTCGACTTTCTTTTATATATATAGATGTAAAATATTTAAATGGCTATTAAAAAATAACGGTCTGAGATAAAAAATTGAAAATTTAGGATTGTATGTATCTTTTGCTTCTACATCTCATAAAAATAGTAAAAAACGGTTTTTCCAAAAATTAAAAAAATATATCAAGGGGGGCAACACCCCTTATGACGTACGGGTATGAAACTCCATATTATCCTATTCCCAGACCGCTAGAATATACATGTAAAATTTCATAAAAATCTGTTCAGTCGTTCTCGAGTTATAAATGGTGTAACTAACACAACATCGACTTTCTTTTATATATATATATGTAAAATATTTAAATGGCTATTAAAAAATAACGGTCTGAGATAAAAAATTGAAAATTTAGGATTGTATGTATCTTTTGCTTCTACATCTCATAAAAATAGTAAAAAACGGTTTTTCCAAAAATTAAAAAAATATATCAGGGGGGGCAACACCCCTTATGACGTACGGGTATGAAACTCCATATTATCCTATTCCCAGACCGCTAGAATATACATGTAAAATTTCATAAAAATCTGTTCAGTCGTTCTCGAGTTATAAATGGTGTAACTAACACAACCTCGACTTTCTTTTATATATATAGATGTAAAATATTTAAATGGCTATTAAAAAATAACGGTCTGAGATAAAAAATTGAAAATTTAGGATTGTATGTATCTTTTGCTTCTACATCTCATAAAAATAGTAAAAAACGGTTTTTCCAAAAATTAAAAAAATATATCAGGGGGGGCAACACCCCTTATGACGTACGGGTATGAAACTCCATATTATCCTATTCCCAGACCGCTAGAATATACATGTAAAATTTCATAAAAATCTGTTCAGTCGTTCTCGAGTTATAAATGGTGTAACTAACACAACCTCGACTTTCTTTTATATATATAGATGTAAAATATTTAAATGGCTATTAAAAAATAACGGTCTGAGATAAAAAATTGAAAATTTAGGATTGTATGTATCTTTTGCTTCTACATCTCATAAAAATAGTAAAAAACGGTTTTTCCAAAAATTAAAAAAATATATCAGGGGGGGCAACACCCCTTATGACGTACGGGTATGAAACTCCATATTATCCTATTCCCAGACCGCTAGAATATACATGTAAAATTTCATAAAAATCTGTTCAGTCGTTCTCGAGTTATAAATGGTGTAACTAACACAACCTCGACTTTCTTTTATATATATAGATGTAAAATATTTAAATGGCTATTAAAAAATAACGGTCTGAGATAAAAAATTGAAAATTTAGGATTGTATGTATCTTTTGCTTCTACATCTCATAAAAATAGTAAAAAACGGTTTTTCCAAAAATTAAAAAAATATATCAAGGGGGGCAACACCCCTTATGACGTACGGGTATGAAACTCCATATTATCCTATTCCCAGACCGCTAGAATATACATGTAAAATTTCATAAAAATCTGTTCAGTCGTTCTCGAGTTATAAATGGTGTAACTAACACAACATCGACTTTCTTTTATATATATAGATGTAAAATATTTAAATGGCTATTAAAAAATAACGGTCTGAGATAAAAAATTGAAAATTTAGGATTGTATGTATCTTTTGCTTCTACATCTCATAAAAATAGTAAAAAACGGTTTTTCCAAAAATTAAAAAAATATATCAGGGGGGGCAACACCCCTTATGACGTACGGGTATGAAACTCCATATTATCCTATTCCCAGACCGCTAGAATATACATGTAAAATTTCATAAAAATCTGTTCAGTCGTTCTCGAGTTATAAATGGTGTAACTAACACAACCTCGACTTTCTTTTATATATATAGATGTAAAATATTTAAATGGCTATTAAAAAATAACGGTCTGAGATAAAAAATTGAAAATTTAGGATTGTATGTATCTTTTGCTTCTACATCTCATAAAAATAGTAAAAAACGGTTTTTCCAAAAATTAAAAAAATATATCAAGGGGGGCAACACCCCTTATGACGTACGGGTATGAAACTCCATATTATCCTATTCCCAGACCGCTAGAATATACATGTAAAATTTCATAAAAATCTGTTCAGTCGTTCTCGAGTTATAAATGGTGTAACTAACACAACATCGACTTTCTTTTATATATATAGATGTAAAATATTTAAATGGCTATTAAAAAATAACGGTCTGAGATAAAAAATTGAAAATTTAGGATTGTATGTATCTTTTGCTTCTACATCTCATAAAAATAGTAAAAAACGGTTTTTCCAAAAATTAAAAAAATATATCAGGGGGGGCAACACCCCTTATGACGTACGGGTATGAAACTCCATATTATCCTATTCCCAGACCGCTAGAATATACATGTAAAATTTCATAAAAATCTGTTCAGTCGTTCTCGAGTTATAAATGGTGTAACTAACACAACCTCGACTTTCTTTTATATATATAGATGTAAAATATTTAAATGGCTATTAAAAAATAACGGTCTGAGATAAAAAATTGAAAATTTAGGATTGTATGTATCTTTTGCTTCTACATCTCATAAAAATAGTAAAAAACGGTTTTTCCAAAAATTAAAAAAATATATCAAGGGGGGCAACACCCCTTATGACGTACGGGTATGAAACTCCATATTATCCTATTCCCAGACCGCTAGAATATACATGTAAAATTTCATAAAAATCTGTTCAGTCGTTCTCGAGTTATAAATGGTGTAACTAACACAACATCGACTTTCTTTTATATATATAGATGTAAAATATTTAAATGGCTATTAAAAAATAACGGTCTGAGATAAAAAATTGAAAATTTAGGATTGTATGTATCTTTTGCTTCTACATCTCATAAAAATAGTAAAAAACGGTTTTTCCAAAAATTAAAAAAATATATCAGGGGGGGCAACACCCCTTATGACGTACGGGTATGAAACTCCATATTATCCTATTCCCAGACCGCTAGAATATACATGTAAAATTTCATAAAAATCTGTTCAGTCGTTCTCGAGTTATAAATGGTGTAACTAACACAACCTCGACTTTCTTTTATATATATAGATGTAAAATATTTAAATGGCTATTAAAAAATAACGGTCTGAGATAAAAAATTGAAAATTTAGGATTGTATGTATCTTTTGCTTCTACATCTCATAAAAATAGTAAAAAACGGTTTTTCCAAAAATTAAAAAAATATATCAGGGGGGGCAACACCCCTTATGACGTACGGGTATGAAACTCCATATTATCCTATTCCCAGACCGCTAGAATATACATGTAAAATTTCATAAAAATCTGTTCAGTCGTTCTCGAGTTATAAATGGTGTAACTAACACAACCTCGACTTTCTTTTATATATATAGATGTAAAATATTTAAATGGCTATTAAAAAATAACGGTCTGAGATAAAAAATTGAAAATTTAGGATTGTATGTATCTTTTGCTTCTACATCTCATAAAAATAGTAAAAAACGGTTTTTCCAAAAATTAAAAAAATATATCAAGGGGGGCAACACCCCTTATGACGTACGGGTATGAAACTCCATATTATCCTATTCCCAGACCGCTAGAATATACATGTAAAATTTCATAAAAATCTGTTCAGTCGTTCTCGAGTTATAAATGGTGTAACTAACACAACATCGACTTTCTTTTATATATATAGATGTAAAATATTTAAATGGCTATTAAAAAATAACGGTCTGAGATAAAAAATTGAAAATTTAGGATTGTATGTATCTTTTGCTTCTACATCTCATAAAAATAGTAAAAAACGGTTTTTCCAAAAATTAAAAAAATATATCAGGGGGGGCAACACCCCTTATGACGTACGGGTATGAAACTCCATATTATCCTATTCCCAGACCGCTAGAATATACATGTAAAATTTCATAAAAATCTGTTCAGTCGTTCTCGAGTTATAAATGGTGTAACTAACACAACCTCGACTTTCTTTTATATATATAGATGTAAAATATTTAAATGGCTATTAAAAAATAACGGTCTGAGATAAAAAATTGAAAATTTAGGATTGTATGTATCTTTTGCTTCTACATCTCATAAAAATAGTAAAAAACGGTTTTTCCAAAAATTAAAAAAATATATCAAGGGGGGCAACACCCCTTATGACGTACGGGTATGAAACTCCATATTATCCTATTCCCAGACCGCTAGAATATACATGTAAAATTTCATAAAAATCTGTTCAGTCGTTCTCGAGTTATAAATGGTGTAACTAACACAACATCGACTTTCTTTTATATATATAGATGTAAAATATTTAAATGGCTATTAAAAAATAACGGTCTGAGATAAAAAATTGAAAATTTAGGATTGTATGTATCTTTTGCTTCTACATCTCATAAAAATAGTAAAAAACGGTTTTTCCAAAAATTAAAAAAATATATCAGGGGGGGCAACACCCCTTATGACGTACGGGTATGAAACTCCATATTATCCTATTCCCAGACCGCTAGAATATACATGTAAAATTTCATAAAAATCTGTTCAGTCGTTCTCGAGTTATAAATGGTGTAACTAACACAACCTCGACTTTCTTTTATATATATAGATGTAAAATATTTAAATGGCTATTAAAAAATAACGGTCTGAGATAAAAAATTGAAAATTTAGGATTGTATGTATCTTTTGCTTCTACATCTCATAAAAATAGTAAAAAACGGTTTTTCCAAAAATTAAAAAAATATATCAGGGGGGGCAACACCCCTTATGACGTACGGGTATGAAACTCCATATTATCCTATTCCCAGACCGCTAGAATATACATGTAAAATTTCATAAAAATCTGTTCAGTCGTTCTCGAGTTATAAATGGTGTAACTAACACAACCTCGACTTTCTTTTATATATATAGATGTAAAATATTTAAATGGCTATTAAAAAATAACGGTCTGAGATAAAAAATTGAAAATTTAGGATTGTATGTATCTTTTGCTTCTACATCTCATAAAAATAGTAAAAAACGGTTTTTCCAAAAATTAAAAAAATATATCAAGGGGGGCAACACCCCTTATGACGTACGGGTATGAAACTCCATATTATCCTATTCCCAGACCGCTAGAATATACATGTAAAATTTCATAAAAATCTGTTCAGTCGTTCTCGAGTTATAAATGGTGTAACTAACACAACATCGACTTTCTTTTATATATATAGATGTAAAATATTTAAATGGCTATTAAAAAATAACGGTCTGAGATAAAAAATTGAAAATTTAGGATTGTATGTATCTTTTGCTTCTACATCTCATAAAAATAGTAAAAAACGGTTTTTCCAAAAATTAAAAAAATATATCAGGGGGGGCAACACCCCTTATGACGTACGGGTATGAAACTCCATATTATCCTATTCCCAGACCGCTAGAATATACATGTAAAATTTCATAAAAATCTGTTCAGTCGTTCTCGAGTTATAAATGGTGTAACTAACACAACCTCGACTTTCTTTTATATATATAGATGTAAAATATTTAAATGGCTATTAAAAAATAACGGTCTGAGATAAAAAATTGAAAATTTAGGATTGTATGTATCTTTTGCTTCTACATCTCATAAAAATAGTAAAAAACGGTTTTTCCAAAAATTAAAAAAATATATCAAGGGGGGCAACACCCCTTATGACGTACGGGTATGAAACTCCATATTATCCTATTCCCAGACCGCTAGAATATACATGTAAAATTTCATAAAAATCTGTTCAGTCGTTCTCGAGTTATAAATGGTGTAACTAACACAACATCGACTTTCTTTTATATATATAGATGTAAAATATTTAAATGGCTATTAAAAAATAACGGTCTGAGATAAAAAATTGAAAATTTAGGATTGTATGTATCTTTTGCTTCTACATCTCATAAAAATAGTAAAAAACGGTTTTTCCAAAAATTAAAAAAATATATCAGGGGGGGCAACACCCCTTATGACGTACGGGTATGAAACTCCATATTATCCTATTCCCAGACCGCTAGAATATACATGTAAAATTTCATAAAAATCTGTTCAGTCGTTCTCGAGTTATAAATGGTGTAACTAACACAACCTCGACTTTCTTTTATATATATAGATGTAAAATATTTAAATGGCTATTAAAAAATAACGGTCTGAGATAAAAAATTGAAAATTTAGGATTGTATGTATCTTTTGCTTCTACATCTCATAAAAATAGTAAAAAACGGTTTTTCCAAAAATTAAAAAAATATATCAAGGGGGGCAACACCCCTTATGACGTACGGGTATGAAACTCCATATTATCCTATTCCCAGACCGCTAGAATATACATGTAAAATTTCATAAAAATCTGTTCAGTCGTTCTCGAGTTATAAATGGTGTAACTAACACAACATCGACTTTCTTTTATATATATAGATGTAAAATATTTAAATGGCTATTAAAAAATAACGGTCTGAGATAAAAAATTGAAAATTTAGGATTGTATGTATCTTTTGCTTCTACATCTCATAAAAATAGTAAAAAACGGTTTTTCCAAAAATTAAAAAAATATATCAGGGGGGGCAACACCCCTTATGACGTACGGGTATGAAACTCCATATTATCCTATTCCCAGACCGCTAGAATATACATGTAAAATTTCATAAAAATCTGTTCAGTCGTTCTCGAGTTATAAATGGTGTAACTAACACAACCTCGACTTTCTTTTATATATATAGATGTAAAATATTTAAATGGCTATTAAAAAATAACGGTCTGAGATAAAAAATTGAAAATTTAGGATTGTATGTATCTTTTGCTTCTACATCTCATAAAAATAGTAAAAAACGGTTTTTCCAAAAATTAAAAAAATATATCAGGGGGGGCAACACCCCTTATGACGTACGGGTATGAAACTCCATATTATCCTATTCCCAGACCGCTAGAATATACATGTAAAATTTCATAAAAATCTGTTCAGTCGTTCTCGAGTTATAAATGGTGTAACTAACACAACCTCGACTTTCTTTTATATATATAGATGTAAAATATTTAAATGGCTATTAAAAAATAACGGTCTGAGATAAAAAATTGAAAATTTAGGATTGTATGTATCTTTTGCTTCTACATCTCATAAAAATAGTAAAAAACGGTTTTTCCAAAAATTAAAAAAATATATCAAGGGGGGCAACACCCCTTATGACGTACGGGTATGAAACTCCATATTATCCTATTCCCAGACCGCTAGAATATACATGTAAAATTTCATAAAAATCTGTTCAGTCGTTCTCGAGTTATAAATGGTGTAACTAACACAACATCGACTTTCTTTTATATATATAGATGTAAAATATTTAAATGGCTATTAAAAAATAACGGTCTGAGATAAAAAATTGAAAATTTAGGATTGTATGTATCTTTTGCTTCTACATCTCATAAAAATAGTAAAAAACGGTTTTTCCAAAAATTAAAAAAATATATCAGGGGGGGCAACACCCCTTATGACGTACGGGTATGAAACTCCATATTATCCTATTCCCAGACCGCTAGAATATACATGTAAAATTTCATAAAAATCTGTTCAGTCGTTCTCGAGTTATAAATGGTGTAACTAACACAACCTCGACTTTCTTTTATATATATAGATGTAAAATATTTAAATGGCTATTAAAAAATAACGGTCTGAGATAAAAAATTGAAAATTTAGGATTGTATGTATCTTTTGCTTCTACATCTCATAAAAATAGTAAAAAACGGTTTTTCCAAAAATTAAAAAAATATATCAAGGGGGGCAACACCCCTTATGACGTACGGGTATGAAACTCCATATTATCCTATTCCCAGACCGCTAGAATATACATGTAAAATTTCATAAAAATCTGTTCAGTCGTTCTCGAGTTATAAATGGTGTAACTAACACAACATCGACTTTCTTTTATATATATAGATGTAAAATATTTAAATGGCTATTAAAAAATAACGGTCTGAGATAAAAAATTGAAAATTTAGGATTGTATGTATCTTTTGCTTCTACATCTCATAAAAATAGTAAAAAACGGTTTTTCCAAAAATTAAAAAAATATATCAGGGGGGGCAACACCCCTTATGACGTACGGGTATGAAACTCCATATTATCCTATTCCCAGACCGCTAGAATATACATGTAAAATTTCATAAAAATCTGTTCAGTCGTTCTCGAGTTATAAATGGTGTAACTAACACAACCTCGACTTTCTTTTATATATATAGATGTAAAATATTTAAATGGCTATTAAAAAATAACGGTCTGAGATAAAAAATTGAAAATTTAGGATTGTATGTATCTTTTGCTTCTACATCTCATAAAAATAGTAAAAAACGGTTTTTCCAAAAATTAAAAAAATATATCAGGGGGGGCAACACCCCTTATGACGTACGGGTATGAAACTCCATATTATCCTATTCCCAGACCGCTAGAATATACATGTAAAATTTCATAAAAATCTGTTCAGTCGTTCTCGAGTTATAAATGGTGTAACTAACACAACCTCGACTTTCTTTTATATATATAGATGTAAAATATTTAAATGGCTATTAAAAAATAACGGTCTGAGATAAAAAATTGAAAATTTAGGATTGTATGTATCTTTTGCTTCTACATCTCATAAAAATAGTAAAAAACGGTTTTTCCAAAAATTAAAAAAATATATCAAGGGGGGCAACACCCCTTATGACGTACGGGTATGAAACTCCATATTATCCTATTCCCAGACCGCTAGAATATACATGTAAAATTTCATAAAAATCTGTTCAGTCGTTCTCGAGTTATAAATGGTGTAACTAACACAACATCGACTTTCTTTTATATATATAGATGTAAAATATTTAAATGGCTATTAAAAAATAACGGTCTGAGATAAAAAATTGAAAATTTAGGATTGTATGTATCTTTTGCTTCTACATCTCATAAAAATAGTAAAAAACGGTTTTTCCAAAAATTAAAAAAATATATCAGGGGGGGCAACACCCCTTATGACGTACGGGTATGAAACTCCATATTATCCTATTCCCAGACCGCTAGAATATACATGTAAAATTTCATAAAAATCTGTTCAGTCGTTCTCGAGTTATAAATGGTGTAACTAACACAACCTCGACTTTCTTTTATATATATAGATTTTCATGAAAATTTTATATACTATTTTGGTCGTCCTCAAGTTGATGTATATATATCACTCATACTTGTGAAGAACTTGGCCAGAAAGTTAAAGGTACCACTCTCAACGAAATTGCAAAACGAGTTGCTGTTGCAGAACTATTAATTCACAAAAATAGGGCTAAGAAATTTTATAAAAAACTAGAGCAGATTAAAAAACTTTCTTCAGAGACGGACGAGATACTAGGAATCTCCATGGATTATATGCAAAATTTGCCGATATCTGACATACCTGGACAGGAAATTTTTTATTATCGGCAGTTATGGGTTTTTGAATTCAGTATACACAACTTAAAAACAGGAGAAGCTAATTTTTTTTTTTCTATCACGAGGGCGAAGCCCACAAAGGACCCAATGAAGTGTGCACCTTCCTGAAAAATTATTTTGAAAATGAGGTTTTTGATAATGTAAAAAGGGACGTATATTTCCAGATGGTTGTGCAGGCCAAATTAAGAACTACACGGTAACAATATTCCTTTTAGCTCTTGCTTCGTCAGGAAATTTCAATCACATTTTTCATTATTTTCCAATCAGAGGCCACTCATTCCTCCCGTGCGATAGAGGCTTCGGGTAGCAAAAAGACTCATTCGCAAGCAGGACCGAATTTTTCTTCCTGAAGAATATTCTTCTTCTTCTTCTTGTGCCACTCCTATCGGAGATTGGAAATCATCAAGGCTACCCTGACTTTGTTTACAGCTGACCTAAAAAGTTCATTAGTGGTGCAGCCAAACCACTCTCTCAAATTCCGCATCCACGACATTCTTCTACGGCCTGGATTCCGTTTTCCTTCTATTTTTCCTTGCATTATATTTTAAAGTAATGCGTATTTATGACCTCTCATCAGGTGACCCAAATACTCGAGTTTTTTTCGTTTTATCGTTAATAAAATTTCTGGGTCTCTTCCGATCCTTCGTATTACTTCAAGATTTGTGATTCTTTCAATCCAACTTATCTTCAGCATTCGACGGTAGCACCACATCTCGAAACTTTCAATATTTTTTATGTTGTTCTGTTTGAGAGTCCAGGCCTCTACACCGTATAATAGCGTGTTAAATACGTAGCCACTTAGCATTTTTAATCGTAGAGGGATGCTTATATCTCTGTTGCAGAAGAATTTTCTCATCTTTATGAAGGTGGCCCTGGCAATTTCGATACGTCTTTTTATTTCATTGTTTTGGTCTCCAGTTTCGTTTGTTAAAGTTCCCAAGTATTTATAACTTGAGACTTTTTCAATTTGAATGCCGTTTATACTAATATGTGCTTGTTGTGTCATGATTTTACTGAAGACCATATACTTGGTTTTTTTGATATTAATGTTTATGCCATAATTGTTGCAAGCAATATTTATGTTTGTAAGTAATCGTTGTAATTCTTCTACTGTTCTTGCAACTAGTACAGTGTCGTCTGCGTATCGAATATTATTTACAACCTCTCCATTGATTACGATTCCTTCATTTGCTTGCAAAAGGGCTTCCTGACAGATGCTTTCACTATATACATTAAATAGCAGTGGTGACAATATGCATCCCTGTCTTACTCCTCTACGTATTTCTATTGCTTTTGATATCTCGTTTTCTATTTTGATGTTAGCTTTCTGATTCCAATATAAGTTGAGAATTATTCGCTCTTTATTATCTATGTCTTTTCTTTCAAGAATGTCTCTTAGCCTATCGTGGCGTACTCTGTCAAACGCTTTATCAAAATCGATAAAACATGCATGTACTTCTTGATTAACGTCTAGGCATCTTTGTGTAAGAACATTCAAACCGAAGAGAGCTTCTCGAGTATCTAGTCCTTTTCTGAACCCCATCTGTGTATTACTAATATCTGACTCTAACTTTTGATAAACTCGGTTGTGGATGATTTTTAGAAATATGAAGGATATTACGAATTGATAAAAAAATCGTCAAGAAAATCTCTTTTTTCTATAGAACTGGTAAAAAATGAAACAAATTTGGAATTCAAAAAATGGTGGCCCATGCATTATAAGAAAACCGTACTCTCCATTGACTCCTATGGGAAAAAAACCAAACATGAGAAAACAACTTTTCAAATTTCTCAATATAATGGGTTCATATGACAACAAAAATCCGGGAATTGTTAAAGTACGGCCATTTATCGATAGGCTTATGTTTCATGAATTTTCCTTGGGAAAACCCTTAGACCATAAAAACGGATAGACACGCCTTATACCCAACCGTTGTAGTCCAGAGAAATAAGGTTTTTCTCGTGACACATTCCCCTCCAGGCCGAAACCAAATTTTTTGAGTAGTATGGACATCTATATTATTAACCTATATGTTTCCTGCAGCCGATTTTGATGATATACATAGTTATAAACAAATGAAGATCGAAAAACGGTAAATTATCGCTTTTTTCGTCTATTACCAAAAAGTTAAGCACTTTAAACAAATTTGAGAGTAAGAAACTCATAAATCGTATAAAAAACTTCAATATGGCATTCGCTGAATATGTCTATCCTTATTGGTTGCTTAGAAAATTGCAAAATAAATCATAAATATTGAGTTTTTATAAATATTCATAACTTAGGTAAAGATTAACTTAGAATCTTCTTATTACACGGAATACCGAGACTTCTTGTACTTAAATTATATTTTAAATTTCAAAGCAATTGGTCAAATAGTTTAAAAGTTATTTAATTTGTTTTTCCCAAATTAATTTTTTTTGCAACACTGTAAGTCAGAAAATTATGAGGTTACAATAATACTTTGGACAGTTTATGAAAGAAGAATATTTATACTATTACCTTAATTAAAAATAAATGACAAAAAATAATTTTAAACAGTGTAAAATTATTTTGCAAAAACAGGTCGATTTTTTGCTTACTTATAAACAATTAGAATAACTTTTTAACCGTTACCCGTAGAAAAATTATTTTTTCATATTTAGAAAGACTGAATTTTTATACACATTTAGAAAGAAAAACAGCTGTTCTAGGAGATTTAGGGACAAAGTTAGCCCCCCATTTTTTTAATTCACATGTTTTTGCAAAATTATTTTGCAATATTTATAATTATTTTTTGTCATTTTTTTGAAATTAAATTAATACTGTAAATTTTCTTCTTTTATAAACTATCCAAAATATTACTGTAACTTCATCATTTTCTGACTTACAGTGTTGCAAAAAAAATTAAGTTTGGATAAACAAATTAAATAACTTTTAAACTATTTGACCAATTGCTTTGAAATTTAGGGTATAATTTAAGCACCATAAGTCTCAGCATTCCGTGTAACAAGAAGGTTCTAAGTTAATTTTTACATAAGTTATGAATATTTATAAAAACTCAAAATTTAAGATTTATTTGGCAATTTTCTAAGTAACTAATAAGGATAGACATATTCAGCGAACGCCATATTGAAGTTTTTTATACGGTTTATGAGTTTTTTGCTCTCAAATTTGTTTAAAATGCCCAATTTTTTAGTAATAGACGAAAAAAACGAAAATTTACCGTTTTTTGATCTTCATTTGTTTATAATTATGTATATCATCAAAATCGGCTGCAGGAAACATATAGGTTATTATTATAGATGACCATATTACTCGAAAAATTTGGTTTGAGCCTGGAGGGGGATGTGTCACCAACACGATATTTTTTTTCCTTATTTCTCTGAACTATTGAAGCAAACACCTTCCGCGAAGGTGACGTCACAATACGGCAAGAACCCGTTTGGATTCTTAGCAAAGCACTAATAAAATTACCCAATTTTAGATTAATTTTAATATAACTTCAATATTTTGTAAAAAATATGGAAGACATCTAAATCATTTAGCAAAGTAATTAATAAATATTTTTGACTTAAAGTAATTTTGTAAAAATAAATGTTTTATTTGAAAGTACAAATATTATATCGTTGGTACCTATATCTCTTCTTGTTTGATAATCAAAAATAAATTTAAAGGAGAGTAATTTTCTTTTGGGTGGAAGTTTCAGGTTAGGTGAAAAAAATATGTAGGAAATCTATTAATTTATTGACCACAAAACAAAATAGCTTTTGTTAACTTACTTCTAACTTTTATTACATTATTTAGTTTTTCACCTTCGTGGTACAATCTGATGTTGCAATAATGAAAACAAATTATTTTTATTAGATTAAACAAATGGTTTGTTTCAAAATCATGATCAAACATATGTTCTTTGTATGCGTTAAACACAGAACCATGCACGTTACTAATGACATTTAAGATCAATTTTGTCATTAATTTAGAATCGTTTAATTTTTTTGAATTGTACATAATTCTAATTTCGCTTTCAGCCATTTTGCAAATATGAATGACGTCCGTAGAAGGTTGAATTAAAAAATTTTTTGATACGCTATAATTTTTGTGTTTTATGAATGGAGATTGTAAATTATTACATTCAATTGCACACAAACATATGTCACAATCTAATGTTTTTTTAACTTTCTTAACTACAAACCCAGCGATATAGTCAACAACATCACGAATATAAGAAGACAATTATTTTTGAAAAACTTAAATTATTTATAGTAAAATCCTGGTTATAGTTATTGTATCCCTATTATTTTCATCAGTCATAAAGTTGTCAATGAGTTGATGATCAACAGTTTTCATTTTAACAGTATTTGTTGTGCTCATTGCTAAAATAATGGAAGGTGCCTGTTGTATACAATTAGCCTGGGTAGATACTGTAACACTTGTGTGCATTAAGAGCCTTTTATATGCAGCTTTAAATTGTTTTTTTAAATTGGGTTGTTGTTGTAACCTCCATGACTCCTAATAGAACTAAAGAAAACTTCTAAGTGATCTTGTGAAAGTTTATAGGCCGAGAGATACTTCAGACCTCCATCCATATCCTCCACGTAATTTTTCCAAATTCCCATTAGTGACTTTAAACTAATGATTATACCAATAAAACCCGTTTTTCTTTGGCTTAGATATGGGGTTCACTATTTTTGGAACATTTAAGTGAACTAAGATATTTTATGGATTCTTCAATTTTTGAAATATCGCTCGTTTATTATGCTGCTGTAAACTGGATTTTAGGTGCTTTTCCAATAAATTTCGGCTATTTAAAATACCAAAATTATCATTGATATGTTCAATGAAATTTTGAGTAGCTTCGTTATGTACAAATTCCTTTGAGCTTTTATTTCTCAAATAATGTATTGCCTTAGCAACTTTTTGGCTGAATGTTTGGGCAGCTAATTTCACCTTCATTTTTTCCTTATACCAATTTAAATGCCTTCGGGTTATCCTAGTTGCAAGATGAAGGCCTTCCTTTTGCTGAAAGTCTACTAATTTTTGCAAATATTCCCATTTAATCGCTTTATTATTCCCGTCAAAAAAAAATTTGTAATAACCTAAAGTATTGCGAATAAGTTTTAACACATGGGGAGGGTCAAATATTACATATATTGGTTGATTTGTTGCTGAATGTAGAAAATATGCTGTATTGGAATTAATCGATAAATCAACTCCAAGTTGTTTAACCATGCTAATATTTGATGCTGCACCATCAAACGTTAAACTGGTAATTGTGACATCAGCTTCCTGCATTATTTTTAAGCACATTTTTATTAGATTACTTTTTTGAACACCTGATAGCCCAGCGATTAAAAAGTAGCCTATCGGCAGCTTCCATGAATCATTTAAACTATTAATTAAGAAAACAATTGCTTCTTTTGCTTGAATTTCGGAAGAATCGCTTTGAGGTTTACTTCCTATGTCAACATACCTAAAATTAATGTTTTCAATTATTTATATAAAAAATATAATGTTATGATACTTTTTATAATTGCTAATAAATATTAAGCTACACCTACCCTAAAAACTTTTCACCATCCCATTCTATTTTCTGGTGTATAGACATTTCATCAACCATCAAAGCACAGATACATGATTTTCCGTTATTTTTAAGTTCAACTACTTTTTGTTTAATACATTTACTGCTTCTTTTTGAAACCCAAGCTCACAAGCTACTACTTGATACCGTTTTTGAAGAGATCGTGGATGAGGCAACATGTTAGGAAAAGTTTTTCTGACATACAAGTAAGCTTTTGGTGAATAGAAATTAAGAGTGAGAGCAAAGCTTTTTAACTCCGGTGGATAGGTTTTAGTGCTCTTAGATTTAAGTAGCTGCTTAAAGATAGTTTTTGCAGAAGCATGCATCGTATCCTAATAAAATAAACAGCAATAATCAAAACTTGATCGACTAACTACAAACAATATAAAACAATAAATTGTTATACATGCCAAAGCTAATTAAATCACTAGTAAGAAGTATTCATAATTTTCCTTACCGAAAGTTTCAGGGACGAATCTTCATCGATCATCTGCTTCTCTTTAAGATGTTCTAATAAAGATTTTAAGGTATTCACTTTTTTAATAAGCCTTCTATTTCGTTGTTGCAACATTTTGATTTGTTTGTTTTTCTTTTGAATTAATTTGTTTACTACTACTTTATATCCTTGGTATCTGTTAGATGATCCTTGTTCAAAAGTCACCAAGATAATGTCTTCGCTTTTTCAGGGGAGGGTTTAAGGTAGTTTCGTCTGAAATTTCTACTGGAGTCTTGATGGTAGTAGATTCACTCGTTGCTATATTTATAATTTTCCTTTTAGATCCTGTTGGTTTATCTAAGACAGTTTCTCTTTTTACTGGTAATATTCTAGTTGTAACTTGCTTAACTAAATGGTTTGGAAAATCTAAAATGCTGGGTACAGCATCTTTTTTGAGTTGTTTTTTTTTTTAACTCCAACCGCTAGTAATATACGAATCCGCTGTGAAATGTTTGGAGCAAATTTTAGAACTGTTTGTTGGTTTAAAATTTTCACGGCGCATCGCTATAATCCATTTTTTTGCAATGATGAATCTTTAGGAAATCTAAAACAAATTGATTTACTTAATGCTTTAGTTTTCAATCTAATTATAAAATAAAAATTATATATAAGACTCTCTCTCTCATATGTATCTATTTTAAACACTTTGGAAGGGAAAAGTAAAATAATAGGTGCTAAATTTCTGGTATGTTTTCTAAGTTTAATTTGTGAATTTACTTACCCATGAAATGATATATCTGTCCCTTTTATTTGTCGCTGTGTACAATTAAATGCACTGCAAGATAACACCATAATTAAAAAATTAATGCATTGGGAAAATTTTAAATTGTTCGCTTTAAAAACTTAACTGTAACACTTTAAATAGTTCACAACGCCTATAAACACTTCTAATCTCTAACGTTTTCTGCCGTAAACTGACGTCACCCACAACTGTGCGAATCGTTTTATGTTGGCTTCACTCTTCGAGACGAGAGAATGGTATTACGGCGTGTCTATCAGTGTTTATGGTCTAAGGGAAAACCAGCTGCAGTTTGTCCTAGTTTGCCAACAGTCTGCTTACACAGAAAAAATCTCTATTAATTCGAAAAAAATTGACAATATCAAGAAACTTGTACAATATGTGCCAGAAGATAAAATGTTTTTTAATGAGCTGATTTTATGGACTACCACTAATAGTGATGAACCACCAGAGGAAGATTACTAAAAGACTATTTCTTAACCTTCAACATGTTTTTTGCCACCTAATAAATTTTTTCCTTAATATTGGAGTTTTCTATTAATCATAAAATCATCAGTGTTTGCTTGGAAAAGGCCACAACTCCAAAAACTAAATTATTTTTTACAGTGTACCTATGTCATTTTTATGTTGGATTTGTTAATGACACTCCGTCATGCATCACATTTTGAGACTTTATTCCGAAAAGAGAAATATATCTTCATTAATACCAAAATAAAACTTTTTTTTTCCGTTTCCTGTAAAATTAACATTTCTGGAGTTGCGGCCATTTCGAACTAACCGATTTAATTAGCGGCTAAATCGGTGAGTAGAACTTTTTACTTTAACATATATTTATATAAACTAATAAAAAAAGTTCTAGACATATATAAGCTTGTTTGATTTTTTCCGAAACAATGCAAGTTTTCGTTCTCTATTGATTCCGTATTCTAGAACTAAAAATATATTTCATTTTATAATTTGTGAGCACTAGTGGGCCATTGTGTACTCATAGTTATTGGCATTTTTCGAAACCAATTTTCAGAGTTTCATTAAATATAATCAACGAAACAAAGAAAAAGAGAATTGCATCTGTTTATTGTCGTAGATATCCTTTGTTCGAGAATTTCTTTTATTTTGTTTGTCGATTCGTTTATCTTGCACGTAGAAAACTTTATACTATTGTTCCTGCAGAGGTAATTACATATTTTCAATTGTGAAAAATGCCGTTCGGTATTTGATTGATTAAGGTAAATAATTTATCGGTTCTCTTTTGTTTACGGTTTTGAAACAAAGTAGACATACAGTATCAGGTTTATTTGGTCGTAAACTGAAAAAAATTGTTGGTTGTCACAAACAAATAATTTATTAACAAAGCACAAGCTGTTTTGTATTTAGTTTTTATTTATGTTTCGTTTGTCAATATAACATGTACCTACAGGAAACCTCGAAAATGGTAGGGGAGCAAAGTATGCTAAATGTGCAGTCACTCGAGCTCTATAGGGCTTTGGGGACCTATTGGGTTGTGAAGAGTAGGTCCTAAAACCAACAAAAGTTCAGTAAAGTTTTCCATTTTACTGGGGACTTCCCATTTTTAATTTAATTTTACATTTCGAACAATCGTTTTTTTATAGTATAGCGCCAACGTTACCTATTTTTACGTAAGGAATCCAAATCTGCAATAAAAAATGGGGGCTCCCATTTGAGATTTTAAAGTAACCCCCCACCCCAGCTCCATGGGGGTCGTGTTTGGAGGCACTAGATAGATTTTTCAAAAATATTGAATAAGTGTATTTTTCAGTTATTCGATCTGATGTTCATTTCGCGAAATATCGCGGGATTCGTATTTAAAAAAGGCCGAGGTATTATAATACGCCAAGGTATTTTGGCTTCTTGTTGTGTTCCAGCATCTGACCACGCCATTCCACCTCCAGCGGCATGCTTGTTTCTCAGGTGGAAAGCACATACCTGAGTTTTTGTGGGATTGGGTTTCAGATGGTTTTTATCATAGTATAGAGCTAAGTCTCCCATGGCATCTGTCAGTTTCACTTCGACTTCATTGAAGGTTCTTCAATGAGCTGCCACAGCTGTATTAATCTTAAACAATATTAAATGTTAAAAAAAAATTTTGGACTCATGCAGTACACTGCGTAACTTAGAACCTATTGAAAACTTCTTTATTGCCCATTAATTTTACGAAAAAAATTTATTCTTTATAAAATATTCTGCATTGTATAGAACTTAAGATGCAATCATTAGATATCAAATGTTTATAATTTTATACGAGGTATGACAAAAAATATGAATTTCGCTCAAGAGTAAATTACGTTTATATTTCACAATCTCGAAAATCGTTATAAAAAAATTGTTTGGAATTAAAAACTATGTTTTAGTATTCAATTGCATCCTTCTAATTGAAATATTGTGAACTATAAAGGTACTTAACTCTTAAGCTAAATTCATATTTTTTGACATACCTCGTGTAAAATTAAAAAAATTGATATCTGATGGTTGTATCTTAGATTTAAAGACCAGGTAGAGCATTTTATAAAGAATAAATTTTTTTTTTGTAAAATTGATAATAAAATAGGTATCATAATCGTAATAAAATGATGTTGGATATCCGTAAAACATAGTTTTTAATTCCAAATAACATTTCATAACAACTTTCTTCTTCTTCTTCTTCTTCTTCTTCTTCTTCTTCTTCTTCTTCTTCTTGTAATAGGACTATGTCCTGTTTCTTCAGTTACAGTCTTCGTACCATCGTTTTTTGGGTCTTCTTATGGGTCGCTTGGTGTTGGGCTTCTGTGTTTTCGCCCGATACGCCATACGTTCAGGGTCCATCCGATCTACGTGGTCTCTCCACATGTGTGGTCGCGCTCTTGTCCATCTCACTACGTCCTGAACGCCTAGCTGTCTCAATGTCTTTGTTTCGTATTCTATCTCTGAGTGTGATACCTCTTATGGATCTTAGGGTTTTCATCTCTGTTGTTCTCATTATTTGTTTGGTCTTTGTTGTCTCGGCTCTTGTCTCAGCTTCGTATGTCAGTACGGGTCTAACACATGTCTTATAAATGCGGACTTTGCTTTCGGTGCTCACATATTTATTCCGCCAGATTATATCCCTCAGGAAACCAGATAATCTCGCTGCTTTCGTTGCCTGCTGTTTTGATTCTTGCCACAGATGCCTGTCGCTAGATATTTCCACACCTAAGTATCTACAATCCATTACCTGTTCGATAATATGGTCGTCCACTACTAATTTACATCTAATTGGGTTCCTGGATATTACCATCGATTGGGTTTTCTCTTTGGATAATGTCAGGTTATACTTTTCGGCGGTTATTTTGAATTTTTTTTAGTAGGCGTTGTAAGTCATCTGCGTAGTAAAGTATTCTCATGGTTCGGTTACCCATTTTGTATCCCTGATTCATTATGTTAACACTACCTATAACTTCATCCATTATTAAATTAAATAGGCATGGACTGAGGCTGTCCCCTTGTCTAATGCCTGTATTGATTTTGATTTCTTGCGTGAGCCCGTGTGTGGTTTTAATTCGTGTTTTTTTTTATCTGTTGAGCTCTTTGATTATGTTTCTATACCTCTGACCTATGTTTTTCTTTTCAAGGATAGTGAGCACGTCCTTTAATCGTACTCTGTCGAATGCTTGTTTCAGATCTACAAAGCATGTGAACATGGACTTGTCGAATTCTATTGATTTCTCAACTAATTGTCGCATTATGAAAATAGCGTCTATTGTAGATTTGTTTGGGCGAAAACCCTGTTGTTCTTCCGATACACCGGCTTTCTTATATATTTTTTGGGATAGAATCTTTTCTAATCACAATTTTCCATGTTCTGAAAAATATAAAGCTACTTTACTTTAGAAAGAAATTCATATTTTTGACATACTTCGTATAAAATTGATGAAATTTGATATCTGATGGTTGAGTTTTAGATTTTAGACCATGTAGGGCATTTATGAAGAATGACTTTTTTTCGTAAACAGATAAAAGTTTCCCATATGGTTCCTAGTTACGTATACCTACTGTATAAGAGCTAAAAAAATAAAACAAATTGTTACTGTTTAACACTAGAAAGCCGAAGGGGCCAATTTGGCCCCTGTTGCGATTTAAAGTTATTGTAGTTTTTTTATTTGAGGCAATAATATTGTCATATTTTATGACTTGTAATACTTTGACACAAAGCCTTATTTAAAACAAAAAAATATTGTTTACTAAATTTATTTAATGGTTTTTTTAACAAATCTGCCATAGAAGTCTAAAGGGGCCAAATTGACCCCGTGTAAGTTATTATCGTTTTCTGGTAAATTCGACGATCCTTTCTTTCAAATTCCTGTCGAATGGGTAAAATTATATTTATGTATGTTTATTGTAAATGGTTACTCTTATACTGGTACTGATCATCTACGTAATAAAGATACAATTGTGGGCGAACACAAGTGAACACAAAGATGCAATTGTTGGTGTAGAGGACCAAATGACGTGTCTTTATACTACAAAAGCAACTTCAAGACGATCGCCTATGTACGTGTTTTATCATACTCTTGATTTGGAAGCAATAAATGCATGGATTATTTATAAAGAAATAACTGGAAGTCGACTCAGTTTCCGTAAGTTTATTCTTCGGCTGTGTGAAGAATTATGGGCCCCATACCTTGTCTCCCGAAATCTGGAACTATGTCTAGCAACACCAGGTCTACCAACAACTATCACTGTTACTATCCAAAAACGAAAAAAATATCAGTTGAAAATATTTTGTAAAGGAAATCATACTTCAAATCATTGCAACTGTTGTAACAAGGCAATGTGTGGCAAATATCAAAAACTGCAAATTATATGGTGTTCCGAAAGTTTTTGACGGGCAGCGAATATGTTAAACAATAAAAGTAAAAAATAAAATTAGATTCTACCGTCTAGAGTTGATTAATTTCTTTAAACTGAGTTTTAATTGATTAAAGAACGTGGGGCCAAAATGATCCCTTCCGGCTTTCTAGGTAGGTATGCTAAGCCAGACATTCTAGTGTTTTAAACAATCAATAAATAATTAGCGGATAAATCGGTGAGTAGAACTTTTTACTTTAACATATATTTATATAAACTAATAAAACAAGTTTTAGACAAATATAAGCTTGTTTGATTTTTTCCGAAACAATGCAAGTTTTCGTTCTCTATTGACTCCCCTATTCTAGAACTAAAAATATATTTCATTTTATAATTTGCGAGCACTAGTGGGCCATCGTGTACATATAGTTATTGGCATTTTTCGAAACCAATTTTCAGAGTTTCATTAAATATAATCAAGGAAACAAAGAAAAAGAGAATTGCATCTGTTATTGTCGTCGATACTCTTTGTTCGAGAATTTCTTTTATTTTGTTTGTCGATTCGTTTATCTTGCACGTAGAAAACTTTATACTATTGTTCTTGCAAAGGTAATTACATATTTTCCATTGTGAAAAATGCCGTTCGGTATTTTATTGATTAAGGTAAATAATTTATCGGTTTTCTTTTGTTTACGGTTTTGAAACAAAGTAGAGATAGAATATCAGGTTTATTTGGTCTTAAACAGAAACAATTGTTGGTTGTCACAAACAAGTAATTTATTAAAAAAGCACAAGCTGTTTTGTATTTAGTTTTTATTTATGTTTCGTTTGTCAATATAACATGTACCTACAGGAAAGAAAATGGTAGGGGAGCAAAGTATGCTAAATGTGCAGTCACTCGAGCGCTTTGGGGACCTATTGGGTTGTGAAGAGTAGGTCCTAAAACCAAAAAAAGTTAAGTAAAGTTTTCCATTTTAGTGTGAACTTTCATTTTTAATTTAATTTTACATTTCGAACAATCATTTCTTTAGATTTTAGCGCCATCTATCCATAATTCGAAAAAATGTCTCGAATAAACGTTACCTATTTTTACGTAAGGAATCCAAATCTGCAATAAAAATGGGGACTTCTATTTGAGATTTTAAAGTAACCCCCCACCCCAGCTCCGTGGGGGTCGTGTTTGGTGCCACTAGATAGATTTTTCAAAAATATTGAATACGGGTATTTTTCAGTTTGTCAATCTGATGTTCATTTCGTGAAATATTTAGGGATTCGTATTTAAAATATTAAATTTACCCCTCCCCCCCGGTGGGAAGTCGTGTTTGGTATCATTCGATATAATTTTGAAAACTATTAAGTACGTATTTTTTAGTTTCTCTATCTGTCATTTATTTCGCGAAATATTCGTTTTTTTCTTGTGCAACTTTGGGACTCACCCATTTCCTTACGCCCCGCCCTCAAATCGTCAGATTTTTGAAATATACATTTTTTTGCATGTACTTAACGTACCTTATCTTAATCTGACGATTTCCCCTGAAATGATTTTCCCTGAACGAACTCCCCTGCATTAAGAGAAAATATATGGTACAGGTACATTTACAGGGTACAAGATTTCTCCCCATGTAATAATCTGACGCGCTCGAGTGACTGCAAAAATTCCCGCTTGGACTCCCCTACCATAATAATGTGAATCTAAAACACTTTACGACACTTTGTGCAAATGGAAGCCCGGCAAAGCACGCCTGAAGTACAAGAAAAGCAAGACGCATTATAAACATACCATTACATATTCGTTATCTTCGTCAATTTCAGAAAATCGACGAGCAAGAAGAGTATGGCAAAAGTCACGAAACATTATCGACCAACATCACTATAGTAGGCTATGTAGGAAACTTAATACTACGCTAAGAGAACATCAAAACAGCACGTTTGGGCAGTATATTCAAAACCTAACTCCAAATAAGTACACACTATGGAAAGCAACAAAAAATCTAAAGAGATCCCAAATACCTGTTTCTCCTCTCCGACGACCAGACAACGCATGGGCACGATCTGATCAAGAGAAAGCTGAAACTTTAGTCGTTCGCTTATCAGTCGTGTTTAAAGCTGATCCTAGAACTACAGAAGACGAGATAAATCATATTACCGATTCACCATGCATTTTTAGTCGAGGGACAAATGTACCCTCCAATAAAAGCACTCTCTCCAAACGAGGTTAAAAACGATTTACAGCAACTAAACCCACGTAAAGCACCTGGGTATGAACTAATAACAGAAGTATTAAAATACCTTCCCCGTAAAGCTATCGTCCTACTTACAACACTACTTAATCGCATCTTAGTCCTATCCTATTTTCCTATTATCTGGAAACATGCAGAAATCATAATGATACTAAAACTTAACAAGCCATCTCAACAACCCTCTTCCTACCGACCCATCAGTCTACTACCCATCCCGGGTAAATTGTTTGAAAGGTTGTGATTAAGCAGAATCAAATAAGAACATATCCCAACTCACCAATTTGACTTTCGTGAGAACCACTCGATAACAAAAGTTTATAGGATAGTTAATGAAATTGCAAAGAACCTCGACGAAAAGAAATATTGCAACGCCGTATTTCTCGACATCTCCTAGGCTTTCGATAGAGTATGGCACCCTGGACTGCTCTTTAAACTAAAAAATATTATATCGAGTAACTACTTTTTCATCGTCAGATCATATCTATCCAATATAAGCTTCTCCGTTAGACATGGTAGTGCTGAATCCACCATTTGTACCATCGAATCGGGTATCCCACAATATTGCATAATCCTTTGCAGATGACGTAGCTGTATTGTCAACTAGTGAAAATCCAGTAGATACCTCTACTCATCTCCATACCCACCTAAACCTACTCGCAGAATAGTACAGTCAAAGGAGAATTAAAATCAATGAAAGAAAGTCAGTACAAGTAACATTTACCACCCGCCGGGAAATCTGTCATCAACTCACACTTCACAATATATACACATAACCGTCAGCACAGAAGTGAAATACCTTGATGGTCATTCCATTCTACTCTTCCCTTTCTTACCCAGTTATTAATGTTTTCCATCTTGCATCTCCGTCGTACATCTGTACTTCTAGCTCTGTTCCATAGTGTCTTACCATCGATTTTTCAAGGGTTTGAAATCTCTGCTATTTCTAGCATTATTTTTGTCCTCTTTGTGTCAGATCGTGTTTACTGCCGCGAATATCATTATAGGTCTGATGACTGTTTTGTAAATTCCGTTCCGTAGCTAGATAGTGTAATGCCTAAATATTTAAACTCCACCACTTGCTATATTATCTGATCTTCCAGGCCTAATAAACATTTTAGTAGATTTACTGTTGTTATAACCATGCATTTTGTCTTTTTTGGGGAAATTAACATGTTAAATTTTCTGCATACTTTGTAAATCAACTTTAGTTTGAGAGGTTAGTAATGGCAGGGGAGCAAAGTATGCTAAATTTGCAGTCGATCGAGCGTTATGGGGACCTATTGGTTTGTGATTATTAGGTCCCAAAACAAAGTTAAGTAAAATTTTCCATTTTAGTGGGGACTTTCCATTTTATAATTTAATTTTCCCTTTCCAACAATCGTTTTTCCGATTATAGCGCCATCTATCCATAATTCGAAAAAATGTTTTGAATAAAAGTTACTTATTTTTATGTAAGGAATCCAAATCTGCAATAAAAATTTGGGCGTCCCATTTAAGATTTTAAAATAACCCCCCACCCCACCTTCGTGGGGGCCGAGTTTGGTACCATTCGATAGATTTTTCAAAAACATTTTGAAAGTGTATTTTGCAGTTTTTCGATCTGATGTTCATTTTGCGAAATATCGCGGGGTTTTTATTTAAAATTTTACATTTACCCCCACCCCTCTCCGTGGGGGGTCATGTTTAGTACCATTCGATAGATTTGTGAAAAATGTTGAAGACGTATTTTTTAGTTTTTCGATCTGACGTTCATTTCGCGAAATATTCGCTTTTTTTGTGAAACTTTTTGACTCGCCCATTTCCTGACCCCGCTCAAATCATCAGATTTTTCAAATATATACTCTTCTGCATGTATTAATTTATCTTATCTTAATCTGACAATTTCGAGTATTTTTAAGGATGGATTTTTTTTTTCGGGCCCCCCTTAACGAACTTCCCTGTGTTAAGAGCCAATATATGGTAGAGATACATCTGCAGGGTACCAGGTTTCTCCCTATATGATAATCTGACGCGCTCGAGTAACTGCAAACATCCCCGCATGGCTCCCCTACCATAACGCATCGTCTGCATAGCAGATTATTTTAAGTTGTTTTTCACCTTTTGGAATCTTCTTTTAGTTGTTCTGATTTTTTTTATTATTTCATCCATGGTCGGATTGCACGATAGAGGACTCATGGAATCCCTTTGTCGTATCCCATTGTCAGCTTCAGTTGGGTCAGTTGGTTCTTCTGGTACTTTTACTTTTCTTGTGTTATTCTAGTAGGTAGATATTTTCGATTGTCTTAATTGAAGCTTATAGAATCAAAACCTGCTAGATCCATGTTTCGAAATTTTTCGGGAGACTAAAAAAACATTAAAAATATCAATTTTCCAAAAAGCATCTGGCATTTTTCAATCAATGGGGCATCAATAAAAGTCATAAAATGTCACACTAATTTGGTATAGGGTTATTTTTCTGTATGCCCTTTACATTTTCAGAAATTTTTACTTTTAGTTTGGATTTAGCAGATTTTAATTCTAAGCCGACATTATTATTATTATCCAAATTCCTCATTTTCAACTGCTTTTAGGCGCAATTAATGCACTAAAAGTAGGTACTGAACCATTTTGATAGAAAACCATACAAAATATACAAGAAAAAGAAGTACTTTATTCGCAGTGGCATAACCAGGGATGGGTTTGGGGGTTATAGCCCCTCCCCCCTATTGGAATGTACTTTGAGCTTAAATTGGCGGTATTATATACCCCCCAGAAACTCTCCAGTAGTTGTAACCTTCCCTTAGTACGATCCTGGTTACGCCTTTGCTTTATTGTTCCTAAAAGTAATGGACAGAGCAGGGTTTGATTCTAACGTCAACATTCCACTGGTATTTTAGAGCGGATTTAGAAAGTTTTGAGCCAAAACCTTATGCCTGTAGATTAATATATACTTGAACTTTAAAAATGTGTAGAAAAAGGGAAAACGAAAAATTTGGGATTTAACAGAGTTTGATTCGGATGGGCTCAATTATTCGTAAAGGTACTTCTTTTGCGTATACAAACATACAAGCAATACCAGTTTCTGAAACTGTTTTCTTCTGCCATGTTTAATTTAGTAATATTTTTATATGGGATTGAGCCATAACTGTTGGTGTAATGAAAATTAGATTTTTAATTAACTAGTTTTTGACGTTTTTAATTAACTAATATTTTTTTAAAAAGAAATAGTCTGAAAAATTCTGGGAAGATTTTAAAATATGATTTATTCAAATTACGCAAAATAATTCTATTTTTTTTCAAACTATGAAAATTTGGTCTGGATATTTTGGACCATAGACAGCAATGTGTGGTTGAAAATTTGAAAATTATATTAATGCCCTAGTAACATACACATAATATTTTTGATTATTTTGTTGAATTTATGTAGATTTTCACTTATTGAACAATATTTAATTCTAAGATATTTTAAAAAAGTTCGCCGGATCAGCTACTTATATTATATTTTAGAAACCCTATTTTATCTTATAATACTGATATTTTTATTTTATTTCAGCAAAAGACTCAAGCAATAAAAAACTCTCCGGGTCATTTTACAGCAATCATTCACGAAAGCAATCTGGGGTGAGTAGTCATTAGTTTTATACTTGAGGCCCTCAGAGCAACAGTGGCCTAAGCCACAAATTAAGCATTTTTAGATTAATATATCAATAAAAGCAGTAACATTAGATCTTCGGATTACGGGCCCTTACAACCTGTCTCTATATTTGGCTAGATGGCGCTACATAATTTATTGTTGCTTTACGCCTGTTTCCTGGAAATACGAATGAAAAGATTGCATTTATCTCAAAACTTCGTTTTTAGGCTAGGCGACTGTTGCTGGATAGCCTCATTTCGTCGGTCTAATAAGCAAATTACCTAAGTCACAAATTGAAAATTTTACAGGAAAAACAAAAACTTCGGAACAAAAATAAAAACAGGGAAAATTGCCTAACTCCATGCAATATATAATTGACCAAAATTAATTAAACAAAATATTTACACAAACTTTCTACTTATTATACTATATCAATATTAATAATAATAATCAAAATATATTTATTTACTTAAATTTTCTAACGTTTTCAATTAAAACAACTTCAGAAACACTGACATAGGCAATATTCGTATGAATGGGAAATAACGTTTGGACTTCAGCAAAATTCGTTTAGCGAAATTGGAGCGAAATAAAATAATAATGGCGCTTGTGGGAATTCTCAGGCGGTAGCTTTTACGGTCTACTACTAGATGACACAAAAAAAAACAATTTTCGCAAAAAATGGACTTGGGCAATTTGCTTATTAGACCGACGATTTATATGTTATGGTGGATGTTTCGGTAATTACCAAATAGTATAAATGTGCTGAAATAATATGTCACAATTAATTAAAGTAAAAGTCACATCGATATACCGATACAGAAAATCCAGCCGATCAAACATCCCAAATTTAATGGGTCTTGCTATTATAATACCCAAGATACAGGGTGTTTTATCTACTTTGTCAATGTCTTTATTGTTTTCAATGTATGGTGAATAGCTTCTAAGTACAGGTCACCAAATATAGCTGAAAGTGTGAAATTCCCATTGCCTGCGCTAACAATAAATTGAGAACGCACATACACGGTCTGGACCGTCAGTGCTAATGCGAGGTCCGTCGTTTGACGAATGCGCATCATGATCGTCACCCGTTTTCACAGTTTTAGCTACATTTTGTGAACTGTACGCATAAAGTATAACACACTAAATTAAGCTACTTATGTCTAGTCTCCAATATGTTTTTTCTAGTTTATATTTTGATTTATATAAAGTTACAAAAATTGTGTTGTTTCAGGCAGTGATAATTTTTATCCTTTGAATAAAATTTAACCTGAAGTTAAACACTCCCTGGTGTAGTTGGTATTTTTTGTAATAAAAATTAAAAATTTTTAAAAATCCTATACGATTACGTTCAAAACGTTTTCGGACTTATCAGTCCATCATCAGTGAACCTAAAAGTAAGTAATCCCACTTAATAAAATTGAAAAGGGTGAAATTTTGACTGTTAAAAATTGAAAAGTGTCGGTAAGATTACTTACTCCCTATCCTTGCAAAATAGCCACAATGCCAAACACTGGTTAAGTTATATGTTCCAACTACATAGTAAAAAGCATAAAATATTTTGGCTTAAAGTGGATGCCAATGGATTACTTCCAGCAACATGATGCTCTACTGCTTTACGTTAAAATATTTTCTTGTTATTAGGTTTTCATTGAGCTACGTTTAGTCTGTCAATTATTTAAAAGGAAGTAGAAATACTTCAAATGTCAGTGACATTGACATCCAGGAAAGGGCAATTTTTAATATATTAACCAAGGTCAGGATCCAATGTAATTAAGGAAATTTAAGTTTTAGTATGTGTTAAAATTGATTTTAATTTTCATATTAGAATTTAAATTTACTTTTTAATTATTACAACAATTACTACAAAATTGACTATAAAATTAAATTGATCGAAATTATTGTCTTATGGTAATGAAAACACAATGTAAGATTGAATTAGTGATTATGTGTCATTAGTGTAGTTATATGTTATTAGTGAATATTGGGGAAATTTTTAATATGAGATTTTTAATATGAGAAAATCTCATATTACATCAATTTCCCCAATATTCTCAAATAATTGTATTGGTTATATTCATACACAATCAATATTCTACTAGACTTATACAACTAACATTACAGTTTATTAAATTTAATCTTGCCTAAACACACTATCTAAACACACTATCTAAACACACTATCTAATCAATTCACCTTTCAAACTTTCACCCCAAAGCTACATACAATTAATTTTAAAGAGTGGCAAACATGACATTAATGATAAGCCGCGACCAGGTGCACTTTGTAATGCGTCAACAGACAGAAATGTAGCATATGTGGTAGATTTGATTAGAGAAAATCGTCAAATTTCAATCAGAGTAATTTCAGAAAATATTGGTGTGAGTATAAGGTACGTCCATACAAACTGGGTTACAGCAAAGTTTCTGTATAATGGGTTCCTCGACTGTTGTCATATGACGAAAAAAACTTGCCTGTGATATTATCAATAGTAATACCACTAGTGATTCAATTTTTGTGATAAGTCTGTCGATTTACTTCTAAACGAAACTGAGTTGCTTGAAAACACCACGAGTCCGTAGGACGAGTGGTGTTTTCTTTAAGCAACTCAGTTGAGTTTAGAAATAAAAGACAGACTTATAAGATAAATTAAATCACGAGTGGTATTTTATTAGACTATTTCACGAACAAAGTGATAGGTCAAAAATTCAGTAGAATGAGAGGAAGGAATTTAATAATAATACATTTGATCTAGGTAACCCAAACCTACCCATTTTTTGAATAATTCACAATTAGTCATAATCATGAAATATTTATTACTACCATAAATTTTTCGTATGTTGAAGGCCCAGTCTTTTAGAATGAATGCTAGTCTTTCGTCGTTATTTTCTGCATCTAATTTGTAGTTGCGATCCACACAGAACATCATAAATTGTCTCCATATATAAGATTTAAATTTTCTTGTGTTACTCGGTATATTTTCTTCAATGTTTTGGTTTATAACTTCGTTTGAAGTACCACCGAAACGACTCATTTTGACATATACAGCTACAATAATTTTTTTGGCAAACGTCAAACTTTGCTTTGCGATCGGTATC
This sequence comes from Diabrotica virgifera virgifera, assembly GCF_917563875.1. Classification (NCBI taxonomy): domain Eukaryota; kingdom Metazoa; phylum Arthropoda; class Insecta; order Coleoptera; family Chrysomelidae; genus Diabrotica; species Diabrotica virgifera. The sequence continues at coordinate 131,436,600 of NC_065446.1, forward strand.
CATGGTTACGTCGTTGAAAACACGAAGCTGATAGACCAATCAGAATTGAAAGACAGTTGGTGTTTTCGCGATGACACAAGCTGTCTTTGGTTTGTGATTGGTCAGATTATGTGAAAATTTTAAGATGAGTGAAATAGTCTTTGCAATATCTCACGGAATACAGGCAAAATGGTAATAACTTTCTTTCATCAATAGTTACTAGCAACGAATTTAGGTGTCATTATTATGTTGCAATCAAGCAATAGGACAAAAATGTCCAGATAAGCTCTCACATGGTGTCATTCTTCTACATGACAATAATTATTAATCCGGTCTCCAGTTACCAAAGTAATGAAAGAAAATTTACAATGGAAGAGATGGCGGATATGGGAGTAGATATAGAGTGGATATGTACCATACAGTCCTAATTTGTCGCCATATGATTTTCATATCTATCTTCTTCTTTTAGTTCCATGACCATGGAACATGGCATTTCTTATCTGAGAATGAGAAGTGGAAGCACTTTTATAAAAATTATATTTTCACAAAAAAACATTAAAATTTAAAATAAAAAAAAATAAAATTATATTTTATTTATTAGAATTGTTTATTACAAATTTATTAAAATTGTTCATTAGAATTATTTATAACTTATAATTTTCAGAATTAGTAATAGAGTGTCTGTTTTAGCTTACGTGAAGTGGGAGTTCTGAATTGAGTAGGGTCTCTTCTGTACTTCACGGAAGACAAATGGGCGGGGAGTCCTCAACGGAACGTTCCTATAGATATATAGGACAGGTGTGAACAAGGTCTTACCAAATAAGCACCCGCGGATCAACTGAGGATATGGCATAGGGCAGCAGCTATGTCATTAGTGATTCAAGGCTGAAGGAAAATAACCTTCTCTCAGGTTTGACATCACATATTTACAGGCGGCAATCAAATATGTAATGATTTAACCGGCTGTTGATCCTGCGGTGCAGAAGGCAAGAGGAAACCACTGCACTATTCCTTCCTAAGAGAATTCTCTGTGTATATGAATGATAGACGGAATAGATGTGTGCAGTCAGGCGATCCAATTGACAATCGGCGTTATCCCACGTCTGGGGCGGGAGATATGAAATGTGCTACCGGGCACAATGCGATAGAGGACCAGGTAGCAAGTGCGAAATATGCTACTGGAACATCCAATTATAACAAGATGTTTTCCGAAAGACCCACAAAATAGGAACTTGGAACATACAAGGTTTAGTACAGCATCCTGGAAAACTACATATAGTCGAGAAAGAAATGAAAGATCATGGCGTTTCGGTTTATTGGTATAAGTGAAACCCACTGTTTCACTGTTTGGACTTTCCTCAAAACTCTAAAACACTGTTTGTGGATACGATACAATTAATGATAGAATCATTCACCTTAGGATTCTAGGCTCAACTTGTGTCTTACGCATTATACAAGTATATGCCCCTACATCAACAGCAGACGACATAACTGTGGAACATTTTTACACAACTTTGGAGACAAAATATTAAACAAAGACATTGTAATGATAATAGGCGACTTCAATGCTAAGATTGGTAGAACTCAGCTTGATCATCATATGAGATTCACCTTGGGTCCTTTTTGTCTTGGGGAAAGAAATGAACGACACGATAGATTAATGGAGTTGTGTGGCCAAAGAAAATTGTCTGCAATGAATACCTACTTCCAACACCACCCACGAAGGCTCTACACTTGGAAATCCCCGGGCGACAGAACAATAAATCAGATAGATTTCATAATGATCTATTCAAGGTGGAAGTCTTCAGTTACTAACGCAAAAACTTATCCAGGTGCAGATTGTGGAAGCGACCACCAACTCCTTGTAGCTGTATTTCGAATACGTTTTAGAAACAAACACAAGCCCACTCCTAGAAGTCCCAGGTTTACAGAGACTGAACTTTTAACTTTCAAAGAAAGAATAAACCCAGTGTAAACTGAGAAAAGTACTACCCTCATAGATGATATCGAGACTTCCTGGGATGGTTTTAAAAGAGATATATTACATCATCTAAGCAAATATATACTTATATACATCTAAGCAAAGTCGCCAACCCATAAAAAACAACAGTCGTAAACCATGGATCACTGACCAAAGATGGAAAATATCAAGCATATCAAGCGTGGGAAGCATATCAAGCAGACATAGAATATAGCTTAGGCAGGATTAACGGGAAGATAAGGCATACATTGGACCTAGACATGGCTGCCGAACAATTTCAAGAGATTGTCACGTCAGCGTTCGAAGACAACTGTCCGGAGATAGTGAGGAATTCCAACAGGAAAGTTCCCTGGTGGAATCATAATCTTGCAAATCAAAGGACACAGGTTAGACGAAAATTTAATTTCGCCAAAAGGTCAGGCGAGTGGGGCGATTATCGCAAAGCTCTGACTGACTACAATAAGGAACTGAGAAGGGCAAAAAGAGAATCGTGGAGAAGGCATTGTGAAGAGATAGAAGGGACTTCAGAAATGGCAAGGCTCCATAAAGTTCTCTCAAAGGACCCTCAGATAAGTATTCCCTCGCTCCAAAAAGAGCCAGGTGAATACACTCAGAATGGTGAAGACACCCTGAAAGAGCTTTTCAGGGTGCACTTTCCTGAGTCTGAGACAAAACTGATACCACTAGACTCATGGCAAACCGGACTGGATATCATGAATTATGGTTCTAGGGAAAACTGGCATGTGGCAAAAGAAGTTATAAACCAGGACAAAATCAAATGGGCAATAAACTCATTCGAGCCATATAAATCACCGGGTCCGGACGGGATTTATCCAATACTTCTACAGAAGGGAAACGACCTTCTTTTAAAAAAAATTGTGTAAGATACTGCAGGCTAGTTTAGGGCTGGGGTACATACCAAAAGCATGGAGGCTGATAAGGGTGGCTTTTATACCCAAACCTGGCAAAATCGGACAGGAAAGGGCCAAATCTCTGCGGCCATTAAGTCTGATGTCATTCGTACTAAAGACCTTAGAAAAACTGCTCGATAGGCATATCAGGGACGGTGTATTGGTTGAAAGTCCGATACATCAGGGACAATATGCATATCGAGCGGGAGTCTCCACAGAAACGGCATTGCACCATCTTGTACAGAGAGTGGAGTACGTTCTAGAAAACCAAGAGGTGATGTTGGGTGCATTTCTCGATATTGAGGGAGCATTTGACAACACCTCCTACGAAGCGATCACAAGGGCGATCCGTCTAAAAGGAATAGACGAAACAAGCTGTAGATGGATAGACTGCATGCTGAGAAGCCGTGTGATATATGCTACGTTGCTAGGGGATACAGTGTCAGCTCAGGTAGCCAGAGGCTGCCCACAGGGGGGAGTTTTATCTCCTCTATTGTGGAATCTGGTCATGGATGGCCTGATCGCTAGACTCGACAACGATAGGCATCACGTCCTGGGCTATGCGGATGACCTAGTCATCTTAGCCCACGGAAAATTTAATGGTACAGTCAGAGATCGAATGCAACAGGCTCTGACCGTAGTTACAGAATGGACTTCAAATGTAGGGCTTAACATCAGTCCTCTAAAGTCCAAAATCATGAAATTTACTAAAAGAAGGAATTCAGAGGAATTGGGTCCTCTAAGTCTAAATGGTGTACATTTAAATCTGGTGAGTGAAGTAAAGTATCTCGGGATAATATTAGACTCAAGACTTACTTGGAATCAGCAGATAGAAAGAATAACGAAGAGGGCGGTATCTACGTTAATGGTAGCCAGACGTACTCATGGAAAAATGTGGGGTTTGAGACCAGACATGGTATATTGGACTTATAACACGGTGGTAAAACCCACAATTACATATGCATCAGTGGTATGGTGGCCAAAAGTGCAGCAAAAAAGTGCCATCATCAAATTAAGCAAGGTGCAAAGACTTGCTTGTCTCGGGATCACGGGGGCTATGAGGGGCACACCTACGGCAGCTATGGAGGCACTACTGGATCTCCCTCCTTTACATATAACAATAAGAGGTGAGGCGAGAATGGGCTATTATAGACTGCGAGAAAACCTGAGCAACGTACCAGTTAAATCAGGACATAGTAAAATAACGAATGAAACTAATGATGCCGAATGGATGATGATTTCTGACCATATGACATCAAGATATATGCCTGAAGTACCTTTTCAAGTGGACATTTGCCCACGAGACGAATGGGACAGAGGAAACTCTCGACCCAGACTGCGGGGTTGCACCTGGTATACGGACGGGTCTAAAACTGCAGACGGTTCGGGCGCAGGAATATTCTGTAGTGGTGGAAATTTCAACATTTCTATTCCACTGAGAGAATGTACCTCCGTATTTCAGGCAGAGATTTTTGCAATCTTGCAGTGTGCAAGAGAAAACAACCTGAGGGCATTCGAACTGCAGCGGGTTAACATATGCACAGATAGCCAAGCAGCCATTGGGGCTCTTATAAGCCCTAAGGTGAACTCTAGGCTGGTGTGGGAATGTCGACAAGAACTTGATAGACTGGCACAACATAACAGTGTTATACTGGTATGGGTTCCAGGTCATCGGGGCATATACGGCAATGAAAGAGCTGATGCACTTGCCAAGAGAGCATCAGCTACAAAATACCTGGGTCCAGAGCCGGCCGTGGGAGTGCCAAAAAGCACCGTCCGTGAACAAAAAAAAGCCTGGATTCGAAGCCAACACAACTCACACTGGGAGAGTGTACCCGGTCACACACATGGCAAGATGTATATCGGACGGACATGTGCTAGTAGAGCTGAGTTACTGCTGAAAACAAGCAGGAATCAGCTCAGAGTCATAACAGGTTTCCTCACTGGACATGCGCCAGTTAAGGGTCACCTGCATACAATGGGGCTGTTTCATGGAGACTTGAGCTGCAGACTCTGTAATAGAGAACCTGAAACAGTCAACCATATTTTGCATGACTGTGAGGCATTGGATCGGAGGCGGCAAACACTTTTCGGAGACATCGAAATGACTCCAAATTTATATGGCACCCACCCACTAGACCTGTACAAGCTGGTACAGGGTTCCAGAATTCTGGAATGGGTTTCATAAACGAATGGAAGATGTACAATAAGCCAAGTGGCTGCAGTACAACCGGTTCACAACAGACGGCTTCCAGGAAAAAAAAAAAAAAAAAGATGGAAAATTATAGAACAAAGAAGGCAACTTGAAGTTGGCAGTTGTGATTTAAACGACTATTGAAGCTTATCAAGAGAAATCCAAAGAAATTGCCGGAAAGATAAAGACAAATATGTGTATAACATTTGCCAGGAAATAGAAATCCTCTTACATTGAAATAAAACAAGAGATCTCTTTCAGAAAGTAAAGTTACTGGCTCGGGAATTCAAACCCAGAAATTACGCTATAGAGGATGAGACAGGTAATATGGTGAGCGATATGGATGCGGTTCTGGAGAATTGGAAGAAATACTGCACAGAACTCTATAAAACTGAAACCTCTAACATTAATCATATAACAGCACTGCAAGTCTCAACAACAAACCTAGAACTAGATATTCTAAGGTCTGAAGTCGATGAAGCCGTAAAACACCTTACAATAAATAAATCACCTGGTTGCGATGACATCACGGCAGAACTTTTACAGAAGATGGTCTCCAATTAATGTGGAGACTGTGCAATCATGTATGGAGAATCGGCAAATGGCCCAGTGATTGGTGTACCGCACTATTTACTCCCATTTATAAGAAAGGCGTAACCACAAAGTGTAGTAACTACCGAACCATTTCGCTAATTTCACACCCAAGTAGAATTCTGTTGAGAATCATCAAGTGTCGCATACAGACATACCTGGATAGACAAATACCACAAGAACAGACAGGCCTCGTAAAGGGTAAAGGCACAAGGGAGCAAATTATTAATATGCGAAAACTCATTGAGAAAGCACGAGAATTCAAAATTCCGATGATCATCTGCTTCCTGGATTATCAGAAGGCATTTGACTGTGTAAACTGGACAGTTTTGTGGAAAGTTCTACATGAGATGGGGGTTCCTGATCATCTGTCAACTCTGGTGAAAAGCCTATATGAGAACAGTGAAACCAGAATAAGGATTGAGAACCATAAGTCAGATCCTTTTAAAATAGGTAGAGCAGTCCGACAAGGATGTGTTCTATTTTCAAGTCTTTTTAATTTCTTTGGGGAATATATTATAATGAGAAAAGCACTCGACAAATGGATTGGCGGTATTTCTATCGTAGGAAAGAAGATCTCAAATCTCAGATATGCAATGATACAACATTAATAACTGCATCAGAAGAAGAAATGTCCAGCCCGCTGCAGCTAGTGGAAGCCGAAAGCAATAGATGTGGTCTCAAGATCAATAAACAGAAAACAAAAATTATGATAGTAGATTATTTAAATTCACTTCAGGCAGCAGGAGCCTTGGACCAGTTAGAAGTGGTTAACGAGTTCAATTATCTAGGATCCTACATCAGTAATACAGGATCTTGTGAAACAGAAATACGTAGGAGAATAGGCATGGCCAAAAACGCTATGAGTCGATTATCGAAAATATGGAAAGATCGCTCCTTGTCGAAGAACACCAAAATAAGGTTAGTACGTGCCTTAATTTTTTCCATATTTAATTACGGATCCAAAACATGGACAATGAAATCGGACGACAGAAAAAGGATTGACGCCTTTGAAATGTGGTGCTGGAGAAGAATGCTTCAGATTTCATGGACGGAACACAGAACAAATCACTCAATCCTCCAAGAGCTTAATATTTAGACTCGACTTTCCTCTATTTGCCTCTCCACCGTCTTAAAATTTTTCGGCCATATTGCAAGAAGAAGTGATGATAATCTTAAGAGACTTATAATTTCGAGAAACGTTGAAGGGCGCAGAAGTAGAGGTCGCTCACCTACTCGATGGACGGATCAAGTACAGAAAGCCAGTGGAAAAGCTTTCTCTGAATCCATGAGGAAAGCTCAGGACAGAAGCCGATGGAAAGAGATAGTTGATCGAATTATAGGGAATCACGACACTCAGCAATGAGGAAACGACTGAGGACCTGAGGGCCATTGTTAATTAGTTAAATGAATAGAAATTTGTAAAGATAAAAATTATGTAGAAGTTAACTACTGTAATCCTATTAGGAACGTTTCCAGAAACAATTAATCTCTCCAAACTGTCGTCACCTCTGCGAACCACGAGACCAAAGAATTGCAGAATTCGTTGCAGACATATTGTGGACGGCCTTTTTTTAATATTGAGTTGGTTTAGAATGGAAACGTTTGTCCTATGAGCTGTCCAAGGTATGCGCAGCATTCTTCTCCAGCACCACATATCAAAGAAATCAATTTTTTGGCGCTCGCATGCGCGAAAATTCCAAGTCTCTGCTTATAATATTATACATAAATAAAAAAAATAAAATAAAAAGTTTCGTGACCGTTATCGATCGTTGGATATCATGTTGGCTACCAAATTCGCTATCGAGACTTTATTGACAGCAGCTCTGAATAATGATGTAGTCGATTTTCCATACCATTGCCGTAGATTTTTTAGCCAAGATTCTCTTTTCTACCAAGGCCACGCTGGCCTTGAATCTTTCATTGAATGATCAGATGCAAAAGATCATATTTTTCAGGGTGTCTCATAATGTTACCGGTGTCAAGTTACAAGTATTCCAGCTTGTGTCTCTTTATTATATTGACCAATTATGTTGTTCTTTTCAGCCGTCTAAGGACTTCCTCATTTCTAACTCTCTCGACCCAGCCTATTTTTAGTAGTCGTCTGTATGCCCACATCTCAAAGGCTGTCAAGCGTTTAAGCATAGCCTCAGTTAGAGTCTACGCTTCTACTCCATACAGTATGACAGGAAAGATATAACAATATGTCATTCGAACTCGAAGGTCAATATTAAGATCGTGACTGCAAAGTACCTTTCTTATTTTTACAAAAGCAGTTCGGCATGTCCTAGTCGGCTTTTAATTTCTGTGGTTAGATATCAGCTCTCATTGATATTACTGCCGAGATACACAAAAGTTTCTCTTCCCACTAAGACCGAAGATCTACGACGAATTCTGCTGGAATTTAACAATGCCTATGGGATTGTTCCAGATGAGGTGGAAGCTGATCTTGATGCTTATAGGTCCTTTCTCACTTCTGAAAGAATTATACACCTGCAAAAATCAAGGGAATGTCACCGAAATTACTATTCCGCTGCCTCTCCGAAACGAAATTTTTAAACATCACGACGTGTTCTGAGGGGCTAGAATCCTCAAATTGTTTTAGTGATAACAACTTTAGCATGGTTCTGATTAATATTCGTTCTATAAGATACAAAACTGATGAATTATTTTTGTTCCTAGAGGAATTAGGATTTCCTCCGGTTGTTGCGGTTACTCAACGAGCCTTTTTTGTAGAAAAATACACCACAATTGCTAGGTATGATCGTCCAAGCTCAGCTTATGGAGGCACCCTAATTCTATCTACGAGCAATGATTTTTCTTTAATATTTTTCAAAATATGACTTTCTGTTAAGTGAAGCCTTCTTTGAGTTTTCCTTAGTTTGCAATAAGAATCTTAATCTTTATATTATTTGCATTTATAGATCACCTAACTCTTCCGTGGAACTATTTTTTCAGAACCTGCTAAATTTGTTAGATGACCTGCCCCATAAAAGTAGAAAAATTTTATGCGGGGACTTTAACATTGATTATGCTGCTGCTAGTGCTACACAAATATCCTTGTTCAACATATTTGAATCGTATGGTCTAACAATTCGCGTTAATTCTCCTACAAGGATTACAAAAACTTCATCTACCATAATGGATTATACTCTCTCAGATTTCTCACCCCTTGATGTTCACTCTACAATTATTAATGCTGGACTATCTGATCATGAAGCAGTTTATACGAAGTTTAATATCTTAAGCAAACCCTCCTCGAAAACCCGACGTTTAGGCAGGATTTTTTCCACCGGGAATTTTCGTAATTTCTAAAATTTATGCTTAACCTCTGAGTGGCGCTTTCCGCTATGGACGTGGATAATAATTTCAGTGCTTTTTTAGATAAGCTTTTCTGTGTCTTCAATAAAGCATTTCCTTTAATTGCAATTAAGCCAAAACATCGCAAACCCTGTACTACTAAAAGTATCCGAATATCTTCCAAGAATATGCGTTCTCTTCTCTATATCAAGAAATTTACTACTAACGTCTCTATCACTGAATATATCACCAAGTACAGGGCAACCTTTCTTAAACGTATAAAATCAGCTAAAAAGGCTACTACCATAACCGTCTGGGAAGCTCAAAAAGTGTAGCAAAAGAAACTTGGTCCATAATGAACGATCTTCGAAATAAAACCCACACTGCTCAAATAATTTCCTTTCCAGACCCTGAAAATCTAAATGAATACTTTGTTAATGAGAATAAAAATATTACATCAACTATTTTGCCACAACAAGATCCCATTGCCTATATCCCTAATTCAAGAAAGGTCTCGAATTCATTCTTTATAAAACCAGTCGATAAATCTAAACTGATCCAAACAATCAATAGTATCAAAAGCAAATCTTCCTGTAGTACTGATGGTCTATCGATAAAATTGTTTTCTAATCTCCCAGAAAATGTGTTAGAAGTCCTCATCTTACTAATTAATGATTCCTTTGAGAAAGGTAAATTTCCAGAATGCCTGAAGACAGCCATCATTGTTCCTCTTCATAAGGGTGGTGAAATATCTAATACCTGCAATTATAGACCTATTGCACTCCTACCGGTACTCTCCCAAATTATTGAGAGACTCTTAAAAGCCCGACTTATGTCCTTTCTAGTTGAGAACAACAGTTTATCACAAAATCAGTTCGGCTTTTTAAATAATAAATGCACCACTGATGCCATGTTTTCTGTACAACATGAGGTTTATCAAGCACTGAACAATAATATTCACACTGCCACCGTTTTTTGTGACTACGCCAAAGCTTTTGATTGTGTAAATCACAACATTTTGATAAAAAAACTAAATTTCTACGGATTTGGAGGTATTTCTTTAGATTGGTTCCAATCTTACTTGGATGATAGGAAACAACTGGTTAGAGCAAATGATATAGACTCTAGTTTCAAATACATTCTATGTGGGGTACCTCAAGGTTCAGTATTGGGACCTCTACTTTTCCTTATCGTTATTAATGACATCGGTAGTTTAAAAGTCGATGGAAAAATCTTTATTTTTGCTGATGATATCAGTATCATTTGGAGCAATTAAAATATTGCAACTCTTCATGCTGCTATAACTTCTGATCTACTTACAATAAAAACCTGGTCTGACTCTAATTTAATCTCGCTTAACGTAGATTAAACAGTAGCATTGTCTTATAAAGGAGCTCTTCAACCCTTACTTCTTAATAACAACCAGATCAGTACCGTTGATTCTGTAAAATTTCTTGATATTTTTTTAGAGAGCAACCTTAAATGGTCCCACCATATCGATTTGTTAAGGAAGAAACTATCCTCAGCTTGCTATGCTATAAGATCTGTTTCGAATGAACTCAATTTAGCATCTTCCAAAATAACATATTTTTCTTTATTCGAGTCACATCTTCGTTATGGTCTTCTTTTTGGGATTCTGGTACAGCTGCCCAATTCGATGTTATTTTCAAATGACAAAAAAGAGCAAAAAGATATCTGTTTGGCCTCAGAAGAACAACACATTGCAGAAGTTACTTCAAAGTTCACGGAATTTTAACCCTTCCATCTTTGTATATTTTAGAAACTGTTTGCTTAATTCGTAAACATCTACATGTCTTTCCACCAAGACTTAATCATGACTACTTGACGAGAAATTCTTTGTTTGACGTCTATTTGCCGACCCCGTTCTCTGAGTTAGTAAAGAAATCTATATTATATTCCGCAAAAAAACTTTACAACCATCGCCCTCTACAACTTAAATCTGAAGCATCTTTCCCCAAATTCCGTAAGCTGACAAAAGCCTACCTATCTGAAAGACCGTATTATTCAATAGAAGATTTTCTTAATCAATAACTAAGAAATTACAGTACCCTTTGCACAAGTAGTATTTTTATTCTTATTCTTTGTCTATATTTGGGTGTCACATGCAGCAGCTTAACTTTTAAACTTATTAATTACTAGGTAGACTATGCATTTGCAATTTATTTAAATTTTGCAATTGATTATTTCTGTTTAACTTCATTATTATTTTTATTATTGTAAATATATTGACGATTTATGTAATTTTAGTAAATTGGATTGTTATTGTTTTGTTTTCCTCACTTTTAATAAGCTTTGTCGATAAAATTGTACAATTTTTCATGACAATAAAGCATATTTCTCTACTCTGTCCAGTGTGGATATCTTTGGGCAATTGAAATAGGTGTTAAAATGTAATCGTTTTCAATAAGTAAAAAATGCCGTAAAAAATTCTTTGAGCAACAGCCACAAGAATTCTTTAAGCAGGGTATACATCGGTTGGTGAAAAAATGGGATGTGTGCATTCATTGTAGTCGTAATTATTATTTGTACATATATTTACGAATAAGTTTTTTCTGAACCAAAGATATGTTTCAATTGAACAAGCCATACTCATTTTTGTTCACAGAGATTTCGATTGAGTCAAACACAAATGTCTAAAAAATAAATCCACTGGTATACCCTTATCGATGTAATCAAAAAACTTTCCTTAATTCAACGACATAATTGTAGTGTTTCCTTCTGATTTGATCAACTGAAGCCATAGAGGTATAATTTCATGTTGCGGTTTTTGTCAATATTTATAGGCTATAATTTCCTAACCTACGTCATGAAAGGGGAAATCAGTACTGTCATTTTGGATACATCCCAGACACGACAAAAGTGTTAGGTATAAAAATAGCTTGTTTACTTTAGACTATAAAAACAAAATGTTTATTAGGATGAATCATGCTTTTTCAGAAAATGTGTTTCGGTAATGGGGAAAATATGACATTGTGTATTTGGAAAGTTGATATGTGGGGAGAAGTATAACATTTATTTCACAAATTTTTTGGGTATAGAAGTCAAACTAGGGCTTTAAAATACACTATTATCTAATACTCGAGCTTTCGGAAATGTTTATTTCGCTTTTCAAGAATTTCTACAATGCAATAAGATAAAAAAAAATTAGAATATGTATCAAAGAACAAAAAGTAATGAGTAACTTACCAGAATTTATATTATAAAAAAATGTTGGTTACTAAAGTCTGTTCGCTAAACTCAGACACAACTGCCTAGTGATTTTAGTAGGTAAGTTTTTTGTTTTTGGTTAATTTTGGTAATTATTAACTATTTATAGACTAAGAGTCGCTATAGGTGAAATTTCTTAATCATTTTAGGCACGATGGGACCCTATAACTTAAATAGTAGAACCTAAAAGAAAACGTTTGAACACTGTGCCGTCACTTTTCAGTGGCACATGCGTCGACAGTGGCGCATCAAACTTTCCACTTCTGGACGGGATAAATAAATTAAAAGTTACCCTCCCTTACTAACAGAATTAATTTTTTTTATTTTTTTAAGTTTTATGTGATTAACACATAAAATTCAGCGTAATTTTAACCCACAACCCCCTTCCCCCTACCCCCACCATCAAAAACTTCATTTTTCGTTTTTATTTTTTTTGGTGGGATGCAATCAATTTTAAAATTTCAAAAAATTCACAAGCATAGCTGAGGATTTTATAAAACATGCCTATTTTTTATAGACCCATAGGCAGAGTGTACATAACCTCAAAAAATTTTTAAAAAATTTTTCAAAAAAGCGTATAACTTTTTTTGAGGAATAGCTACAGGTCTAGTTTTTTTTAATTTTGTGTGTTTTATCAAACACTATATTTTTAATTTTTTTCAGATTTTTCTGTAAGGCTCCCCACCTTCAAAAATCCGAAAAACTGTTTTTTGGGGGGTTTTGGGGGATTTTCCCTATTTTATAGACTTCATAGTATATCAAATCAATTTTCTTTTTATAGGTTATATGTAACTTGATGTAAGTGAGTCCTTTAGAATATTTAAAAATCAGAAAAACACGTTCAAATCCCCCAAAACCCCCTTAAAAAACAGTTTTTTTGGATTTTTAAAGGTGACCAGCGTCACAGAAAAATCTGAAAAAAATTAGAAATATAGTGTTTGATAAAATACACAAGACTGAGAAAATATTAGATCTGCAGCTCTCCCCAAAAAAAAGTTAAATACTTTTTTCCAAAAAAAAAAATTTAAAATTTTTTGAGGTTATGTACACTCAACCTACAGGTCTATAAAAAATAGACGTGTTTTATAAGAGCCTTAACTATCCTTGTGAATTTTTTGAAATTTTAAAATTGATTGCATCCCACAAAAAAAAATAAAATCGAAAAATAAAGTTTTTGATGGTGGGGACAGGGAGAAGGGGGTGGTGGGTTAAAATTACGATGAATCTTATGTCTTAATCACATAGAACTTAAAAAAATGCAAAAAATTAAATTTTGGTAATAAGGGAGGGTATTTTTTAATTTATGTATCCCGTCCATAAGCGGAAAGTTTGATGCGCCACTGTCGACGCATGTGCCACTGAAAAGTGACGGCACAGTGCTCAAACGTTTTCTTTTAGGTTCTACTATTTAACTTATAGGGTCCCGTCGTGCCTAAAATCATTAAGAAATTTCACCTATAGCGGCTCCTAGTCTATTAGTGATTACTTTTTGCCAATTTTACCAATTTGGCAAAATTACCTACTAAAATAAACAACATATCAAAAAGTTCTACTCGAGAAGTGGGTGCTTCATTTTTATTAAACAAATGAACTACGAAATTAGATGTTTTTTAAATAACTCCGAAAATATAAATTTTAGAAAAAAACTGACTGGACCATTGAAAAATTCAGAAAATTTTACAAAAAATCCTTATATAAAGAATTTTCTAAAACTAAATCTGTATCTTCTATAATTTTTTATTTATAACGCTAAAGTCATCCTTCTCACAAACGTTGGCGCACTGTAAATTAGCGTACGGCGAAGTGCACGATTGAATTATTTTAATGTATTTCTTTAAATAATGGATCAAATGAAATTTTATAAATTGAACATAAAAGAAGAATAATTAAGCTATCTTATGGTTATAATAGAAAGAAATGAAATGTATGAGCATAAGTACGGTGGGGACGGAAAATGAGCCTTACATGAATTTTGTTTAAAAATGATTTAAAAATGTGTAACTAATATAATTTTTCTTATAAAACCCTCAATTTTGCACAACTTACCTTTCAAGCGTCTTAATGAATGATGTTGCATTCAAAAAAGATCTCAAAATTTTAAATCAAATGATATGACGTCTCAAAAAATGTAATTTTTCAAATCTTCGTAGTTTTATAGAAATACCACCACTTTAAGACGGTATTACTCAAGTTTTAATAGATCTATTACAGTTTTATAAGTGCTTGTTTAAGGTTAGGATGTAATCTTTAAAATGCACTGAATTATTTTACTTTAGAAATGAAATAGAAATATTTCTTTTTGAGAAAATTAAGAAAGGTAACAAAAATTTAATACAGAAACCGAAAATTACTAGCTAAAAAAATGTGGTTTTCCATGTGGTTCCTAGCTACGCAGACATACTGTATAAGAGCTTCTGTATAAGAATTTTCAAATTGCAATGCCATATTCGGATTCAGCATAATCAAAAACAAAATGGAAACATATTTCATCAAAATAAAATGATGAATTTAACGATATTTTTAAAATTATTTATACAAAATAATTGTTATTGTTTAAACAATTAATAAACAATTAGCGGCCAAATCTGCGAGTAGAACTTTTTACTTTAACATGTATATAAACTAACAAAAAAAGTTTTAGAAAAATATAAGCTTGTTTGAATTTTTCCGAAAAAATGCATGTTTTTATTCTAATTGCACTCCCCTAATTTGTGTATGAGGTTAGCGAACCGACTTTTGTTGTACATTTTGAATGAAATTCAAATTTCGCCAGCGGTTGTAATTGAAATCTGATGGAGCTCACAATTGGTCGCAGAGGTAATCCTGCCTTTTGTACCTTGGGTAGGCCGTGAAATTTTGGGCATCTGTTGGGCATTGGGCAAACATTTTACGGCCTACCCAAGGTACACAATGCAGGGTTACCACTGCGACCAATTGTGAGCTCCATCGGATCTCCCTTACAACCGCTGGCGAAATTTGTGGCTCAACAGCTGCAACCATACGCGGAGGAAGCGGATTCTTACGTCAAGAACGTGAGCCACTTCATCGAGCGTATAAAAGGTGTGACTCTTGAGCCGGGACATTTGCTAGTCATCTTAGATATAGTCTCACTTTTCACGAATGTTCCTATAGACTATAGATGAATCACTGGACATCATAAGCAAAAAGTATCCAATATCAGCGGATACTCTAAACTCTAAACCTAACCAAACACTGTTTAAATAACACATATTTCATCTATAAGGAACAAAGATATAAACAAGTTGAGGGAGCACCGATAAGTTTCCGTCTCTCACCAGTAATAGCGAACTTGTTTATGAAGGAAATAGGACAGCGGGCAATAGAAACAGCTGAATACAAACCTAAACTTTGGCTTAGATACGTGGATGACACTTTTGTCATCTGGACCCACGGAGAAGAAAAACTAAAGGCATTTTTAAAACATATCAACAATATCCACCATAAAATTCAGTTTACTATGGAACTGGAAGAAAACGATCAAATACCATTTACGCCAGTCAATGGGAGCAAGAATAGAATATTATCTCCGAATTCTATCCTACTGCATTGATTTTAATGAAAATTTGGGAATAGTCTCTACTTATCTCATAATTCAAAGTCTACCCTATGCCGATGTGTGCTTTTATCTTGTGGGTGGTTCCCACCCCTTCTGAAAATTTTTTGTTAAGATAACCACGGAATTCGCTCTAGAACCTAATTCTAAGCAAAAACTGTTCTATAATTTTTTTTTGAAAACTCAATACTTTTTGAGTTATTCGTGGTTGAAAATTGGCCATTTTCATTGAAACATAACACCTTTTCGAACGGTTTTTTTCCAATACCTTAAAAAATATGCATCTAACTAAAAAAACTGTATAAAATATTTTTGTAGGTTATAAAAAACAAAGATACACTTGCCTTCATAAATCTTCTAGTTATAATACAAAAAGAGATATGGTAGGTGAACAGAGTTTGTTTTTTTTGCTACATGCTCAAATTGGTTTATTCAACTTGAAATGGTATACTTCCAAGATCCCAATATGGTTTTCGCAAGTCTAGGTCTACTCAAGATGCAACTGCAGCTCTAGTTACGTCAATTAAACTTAACTTTACAAGAAATAAGTCTACAGCAGCTGCGTTCCTTGACATTTCCGCTGCTTTTGATAATGTTAATTTAGACATTCTTTACAAAAAAATGTATATTGGAATCCCTAATTCATTTGCGCTCTTTTTAAAATCTTTATATTCCAAGAGATTAACTTATTTAAAAATTAATAATGATGAATTTTCATATCCTCGACTAACTAATATTGGATTGCCACAGGGGAGTATTTTAAGACCGATTTTATACATCCTGTACAACATAGATCTTGAAGTTAGTATACCCAACAATACTAAAATTCTTCAATATGCTGATGATGTTGTTTTATATACAGAAGAAAAATTGTTAAGTAGATGTGAGGATAATTTAAAAGTCGCATTAGAAATCGTAAATCAGTGCTACGAAGAAGTAGGATTATCAATTTCTGACACAAAAACTGAGGTGTGTTACTTTACAAAAAAGCGTAGAGTTCCACAAGGCAATCTTAACGTTGGGAAATTTAATTTTCCAATTAAAAGCTGTGTTAAGTATCTTGGTACCTATCTAGACAAGAAATTGTCTTGGAAAGATCACATTCATCATATTGTTAAAAAATCAGAAAACTCAATAAATATTTTAAGAGCTTTCTGTAAAACAAATTGGGGAGCAGACCCAAATATTGCTTTGATGTTTTACCGTGACATGATCAGACCCATTCTCGACTATAGCTGTCATTTATTTGGATCAGCGACCAATACACTTCTAAATAAACTTGAAATTCAAAAAAATAAATGCTTAAGATTATGCCTAGGTTATCCACTCCACTCCAGTCCAAATAATTGAAAATGAAGCAGTGGAACCTCCATTGCATTTACGCCGCCAATTTCTCAGTGATAAATTTACAACTCGAATTATGTCCAAAAAATGTAAATACCTTCAAGATCTACATGAGCTATCAGTTTTAGACCTCACTCATAGGTACTGGAGAACTAAAAAATCTATACCTTTGGTAGAAAGTTATCTAAGTACGGTAAAGTACAGTGAAGTTATCTATAAAAGCCAAATTCCGCCTTACTGCAGTGCAATGACAAAAACATTATTTTCTAACAAGGTTAAAACATGTTATTTAAACTCACATTTACCGCCAAATATGTTTGATATACTTATTAGAGAAAAATGGTCAAATTTTCAGTACATATTTACCGATGGGTCAAAAGACGCAAATGGAACGGGCTGTGCAGTATTCCACGAAAATATAAATTACCATCATCAATATAGCCTACCTATTGAATGCTCAATATACACAGCAGAAATGATAGCAGTAATGTTTGCTGTTCAGTATGTACTTCTGAATCCAACTAGCAATTATGTTATATTTACTGACAGTAAAAGCGTGGTGGACAGATTAAGTAACATTCAAACAGTCAAACACATAAACCACATTGAATTGAATATACTTAAAACTCTGTTTGAAATTACACAATTAGGAGTAAATGTAACAATTGCTTGGATTAAGGGTCATTCGGGAATAAAAGGCAATGAAATAGTTGACAATTTTGCTAAATCAGCTTATGTAATCGGAGAAAAAAATAAACAAAAATTTAATTCCAGCTTCAGATATTGATACTTTTAGCAGACAAAAACTTAAAAATAATTGGCAATTGCATTACAGAGAATGTAAGACTGGCTCAAATTTTGCTCATTGTAACCCTAGGATATTCTCAAAAAGATGGTTTTACACAGAATATAACAGACATTTTATAAAGACCATTAATCGGCTGAGAGCCAATCATGCTCTTACGCCATATTACATGCATAGAATCGGCTTGTCAGATACTCCCAATTTAATTGTACTTGTGGCAAAATCGGATATCTAACACATGTCATATTAGAATGTCATTTAAACATAAATAACATAAACGACCTTTATAAGGAATTAAAAGATTTAAAATGTTTTTTCCCAATAAACCTTAATACTTTAATATTTACAAATGATATTGAAATTCTTCATCTCATTTATAAACATGTTAAATTATGTAAATACAAGTTGTAAACGTAATATAATAGGCATAATTTGTTAATGTGGTTTGAAAAAATAAAAAAAAATATTACATAAAAAAACACATAATAAAATACTAACAAAAAAATAATAAATAAAAAAAAAGAAACAAAAATAGAAACAAAAATAAAAAAGAAAAAAAAAAGAAGTGTTTCGCACAAATTAAAATATATATTAAAAAAACAGTAAAATAATTAAAAAAACAAAATAAAAAAAAGCTACACAATGTACCAATGTATCTATAAAAATAATATTGTAGAATGTACTTATGTTTATAAGAAATTTATGACTATGAATCTGCAATCAATCACAAACAAGTCTGGCTAATTGGCTCTGCCAAAGCCATTTTTCAAAAAAAAAAAACTTGAAATAACAGAGAAACGGTCGAGTTTATGTGTATAATGCTACCAATACCGTTTGTAGTGCTTGAAAAGACCTTTAAAATGAGCAATATTAAAGGTAAATTACGTACAAACTAAGCGAGATATCTTGCAAACAAAATTGATAACTAATGTATTTAAGAAAAAATGAGAAACAATTTTAACCCCCATCCACCAGAATGTTAATGCATCATTTTCCGTCTACAATACCTTTTATTATAGTGTTATTTCTATGTTCAAAAAGTTGGACGAGTTTAAAATGAATGGTTTTTGAAAAAAATTAAATTAAATTATAGAGCGCATTTTTACATTTTCTTAAAAATCTCCTTTTTTTCCATGTAACTTGAAAATGATAACAGGTACAGTAATGAAAAATAAAAACTAAATTTTTACCTAAAAAACTCTACATTTTTGTGTTATATCTTTTTTTCGTAGCTCTTATCATTTTCGAGTTACATGAAGAAAAAAGAAGATTTTTAAGAAAATTTAAAAATGCGCTCTATAATTTGATCTAACTTTTTCAAAAATCCTTCATTTTAAACCAGTCCAACTTTTTGAACATAGATGTAACACTATAATAAAAAGTATTTTAGAAGGGAAACGATGTATTTAAATTCTGATGGATGAGGGGTTAATTACACTTCTCATTTCTTCTTAAAATACATTAGTCATCAATTATTTTACAGCATATCTCGCTTAGTTTGAATGTAGTGGACATTTAATAGTGCTAGTTTTAATGGTCTTTTCAAGCACTACAAAAGTTATTAGTACCATTATGTACCTAAAATCAACCGTTTCTCTGTTATTTCAAGTTGAATACACCGATTTAAGCATGCACCAAACAACAAACTTTTCTCACCTACCATACCTTTTTTTGTATTATAACTAGAAGATTTATGAAAGAATGGATCTCTTTGTTTTTTTATAAGCTACAAAAATATTTTATATAGTTTTTTTGTTAGATGCATAGTTTTTAAGCTATTCGCAAAAATCCGTCCAAATGGTATCATTTTAAACGAAAATGGCCAATTTTCAACCACGAATAACTCAAAAGGTATTGAGTTTTAAAAAAATATTTATGGAACAGTTTTTGCTTAGAATTAGATTCGCTGGCCTCTTCCGTGGTTAGTTTATCCAAACAAAATTTCACCCCCGAGAAGGGGTGAGAACCACCCCCAAGATAAAAGCGCACATCGGCATAGGTTCGACTTTGTTTCTTTTGAGCTATTCCCTACTTACTGTGAAAATATCAAGTAAATCGATATAGTAGGATGGAATTCGGAGCCAAATACCCTCATTGACTGCCTTAATTCCTAGGTGTGTTAATAATAAAGAAACAAGACGGACACATAGGTCATACAGTGTATCGGAAACCGACACATACCGATAGATATCTAAATGCAGCTTCACACAACCATCCTGCACAATTACATTCAGTCATCAAAACCTTGATTACAAGATCCGAAAGACTGACAGACCAAGAGCATCAAAATGAAGAAATGAATAATGTGAATACAGCGTTTAGAAAAAAAAAACAGCTTCTCAACATACACCATCGAAAAAGCTCAAAATGCTCGAAAAAGAATGAAGGATCCAACAGAAGACGAAAAACCGATCGGCAAAACCATTCTACCATATGTGAAGGGTACAACAGAGAAAATAGGGAGAGTGCTGAGAAAACATAACATAGAAACGATATTTAATATGGACAGAAAGATCTCAACTATTTTACCAACGCAACACCAAAGACCAAAATATCATTAGAAAGTCAAGGTGTATACGAGATTCCGTGTGGGGATTGAGGAAAGTCGTACATTGGACAGACCAACCGAATAATCCATGTAAGGCGAGAAGAACACCGAAATGCTATCGAAAGGGGAGAAACCACGTCATCCCTGGCTCAACATGTCGCAAATACAGGATATGTAATAAACCTGAACCAAACAACGATGTTAGCTAACATCGAAATAAAAAGAAAACGGGAATTTAGAGAATCGATAGAAATTGAAAGAAAACCCAACAGCTTAAACCAAAGAGACGATGCGCAACGGCTTCCTACAACATGGAAAACGGTACTGAAGAAAAACACCAAAATATCGACGCGTAACATCCCTCCGGCGACTCCAACCTACACTGGTCCAATAACCAGAGCCAGAGTTCGCGCAGAGCAAGCAGCCGCATCAGGATCAACTACATAAGTGACGGTATCGTGAGTAAGAATTCAGTTTACTTCAAGCAGCAGCGAGAAGCGTAACTACCTGACTTGACAACGTTAAGTAAGATCTTGCCGAAACGTCATTAAAATAATGGTTTTTCTCAAAACCAAAATTATTCAACGCGAAGTCAAACCCGGTTCTTTCTGTTGTTATCCGAGTTTGACTCCGCATTGAATAATTTTGGTTTTGAAAAAAACCATTATTTTGACGACGTTTCGGCAAGATCTCACTTGCCATTGTCAAGTCAGGTAGTTCCGCTTCTCGCTGCTGCTTGAAGTAAACAGTTTACTTGTGTGTTATCATGCACTAAGATAAAATTATTTCCTATATATTATTATGATCTGCTTTTTTGCTTATTGTAGGAATGACTTCTATTAATTGAATTAATGAATTAATTTAATTAATAATTATAAAGCAGATCAAATTTAATAAATTTATGTAATAATTTAAATTTCTTAGGGCAACTTTACTATAATATTATGTGAAAATTACCTTTTACTTTGTGACTTCTAGTATTTTTTGGTTGCTTGCTTTATCCAGGATAAACAAAGAAAATAAATATCGTGGGCGTACTGGGAAAATTCACGAACTCCATTTTTTTTGACATTTTAATACCATTAAATTCACAAACATCAATAAGTTAACAGGAAAAACCGTATATCTCCAAATTCGTCATCCACTGTGATTAAATCGTTAAATTCAATGACAAAGAAAATCAACTCACTCCATCTTTTTTTAAGTTTTCATGAATAAAATAATGTTTTTCCAAATATTTCTATCTACATATATATGCACACAACCTGTGGTCCTTTAAAATCATATCGCAGGTACCAAAACTTAAACAGCCAGTGTACCCGATTTTTAAGAGGTAATCCATAAGGCACAATAATGTTTAAATGCGTTTTTCTCAAAACTTTACTTTTGTGAGTTAGTGGATTTTCCCAGTACGCCCACGATATAATCAACAAAATTTTTATAAAACTTCAAACACTATTTATTTATTATACCATATAAAACATAATATAAAGACTGCAAGATTTCTTATCTAATCACTAAACAAAAGAAACTTTAATTTTTTTACCTCCTTTTGAACCAAAATTATATAATTCAATGTGAAAATTGCTCTAATTACTATTTCTTGAAAAAACAAACAAATTTTAATTCTGTACTAATTTTCTGATGTTAATTTTATTTTCAACTGATTTTATTCTGACATGTGAATTCTAGTCTTTAAAACAATTAATTTATAACTCTAAGAATTTATGGATAAAGAATTTATGTCCCAATAATTGAGATTTTATAGGTTTCAAAATAAATAGGATATGGGATACAAACACAACTCTTATGTCACAAATAATTTGACTGACCTTTGATGTAGTCTATACGACGTTTTCCGACGGATCCCTCTAGATGCTCATTGATTGTGTTCTCACAAAACTGTTCCAAGTTCTCCAATAAACGTGCTTCTCCGCTTCCTCCTTTCACACTGTTTCAAAAACTGCACTCGTTCCGATTCTCTCCACAAATCAAATCTCCGACTCGTTTCAAAATAACAGTAGCAATCTTTCAGCCTAAGGATTTTTCGCCTCGACTTGCTGCCTAGTGCAATTCTTATATGATACTGCTTTTCTTTACTTACAGAAATTGAAATCTCTTTGGACACAAGGAGTTTGGAATAATTCTCGAGTTGATCTGTTTTCGCGTTCCACTCTTCTGCTATTACCGAATTTCCCCACAAAACAACACAAATTGCATTTATCTTTTGACACACTGTTTTCAACTGGACTGCCCGTGCTGGATGGTAAAATCACAATAATCTCAATTTTCTCGTTCAACTTTAACATCGACTATCTCTTCCCCTCCTATATATTTTTTTTAGCCAATCATACACATTCATTCCCATCATACTACTTGCCCACACCTCTACTTTCATTTTTTCAAAAAAATCAACAATATTGTACACCGACATGATTTTTCTCTAAATTTCTAGAATATAGCAGAATAAAGCTTTCTCTTTTATATACAGGAAAATCTGTATTTGTAATCCGTTCTGTTCATATCATTAACTTCGAGAAAAACAATACAAAAGTATTGTATAGAAAACATTAAAACTTTCTCCAACTAATCGCTCTTTTGAATTTTTTCCCTGAAACAAAATTATTGCCTCTGATAAAAACCAAATCGTTTTAGGTATTTATTACCCTAAATTTCCAGGACATGCGAGGACATTAAAAGCCTGTATCTAATTACTTATAAGATTCTAAACAGTATTTATTTAACCAGAGCACTATAGAAGTCCACTCTTCTGCGAAAACACTCCTTACTGCTGAATTATTATATCTACAGTTTTAACATATAAAGGGTCTTGAAAATCTACGGTCTTGTGGTCTATACAACAAAGTGTTCAAAGAAAGAAAACCTATGAAATGTACCTCTTGCTAATTAAAGAGCCTCTACGTAAATACCAAATCCGTACTTACTCTCAAGGAAATTCCGCACCAAAACATCACAGAGCCTCCGTTAAACAATTTCTTTTCTCTTATATTGCGCTGTGCATACCGTTCAGGTGGTCGACAAATAACTCTTAAGTTGTCGACCAGAATTTTTAACGGTATGTGCCTTTCTGTATTTAAAGTTTTGTTAACTGTTATTTTTTAATGTTAATTTAGTTTTGTTTCAGTTAACCCTTAAGTATTAACCCTCAAGTACTAATGTCTCTCAGACGGCATCGCTTGTTGAAAGTGGGATATTTCCCATCCTATAAAATTTTGAAGGTCACCCGTTTATGACTTTTCAAGTTGGGTTGTTCATTAGTAGTATTGAATTCGGCAATTTGCGACAAGGTGTTATTCGAAAGATATTTAGACTCAAAGTATAATTTCCGTCTAATAGACGGGGTGTAAGTGTTTGTGCCCAGTTCGTCATTACACATAATGTGCCCCAGTTCATTAAAAAACATCAGATAAGGGAATAAAGACTACGAGGAAACTCTTTTGAAATGGTTTGATGTGGTAGAAGACGTCATAAGCGAAGTGGAATTAATTTGTGATGAAAATGTTGCCACTGACTACCATTGCTACACCATTAGTCTAAGAGCTAGTGAACCTTCCGACTAACGATCGTCCTGTAGGGCTAGAAATTTTTCTAGTGATAATTCATAGCACACCAAGGCTAAAAACCATGACCTGGCAGGCCTCAGCGGTGCACGTGTATCTACCAGGTGAATCGAAAAGTGCAAATTTAGGGGGTAAAATAAACTTTCTCCTGTAAGGTTTAAATTTAAGTATGTGTTTGAGTAAGTCATTTAGAAGAAATGTGTACAATGACAGGCGATTCTGAAGAGCATAAGACCTTGCCAGGCGAGGGTAAAGATTAGGGGTGTTTCCTAAAATTATTCTTTTGGCATCGATCAAATTTTCTTTAGATTTTTTGAATCATTCCAAACAGAAAACGTCTTTAGTGATTTTTCTCTTAAGTTATACAAGCGATTGAAAATTTTGAAAATTGCGAAATCGGCCATTTTTATCCCTAAATCGGACATTTATCTAAAAATTTCAATGTTGCCAAGGTACGTAGATATTCTTCAAATATTGATTGATGAAATTCCGAAGAGTTATTTGCAATGAAATATCGAAAACCCCTTTGTTTTTTTAATTTATAATCAAGCGGTCGAGTCACTGTAGTATAAGTGAGGACGTTTGAGTTTGCATAAATTCATTATCTCGAGAATGGGCAAATTTCAAGAGAAATCCTCAGACAGGTCGATTTTTATTTTTGAATTAGGACTTTTTGGCATATAGATAATACTAGTGACGTTATCCATCTGGGCGTGATGACGTAATCGATGATTTTTTTAAATACGAGTAGGGGTTGTGTGATAGCTCATTTGAAAGGTTATTTAATTCTCTATTCAGTAATATAAACATTAACATAATTATTTATACAGAGTGTACAAAAAAATTTTTCTTCTCTTTGTCAAATTTAATCAAAGTTAATTTAATAAAAAAAAAATTTGTACACCCTGTATAAATAATTATGTTAATGTTTATATTAATGAATAGAGAATTAAATAACCTTTCAAATGAGCTATCACACTACCCCTACTCTTATTTAAAAAAATCATCGATTACGTCATCACGCCCAGATGGATGGCGTCACTAGTATTATATATATGCCAAAAAGTCCTAATTCAAAAATAAAAATCGACCTGTCTGAGGATTTCTCTTGAAATTTGCCCATTCACGAGATAATGAATTTATGCAAACTCAAACGTCCTCACTTATACTACAGTGACGCGCCCGCTTGATTAGCAATTAAAAAAACAAAGGGGTTTTCGATATTTTATTGCAAATAACTCTTCGGGATTTCATCAATCAATGTTTAAAGAATATCTACGTACCTTGGCAACATTGAAATTTTTAGATAAATGTCCGATTTAGGGTTAAAAATGGCCGATTTCGCAATTTTCAAAATTTTCAATCGCTTATATAACAAAAACTATTAACTTAAGATAAAAATCACTAAAGACGTTTTCTGTTTCGAATGATTCAAAAAATCTAAAAAAAATTTGTTCGATGCAAGAAGAATAATTTTAGGAAACACCCCTAATCTTTACCCTCGCCTGGCAAGGTCTTATGCTCTTCAGAATCGCCTGTCATTGTACACATTTCTTCTAAATGACTTACTCAAACACATACTTAAATTTAAACCTTACAAGAGAAAGTTTATTTTACCCCCTAAATTTGTACTTTTCGATTCACCTGGTAGATACACGTGCACCGCTGAGGCCTGCCAGGTCATGGTTTTTAGCCTTGGTGTGCTATGAATTATCACTAGAAAAATTTCTAGCCTTACAGGACGACCGTTAGTCGGAGGGTTCACTAGCTCTTAGACTTTAGACTAATACTAACTATAACACCATCAGTTTTTTTGTTTTAACATTTTTTTAAAACCTTTTTATTTTCATGTTTCTTACTCTTTGTTTAACTCGATTATAAATTTTTATCAATATTCTTGAGTTTGTTTAATTTTTATCACACTTTTTTTCAGGAGTAAAAAGGCACACAAGCAATCCTTCCATTCTTGTTATCATGTTTTTTATTTTAATAAATACAGAAAAACTAGATTAATTACTGTGTTTTTTAGATTATCAATACTTTCAGTAAGTCATCGAGATATTTTTTTTTTGCATTAAAATATTTAACCAAAAAAAAATTACCACTAAAATATTAAACCCGTCTGTCAGGTGGTTGGTTAGTGTTTACGTCATTGATTTAAGATATTGGTATTTAAGGGTTAAAACACGTCACGTTAAAGAATAAATCCGTCAATTTTCTTTGTTTCTAAAGATACCGGGGACATTCAAAAAACAGAATGTTCACAAAACAGATATAATATTATACTTTGTCCTTCCTGCACGGTGTTTCAAATTTAACTTCACGAAAAAAATCAAATGAAAATGAGCATAATTTTAGGCGATGCAAAACTTTTGAAACTATGTTTATATACAAAAGAGGTGGCTAATAAGTTTTCCCGAGAATGACCTATTTTCCGATAATCTTCCCCACTACATAAAATAATATAATTTTTTCACTAAGCAGTATATATTTTATTGCAGAGTAACCGTCCCCGAACAACCACTTTTTTCAATTCGAGTACTGAAGACGCTACTGTTGCTAGTTCCACACTTTCTCTTCACGACGGTGACCAAAGCAAAAAGCAAATAAAACAACGACTGACTGCCTTTTTTGGCAATACCAAAGTAAGTATAATTATATTAAAGTAATTAATTTTAAAAGTACCTACTTTACTTGTAATTTTTTTTTATATTTATATTCTAATTCAAGTAGGTTAAAAGTGATATTCGAAAGAAGATACATGTTAGAGATACGATAAATCTACCCTTATTAGACTATTTATTTCTTTCTTCTAGGTAGTTAAATTGATATTTTTATATTATATGCATGTTCAGTTTTTTATATATCGTATTGTCCCTTTGGTGTTGCCATTACGAAGTCTGTAGGGCCTCCTATGTATGATCTGCGTAGGCAGTCCTGTACGATGTGTATGATGATCGTCTGTTTTGCAACGTCGAAATTGCAAGAAGGAGAGGGAAGTTTACTCAATCTGTAGAAGAAGTCCGCGCGCATCTTCCCCAGTTTGTTATGATTTGTATAAGAGCTACCCTTCTTTGATAAATATAGACGATAGTAATGCGGATCTGTCTTACTTTTCCATTTTCTCTCCATCGGTCATTTTTTAAGTCAAAATTTGATTGATGACCGCTCGAGAGAATTTCAAGGGAGGTAAAGGTAACGAGGCAGGATTTGGAAAATTAAAATGGGTCCTAAAGAATAAAAAAATACAACAATACTTAAAAACAAGAGTGTTTGACCAGTGCATACTCCCAATTCTCACATACGCATGCCAAACATGGACATTGACAAAGGCAAACATGGAAAAAATAATGAAGACACAAAGAGCCATGGAGAGAGCAATGTTAGGAGTAAAATTGACAGACAAAAAGCTAAACAACTAGGTCAGAAATAGAACAAAAGTCAAAGACGCAGGCCAACATATAGCCAGGCTAAAATGGAGCTTCGCAGGTCATAACGCTAGACAAACGGACAATAGGTGGAATAGCACGATATAACAATGGAGACCATGGACAGGAAAGAGAGCAAGAGGACGACCCCAGATGAGATGGGGAGACGACATTAAAAAGATAGGAGGAACGCACTGGAAACAGAAAGCACTAAACAGAAGCGAATGTAGGAAACTAGGGGATGCCTATGTTCAAAATTGGACGAATTAAAGGGCAAAAGAAGAAGAAGAAAGAAGAAAGAAGAAAGGTAACGTGGCTAGGGAATATCGGAAATGTCGTTGTGGACTAGAAGTTGACGACGACCCATATTTTTGTTGTATTCTTTAACAAATTTATGCTCTCGGAGTAGGTTGTGTGGGAATCTTTTACTAAGGGTGGATATTGTGCGAGGGATTATAGGCACAGCACTATTATACGAAGAGCACGGTTTGCTGAGTCGCGACCAGGTAAGTATGCCCGCTATCCAACCACACCGATGCAAAGTATTCAGCCACTGGATATATCAGGCCAAGAACGGAGGATCTTAAGGTTAATGATGTGGCTCCCATATAGTGCTGCAAAGTTTCTGTATTATATTATTACGGTTTTTAGTTTTGCTGCTCTTGTCCTGGAATAAGATTATGAGATTAAGATTTTTATAAGTATTAGAAGATGAATTAATATTAAATAATGTCCAATATTGAACTGGGTCAAGATTGTATAATGTCGACTAACATTAACCTTCATTGTTTATTTAAATATTAGGTGTTCTAAATATTGAGCCATGGGTGCTGAATAGAGATCAACTAGTTTGATTTTACTCAACAAACTTGACTTGACTTGAAAATCAAACTTTTTGTATAAAAAAGTTTGACCTGACTTGATTTCGATATCTTTAGGTTTGACTTGAATTCAAACATCTTCAAACAGTTTGAAAAGTTTGAATATTACGCAACGTGTTTATTTTCAATTTTAAATGAGACCGCCTACGCCTTTATTTGTTCAGTGGCGGATCAACGGGGGGTGGAGGAGGGGTAGGGAAAATCCCCCCCCTCCCAACAAGGTCCAAAAAAATTTTTTGACAAATTTCAATAAACATAGAAATGTATTGGCTGATACGATATTTAAACCGCAGACCAGACAGACAAATAAAACCTAATAAATGCGCCAGTTAGGATAATTATTAAGAAAGCTTAATGCATATTTATACATTAATTTTTTTAAAATTTATACCCAACATTTGTAGCCTGTATCCGAAAAAAAATTAAATTGTACATATAAAACCATATAGACCTGGATCCCGCGTACCAAAAAAAAGTTGATTAATAGCAAGCTGAAAATTTCTTAATAGCTTAACGGTGTCTAGTCAGACAAATTTTGATGTATGGGAACACTGGAACAGAAGAAGTTTTAATTGTTGAAAAGGTTAAAAATTTGGAACGTCAGATTACGAAAACGTCCCATGTATTTTGTCGGCCAGAACATCCAATTGATTTGTTACACTTTCATTAAACTCTCATGCAAAAATCAGACTGCTATTACTAACCAACATGATTCCTGTCATTTGACATGTTCTTCGTGTTCCACTCATTAAAATGCCCAGCTGGTGATAAACACCAGTCTGATTTTTGCATGAAAGTTTAATGAAATGGTAACAAATCAATTGGAAGTTCTGTCCGACAAATACATGAAACGTTTACGTAGTCTGACGTTCCAAATTTTTAACCTTTTCCACAATTAAAACTTCTTCTGTTCCAGTGTTCCCATACATCAAAGTTTGTCTGACTAGACACCGTTAAGCTATTAACAAATTTTCAGCTTGCTATTAATCAACTTTTTTTTTTGGTACGCGGGATCCAGGCCTATATGGTTTTATATCTACAATTTAAATTTTTTTCGGATACAGGCTACAATTGTTGGGTTTAAATTTTAAGTGGAATACGAAGAACATGTCAAATGACAGGAATCATGTTGGTTAGTAAAAGCAGTCTGATTTTTGCATGAGAGTTTAATGAAAGTGTAACAAATCAATTGGATGTTCTGGCCGACAAAATACATGGGACGTTTTCGTAATCTGACGTTTCAAATTTTTAAACTGTTCCACAATTAAAACTTCCCCTGTTCCAGTGTTCCCGTACATCAAAGTTTGTCCGACTAGACACCGTTAAACTATTAACAAATTTTCAGCTTGCTATTAATCAACTTTTTTTGGTACGCGGGATGCAGATCTAATAACCCTATGGTTAGTTTTGAATTTTAAAGCAATACCAAGGAATATACAACAATACTAACTTTTGTATTGTGGTACATATTTTCGAGTGAACTAGCAGCTTGGTACCACATGTTTTTTCGAACTGGCCCTAAGATAAATAAATGCCTTTTTTTAATAAATGAAAGTCATAAAAATTCCAAATCATTTTATTTTGAGCTGTCCATTGAAAAACCAAATAGTCTTATTTTATTGTAACCCTTAAGGACATAGGCGTAACATGTCGCTTATCAAAATGTTCAATGTGTTTTAAATGTATTAATTTTTTCAAATATTGAGAAAACTAATAAGAATTAAAAAAAAATTAAACCCAGCATGAAAGAATACATTATTTCTAAGGGACGAACATGCCTGAAAACTTCTATAATGTTTATTTTAATAAGTTACAGGTTACAGGGGTGAACGTAAAAAGGAAAATTTAGTGTTATTATTAATTGCCAATATTTCATTCAAAAGAAACTTTTTATTTATTCTAAGAGACTTTCCATTCGACCCTCGGTAATAACGTAATCTTTCATTCTGCGTTTACATGTTTCAAAAATACTTATTAGTTTTCGCAGAATTCGAAAAAAATAAATATCTACATTTAAAAGTTTTAAATTAAAACACATTGAAAATCTTGACTTTGTGGCACTCATTGTATTATTAATTTTCTTATCTTAATTGGCAACTAACCTATCTATCTCGACAAAAAAGTATATCTACTAAATAAATTATTTTTCAAACTGTTTCAAACTAGTTTGACAAACAGTTTGAATTTTCAAACCTGTACGATTGACCAGTTTGACTTGACTTGAAATATTTGTCAGAAGGATTGACTTGAGATTGACTTGAAATTAAGTCAAACTCAAGTCAAGTTCAAACATTCAAGTCAAACTTGTGCAACTCTAGTGCTGAATGAGCAACCCGTGGATGACGACAATAACATAGTTCGATTGTTAAAAATAACATAATGAAATATCAGAATAAACTCGGTGTTCGTCGAGGTAAGATGTTTCATTCTCCCTTAACTACTTAACATTGAAAATAACCTGAAGTACTACCACCCTTAGTTCCCAGGGTGACAACACATATACCACTTATATCAGATGGCGATCCTGCCGGGATCGCCATCTGATATAAGGTACTCCAGGTTCTTTTCAATGTTAAGTAGTTAAGGGAAAATGAAACATCTTACCTCGACGAACACCAAGTTTATTCTGTTCTTTTATTATGTTATTTTTAACAATCGAACTATGTTATGGTAATCATCCAAGGGTTGCTTATTCAGCACCCACGGCTCAATATTTACAACACCTAATATTTAAATAAACAATGAAGGTAAATGTTAGTCGATATTACACAATCATGACCCAGTTCAATATTGGATATTATTTTACATCTATTAATTTATCTTGTAATACTTATGAAAATCTTTATCTCTCTTATTACAGCACACTCTATTCATCAGGTGTTCTCTAATTGTGAGCGTTCTGTCTAGAGTAACCCCAAGGTATTTTGGATATTTATTGTGCTTCAACATTTTTTTTAACATGTAATTGAGGCGCTCAGAGCAACAGTGGCCCAACCCCAAAAACAAAGTTTTCAGATAAACGCAATATTTGCATTCGTATTTACATTATGCTTATGGGTGGCGCTACAAATTATGTAGCGCCCTTTAGCCAAATATAGAGATAGGTTGTGTAGACCCTTGTTAATCCGAAGATTTAATGTTGCTGCTTTTTGTAGATATGATAATCTAAAACTGCTTAATTTGTGGGTTCGGCCACTGTTGCTCTGAGCGCCTCAATTCTCAATTTGTCAGCCTGATTGTAACCCAATACTCTAGGTATTGAGATTTTGAAAAGGGAGAACTGACGAAATAGGAGAAAACTGGAAGAGAAGAGGGTTAAGATACTAATGGAGAGTGGCTTAGCTCAGACGAACAAATCAAATAGACAGAGAGACACTATATCTCAAGTGAGGATTCGGGCTAGCTTCAATACACTGAATATTGGCTTTGAAATATACAAACAGAGATATGGGATAACGAAATGGTAGAAACAAGGAAGAAAATGAGACCGGTTAATGCGAGAAGGGAACGCAACTAGATAAGAACGCTGGAGATAGAGTAATAGGAAGATACGACAAGGAAAGAAGAAGAAAAAGGCGCCATCTCGAACGAACAGCTCAGATCTCTGAACCGAGAATTTGAAAGGTTCGAGATTTTTGAAATAAAGAAAGACAGGAAATAAACGACAATTGATACAATGACCTGAAATAAAAAAATAGTCACTATTCACCTTGTTCTGCTATATTTTCAACTGGGGTTACGAGACTGAAATAAAAATCAACCTTACTAATAACAAATATATTTATAATATTAATCACTTTAAATGTATCCATGATACCTATAAATACATGTGAGATAAACAATAGTGGTGGAGTTGAGAAAAAAACAATCTAGAACCAAATGGTTACGCCAAGTAAATTACCACCGCTATTGCGCAATATAAAAGTATCAATAACAAAAACCAGGTCAGTGTCCGTAAGCTTAGAAAAATCCTATACTATGGTTAGTATACTAATATTAATTGATCCTAGACTAGATAAGGTATAGTTAATGCTAGAACAACTAATGGTTACACAAAAAAATTAATACCTTTTCTAGCAGAGACTTAAAGGGTGAAGTACTCACCAATCGAACTATTAAGTGTCCGAAACAATCGAAATAACAGATCTATGTCTAAGTTCACATAGTACACATAGTACACACTTAAGTAAACATAGATGCTGGAAGCTATATAAAACTAACAAAATGATTTTGGTTAAAAACTTTGCCAGAAATATTATTTAAAAACCTACCGACAACATTTATACATGTCTTAATTCCCCTTTCCCTTATCAGTTAATTTATTTTATTCAAAAAGTTACTTATTATTTACCATTACCTAACTTTATTTAAAATTCTACTTCAAAAAAAAACTATGTATATAGTGTAGGTACCTGATATATGCATATAAAAAGTTTACACAAATTTATCAATGTAACGTAAAAACCAAAATATTTATACTTATGAATTGAAACATAGAAAAAGGCTCTTATTTTTGACAACTCCTGGGTATATTCATAGGGAGGTCCACTAGATTTGGAAAATCTCCGGGCACTATCACATCTGTGTGGAGCTGTCTAGAAGTCGAGAGGTCCTGTGGATGTATTTGGTGAAACGGGTCGGTAATGGTTTATGATGTCCTACTTTTAATTAGATAAGGTATATTTATCCATAACAATCCAACTAAGCATCCAAATTAGTTATATAAGGTATATTTATCCATTATTATCCATAAAAAATCCAACTAAGTATCCAAATTATGTAGTGGAATGTAAATAAGATGTTGTAGAATGTAAAAACGAACCCTGGGATCTCTGATATGTGACCACGTGGTATAATTTACGTTATAATTACTTGAATTCTTGTTCTTTTTTCCTTTGGAGATTGTCTGTTGAGTTTCCTGATGTTTAGTTTACTGGTGGTATGTAATATATTTAATTTCAGTCCATTATTTTCCCAGAGTTCGTCTACAAATAGCAACAGCTCACGTATCAGAGCGGATGTTCTTTAACCAACTGATTTTACTATTACGAGTTTCGCTTATCGCTCCGTCCCGTTGGTCGTTCGGCCTGCGCCGACACGTCGAAGCGCTAGGTAGTTTTAAAGATACATAGGCGCATCAAATAAAACACTTACGGGGTAGCAATAAATGCTACATGATGTTGAGATGAAAATAAATACTTCAGTTTTTGTAGTACCTACTTTTGTAGTAGTGTAATCTTCATGTTTTATAGTATTCGCTGAAGATGGATACATAATACTTAAGAGTGACTTCTATATTTTCTAAAGACTGGTGGCTTGTTGCAAGGGTCCAGTCATAAGTATATCCAAACTTCGATAATTCGCTTGCAGGCATGTCAGAAATATAGAGGCTGAAAATTAAAGGCTCAAGCACCGATCCCCTGGGGAAAGCCACTATTAAGTTTCATCAGTCTGCTCATATTATTTCCCATTTTTACCTTTCTCAATGCCAAATTATATGTTTATATGGGATTAAGCCACAATTGGTTGTAATGAAAATTACATTTGTAACTGCAGTTTGTGCAATTTTTAAACCGAGGGTATTTAAATATTTCCTCAGTATTTAAATCTACCATCTGTAAATAATGTGATCTTAAAATACATTTTGGGAGCAGAGGATAATGAAGTTGCAGTATACACAGACGGATCAAAGACTAGGGACAGCACGGGTTTTGCCTTTTATGTACCATCCACTGGTCATACACAGCTGCATCGTGTGGCATTGATTTTACTTCTATCTTTACTTTACAGCCGAGGAATTAGCAATTAAAAAAGCGCTGCAATGGTGTTAAGAAAGTCAGGTTCAGAAAATTGCTATATTGACAGATTCTCAGTCAGTACTATTACTCTTTCACCCGACAAAACATTATAAGAACATTATAATATATATATTTTGACATAAGGAAAATTATTCAATATTCTGGAAAAACTTGACAAGAAAGCTCGTTTCATTTAGGTTAAAGGACACCCTGGTATTATTGGCAATGATTATGTAAATAAAGCAGCTAAAGATGCATACCATTTAGAGTTTAGAAAATATTATCTATGAAACAGATGCAAACGATCTTTTAGCTATTTTCAGAAACAAAATCAGAAGTGATTGGGAATCTTTGTATATAAGTATTAGTGAAAAATCTCAGTCACTATTATAGAATACATAAAGATTTGCCAAAGAACATTCCTCATCTCACCTTCCCTGTATCCAGACGATATTCCTCAATCACTACTAGATTGAAATTACATCATGGTCGTTTCCCGGCACACTTACACAAAATAAATGTAACAGATTCGCCTCTATGTTCTTGCAATACTCTGTCGATAGGCAACTTAAACCATTAGTCTGGGCAGATGATTGGAGAATAGGCCATTTTTGGGAAAAGTTATTTACCATCAATTTTATTGTTAGAATCGAATCTTATGATTCTATACATATATTAATAATATAGGTATGCAAAGTCCGCAGATTGTGTGCTACTTTTTTTATAAACAAAATGACGCCCGAAAATCATGTTTTTTTTCAATGTTTGCTCTATAACTCCAAAAATTTTAACTTTAAACCAAAAACACTCAAATATAAATTCAGCGTAATTAAGTTCTGCATAGAGACGTGTTTTTCCCGATATACTTCGACGAAAATTATGCCCTAAAATCGGGGCTTTTCTAACAAAACCTTTAATTTTCAGCTAAAATTTTAGATAAGTAATTGTTTATCAAAAATTAAATAACTTGGTAATATAAAAGCTCTTTTCTTATAGATTATAATTCCAGAAGCCGATACAAATGTTTAGCAACAATTGAATTGTTAATTAAAATTTTACGGTCGCTATACTAACCACAATAATTATGGTAGATAAGAATAGCCATGATTTTTGTATAAAAAGACACTGTACATAATATCTAATGTACTTTACAGAATTGAAATTGGACTATTTAAGCGGCCTCAGGAATATTTTAAAATTTTAAACAATTTTTGGCTTAAAAACAAATAGAATATCTCAGGAAATAATAAATTAAATTAAATCAGGGAGCTTCTTTTAAAAGAAAAAACGTTTAATTGCGATAAGTGGTTCCTGAGATACAACCGGTCAAAGTTGACCGGCATTTACGGCAAAGATATAAACAATAGTATCATAATTTTCAAACCGTTACCTTTTTATGTTTGTCCACACCAATTTTCATATCTTATTATAACAAACTCATAACATATATTATTATAACAAAAACTATCGATATTACGAGTGAAAATTACCAAAAATAGCAAAATTCCAATCAAAAATTAGATTGGAGACAATGTAATCTCAAAGTTTAAAATCGGTGTGCGTTAAAAAAATGCATTTTCTCGGCTTATCATTGAGCAATTTTCTTCATTCCTTTTTTATTCCCAAGTAACTCGAGTAGCGCCATCTAACTAATGCATTATTAAATGTCAAACTTGCTTATATTTTGTTATAATAGATTAATTTATTTATAAGGAAACAAAACTACATATTTTTCCAGTTGTAGACTTTTAATAGGTAAGCTTACTACAAAGTGTACGCTTTAACGTTAAAAACACAAATATTCTCATTTGAAAGCTCTATATAATTATTTAAACAATCTTTATTTAAACAAATTAAAATTTTTGTTATTATAAATAAATTAATTTTTCATATTCACAAAACAAAAGCAACTTTGATATTTAATAATGCGTTAGTTAGATGGCTCTACTGGAGTTACTTGGGAACAAAAAAAAAAAGAATGAAGAAAATTACTCGATGGGAAGCCGAGAAAATTCATTTTTTTAACGTATTTTAACCGATTTTGAACTTTGATATTACATTTTCACCAATCTAATTTTTGATTGGAATTTTTGCTTATTTTTATGATTGCTATTTTTGGCAATTTTCACTCGTAATATCGATAGTTTTTATTATAATAATAATATTATGAGTATTTTAAAGATATGAAAATTGATGTGGAGAAAGAGGACAAAAATAAAAAGGTGATGGTTTGAAAATTATGATACTATTGTTTATATCAACGCATGAAAGGCAATCCTTCCTAACCGACATCTATACAAATGTGCAGGAGAGCTGATCAAAAATTTTTTTTATTGAAAAATTCTTATAAAATATTTACTTTTCATCATAGATAAATACTTGTTAGAGTTTATGCATTATAATATTGTGGGCTTTTATCTAAGAAGTAATATTTTTACTTAACACTTCAAGTTTACCATTTAGAGTTGGTTAGTAAAAGATTACCCCAAAAAAATAACAGGTACAACTATCTATGCGCCTGAGCCTACAAAAAAACTTTCAAGTATATTCAGTTATATACTTAAGCTATTGTATATGCAAATAGGTAAAAATGTATTAATAACGAAAAAATATCTTTGAAAAATAGGAAAAAAAACTAAATAATTAAATTTTAGTCAGGTCTTTCAAGAAAAATAATCTAATTACTTATTATAAAGTAATATTTGCAACTCTATCCGACATTTTTGAAGGGAGTGAGTTTAACAAATAAAACAATTTTTGTTTTTAATCAATATTTTTATTGTATTGCAGTATTTTTTTGAATTAAAAATGAAGAACTTAAACAAAATTTGGATTTTATAATAAACACTGGGTACGAATAAAAAAAATCTTCTAAATAATTGTTAAATAACATAAGTAAGTAACATCAAGAATTTGCTTAAACAAGAAAGAGATCTCAACATATTATTATTAATTATTATTACTCCAAATAAGGCACAGTGCACAGTTTAACATCACAAGACTCATCAGAGTTAAAAAAGTTTCTTTAAAATCTCATATAATATTATGTTCGTGTGTACTCTTTCATTAACACTTAACTATGGTTAAGATCCAAAACTCTAACTATTGGAAAAATAATTGGTAAAGAACACATTAAATGCAAAATTAACCAAGTGTACTTAGAGTAATATCCTATGTAAGACAATTTGTAAGGAATTCTATAATTCAATCTCAAACATAATAACAAATGATAGCAAACAAACAAAACAAATAATAGTTAAAAAATCAACTTTAAATCGTATCTGGTCAAGACTGTAATACTGGAACCTCAAATAATTAAACTTTAAAAAAATATGCTATTTAGGGGGGCTTACGTAACGCTTCCTAAATCAATTTATGCCTAAACGCATTTAATAATGTCATTGCATCTTTTTGTAATCCAAACAGATGACGGAGAAACAATAATTGAATTTTAATGCATTTACCCATAAATTTATTTAGGAAATGTTACACAAGCCGACCGTATACTTGTTATTAACCAGCCTTATTAACACTTTGACTTCTTATACCTTATAACATCAAAATGAAAGCAACCACAAATTATAATATACTCGTAATACTAATATTAATAACATAATATCAAAACAAAACTGCAGCAAAAATAAATGAAAAATCGTAATCAGGATCTTCTACGTCTGATTCTGGTAACACACCTTTCATATTCGCATCCCGTGGAATGTTCAAATATTCATGATGAAAACAAGCTGGAATGACTTGGTGAGCACAAAATTTCTGAAGATCGTGATATTTCTTTTTGGAAATGGGCAGTAGTGATCTATAGCAGGACATAAGTGGGACCCTAGTCTTAGGCTGGACTTCAACATCGAATAATTTGACAACAGAATTCATAGATGTTTTTATAGAAACAATAAGTGCGTTCGCGGGTGCCAATTAGCAGCAAAACGCATGCGCACTTTAAAATGATATAAATAAAATCGTTAATAGATAAATATACAAGGTATATTTACCTAGTATAATTTTATAATTAGTTATTAATATTAATTAAATGTAAGTATACCTCGTATATTTACCTATTAACGGTATTATTTATATTACGTGAGGTTTGTCACCTGTGTTTGTCTTTCTTAAAAGTTGCAATCCGAACTTTACTTATTTTGCCAGTAAGATTTCCTTTGAAATATTTGTCTCCAATG
Source organism: Diabrotica virgifera virgifera (assembly GCF_917563875.1). Taxonomy (NCBI): domain Eukaryota; kingdom Metazoa; phylum Arthropoda; class Insecta; order Coleoptera; family Chrysomelidae; genus Diabrotica; species Diabrotica virgifera. The sequence continues at coordinate 131,474,936 of NC_065446.1, forward strand.
TTATCCCATTTTTTAAATTGATCATAAGATATTCGGTCAACATTAAATGGCGATGGATTCTTTCTAGCAGTTGAGAAAATGGTGAGCCATTGGGAAGGTGCATAAACAGTTGTATGTTTAAGGTTATTTTCAATGATGGCGTGAGACGTATCTACTGGCATATAAGTGTGCCCAGTTAGTAGGAAATTCAACTGAATTGTTTCAAGATTATTACATTCCTGCAAAGTTTGGTGAATCATACCCATAACAGTGCGGTTCCGGTTTTGCCCTGGACAACAATCGCAGTCTAACAGCAATCGTTTAACATTTCCTCTGGCATCAACAGATTTAATGTATTTATGCAAAATTGTTGCTACTTCATTTGCACCTCGTTTACCATTAGATTCGTCCCAATATTAATAGAATACTTTACGAGTGCCGTTCTCGTAGAAACATAGGTTATAAACAGCCAGTTTTCTACTATAGCATAATAGAATTAAAGGTGAATATGGCGTATTCAAGACCTTTTGAAGATCAAAGCTGACGCATAATGTAAAAGAATCATCTTTGTGGATCTTTTTGTGACTTTTGAAACGGGCGTAACTTTCTTCTTTTTCTTTCTCATGCTGTTCTTTTTCTTTCAGTTTGTCAGGATCAGTGGTTTTTTCAAACACAAGGCATTTCTTGCACTTATCTTTCTTTGGTACATGAAAGCCGACGTTAAACTGCTCATGAAATATTTTGCGAAAAATTCTCTCACTCACAATATCCATACCTCGATTAATGACATTATTTTTATAAATTCCGTAAAGAGTTGGTATGGTCTTGAATTCTTCTGGTAAATAAACTTTACTGGAATCTTGGCGGCCATAGTGCGATGGTAAAGCAGGCAAACTTTTTATAAAGTTTATAACGGCATCCAGAGTAGTTTGTTTGGTTTTATTTGACGGCTCCATCTTTCCTCTCATGTTTTCCTTGGCACATCCCCACTCTGCATTTTTAACAATACTATAAATAGTTTTATCTGAAACATTCATAGTGGCTGCTAAGAACTGTAAGCATACATTTCTCTTACCTTCTCCTTCATTTACAAAATATTTTATAGTACAGTTGCGTTTTTCAGACTCACTGCGCTTGCGCTTCACACCTACTCTTTGCGCCAATGATACCAACCAATTTCGTCGTCGAGTTGTATCCAGTTTCCAGAAATGGTTAAATATGCTTTCTCTTCTTTCTTCTGGGATAGATCCACAGCTATTGCCACATTTTTTTCCTTTACATGGATTTGGGAGAAATTTCTTGGCTGGTACTGTCACTCCCTTCTTAATTGTATATTCTTCCCCAGCTCTCTTCTTCTTAGATCTTTCTTTTCTTTCATTATTTTTTCTTTCCGTGAATCCAGCGTTACCTATAGTTTCTTCTTCTATGCCCGATCCATTCGTTGTTGGTTTTATTCTTCTGAAATTCTTTTTCTTTTTTCTTGTTTTACCCGTTGACTCTGCATCATTTGTTTCCTCGTCGCTTGCACTTTGTACTGGCAACCAGTCGTATGAATCCTCATTGTCGCCGTAAAAAGTTGAAAAATCTTCTTGATCAGACATGTAATCGATGTATTTCATGTCTCTTTTACATTTACGAACAGTTTTTTTTCTTTTCAACAATATTTGTATTATTTGATTGTTCTTTATTCATCTCAGTTACTTTTAGGACTATATCAATGTGTGGTATATTTAAATCCATGCTATTTGAGGGCTGTGCCAAATTTTCACCTTCATCAGGACTGTTTCTCGATATAAGTTTATGATTGTGAGTTAGTCCTCTTACTAGTATAATACGAAAGCAGTATGCAGTATGTTATGCATAACCGACATTCAAAACATGGTTGCGCCTCCTAAGCGCCTATTATTCGTTTTGAAATTCAAATAAAATTATCTAAGCGACACGTTTGGCACAACACTAAGGTAAGTAAAACTATTTAAGCGACATTCGGTTCCAAACTAATTAGTCAGGTAAAATTATCTAAGCGACATCAAGTCGGTATCGTTTTTTTATGTAAAATTATCTAAGCTCTTTTTTATACCTATTTCGCAACAAGCAAAAATGTCTAAGCACAAATGATGTCAAATACATTTTTAGGAACAAATGTATAAGGACAGGTTTGGATGATATTTCTGTTTGTATAAAAATCGGTAAGCGACTATGATAGCAAAATCTAGAACAGGAAAAAATACCGTACTGCTTGGTGTATATGATTTTACTTTCAGTAAATTTATCTAAGTTAACGGTTAATATAATTTTAAGACAGGAACAAATTACTATTCGTTTTTTCTTATAACTCAAACTGTCCAACCAACCGATATATAGAAAATTAGGACTTTTTTGTTGCTTAGTCAGTTGAAAACGTGAGAATACTTAAGATTCACGTACTTCCTAAGCGACAACAAATCTCAACGCAGCGCTACGAGACCCAGACCAATCGACGCGGATTTTTATGGCGAGTCAAATGATATATATATATATATATATATATATATATATATATATATATATATATATATATATATATATATATATATATATATATATATATATATATATATATATATATATATATATATATATATACAGGGTGTCCCGAAAAGATTGGTCATAAATTATACCACAGATTCTGGGGTCAAAAATAGGTTGATTAAACCTCACTTACCTATATACAATAGTGCACACAAAAAAAGTTACAGCCCTTTGAAGTTACAAAATGAAAATCGATTTTTTTTAATATATCGAAAACTCCTAGAGCTTTTTTATTGAAAATGGACATGAGGAATCTTTATCGTAGCAACATCTTAAAAAAAAACTATAGTAAAATTTGTGTACCCCATAAAAATGTTATGGGGGTTTTGTTCCTTTAAACCCCCCTTAACTTTTATGTACGTTCCAATTAAATTATTATTGTGGCACCATTAGTTAAACACAATATTTTTAAAACTTTTTTGCCTCTTAGTACTTTTTTGATAAGCCAGTGTTTATCGAGATATTTTGAATATTTGTCGAATCCACCACCTATTTATGTATGGTTAAGTATGATTATAGACACCTGTTAATAATCTGAAAATTTATTTATAACCTAAATTTTTTGGTATATTTTGAAAAAGAAATCACATCTCGATAAAAGTTGACTTATCAAAAAAAGACTAAGAGACAAAAAGTTTTAAAAACACTGTGTTTAACTAATGGTACCACAATAATAGTTTAATTGGAACGTACACAAACATTTGGGGGGTTTAAAGGAACAAAACCCCCATAAATTTTTTATGTAAATATAGTAAAAAAGGAGCCGCATGTCGATAAAAACTAGCTTATCGAAAAAATATTAAGAGGCAAAAAAGTTTTAAAAACGTTGTGTTCAACTAATGGTACCACAATAATGAATTAATTGGAACGTACACAAAAGTTTGGGGGGGTTCAAGGGAACAAAATCCCCATAAATTTTTTATGGGGTGGACAAATTTCACTATAATTTGGTTTTAAGGTGAGCCTGTCATAAGAATGATACATGCCCGTTTTCAATAAAAAATCTTTGATAGTTTTCGATATATTGAAAAAAATCGATTTTCATTTTGTAACTTCAAAGGGCTGTAACTTTTTTTATGAGCACATTTGTACTAAGGTAAGTTAGGTTCAACCGAACTATTTTTGACCCCAGAATGTGTGGTATAATTTATGACCATTCTTTTCGGGACACCCTGTATATATATATATATATATATATATATATATATATATATATATATATATATATATATATATATATATGTCGTTTTACCAAATCTTGTCGGTTAGGAAGGATTGCCTTTCATGCGTTGATATCTTTGCCGTAAATCCCGGCCAACTTTGTCTCTAAATGGAGAGAGAATTTTGCTATTTTTGGCAGTTTTCACTCGTAATACCGATAGTTTTTATTATAATAACATATGTTGTGAGTATTCTAAAGATATGAAAATCGGTCTTGAGAAAGAGGACAAAAATAAAAAAGTGATGGTTCAAAAATTATGATCCTATAGTTTATATCTTTGCCGTAAATGCCGGTCAACTTTAACCGGTTGTATCTCAGGAACAGCTCATCACAATTAAACGCTTTTCCTTTTCAAAGAAGCGTCTTACCACTTTTTTTCCAATATTGTTTTCATGATTTAATTTAATTAAATGTTTCCCGAGATATTTTATTTGTTTATAAGTCAAAAAATCACTTTGACTTTTGTAGACGTCAAATACAGTCACCTAAAAAATAGCTCCTGAAAATTGCTATTTAAATAGTGAAATAATACATTTTGGGCTTGTAAAACTCGATCTATTATATCCTTAATAGTTTTTCATTCTCAGTGACCAAGAAAAACCTAGAAGTTAATTGTATTTGAATCTATTTTACCCCATTTGGGGTTTCCGTTTGGAGACGTCATTTGAAAGTGACAAAGTGTTTAATTTTTAAAAACTTTAAAATTTAACATGGACTATGCGGGGAGACCTCCAGATAAACCTCCAGATATTAACAGGATGGATGAAGGTGATAATATAGAGAAAATTGACATCAATATAAATAACACATATGACGGTAAATCAAAAAATAACGGAGAAGAGAACATTTCCTATATCAGAGCAGTGACGTAGGTCCTTTTCATGTATATGTAGAAAATAATACTCCGAACTTTAAAGGTCAGCTTAATGTTATCAAAATTGGTGACATTATACCCTCTAATTTTTCGAATTTAGATAACAAAATTACTAGTATTGACTCGATAGGCAAGAATAGAATTAGAATAAAATTTAAAGATTATCAATCAGCCAATTTGTTAATCAATCAAAAAGCTTGCTCATTATTTACAAGCAACAATTTAGATGTTTACGTTCCGAAGTTTATACTCCATAGACAGGGTATAATTAGGGACATAGATATAGAATTTTCATAAGAATATATCAAAAATAAAATTAAACAATACGATATGCCCTGTAAGTTTGAAGTAGTTTCGGTTAGAAGAATAAATAGAAAGATAGAAAAACATATCGAAGATAAAACAATAACAGACAAAGCTCCAACAAAATCATGTATTGTTAATTTTAAAGCACAAACTCTTCCTAAATATATCACAATTAATAAAGTGATTAAAGACGTTGAACCCTATGTTCAAAAAGTTTTACTATGTTTCTCTTGCCTTCGTTTTGGACATCTTGGGTCTCAGTGTAAAGCACGTCCCAGGTGCAATAAATGTCATGATTTCCATAATACAAAAGATTGCACAGTAAATGAATATACTGCAACTTGTTTCAGCTGTTAAGGTAATCATTTGACTACACACCTAAGTGCATGTCCTGAATTCTCTAGACAGAAACAAATTAAGAATACTATGTCATCATTAAATCTAAATTTCTTTGATGCATGTAAAACAAATCCGAAAGTTTCGTATGCCAATATTGCTGCCAGAAATAGTAGCTCTTTCTTGCCAACCAATTCTAATTAGAATGAGCAATTACGAAGTAATTCCAAATCAATCTGCTTCACCCGCAAAGAAATTCTCCTCACAAATGTTCTTCAGCAGTAATAATCCAGAAAAAACAAATTTTAAGCGACACCGTCCAAGTTCTACCAATCCTTTGGAATCAGCTAGAAAAGAAAGAATTTCTCAAGAACATATTCCTAGACAAAAAGGTGGTATCTATTATACATTTAAATATACAGAGCATACAAATACAACAAACTTGCAGACACAAGGAGTATCATCACAATTAAATAATGTAATTTTAGAATTGGTTCTTCATATAATTAGTTCATTAAAACTCACTCAAAATTTAGACAAATCAAAAACAGAGATTATGCAACAAATTAATAGATATTTAAGTACGGCATCGATCTCACTCAACTGTCACTCAATCGTATTGTATCACTCAACTAATAGAAAAAAAGGTTGCTGTAGATCAAGAAGTCCACTTTTTATTTGTTGATCTAAAAAAGGCCTACGATAGCATCCCCCAAAACAAGTTATGGAACACTCTAAGACAAACGAACATCAACTCAAATCTCATAACAGCAGTGGAAAAACTATATGATAACGCCGACGCCAAAGTTAAAATAGGAACGAATGTTTCCAAAGGTTTTGTAGTAGACAAAGGACTGAAGCAGGGATGCTGCCTATCGCCGACACTTTTCAAAATATATCTGGAACAAGCATTAAAACTTTGGAAGCGGAAGTGCAGCGGCATGGGTATACAATTAAATAATAACAACCTGTACACTCTATGTTTTGCTGATGATCAAATTGTGATTGCCAACGAATATGACGATCTGGAATACATGACTCGGAAATTAATCGAAGAGTACACAAAATGGGGATTAGAAGTTAACATAGAGAAAACAATGTACATGAACATCGGTGGCAACGAACAGAATCTAGTTTTAAACGACGGACAACACATTAAGTACAACAATAAATATTCTTATTTAGGAGTAGAAATCACGGACGACGGCAAATCAGATCAGGCTATAAAAAAACGAAACACTCAAGGTAGAAGGGCCATATCTCAACTAAATAGTATTATTTGGGATCAACATATATCCAAAAAAAATAAACATCGAATATACAACACTATTATAAAGAGCATAGTAATGTATGGAAGTGACGTGTGGCAGTTAAAAACAACTACTGAAAGAACACTACAAGCCACGGAGATGGACTACTGGAGACGTGCCGCAGGAAAATCAAAACTCGAAAGAATTAATAACGAACGTATACGAGAGATTATGGGAGTCACACATACGATTGTCGAAGATATAAGAGTACAACAACTAAAGTGGTATGGACATGTGCAGAGAATGCCAGAACACCGTCTGCCAAAACAGATTCTAGGTTGGTCACCACATGGAAAGAGAAAAAGAGGCCGACCCAGAAAGAGCTGGAGAGAAGAAATAGACAGAGGGATCCGAGAGAGAGGTTTAGACGAAGACCTTTGGGAAGATAGAGATGCATGGAGATTGGGCATCGGAAGGCGTCGGAGGACGTTTTCAACCGATTATATATATATATATATATATATATATATATATATATATATATATATTAATGTGATATTCAAAGATCGGTGTGCTCAAAGCAATTGATTAGATAATTAATTAATTAATTAATTAAATTTAATTTTAATGATGCACTTATGATTTAATCACACTATTTAATGCTCTAATCTCAGGGTTTTATATTCTCGTGCTTCAATATCTCCTTTGCTTTACATATGATAAATAAGGTCAAAGACTAACGGAATAAAACACATATATGGTACAAAAACATCTATTGAAATAAATTCACCCTCAAAATATCCTCTAAAAATAATATCTCCTATTCTGATTATTGAAATACTCCTACCACTATCTAAAGTACTTATTGAAATTTGCGTTATGAATAATTCTACAAAAAAAAAAATGTCTCTCGGATGATGAGTTGTCCAAATTCTTGTCTCTGGTCGCCTACAATTTACTCTTAGCAGCCCCCTATGTAGTCAGCAATCTCGCAACAAACTATTGCAAGCCTATTGTCATCAATGACCCCCTACAGATGCACGTATCTTTCAAAAAACAATGCTAGCCTTTTCTCCTCTCAATAAACTGAATCTATTTCTCGTTCCGGCATGCAACGGTGACTCTTGGAATATAAGTAGAACAATATAACTTACAATGCTTTACGTGATGAGCCTCCGTCAGGACACTTATTTCAACAAACTCACAGCTACTCATTTATCTGCCTTACTACTTCAGGAGACTCTCAGAGATCACCACTATTCGACTTGACGATCATTTAACAACTATCGTCTAGAATCACATTCGTTTAAAGGCCAGCACTAAACAGTAACGTTGAAAAAATTATTCTACCGTAAAATTAAATTATGTAAAAAATTATGAAAGTCCACTGACAACGATTCCAAAGAATTCAAATTCAAAATTGTCAATGTCAGATCCAACACCAACTTTTCCTACCATTAGAAATTTCCTAAAACTAATTACATGCCAATCGGTTTTTAAGGAGATTACATTCATTTAAATTTCTAAATACAATTGTTCCCTAACCCGGTCTCATTGTCCAAACACATAACCACTTCCTTATCATACTAACTGTACAAAGAAAATACTTAATCCCTATTTAAATTTTGTTTACCTACGGCCATCCAAAGATAATTGACTTTCATTTCTTCGAAATGAATTTTGGTATATTTTTATTATATGTTTTAACTTTTCTAAAATATTAAGATCGAAACCATATTAATTCAAATTTTACATATCTTAACAACTCCCCGCCATTTGATTTGCCGAAAAAATTCTGTTATTTATTTAAATGACACAAGTTTTTTTTAGGATCAAATTATTCCATTATGTTACCAAACTCTACTCATGATACTTATAAATGTCGTGAATGTTAAAATTACCCCGTATCTTGCCTGTCTCTATATGCGCTAATTCATAACTATTTACCCCATTTTCCGTATTGACCCTATATGGACCTTCAAATACCGGCATCAATTTAGCACAAATACCATTTTGTAAATTGGACACCCTTAGTGCCCTCACTAAAACTTTATCCCCTTTCTGGAATGTAACCGGCCTTCTTCTTCGGGTCCTCTCTTGCCTTTGGAGATATTTCTCTCCACTTCGTCTCAATCTTCGTTGAACCACCTCGATCACTTCTTCGTATTGTCTGGGGGCGGTGTCTTCCCACGGTCTCGTAGGCATTGTTCCTTTCATTACATATAAAGGCGTCTCCTTGGTAACCGTATTTGGTGCACAGTTCAAATACGTCTCTATTTCAAACACTTTTCTGTCCCAATGTCGATGATGTTCTTCCGCAGCAATTCTTAGAAATTTTGTGACTTCTTGTATAAAACGCTCTGATGGGTTGCTCTGTGGATGTCGGATGCTTACAAATTTTGTATTTATGCCTCTCTCTCTTAATTCCCCTTTAAAACGGTCGTTCCTAAAGTATGTTGCATTGTCCAACAAAATATTGTCTGGTCTTCCCACTGTTTCGATAAAATCGTCTATCTTCCGAAGTATTTCAGCTCCTTTCGTGGTTCTACATGGGTACAGTTTTAAATACTTTGAAAAAACATCCACCATAACTAATATGTGTTTATTCCTCTGTGTTGTTGTTATTAAATCGCTCAACATATCAATGGCGACAATATCCAGTTTCTTCCGAGCTATGACGTTTTTTGTGATGTTTTCGTTTTTGAAATTCTTACTTTTACACTTTTGGCATGTCTCGCAATTTCGAGTCATCTCTTTGGCTATTGTATAGTCCTTTCGACAAATGTAGTTCTCCCTGAACATAAGCCACACCTTCCTGCTTCCAATGTGTCCGTTGTCACAGTGTAATTTTGCTAAAACTTCTTTTGCCATCTGTTCCTTGATTACATATAGTTCTCTACAATCGACCCTCTTAAAATATAAGTTATCCTCTTGTTCGACCCTTTGCTTTTCTCTTTCATCCAGTTGTTCCTGATTTTCCCTGATCTGAGCCAAAGAAAATAAGCCTGCTTCTTCTCTCATTATGTTCATGCCAACGTGGAGAGTTTTGTGGTCCTCTTTGCGGAATTGTTCATCTCTCGTCAACGCATCAGCCAAGATATTGTCAGTTCCTTTGATATATTTAAATTCAAAATCATACTCTTGAAGTAAAAGAATGCCCCTATGAATTCTATTATTTACCAGCCTATTTTTCATTATATGTATCAAAGCTGCATGGTCTGTTTCAATGGTGAATTTTGCCCCTAGTAGGTAAAACCGTAATTTATTTACACAAAATAACACACTGGCGAACTCTAATTCAGTAACGCTGTACTTTCTCTCATATGTTTTGGTTACACGGGAGACAAAACAGATTGACACCTCTACATCGTCTTGGATCTGTGATAACACCCCTGCGAATTTTGTTATGGAAGCATCGGTCCGGAGAATGAAAGGTTGATCATATCTTGGGTGGTGTACTCTTACAGCTGTGGAGAAAGCTCCTTTTAAATTTTTGAAAGCCATTTCTTGTTCCGTTCCCCATTTCCACCTAACATTTTTCTTAAGTAATGCTATCAACGGTATTTCTTTTGTGCTGATGTCTGGTATTAGTTTTTTGAAATAGTTTACCATTCCCAAAAATCCCCGCAATGTTTTTAAATTGGTTGGCCTAGCGTAGTTATTTATAATTTCGATTCTATCTTCTGCAAGACTAATCCCTTTTGTGTCTAATTTGAATCCTAAATACAGTATTTCCTTTTGGAAAAACTGACACTTTTTAATATTTAATTTCAATCCCGCTTGATCCAGTTCTTCTAGCACAGTGTGAATATGTCGTAGATGGCTTGTTATATCTGGTGAGAAAATTAATAAATCATCTATGTAATGTACAACAAATTCTCCATGCCTATTTAAGATTGTGTTCAATGCGCGAACCAAAGCAGCGCATGCACTCTGTAGGCCAAATGGTACCACCCTAAATCGGTATACCACTCCGTCGATCGAAAAAGCGGTATAATTTCGACATTTCTCTGCCAAAGGTATTAACCAAAAACTATGTTTCAAATCGATTTTGGAAAAAATGTGTGACCCTGTGATTCGTCCAAATATGGCTTCGATGTTCAAAGGCGCTTCGTATTGCGCGATTGTGTGTGAATTAATGTTTCTTGCATCTAAACATAATCGCAAATCACCACTCGATTTTTTAACGCATACTATCGGGTTGATATATGGAGAGTCACATCTTTCTATCACCTTGTCTTCGATCATTTTTTAAATTTCCTGTCCGACGCTTTGCCTGTATTTATACGGGATTGGATATGTCTTGGATTTAAAATTTTTTAAGTTTTTAACTTTAAAAGAATGTTCATAATTTTTAGCCACTCGGCTTTCTTCATTAATCAAATCTCCATAATTTTCTAGAATTTTCTCTACTTCCTTTTCCATGTTTTCTCCACATTTTAATTTTCTTTCATCCTCATTTTGTTCGCATGTATTCACTGTCCATAATATTTCTTCATAAAATTCTGGATTCTCGTCCATTATTGCCATTTCTTCTCTGTCCTCATCCTTTATTTCTTCTTCTGTTTTTTTTTATCTTCAATTTCCATTTGGTATCCCGAGCACCATGTTTCTACTGCTTTCATTTCTCTTATGAGAACTTCCTTTTCTTCCTGCTTCCTTTCTGTTTTGTCGTCGATTGCCGACAATTCTTCCGTACCTTCGATTTCCTGTCTTTCTCTTGTTTTCCTTCTTTCTTTTTGAACTCTTCTTCTTTTTCTTCCTTCTTTTTTTTTTTGGTTGATTTTTTTCTTGTACTTTCTGTTTTTCCTCTACAGTCATATTGATTTCTTTATGTTTTTCCTGTTCATTTATCTTTTCAACAATTATTTTCCTATCTATTTACATTTCTTCTTCTATGTTGTCTGGTTCTGCTCTGATTTCCAGTTTATTCTCCGAAAAATTTATGGTGATATGTTTTTCACTCAATTCATCAATTCCCGCTATCATATCATGGTTTAAATCTTCGATCACCACACATTGCATAATATAGTATTTGTCTCCCACTCTGATCCGCACTCCCAAACCTTCATTTACTGTCGTCAATTTTTTGTTGTTTGCACCCACTAAAGCAACCCTAGGAATTTTATACACAAATCTGTCCAAATTTAATTCTTTTACTAGTTTCTTATTGATTAACGATATCTCCGATCCAGAATCAATCAAAATTTTAATCGCTTTATGTTTTATAAATGCATCTAAGAATATTAAATTTGAATTAGAACTTTGTCTTTCATTTCCCGCCAACTGTATAAACTCTCTCGGATGACAAAATATACCGGAGAGTTGTTTATGTTTGTTCAGTGGATGCTTTATTGAAAATCCTGTCTGGATTCATTGCATACATCTTCTTCCTCGTTTTCTATTGTTACATGATTCATCTCCCTTCTATTTTGTCGTTGGAAATTCTGATTGTTTCTACCGTCCCTTTGTTCGTTCGTATTCCTAGTCGGAGGATTTTGTGCATCTCTGTTTCTGTTGTGATTTTCATATGTTCTATTTTTTGCGTGATTCCTGTTATCATAATTTTGTTGTCTATTGTAATTTTGGTATTCTCTCGGCCTATCTTCGTTTGTTGATTGGGCATGTCGGTTTCTCTGGTCATAATTTGATTGATACCTTCTTGCCGGTCCATTATATTGTTCATGTTGTCTTCTGTTTCGCATTTCTCTTCTTTTTGCTTCCCTTACTTGAAGGAATTGGCACAAACTATCAATATCTTGATAGTTTCTCAAAATCACGTGGTCCTCCAGCGTTTCTTCGAAATGTCTGCTTATCATTTCTACCAGTTGTTCGGTAGAGTATTTGTAGTCTAGATATTTGGAATTGTTATATATCTGCAAAGCATATCTTTCTTCCGATATTCCCATTTTCTCGTGATATCTTCCATTCTGTAGCTCTTGGTTGATTTCCCTCTGTTTAACTTTCCCCCAGAAATAGTTGAGAAATTTATTTTCGAAATCTGTCCAATTTTCAAACTCATCTTCTTTACTTTCATACCATAACGCTGCTCCTTCTTTCAGATGGTTTCTAATTGTTTCTTTGCAGTCGTCAAAATATCTAATATGTTGCAATTTGGTTTTCAAATTTTTAACAAATGGTACTGGGTGTGTTTTTCTAATATCCCCTCCAAATTGTATTTTCGCGTCGCTTGTACCAAAGATAATCATTTCCCTTCTTTCTCCACAATTCTGTTGATTCTTGAGTTCCGCAATTTGTTTTTCGTTTGCTTAAATTTTTCTTCTATTTCTCGCCTGTCTTCTTGTATTGCATTTTCAAATTTGCTTTCTAACTGTTCTAATTCCATCTTCTGCACAGTCTTAATATCCTTCATTTTAGTTTCTATTTCTTCTCGTTGCATCTTCAGTTTCCTTTCTGTTTCTTCTCTAACTTTTTCTAAACAGGCTTTCACTTCATTTTCATATTTTTCCAAACGCTTTTCCAATTTGCCATCATTCTCTTCCAATTTCTGTTCTATTCTCTGTGATATTTCTCTTTGTGTTTCTTCCATTTTTTGTTGTGTTATTTCCATGGCTCGTTTTGCTTCCTGTTGATTTTTCTCTATTTTTTGTTGTGTTTCTTCCATGGCTCGTTTTGATTCCTGTTGATTTTCTTGCATTGTCCTTTTTGTTTCCTGTTGATTTCTATCCATTTGTTGTGATTGGAGTTGCATCAGTTGCAATAGTTTCTCTATTCCTGTTAATTCCTGTTTTTTTTTCTCTCCATAATCGTTGTATCTCCTTCATTACCCAATCCTTCTTCAACAATTTTTTCCTCTTCTCTGTTATTCTCTCTGCTTTCTTGCATTTTGCTTTGCCTCCTTGTGGTCGACATGTTGTTTCTTTTTGTTACTGTTTTCTTTGTCCCCGCCAAAATGTGAAATTTTACAACACTCTATAAGTTGCAGAACACGACAAATATTTCTCCCCAAATTTAATAAATTTTCGCCACAAATATCAAATAGGCAATCAGTAAATTTCAAAATAAATATCAAATGTACGATTGGTAAAAATATTAAATAATTCAATAGCAGTAAATATCAACTACCTACGATCAATCCATAAATCAAAAATATTTTTACACCTGGAAAAATTGTCAAATTATCTCTGGATCACCTGTAGTTATTCCTTATCTCTTTCCCTACCATCAAATGCAAAGCTGCGATATTTTTTAAGCCACCACGTTCTGGGCTCCATTTCTAAAATATTAAGATCGAAACCATATTAATTCAAATTTTACATATCTTAACAATATATATATATATATATATATATATATATATATATATATATATATATATATATATATATATATATATCGATCTCACAAGAAGACTTACTATTTCAAACATCATGTCAGACACAACTAACCCTATAAATTTTTTACAATGGAACTGTCGCTCAGCAGTTTCTAATAAACCAAATTTAGAAGCCTTACTTATTCAAAAAAATGTATATGTGGCCATGTTATCAGAAACATGGTTTAAACCAGGAAAATTTTATAACTCCTCAGGTTATAATTGCTTTAGATCTGATCGCCCCGATGGTACGGAGACTCAGCAATTTTAATTAAAAATAAAATAATTACAGAAGAGATAAATTTATTAGATAATTATAATTTTACTTATACTTGCATGACTGTTAAACTTTCGTGTAGCAAGAAACATATACATATAATATCCATATACAAAGAACCAGGTAATAGAGTAACGGTTGAAGAATGGGTCAATTTTTTTCAACACATTCTTTCTCCATTTATCATTGGAGGGGACTTCAACGCTTACAATAAGGCATGGGGTTGCGAAACTAATGATACTCACGGTAAAGTTTTATTAGAGGTGATAGAACAATGTAATCTACTATACTTAAATGATGGTTCTCCAACTCTTGCACTAAGTTCCAGCCCATCAGCAATCGACATAACAATATGTACCCAGGACATTGTATCTAAATTAACTTGGTCTGTTATTCAAGATCCACATGGTTCTGATCATCTACCCTTGATCATCGCCTTGGAAGATTCGGAACGAGCAATACAACCTGGTGACAATACACACCAAAGATGGAATTTACATAAAGCAGATTGGAATTTGTATTCATCGAACTTTTATTCAGAAAATCAACCACAAACTTATGAAGAATTAGTTACTGAAATAAACCGATGCGCAACCATTTCAATTTCAAAATCATACAACAATAACAAATATCTTACAAACAAACTACCAAAACCATGGTGGAATAATAACTGCGAATCAGCTGCAAATAACCGCAAAACAGCATATAGATGTTATAAAACAAATCCTAATCTTCACAATCTAATTGAATACAAAAAATTTGATGCCTTAGCAAAAAAAACTTTTAAAATTAGAAAAAAAACAAACTTGGATAAACTACTGCGAAAGCCTAAACTCCAACACTCCAATCAGCTACGTCTGGAAGAAAGTAAATCGCTACAAATATCGAAAGCAGTCCAATAAACTTCCGATAAACACCGAAGCTGCATGGATAGAAGAGTTCCACTTTAAGATTTCACCTCCTTGGTTCCAAGTCAAATAAATGAAGCTACAGTTACCGTACCCAGAGAAAACTTCAATCTAGAGAAACCATTTGAATTATGGGAATTAAATCATGGACTTAAACAAAATAATAGTTCGTCTCCAGGGACGGACTGTATGTCATATTCTATGCTATATTTTCTGCCTACAGAATACAAATAATTATTACTATGAATTTTTAGCACTATATGGCAAAACAAAAATTTAATTCCCAAAGCATGGAAGGACTATATTGTATTACCTATAAAAAAGCCACGAAAGCCAGATAACAAAGTTGAGTCTTACAGACCTATATCTTTAAGTTCCTGTATACTAAAAACTCTAGAAAGATTAATCAAAGATCGGCTTGAATACTGGCTTGAGTCCGAAGATATCCTCTCCAAATCTCAGTACGGCTTCCGAAAATCCAGGTCTACACAAGATGGTCTCACTTCCCTAGTCTCTTCTTTACAGGTCAATTTTACAAATCAGGCGTCGACAGCTGCAGCATTTATAGATGTAATTTCAGCGTTTGATAACATAAATTTAGATATTCTTTATAAAAAATTAGTAGATCTTGGAATTCCAGTTAAAATTTCAAATTTCATTGTATCCTTGTACAATAATAGATGGACTTACTTAAAAATAAGCGAGAAACTTTTACCACCAAGGTTAACGAATATAGGTATACCACAGGGTAGTATTTTAAATCCACTTCTCTTTTCATTGTACAATATAGATTTAGAACAGATAGTACCTTCACACTCTAATATATTACAATTTGCAGATGATGTCGTGTTGTACACCTCCCATTCTTCCCTAGACATTTGTAGGCGTCAACTTGAATTTACATTAGATTGTGTAAAAAATAATTACCATTCTCTAGGCTTATCCATATCAACCACAAAAACTGAAATTTGTTTTTTCTCAAATTCCTCAAGGCACCTTCAAATTAGATAAAATAGAATTTTCGATCAAAAATTGTGTTAAATATCTTGGGACGTATTTGGATCGTAAATTGTTATGGAAGGATCAAATTCATTCTATTATAAAGAAATCAGAAAATTCTATGAATATCCTTAGAGCTTTTTGTAGAACCGGTTGGGGAGCTGACCCGAATAATGCATTGCTCTTCTATCGCTCAATGATTCGACCAATTTTCGACTATAGTTGTCATTTATATGGATCTGCGTCAACAGGATATCGTAATAAAGTTGAAATCCAAAGGAATAAATGTTTAAGACTTTTTCTTGGCTCCTTAAAATCTACTCCTATTACTATTATTGAAATTGAAGCTAAGGAACCACCACTTGCTCTACGCAGACAGTTCTGTACAGATAAGTTTGTAGCTAGAGCTATCTCAAAAAACGTCAGCTACTTAAGAACTATTCGTAACTTGAATATATTAGATTTAAGCCACAAATATTGTAGTACTAAAAAAACCCCCATATATGTTGAAAGCTACAGGAAATTGACAATGTATGAAGACCAAATGTACAAAAATAAAATACCTCCAATTTACACTAACCCTCCTGAAACTCTCTTTTCCAAGGTAATACAAACATATTACATGGATTCAAACCTTCCAGGCAGTATTATCAACAAAATAATTAAAGACAGGTGGCCTATGCTTCAATATATTTTTACTCACGGCTCCAAAATTCCAAATAAAACCGGATGTGCAATATACCACTGGAATTCTGAATAAAAAGAATCATGCCCATTGCCTAATCAAGCTTCAATATATACTGCCGAATTTTCAGCTTTATTACTTGCGTTAATATATATAGCCTTTATTGGTATGGACAGTTATATCATTTATACCGATTGTAGAAGCATTGTGGACAAACTCACTTCTATCCAATCGACTAAAAACCTAAACCACATTGAGATAGAAAAGAAGAGCCTATATTATGATATTACTTCCTCGGACAGTGCAATTATTATTTGTTGGGTTAGAGGATACTCTGGAATATTAGGAAATGAAGAAGTCGACAAATTAGCTAAATCTGCAGCATTAACCAAACGAAACATAAACAACATACTTCTACCCGTAAGCGATATAGATAATATCAGTAAAAACAATTGCAAAAAAAATTGGCAACTTTTGTACAACCAAAGTACAACGGGAATAAATTTTAGAAATTGCCAACCATTAATCCCCAACGAGAGATGTTTTAAAAATGAGTCCAATAGGATATTTATAAAAACATTAAATAAATAGAAGAAGATCAAATCACGCACTAACTCCAGCATACAAACACAGCATAGGTATCAGTGATAACCCATATTGCGCCTGTGGTGGAACTAGAGATCTACAGCACCTCATAATGGAGTGTGGACAGTACAGACAAAATATTAAAATAATGTACGAAGAGTTAGTTGATCTAAATTGCCCTTTACCTATTAATTTAAATGAAATTATTTTTTCAAATAATCAGCAGACGTTAAAATGTCTTTACAAATATGTAACGTCCTGTAAATTTAAATTTTAAATAGGCTTAGGTAATAAAATTAAAAATAATTGTAAACATATCACACAAAATTGAAAAATGTATCCATGAATATTATAGGTGGTGGGGTATCCAAACTAGGTGGAAAGGACAAAGGGCGAAAGAACTAGGTGATGGATATAAATTGTGGTATGTAGGGAGTAGTAACACTAGAAATGGAGTTGGTATAATTGCTGATGGTGAAATGAAAGATAACGTAGTAGAAGTTGTAAGAACGAGTGATAAAATGATGTCAGTGAAATTTGTAATTGATAAAGAGGTATTGAATGTTGTGTGTGTGTATGCTCCTCAAACAGGCCTGGGTGAGAATGAAAGAAGAGCTTTCTATGACCAATTAGGAGACGTACTGAGTGGTACTCCAGCAGAGGAGAAAGTTATAATAGGAGGTGATTTCAATGCACATGTGGGCCAAGCCAAGCCAGGATATGAAACAATACATGGGGGATTAGGCTTTGGAACTAGAAATGAAGCTGGAGATGACATGCTAGAATTAGCAACAGCATTGGATATGCCGATTGTTAACACATTCTTTGAAAAGAGAGAAACTCAACGTATTACCTACAAAAGTGGACAACATCAATCACAAATAGACTACTTCGTGATAAGGAAAGAAGACATACGTGAATGCAAGGACTGCAAGGTAATAGTTAGTGAGACAGTAAGCCAACAACATAAGCTGCTTGTTCTGGACATCGAAGTAAAAAGCGAAACTAAACAAAAATATCAGAATATCAGGAGAGGACCACAAAAAATCAAGTGGTGGATGCTAAAAGATGAGAAGGAAGGTCTATTCAGGAAAAGAATAGTAGAAAAAATATGTTGGAACACGAAAGGAAGCCCTAACACAATTTGGAGAAAAATGGCCAATATTATTACAGAGACGGCTATTGAAATACTTGGGAAAACGTCAGGAAAGAAGTTTGAGGATAAAGAGACTTGGTGGTGGTCAAATGAAGTACAAGGAAAAATAAAAGAGAAGGGAAAATTATATAAAAAGTGGCAAGAAACCAGATCGGATATAGATCTTCAAACTATATGGTCGCCAAAAAGGAAGCGAAAGTAGCAGTAGCAAAAGCTAAAGCAGAAGCGTATTCAAACCTATACGATCAACTTGATAACAGGGAAGGCGAAGCAAAGATATATAAAATAGCCAAACAGAGAGCAAAGAAAGCAAGAGATTTTAATCAGATTAGATGTATCCGAGATGAAAATAATAAAATACTAATTCACGAAAAGGATGTCAAAAAGAGATGGAGAAAGTATTTTGACAGTTTATTAAATGAAGAATTTGACAGACAGCCTGACGAGTTAACGGAGACAGTAACAGCAATGGTTACCAGAATAACAAACGAGGAAGTGGCTCAAACGCTTCAAAAAATAAAGAAAGGAAAAGCAGTAGGACCAGATGATATTCCTGGGGAAGTATGGAGAGCATTGGGAGAGACAGGAATAAGTTGGCTAGCAGGTCTATTTAACAGAATTATGGAAGTTGGACAAATGCCAGACGAATGGAGAAGCAGTATATTAGTACCTGCCTACAAAAACAAGGGAGACATACAACAATGCACAAACTACAGGGCTATAAAACTACTTAGCCACACCATGAAAATATGGGAGAGAGTAATTGATAGACGGATACGTGAAGAAACCGAAATATCCGATAATCAATTTGGCTTTATGCAGGGCAGATCAACAACAGATGCAATTTTCATTGTAAGGCAGCTGATGGAAAAATACAGGAATAAAGAGACCAACGCTCATATGGTATTCATTGATCTTGAGAAAGCATATGATAGAGTTCCTCGAGAGATTCTGTGGTGGGCTCTCAATAAGAAAGGAGTCCCTGGCGAATATGTAAAGATTGTGAGAGATATGTATAAGGGAGTAACGACTAGTGTTAGGACAGGTGTGGGAGAGACTGATAAATTTCAGGTGAAAGTAGGATTGCACCAAGGCTCGGTGCTTAGTCCTTATTTATTCTCATTAGTTTTGGACCAGATAACATCGAAACTACAGGGTAGTATTCCATGGTGCCTAATGTATGCTGATGATGTAGTGTTAATAGGAAATAGTGAAAGAGACTTAGAACAAAAACTGGAACAGTGGAGACAAGCTCTGGAGGACAAAGGTTTAAAACTTAGTAGGACAAAAACATAGTATTTGGAATGTTCATTTAAAGATGGAGTTACTACAAATAAAATGGTATCTTTGGATGGTGAAATGATTGTGAAAAGCAATAGTTTTAAGTACCTAGGATCGGTATTACAGAGTAATGGAGAAGTAGATGGAGATGCATGCAGTAGAATTAGGGCTGGATGGATGAAGTGGAAAGAAGCGAGTGGTGTGTTATGTGACAGAAAAATTCCAATGAAGTTGAAGGGAAAATTCTATAAAACAGCCATAAGACCGGCTATGATGCACGGAAC
This sequence comes from Diabrotica virgifera virgifera, assembly GCF_917563875.1. Lineage (NCBI taxonomy): Eukaryota > Metazoa > Arthropoda > Insecta > Coleoptera > Chrysomelidae > Diabrotica > Diabrotica virgifera. Next base: position 131,494,985 of record NC_065446.1, read on the forward strand.
TGAATGTTGGGCAGTGAAAAAGAAAGAGGAACAACGAATGCATGTGGCGGAAATGAGAATGCTTAGATGGATGAGTGCAGTGACAAAGAAGGATAAAATTAGAAATGAGTATATTAGGGGAAGTCTAGGTGTGGCACCAATTGATGCCAAAATGAGAGAGCATAGGTTAAGATGGTTTGGTCATGTTCAACGTCGAGATGTTAATCATCCAATACGAAGAATAGCTGAAGTGCAGATTCCTGGAAGGAGTAGGAGAGGAAGATCAAAGAAGACCTGGGGGGAGACGATAAGGCAGGACATGTTGGTAAAGGGGATTAACATTAATATGACCCAAGATAGAATTGTGTGGAGAAATGCAATTAGGGAAGCCGACCCCGCATAGGGATAAGGCAAAGAGAATGATGATGATGATCCATGAATATTATATAACATACTGTAAATTTAGATTATAAGTAGGCTTAGATGATTAAATTAATTGTTATTGTAATACCATGCAAAAACCAAATAGTCTGGCTAATTGGCTAAGCCAAAGCCATTATAAATAAATAAGTAAAGTCAAAAAATTGTTTATAATTTTAAAATATTCCTGAGGCCGCCTAAATAGTCCAATTTCAATTCTGTAAAGTACACTAGATAGGTACAGTGTTTGTTTATACAAAAATCATAGTTACTCTTATGTATAGTAATTATTGTGGTTATTAAGCGACCGTAAATTTTTAATTAACAATTCAATTGTTGCTAAAGTGTTCACTAAATTTTGATCGGCTTCTGGAATTATATTCTATAAGAAAATAGCTTTGATATTACCAACTTATTTAATTATTGATAAACAATTACTAAAATTTTGGTTGAAAATTATAGATTTTGTTAAAAAAACCCGCATTTTCTGGCAAAAATTTTCGTCGAAGTAAATCGGGAAAAACACGTTTCTACGCAGAATTTAATTACGGTGAATATTTATTTGGGTGTTTTTGGTGTAAATTTAAAATCTTTGGAGTTGTAAAGCAAAAATTAAAAAAACACCATTTTCGGGCGCCATTTTGTTTATAAAAAAAGTAGCACACTATCTGCGGACTTTGCATACCTATATTAATCATATATACAATCATAAGATTCGATTCCAGCAATAAAATTGCTGGTAAATAACTTTAAAATTGCTGGTAAATAACTTTTCCTTGTATTTTGCTAATTAGCCCAGAGTACATATTATATTTTTCGACTACACTAAATATGCACTTGAAACATCGGAACTAATGACGGAACTGCAGTTCGACGTTTCGATCTCCACTCCGGAAATAGACGTAATAATAAAAATATATTATTAAAAAAAATCATTCCGCACTATTCACCGTTTCCAATATCAAAGCTTTCGTTGAATAATACGAGTATTAATGTAAATCCCGTAGTAATATTTTCCAAACTGAAATAGATCTCAATTTCATCCTGTTTCAAATTACCTCTCTGCTTAACCACTAAACTAAATTAAAATCACAATCAAACAATTCTGCACCTCAAATATGGTTTAGTTTTGCGGATGATCCATTGCGGATGATCGAATCAGCCTCGAATTTCCGCAAACATTTCAAACGTACAAAGCCTCCCAATCTTTTCTACACAAAACATTAAATCAGCGGGTAAACCAATAAAGCTAATAACGTTGCGCACGTAGAAAAAAGATTATTTCGCAAAGCCTCGACCCGGGACCTATTAAATTAAATAAAAATGATTTCTTACTTACCTTAGCAATGCCGAAAAGGGCCGACAGTCATTTGGGCCCGTCCCTTACTTCGGGCCAATCCCTTTGATACATAAATAAAAGAAAGTGGATAGGTTTAGCCTCTCGATTTGGAACGAGAATTCTTGAGAGTAAATATTTAATAGCAATGAGTCCATAACTGGTTCTGAATGCGATCTTTTATGTAATACAGATAAAATTCACATATTTCCTGTTTCCTGAAATATATAGGGAAGCCCGGATTTAAGTCAAAATAATCACATCAGTATTAACGGGAAAAATATAACATCCACTTAAAAGAAGTCATTAGAGACCAAAAATGGATGCAATACTATGAATTTCTGTTGTGTAATCTAGACGAGGGCATTTAGCACAAAATAAATAAATTTTTAAATACAGCACCTAGAGACTTGCAGTTTTTTGCTTTATGTTTAGGATGACGTCAGGAAAAAAGTCTACTATTCAAAAATGGGTGGAAATGCATAATTGCACTGTAAAGTGCATAAAATCCATCCAAAATTGCATAAAGATAACAATAAAGTCAAAATCGGTATACTAAGGAAAAAAATTTACTATTTGGGGGGTTTTTCGGGTCACTGAATATGATAACGCCATCAGAACTGACCCTCGGATCACCTGATGCCAAGGTCACGGCAAGGGATGTCATCTTCTGGAGTTTCGATGGTATTCCGCATTAAATCGATGCAAACGGATTACTCACGAGTTTTAGGGGTCACTAAGTACTAATATGCCATCAGAATTGACCTCCGGGGTACCTGGTACCCAGGGTCGCTACTAAGGCACGTCATCTTCTGGAATTTCGAGGGATTTCGACACTAAATTGATGCAACTGGACTATTCGGGGGTTTTCGAGGTGGTTAAACACGAATATGCCATCAGAAGAGACTTCTGGATCACCTGGTGCCCAAGGTCATTGCAAGGGACGTCATCTTCTGTACTTTCGACGGCTTTCGGTATTAAATTGGTGCACACGGATTACTGGGGGTTTTGAGGTCCAAACACGAATATGCCATCAGAATAGACCACCGGATTACCTGGTGCTCAACGTCACTGCAAGGGACGTCATTTTCTGGAGTTTCGAGTGCTTTCGGTATTAAATTGATGCAAATGGATTACTTTACGGGTTTTTGGGGTCGCTAAACACGAACATGCCATCAGAATTGAATTCCGTAGAACCTGGTGCCCAGGATGGCTACTAAGGCACGTCATCTTCTGGGGTTTCGAGGGTTTTCGGCATTTAATTGATGCAAATGGATTACTGGAGGGTTTTTGAGGTCACTAAACACGAATATGCCGTCAGAACCGATACCCTGTGCACCTGGTGCCCAAGGTCACTGCAATAGACGTCATCTTCTGAAGTTTTGAGGGATTTCGGCATTAAATCGGTGAACATGGATTACTCGGTGGTTTTTAAAGTCGCTAAACACGAACATGCGATCAAAACAGACCATCGTAGCACCTGGTGCCCGCGGTCACGGCAAGGGGCGTCATCCTCTGGGCGAGGTTTTTTGGTACTGTATTGACGCAAACCGATTACTTATAGGTTTTTGGGGTTGTTGAACACGAATATGGCATCAGAACAGACACTGGACCAGCTGGTGCCTAGGGCACGCCATCTTCTGGTGTTTCGAAATTTTTCGGTACGAAATTGATTCAAACGGATTACTCATGGCTTTTTGGGGTTGCTGAATACGAATACGCCGTTAGAACACACACTATGTCACCTGGTGTCTAAGGCACATTATCTTCTGAGGTTGCGTGAGTTTTCGGTACCAAATTCATGTAAACAAATTACTTTTTGGTTTTTGGGGTTGTTGAACACGAGTATGACTTAGATGAAGGATCGTCGAGTCAGGGCCCCCGCAAGGCTGACTGGCGCCCGCGTGCGGTACATATTTTAGCGCCCTTTAAATCTACTATATAAAACTAATAAATATTTTTGAAAGATTTAAACGAAGAATGAAAGACTACATTATTACTGAGGCCGAAAGTCCCTGAAAACTTCTATAATGTTTATTTTAATAAGTTTACAGGGGGGAAAATAAAAGAGAAAATTTAGTGTGATTTTTAATCTGGGAGCAGTCGCGCCGTTAGAAAAAATCTAACATTTTTTCCTTTTTCGTGATAACTCGATAAAAAATTTTGCAACATAACTTTCCACTCATAAGTGCTTCGAGGAAGGGTGTAGTAATGCGTGGGTTTTTTCATCTTTTTTTTTGGAATTTATGGCTTTGGTGAGAATTTAATAATTGTTAGAAATAATATTTCTAACATAACAAGTAAATAAAAATACTATAAACTAAAACTTTTTTGGTAAATTTGTATTTAAATGCGTTTTATTAGAAAAAAAGAATGTGTGTGTACTTTGTACGCACGTAAGAAGATATTCTTCTATTATATAATAGGTAATTTAAACGAAGTAAATATACTTAAAAGGTTATTTGTATTTTATTTAAAAATCAAACTAACTTTCTTATCTACCACTTTCAAAAAATTTTTATTAAAACAACCAAAAATAAAAAATATGAATCGCCCAGGAATTGAACCCGCAACCTTCCAATCTCAGTGCTAACGCATTTCCCACTACTCCAGCGAGGCCCTAGAAATAGACATGTAAGTTTCGGATATAATTACACAGAACGGCGACATATAGTGTAAAAATGTTATGCTTACATAATATTTTATTATTTTACTACAGGGAAACACAAATCCAAAAACACAAGAATTATAAAATAATACATTTCCTAAAACCACTAATATATTCTTTTAATGACTTATTTGCACGGTTACAGGTACATACATATCTATCTTGAAAGATTAGCAATGAACTACATACTGTCAGAACTACATACTGTCAGTATGCGCAGGCGCGCGGATCATTTACAATTTTATATCTTCAAAAATCTACAATATCTTCAAAAATCTCAAGCGCGACTGATTACGTGACAGAAAAGGTCGCGACTGTTCTCGGATTAATGGCAAATATTTAATTCAAAGGAGACTTTTTATTTGTTCTAGTAACTAGTGACTGTCGGCCCTCAGCAATAACGTTATCTTTCATTCTGCGTTTAAATTTTTTAAAAATACTTATTAGTTTTTTCAGGATTCGAAAAAAAATGGATACCTACATTTAAAATACATTGAAAATTTTAACAGGCGACATTTTGCGCCTTTCCCCTTAAATGTTTTTGCTACATTAATAAAGCACCCCGTATATTAAATTAAAAATACACATTTAAGTAAATAAACAATGATATTTTGTCATTTCAAAATTTTCAAACAAATTTTATATAGACATAACTAGGAACCATAATATGGGAAACTGTTTTATTATTAATTTTGCGAGAAAAAGTTATTCTTCATAAAAATATCTGCATTGTCTAGAACTCAGAAAACAACCATCAGATATCAAATTTTAGGAATCTTATACAAGGTATGTCAAAAAGTATGAGTTTCGGTCAAGAGCAAAATACCTTTAGATTTCACAATATTGAAAAGTTATTATAAAAAGTTGTTCAGCATTAAATACTATGTTTCTATAATATGCAACTACATCCTTCTAATAAAAATATTGTGATCTAGAAAGGCACTTAATCTTGATCGAAACTCATATTATTTTACACCTATCTCATATAAAATTTGATAGGATTTGATGGTTGCATTTTAGATTTTAGACAGACCATGCAAAGCTTTTTATAAAGAACTTTTTATCGTACAACAATTGTACTTTTCAATAATTGTACTTTTCGTTTATTAGAAATAATGTGATGTCTTTTATTTTATAAATAATTAGCCCTTTTCATTTATTACAAATAACGTTTATCTTTTATTATTATTAATTGATTAATCATTAATAATAAAAGAGTTATCACATTATTCGTAATTAATGAAAAGGGCGTTGGGTATCTGTAATTTGAGAGAAAAAATTTCAATTAAAAGAATGTAATTGCATATTAAAACATAGTTTTTAATTAATTTCAAACAACTTTTCTTAATAATAATTTTCGATATTGTGAAATATAAGGTACTCTTGATCGAAATTCATGTTTTTGATACCTACTGGTATAAGATTGATACAATTTTATATTTGGTTGTATTTTAGTTTTTAGACTATGCAAACCATTTTATGGAGAATAAATGTTTTCCATAAAATTAATAATAAAAAATTTCCCATATTGTTCCAAGTTACGCAGGCACAATGTCTTAATTTTCTTTTTTTAAAAATAAATTGTAAATTGTGGATTTTATTAGAGGAAACCCGATTATATTTAAAATGAATTATTATTATTCTATGCAATGATTATGATACTTACCATTTTCACAATTATTAATTTAATTTCCACACCACTTAAAATAACAACAGATAAAAAAATTGTCCAATATTTTTTACACGAAAACAAAAGTTTAAAATCAGGGCAGAATAAACCCAACGCATACTGCAATAATAGTCGTAATTATTAATTTCGATATAAAATAAACTTTTAAACCTTTCACTGCAGGAAACCACCCCTTCACCAGTAACAGTAAATAATGTGTGTGCCTAATAGACAAGAAGGAAAAAGATATTATCAAATACATAATCATAATTCATAGAGTATTTGTTTACTTAAGGGTAATTATCATAAATTCGAGAAAAAGATTCACTTTATAGAGTAAAACTGCTTGATCCAGCAAGTTTTTTTGTACGAGTAAACTGCTAAGTTGCGTTTTATGGGTTTTAATGATTTATGTTTGTACTCGTCAAGGAGTGTGATTTGATGTCTATTTGACTATTTTGAGTGTGGCTTTTTAGTTTACAACAAAATCGATTGGATGGTATGCCAAACGTAATTCAATCTACTTCAAAGAAAAAAATTAGGTAGGAACAACAAAATATATTTTTGATGGAGTAAGTTCAGCATTTCAGGACGGGAATAATTATTTTTTCAGTAATAACACAATATTTGATTTTTGAGATTTCTCTAGCTGTTCATGAAATAATTAAAATTGTATATAAAAAATGATTATGTCATTTAAAATAAATATTTCTTATTTACCAAACCTTTGGTTTGGCGCCCTTTTGAGGTTACGCCCGCGTGCGCCGCACGCGTTGCACGCCCGTTTACGGGGGCCCTGTCTGGAGTACCTAGTGATTACGATGATCAATAATAACGCCAACGGATAATAACATTGTAATAATAGAATATAGTAAATGGATCTAAATAAATAAAGGAAAGACATCGTCAGATATAAATAAAGTTAATTAGTATAAATTTTATATATACATAAGTAAGAAAATTGAATAGTACAGTGACGTCCCTTGCAATTACCGTGGTCACCAGCTGATCCGTGGGTCAGTTCTAATGGCCTATTCGTATTTGGTGACCTCAAAAACCCCCCGAGTAATCCATTTGCATTCATTTTAAGCCGAAAACCCTCGAAACTCCAGAAGATGACGTGCCTTAGTAGCGATCCTGGGCAACAGGTGCTCCGGAATTAAATTCTGATGACATATTCGTGATTAGCGACCCCAAAAACCCGCAAGTAATCCGTTTGCATCAATTTAATACCGAAATCCCTCGAAACTCCAGAATATGACGTCCATTGCAGTTACCTTGGGTACCAGGTGATCTGGTGGTCTGTTCTGATGGCATATTCATGTTTAACGACTCAAAAGTACCTGAGTAATCCATTTTCATCAATTTAATGCCGAAATCTCTTAAACTCCAGAAGCGGACGCCCCTTGCAGAGAGCTTGGGCTCCAGGTTCCCAGTGAGTCGGTTTTAATGGCATATTCGTGTTTGGCGACCTCAAAAACCCGTAAGTAATTCGTTTGCATCAATTTGATACCGAAAGCCCTCGAAACCCCAGAAGATGACGTCCCTTACGGTGACCTTGGACACCAGGTGATCCAGAGGTCTGTTCTGATGGCATATTCGTGTTTAACCACCTCAAAAACCCCCGAATAGTCCAGTTGCATCAATTTAGTTCCGAAATCTCTCGAAATTCCAGAAGATGACATGTCTTAGTAGCGACCCTGGGCACCAGGTACTCCGGGGGTCAGTTCTGATGGCATATTCGTATTTAGCGACCCCTAAAATCCGTGAGTAATCCGTTTTCAAAAATTTCATGCGGAAAACCATCGAAACTCCATAAGATGACCTCTCTTGCCTTGGACACCAGGTTATTTGGGGGTAAGTTCTGATGGCGTAATCGTATTCAGTGACCCGAAAAACCCCGACATAGTAAATTTTGTTCCTTAGTATACTGATTTAGACTTTATTTTTATATTTATGCAATTTTGGATGCACTTTATGCACTTTACAGTGCAATTATGCATTTCCACCCATTTTTGAATAGTAGACTTTTTTCCTGACGTCATCCTGAACATAATGCAAAACCTGCAAGTCTCTAGGTGCTGTATTTAAAAATTTATTTATTCGGGTGTTTTTGGTGCTAAATGCCCTGGTTTAATCCTAGAAGTATATCTTGCAACAATGATCAACTCCATAAATGATTACAGGAGATCAAAATCAGAATAGAAAATGTTAGACCAAATTTTTAAAAAATGAAAAGAGTGCTCTGCACAATTTATATGGAATGGAAATTTGGACCTTGAATACAGCATCACTGAAAAAACTGGAATGATTCGAGCTGTGGGCGACTTTTGAAAATATCGTGGACAGAACACCTCGCAAACAAAGAAGTACTGATACAGGTGAATAAAGAAATGGAAATCTTAAATAAAATAAAAACAAGAAAATTAGAATATCTCAGGCATATTACACGGTAAGAGAGATACCTACAAGTTTCTTCATTTGATTATGCAGGAAAAGATTTAAGGAAAAAGAAGCATTTTGAGACGTAGTGTATCGTAGCTGCGCAACCTGAGAGAACGGTACGGATGTACATTAAATGAACTTTTCGGAGCAGCCTTTTCCAAAGTCCGAATAGCTATGATGATTGCCGAACTCCATCGTGGAGATAGAATTGAAGAAGAAGAGAAGTAAAGAGGAAACTTTGTATGTAAAAACAACTTCATATAATTGCCCAATTAGCAATACAAGAGTTCCTCGAGAAAGTATGTGGTGGGCACTCAATAAGAAAGGAGTGAATATGTAAAGATTTTTTTTATTTATTTATTGTTTATACATATGACCTGGCCTCTAGTGACTAATCCAGGTCGTTTTTTCCTGATGGGATTACAGATATTTTTTTATATTTTTACATTTTTTACTAAAGTACTAAATCTATTTTTACAATTAATTAATTAATTTTCCATAATCTATTAATTACATTTAACAAATACATTTAACAAATTTAAATAAACAATATACATTTTTGTTAAAATATTTTTGGTACCAAACTCCCTTCTAAGTTATAAAGACAGTCCCTCTATTTTCATAAGAGAGTTGGTAGTTTTTTTTTATATATATAAATTTAATGAATTATTTATTGAATTATTATTTTTATTTATTTATTATATATTGAATTATTATTATTATAATTGTAAATATCTATTTTTGAATTTATATTTTATTTTATTTATTTTAACTTTATCTTACTCAACTTCATCAGGGTTGGATTATTTGTTGTCTTCTTCTATTATTATAGATTTCTTGTTGTTTTTTAGATATTATTTCTGTTAGATTGTTTAATATTCCAAAATATTCTTCATTTTGTAATATATCTCTTATTTCAATTCTTTCTAATCTTCTTCTCATTTCTCTATGTTCTTCATTTTCTACAGAGAGGGGCTAAATTATGGAATAAATTAATTTTATCTAAAATGGACCACTTTGGAGAAAAATCGCGAAACAGGTCGATTTTTATTTTTAAATTACAATTTTTTTTCATATATTTCATACTAGTGACGTCATCCATCTGGGCGTGATGACGTAATCAATGATTTTTTTAAATGGGAATAGGGGTCGTGTGGCACCTCATTTGAAACGGTGTTCAATTCTCTATTCAGTAATATAAATAATAATATCATTATTTATACAGGGTGACCAAAAAAATAATCTTTGAATTAAATTAATTGACGCAAAAAGAAGAATGTATGTAATTTATTTAACTAAAAATACATTGTACTGCTGTCAGTAAATAGAAAAAAAATGCTTATTTCACAAATAAACATTTCTTTTCGCTTAAATTAAATCACAAACAGCCTCCCACCTACCACTTGGCAGTTTGAACATTTAATTTAAGCGAAAAGCAATGTTTATTTGCCAAATAAACATTATTTCCTATTTTCTGAAAGTGATAGAATGTATTTTGAGTTAAATAAATTGCATACATTCTTCTTTTTCGTCAATTAATTTAATTCAAAAATTTATTTTTTGGCCACCCTGTATAAATAATGATATTAATGTTTATATTACTGAATAGAGAATTGAACACCCTTTCAAATGAGGTGCGACACGGCACCTATTCTCATTTAAAAAAATCATCGATTACGTCATCACGCCCAGATGAATGACGTCACAAGTATGAAATATAGGCCAAAAAATTGTAATTTAAAAATCAAAATCGACCTGTTTCAGGATTTTTCTCCAAAGTCGTCCATTTTAGAGAAAATTAATTTATTCCATAATTTAGCCCTTCTCTGTATAGTATTTTCACAATGTAACACTATATGTTCTGGTGTACCTAGTTCTCCACATTCACAAATATGCATCATCTTTTAAGTTAAATCTTTCCAAATATGTTGGGTACGGTCCATGTCCTGTTAAAAAGTGTACTAAACCTTGTTTTGGATTAAAATAATTTGGAATGTTTTCTAATATTGATATAAAATTGTATAAATGTCTAGATTTTGTTGAATTTTCCTATTCATTTTGTCTTTTTCTATTTATTATTTCTTTTAATTCTCTTTTATTTCTTATATCTAATCCTATTATTTGTATTATTTTTTCATATTTTTCTTTTTTTAGCCAATAATTACATGCTCTTTTTTGTGTTTCTAAATGCATTTAGTCCAGAAATCCACTGCGCATCCGCTAGGAAAAATATTCTAATTCGGATTTTTTGCACAATCTTACTCAAAAAGGACTCCTTTTAACAAATTTGCATGTTGCCAGGATCAAAAGGTGGTCAAAAATTTTTTAAACGTTTTTTTTTTTGTTTTTTTTCCCAAAATTATTTTTTTCTTGCATGGAAAAAAGTTTTTTTAGGTTTTTTGGATCATTCCAAATAGAAAAGGTCTTTAGTAACTTTTCTCGAAAAATGATAGTTTTTGACATATAAGCGATTAAAAATTGAAAAATTGCGAAATCGGCCATTTTTAACCCTCAAAAACTATGTGAAAAACTGAAAATTTGAATGTTGCCAAGGTAGGTAGATATTCTTTAAACATCGATTGATGAAATCCCGAAGAGTTTTTTGCAATACAATATTCAAAACTCCTTTATTTTTTAATTGCTAATCAAGCGTGCGCGACACTATTTCCCACCGAAAGTATGGTGCAAATGAAAGGAATAAATTCGTTATTTCGTAAACCAGCGACATTAAGAAAAAATCCCGAAACAGGTCGATTTTTATTTTTAAGTTATGATATTGTGGCATATATGGTATACTAGTGACGTCATCCGTCTGGGCGTGATGACGTAATCGATGATTTTTTTAAACGAGAATAGGGGTCGTGTGCTAACTCATTTGAAAGGTTCTTCAATTCTCTATTCAGTAATATAAACATTTACATAATTGTTTATACAGGGTGTCCAAAAAATTTGTATTAAAGTAAATTATTTGACAAAAAAAGAAGTAGAAGGACACCCTGTATAAATAATTATGTAAATGTTTACATTACTGAATAGAGAATTGAAGAACCTTTTAAATGAGCTGCCACACGACCCCTATTCTCATTTAAAAAATCATTGATTACGTCATCACGCCCAGACGGATGACGTCACTAGTATACCATAATATGCCACAATATCATAACTTAAAAATAAAAATCGACCTCTTTCGGAATTTTTCCTTAAAGTCGCCGGTTTACGAAATAACGAATTTATTCCTTTCATTTGCACCATACTGTCGATGGAAAATAGTGTCGCGCACGCTTGATTAGCAATTAAAAAACAAAGGAGTTTTGAATATTATATTGCAAAAAACTCTTCGGGATTTCATCAATCGATGTTTAAAGAATATCTACCTAACTTGACAACATTAAAATTTTCAGTTTTTCAAATAGTTTTTGAGGGTTAAAAATGGCCGATTTCGCAATTTTTCAATTTTTAATCGCTTATATGTCAAAAACTATCATTTTTAGAGAAAAGTCACTAAAGACCTTTTCTGTTTGGCATGATCCAAAAAACCTAAAAAAACTTTTTTCCATGCAAAAAAAATAATTTTAGGAAAAAAACAAAAAAAAAACGTTTAAAAAGTTTTTGACCACCTTTTGGTCCTGGCAACATGCAAATTTGTTAAAAGGAGTCCTTTTTGAGTAAGATTGTGCAAAAAATCCGAGTTAGAATATTTTTCCTAGCGGATGCGCAGTGGCTTTCTGGACTAATTGGCATTACTCCAGTTAAAACTGTGAGTGCCTGTGTTGCAGTTGTTCCAAATGCTCCCGTCATTCTTAAGATTCATGTAAATTATTCATGTAAAGATTGTAAAAAATATGTATGAAGGACTAACAACTAGTGTTAGGACAGGTGTGGGAAAGACTGATAAATTGATGTGAAAATAGGATTGCGCCAATGCTCAGTGCTGAGTTCTTATTTATTTTCATTAGTTTTGAATCAGATAACAGCGAAGCTACAGGGTAATATTCCCAGGTTCCTAATGTATACTGATGATTATCGCGGAGTGAGGCTGGATGTGTATTTCATCGTTTTGAACCCCTTCCGACTTAGTAGGATCCTCGTCGTTGGACCTAGTAACATTACGGGTGTCCATGATTAGTTTTCGAACAAATTAGACGAGTATTTCAGGTTCTCGTGTGTACAGACGATGTCTGACACAAGAAATGGTAATACAGGTGAGCGTTTGATCCCGTAGGGAAATGTCGCAGACCTGGAAATGCTGTGTGTTCGGGTATGTGATCCACGTGAGGGAAATATCACCCGAGCGGTAGAGAAAGTCAACGAAAAATGGATAAATAGCTCTGGTGCGTGATTCGTTATAGCGAGAATGCCACTGGAGCGTATTTATAGAATTGTATTCAATGATAATCAAGAAAAGGTGTTGTATGATTTCTTAACTTACGGAAGGAATACCTGGCATAGAAATATATCATAGAATAAAATAGAAGAATAAAGTTAGATTTATACTGTTTCTATGGCACTTTGGCTGGTTCTGAAAAGAACTAGGTCAAGGTGATTTCTTACATTATGAAATGAACAATACCTAAAAAAGAAACTGTGTGGGGCATATAGTAGGAGTTTTGGCTAGTTCTGAGAAGAACAAGTCAAAGCAAATTGTTACATTTAGAAACAAGGACCCTAAAAGAGAACAGTATGGAAATACGAAAGAAGTAAACGTGAGAACAGGTGAAGGTGGTTCCTTAACTTACAGAAGGAAATACACCTAACCGTATTCTCAAAAATTAAACAAATCAAGACACAAATAGAACAGTAAAATGCATAAATGTGAAAATAGGCAAAGGGGGTTCCTTAACTTACGGAAGGAAGAACAGCTGAACCGTATTTTCGAGATACAAATAGATCATAAAGAATGCACAGGTAAAATGGGAAAAATAGTTCTAAGTGTTTGACCCACGAGAGGAATATCACTGGACACTATTTTTCGAAAAATAAAAAAAATATAAAAATATTGCAACTATAAAATGGCAAATAAGTGGGGTACGTTTCTAGCGCGTGGTCTGGCAAGCAGATATTCCGCTGGAAACAGTACACAAAAATATACAAGTAAATATTATATATCAAAGAAATATCAAATATTCAAATAAATAGCAAAGTTTCGTTTCTCTACATATACACAAATAGCAATAGGTAAAAGAAATAAAAGTCAGATTCTAGGTGGGTAAACAAGTACCGAACCTAGGAGTCTTCGATTACGAGGTACAGCTCGAACTGAATTCACCTTCTTTTATTGCCAAATTTTCCTTTGTCTTAGGATTATGACGTAGGAGAATGGATTTTCCCATCGGGTTAGACCAATCGCGTTTCAGACAATGTTTGTGCCATGTTCACTCTACGCTGATTGGTCAGAGACTGACGCTCGTCCGATCTCATGATGTGGTGTTGATTGAAAATTGTGAAAGTGACTTCGAGTTAGCTAAGTAGTCTCTCGGTAGCCGCCGAAGAGACAAGACGTGCAGAGTGCGGACGAGCAGCAGTAGCAGCGCAACAAGTCGAGGAGAGGGAAGTGCTTTGGTGTAACGTACTTCTTAGTACGGCTGTGAATGTAAGCACAGCAACACTAGAGCGCTCGCTCTCGCTAGACGCGAAGACGTGGAAGCAGAGGCAAAAGCCAACCTCTTGGATGTGGTGAAACTCAGGAAGTTTGATTTCGTTGAATTTTCTGAGACATTGCAAACAAGGGTTGGAAAGCAGAATAAGCAATAGCGGGCTCGACGTGAGCCCGCTACGGGATACTCTCTGTGCCTCCGTTAGGAATGGGTACAGTTTAAAACACTGTGCCTCGACACTGCAAGGTGTAGTTATTTAGAATACATCTTGCAGCCCCGGCCCCTAAGGTCAGAGAGTTGAGAAAATCAAGAGGATCCCGTACCTAGTTCTGTCTAGGTACGAGAACTACCGCGCTGTTGTGCAGGGAGCCAACCCTGAAGTCGATGTGGTGTCGGGCCAATCGGCTGAAAAAAAGGCTTCTTCTAAAAGTTAGGTTACCGCTCCCAACCAAAGATGACACGAGTCAGATCTCGGTCACCCCCCAGATCCAAGGCGCTTTCCCCGCCAAGATATGCAGACTCTAAAGAGTCCCTCCTGTTACAGCACCCTGAAGAGAGCAGCGATGACCACTCGAGCGACCAGGAAGATGGAAAAGACGGTTTTACGATCCAAAATCGTAGAACAAGAAAAAAGAAAAAGAAGTCAAAAGGCAAGGACTCCACGCAGAACGTCGAGACCACCGAGAACGTCACCGAAGCCACCCAGGAAGTCGAGGATTCCCAGAACATCGAGGCCACCCAGGAAGTCGAGGACATGGACGAAGACGTCCCAGGCGCCGAAGGCGGGGGCACTACCAAACGTCAGCGGGTTGAAGAGGATGCCGCCAGCGAAGACGAGCTGACAAGGGCCAACGAAGAAATCAACCGACTCAGAACCCTGATGAAAGAATTTGCAGCAAACGTTGATGCAAACAACAAAAAATATGAAGAGGTGATCGCACAACAGAAGGCAGAGATCAAAGAGCTGAATACGGAGATTCGACGAATGAGCGAAAAGATGGATGCCAGATTCGACGAGTTGATAGCTCTCCAGAAACAACTCGCAAAGAAACCGGAGAAGAAAAACCCCGAAAAGACGGACAAAAAACCACCAGTAGAGCAGCCTGCCACCAAAAAGATGACCACCGAGCAGACTCGACCACCCAGCCAGAAGGCTACCACCTCGACGAAGGAGGCGTCCACCCAACAGAGGAAAAAGAGAAAGGAAGAGTTTCCACCCCTGGTGACACTAACCGACGAGGAAGACGCCACATGGACGTCCAACCAAGAAAAAGCCATGAAACTAGCTCCCCAGGTACAGCTACCCCTCCCCGAAGAACCAGTGCCATCCACGAGCACAGATAGGGACGCGCTTGCCGCTTCCAGTCAAACTGATACAGTGTCAATGGAAACAAACCAAAACGAAGAAGACGCCGAAGAAGCCGTGTTACCTGAAAACCAGGTAACACCATACAGAAAACCGCCTGTAATTAAGTTACAGAGTGTCAGCGAGACAGGGGCTATTCTTACCATAGCCCAGGGCAAAGGCATCATCACCACAAACAAAATCTCCAGAAGTGGCAGAGAGACGCTCATCCAGGCTAAAAGCCCGGATGACTACAGAAAGATGACAAGGATAGTGGAGGAATATGCAGAAGCATACGCCGCCAAAGAGAAAAAGAGGCTACAATGGATAGCCTTTCCACTCGACGAAGACAGGAAACCAAAATTAGTGTTACGAGGATTGCCCACGAATACCACCGAGAAGGCAATCCAAGAAGACATGGCAAACCAATATGGAATAACCTGCCACACAGCACGTAACATGTCTACGAGAGTAGGGAAAAGGAGGCCACTACCCATGTTTGTCATGACACTGGATCAGGAAGACGTGGAAAAAGCAAAGCGGGTAACGAACCTGTGCCACATGAAAGTTGTGGTAGAGGACCTACACAAGGCAGCAGGACCGACGCAGTGCTTCAACTGCCAAGGGTACCATCACGCCCAGAACTCGTGTCACAAGGACCCGAGATGTGTGAAGTGCGGCGAAGAACACCACTCAAAGCAGTGCCAGAGAGCCAGAGAAGTCAAGGCAACGTGTGCCAACTGCAATGGGAGCCACCCAGCCAACTACAGAGGATGTCCTAGGTGCCCAACCTGGGGGAGGCCTCCACCACAGAGGTCACAACAGCGACCACCACCAAACCGAAGACAGCAGGCAACCGGGGTATCCTACGCGCAAGCCACGCAGGGAGACCAACCAGCGCAGAACAACACACCGTCCAACCGACCAACCCTCCCAGACGAAGAGTACCTAGTCAGGATGGTCACAAACATCGTGACTAAGGTAGTCCAAGAGGTGATACTCAGCACCAGGCAGGCACAGAACTAATGGCAGAGAGGGGATACTTGAGGATAGGCTCCTGGAACCCGGGCGGCATAACCACAAATCAGAACATACTAGATGAACTCGCCAACAGATACGAGATGGACATCGTAGCAATTCAGGAAACAAAACTGACCAACAACTTCAACCTAAAGTTTCCTGGATACGACGTATATAGGAACGACCTCACTAGAAGATCAGGAGGAACGGCCATCCTAGTAAAGAAGGGTATTAGACACACCAGTTACACTACTCCACCACTGGTCAACATGGAAGCCACAACAATAGAAGTTAACATGAGGCAAGGCGCAATAAGGATCACATCAGCCTACGTAAGACCACAAGACCCTTTAATGGACGATGACCTAGATGCGTTCCTAAACATCGCCGAACCATCCATCATAATAGGAGACCTGAATGCAAGATCCCCCAACTGGAACGACAGAGCTACGAACAGGAATGGACGACTACTAAACAGATACATAGAAAACAACGAAGACACAATAGCAATGGGCCCAGAAGAACCTACCCACTACCCAGGAAACGCACTTCCGACACACATCGACTTAGTTGTAGCCAAAAACCTAGGACTACAATCAGAATTAATCACGCTGGACGAAGGATCAACTGACCACCACCCCATCCTATTAGAAATCGGAACATGGGAAGAGACAAACCCGCCAAAAAGAACAAAAAAGAAAATAAAGTGGACTAACTACAAAAGGTTAGTAAGTGAAGGAATAAACATAGTGCCAGTAATAAACAATCCAGAAGAAATAGAAGGAAAAGTCCTAGAGTTCGAAAATATCATCCAAGAGGCAATTAGAAACAGCACAACAGAGGAAGATGTCGAGATATTCATGGGAAGGTTCAAAGACATACCACAAGAAACACAAGAGTTGATAAGGGAAAAAAATAGAGCAAAGAAAACAGCAAAAAGAACAAGAAACAGAGTAGATAAATCCTGGGCAAATATTTTAAATAGGGAGGTCCAAACGGCCCTAAAACTCCACCGTAGCGAAAAATGGGACAACTTTGTACAAGAGATGGAAGAACAAGACTCAAACATGAGAAATGTCTGGAAGCTCCAGAAAATGTTGAGAAGCGACAGGAAACCCATCCCCCCACTACATGGAAGATACGGCATGGTATACACCATAGAAGACAAAGCAGAGGCAATGAGGACTACACTCGAAGATGAATGCAGACTGAACTTCCACCAAGATGAAGACGACGACTTCCTGGAAGAAGTCGAAGAACAAGAAGAAGGACCAGAAGACCCAGAGGACTTCATCCCCCCAACATCACCGGAAGAAATCAATGAACATATCAAAAATAGTTCACCGAGAAAAGCGCCTGGCCTCGACGAAATAACCAACAGAGCCCTAAAATATTTGCCCAGAAAAGCTATAGTGTATTTCACAAATATTATAAACGCAATATTAAGATTCAAGACATTCCCAAACAGATGGAAAGAGGCCCGTGTCATCATGATTCCAAAACCTGGCAAGAATCACACATTCCCACAGAACTACAGGCCAATCAGCTTACTTCCAGCGATCAGCAAGATAGTGGAAAGAGTCATCCTCAGCAGACTGCAAGCGGAAACAACCCGACTAAATATCATCCCAGAGGCTCAATTCGGATTTAGAGCAGAGCACTCCAGCGAACTACAAGTCCTCAGGCTAACCGAGTACATAGCAGCCGGTTTCAATGATAAGCAGTACACTGGAGCAGCGTTCCTGGATGTAAGCAAGGCATTCGACAGAGTCTGGCACAAGGGGCTCCTATTCAAAATGCGGGATTACGGGTACAGCGGAGCGATGACGAGGCTAATCTCGTCGTACTTGGGCGGTCGGAGGTTCAGGATTCGGATAGGACAAGTCCTGTCCGAACTCGGAATCCCGGAGGCTGGAGTACCACAGGGAGCGGTCTTGTCACCCCTGCTGTACACGATATACACCGCAGATGTACCTAGAACACCAGGTACCCTCATGAGCCTCTACGCCGACGATACAGCAATAGCGGCCAAGCATAGAAACGCAGATATAGCAGTGACCAACCTACAAACTGCACTAGAAGAAATTGAAGCATGGTGTATCAAATGGAAGATAGCCATAAATTCAGAGAAAACACAAGCGGTTCTATACAAGAAAGGGAGACAGCAGCCAGAGGAACAATTGAGGGTGCAGAACAGGCCCATCGAGTGGAAAAACGAAGCCAAATACCTAGGAGTCATTATGGATAAAGGATTAACCTTCCAAAAACACGTAGAAGCCACAGTCCAGAAGGCCAACATAGCAAGAGCGAATCTAAGAGGACTCACAGGCAGAAAAAGTAAACTAACACTCAAAACAAGGTTAAGATTGATAAATAGTATAATCCTACCGGTATTAACTTATGCGTCTCTCGCATGGGGACACGTATGTAATACACACAAGAAGAAGATCCAAGCAGTCCATAACAACAGCTTGAGGGAGGCCGTCAGAGTCCCAAGATATGTAGCTGAAAGATTCCTGTTCAGAGAACTCCAACAGGTGAGAGTCACAGAAACCATGACAGACAAGGCAAGGGTCAAATTCGCAGAATTAGAACATCACCCAAATTACATACTGCGAGAGACGCTAAGATACGACGAGTTCCACCGATGGAAGCACAGACGCCCGAAACAACAAATTATAGGATAAACTAAAAGTGATAAGTGATAGTAGTGTGTTCGTAGCTCGAAACAAGTGCCGAAGATAGCGTTACCCACGAAGTCCAAGTACCACGACCACCTCCAAGGTAAGCAAATATTAGAAAATTAGAAGGGCCTTAAGCCCCCAAAAAAATTCATATAAAATAAAAAAAATGGCGAAAGCCCCCAAAAAAATTAAAAAAAACCAAAAACACAAAAAAATTGGAGCATCGAGTCATCGGGCGGGGCCCAGCAGGGCCCAACAGGGCTCGGTGGGGCTCGGCACGATGACTCGGGGCCCAAGCAAGCAATTTTTAGTACCGCGGATAAGTTATTAAGAAGATAAAGGCATAGAGCGCATCACGCTGGGCCTAGTTTTTTGCATTCGATTAGGATACCACAGTGGAATCTTATTACCCAGGGTTCCATTGTGAAGAGCATTTGGCTACGATAGTTGTGCCTCCATCGCGCATCAGCGTGCTATGGGGGGGAAAGGGATGGCCTGGGGCATTGGAGCGAGGTGGGGTGATCCCTGTATAACTCGGGTCAAAACACCTCGCCCCAATGACTTGTTACACCCGAATGTACTCCTTCGAGAGGGTGAACAAATCCCACAGGTCGGGTTAAATCAAATTGCTTGCTTGCTTGCTGCTTGCTTGAAAGTGACTTCGAGCAAAAACTGGAACAGTGGAAACAAGCTCGTAGGAAAAAGTTTGAAACTAAGTAGAACAAAAACAGAGTATTTGGAAGGCTCATCTAAAAATGGATTTATTACAAATAAAATAATATCTTTGAATGGTGAAATCATTGTGAAAAGTAATAGTTTTAAATAGGTACTTAGGATTGGTATTACATAATATTATAAAGCAATGGAAAAATATGTAGAATTAGGGCTGGATGGATGAAGTGGAAGGAAGCGAGTGGTGTGTTATGTAACAGAAAAGTTTCAGTGAGGCTAAAAGGAAAAATCTATAAAACAGCCATACGATCAGCTATGATATACGGATTGAATGTCGGTCAGTTAAAGAGAAAGAGGAACAACGAAGGCATGTGGTGGAAATAATAATGCCTACATGGATGAGTGGAATAACAAGAAAGATACGATTATTAATGAGTGCATTAGGTAAGTCTAGAGGTGGCACCAATTGATGCCAAAATGAGAGAGCATACTCAGATGATTTGGTCATATTCCACGTCTAGACGTTAATCATCCAATATGAAAAATTTCTAAACTGCTGGTTTCTGGAAGGAGTAAGACAGGCAGAGAACGGCTTAGGCACGATATGTATGACTCAAAATAGAATCTTATGGAGAAATGCAATTAGGAAAGCCGATCCCGAATAGGGATAAAAGCAAAGAGTATAATGGTGATCGATATAATTTCTTTCCGACATTTTCTAGTGTTTCTTGTAGAATTATTTGAACTGATAGTTTTCTTTTATGACGATAATATTTCCATGTCTACACTAAATATTCTTTCATGTATGGCTGTCCAATTCCTGACATATTTATTATATTTTTTTATTGCTACAGACACCACTCTCTTTTTTAATTTTTGATCTTTATTTACTCCGCTGTAGTAATGAACATTCTTGTATGATTATGTTTCCTTGACAGTTCTCTCATATTTTCTCTACTATAAAATTCTCCCATTGTTGTAGAATTGAAAGGTGTAAAATCAATTTTGCAATAGTTTTACCATCACTTATTTTAAAGAATTTTCAATAAACTAACCTACTTTTTATAAATTTTTTAATAATGTAACATTTTTTTGGAATTAATATTATTCAACATCGAAGTTCTTATCAAAACACTAATTGGATATGAAAGCTCCAGATACAAAACATATAATAACTAAGAAATTTGTTGGTTGCGTATTGTATAACGGAATTATTGTACCGTGTAGACAGGATTTGGGATTATCTCACGCGCATGAATAATTTTGACAAGCAGGACTGGCAGTGATTTCCTGCTCTTTGAAAATTACCGTCACTTTCCTCTTCGGATCTGCGATGCCCTAGTTTAAATGCGTAAAAATATGAGATACTTATAGGAACAAGAGTTTAATAATTGTTGGAATCAAGTTTTGTTTCACAATAATAATTACTATTATACGTATACTCTTCCTTGTTTATATTTCTTTAAGATATAAAGGTTTTGTTGTAACTGAATCAATTACTTCAGCAACAAGAAAAGAGACAAATTATAGTCTTGAATTATTATAAACAATCTATTTCTGTGATAAAACCTGAAATTAACTTCAAACGTAGTTATAACGAATTGGAGATTTTCTGTGGTAGATTATTTACATAACAAATGATTTTGTCTACCGATAAATCAGCACTAGCTAGTCTTTTATCATAATTAGTTAAGGGAGCAAAATTTCTCAATTCTCTATCAAGTCAGTTATTTCCAATTTTAAGATGCTTGTTTTTGTCGCACTCGACGTGTGAATGCTACTTTGAGAATCGTCAATATTACTTTTCCAAATTAATACGATTTTTTTGTAACCGTAATGTGGAAATCAAATAATAGTTAACATTGCTATGTTTTTCTTTTCAATAATATGACCAATGCCGTTTTGTCCACGGATGTGTGTGTGTGTGTGTGTGTGTGCTTTTTGTGGTTTGTCCTGGTTTGTTTTAACTCCGAATCAGTAGCGTATTGATAGACCTGCGGGCCCTGGTTCCAGTTGGAATGCGGGGCCCCCCGCCCAATAAAAACACACATTGTATATCAAAAGTTTTTAATAAACATTAAATATAAAACATCATGTATTTATAAACACTCAAACTAATTTAAAACAATCAACTGGCCATCTAAGTTTGCCACTGAACTTCAATATGTGAGGTTTTAATCCTCAAATTCCAACCACGTGGGAAGAGTCCTGTGTTGCCCTGGATAATATCCAGGTATATTTGCAGCATCATTGAGTATTTTTATTAATATGTAGTATAACACAACAACTGTAAATATTTAAAGGGTTTTCACCCAAAACATTTTGGTGGCTCAGGCATGCTATTTTTTAGCTTTTAGTAACACTGATGATGGATTTCTTAATTCGAAAACGTTCTGTGATTTAATGTAACCCTTACTTAGGAAATTTTAAATATACCTTTTACACAAGATCTGAAGATCCTGTCACAAGTCATAGAAAACTTCTTTAATGTTTATTTTAATAAGTTACAGGGGTGAAAAAAAAAAGAGAAAATGTAGTGTGATTTTTAATTTCAAATGTCTCATTCAAAAGAAAATTTTGATTTATTACAAGGGACTTTCGGCCCTCGGTAATAATGTAATCTTCCATTCTGCGTTAAATTTTTCAAAAATATTAACTAGTTTGTTCAGGATTCGAAAAAAATGGACACCATGCCTGTGGTGATATTTTCCAAATCGAACATTTGCTATCTTTGTCATACAATGCACTCAGTTGAACCGAATGTGGTGACAAGACAGTGACAAACAAGATGAGGTACTAAATATTTGCCACTGACACGGCTTCAGGAATATTTTAAGTAATTTATTGAATAATATTGATGCTGTATTTGATAAATAGTTGATTTAAGACGAGAAATTATTAAAAAGTTATTTATTGTTTATTATTTATGGAAGAGTCAAGCAGAGAATACACCAAAATTTATCTAAGCGTTCCATAGTAATAATATATTATTAAAAAAATCAGTTTTACTCTTATCTCGATTACCTATTAGTTTTTATTGTATAGTATATAAATTATTGTAATCACTGAATACATAGTTAGTGAAAAAATGATCATATCAATTAACTGAATTAATAATTTAAACGGTTATACAAGTAACGGTTATCCAAGAACATTCAAAGCCATCTCTAAGTTAATCATGACAATGCCATTGCCAATCAATGTTTACATCTCCATACCAGTGAGAATTTTACTACACGTAAGCTGCTGTGAAAAGAAAGAAAAAGTAGAGATATCCGTAAATATTTGCGCCTACGCTCTTAATGTTGATTATAAAAACTATACAAATAAGCTTAATAGTTTATTAAAAAAAAAAACCAAAAACGACTTATAGCAAAATAAAATTCATGAAGCTGGTGCAAACACAAATAAAATGTGGAATACTATATAAATCATAATAACTGGTCGGAAGCAAACGTATAAAAATATTATTATAGATACATCCAATAAAATTATATCAATAATCAGAGTAAAGTTTAAATAAATATTGGTATTATAATATGGATTATCGTCGAAAGCCGACATGATCGTCGAACCAAAACGAAAGATGTATTTGGTGATTTTTCTAGTGACCTTCTTGGGTGTGAATCTGTCTTTTAAATTTACTTCTCCTGGTTTAAAAACAAAGCATAGTGTCTATCGACTTAGCACCATGCATAGGCAAGAGTATTCTTTTTTGCTCTACACCAACTCAATGGACATTGTATCAATTTTATTTTACACAATTAAGGCCATGTGTACATAATTCGCAAATATTTTACGGCTATCCCTACTTTTTCTGTCTTTACACGGCAAATTACGTGTAGTAAAATTCACACTGGTATGGATATGTAAACATTACTAGAATGTCATTCTACTTGAAAATGTCTGGATTAACTTAAAGAGATGGCTTTTGAATGTTCTTGGATAACTCTTATTTGTATAATTGCAAATTATTAATTCAGTTAATAAATGTGATAATTTTTTCACTAACTATGTATTCAGTGATTGTTATAATTTATTTGTACAACCAAAACTAATACTCAATGGAGAAAAGAGGAAAAGTCTTAAAGTGAATTTTTAATAATATATTGTTACTATGGAACGCTTACAATAATTTTGAACATATTTAACAACAAAATACTTGGATCACAGAATATATTATCCTGATGTATTCTCTGCTTGGATCTTCCACAAATAATACACAATAAATAACTTTTTATTAAGTTCACGTCTTAAATCAATCATTTATCAAATACACTATAGGTACTATATCAATAGTGTTTAATCGACAACTCAAAAATTCCCGATGCCATGTCAAATATTTAAAATTGTCACTGATTGTCAGTGTCTGACTGACAATATGCTGACAATATTGAAAGACTAAATTATTACCGAGGGCCGAAAGTCCCTTAGAATAAATAAAAAGTTTATTTTGAATCAGATATTTGAAATTAAAAATCACACTAAATTTTCTCTTAGTTTTTCATCGCCGTAACTTATTAAAATAAACATTATAAAAGTTCTCAGGGACTTTCGGCCCTCGTTAATAACGTAATCTTTCATTCTGAGTTTAAATTTTTGAAAAATACTTATACCCCAGGCTGTGGGTGAAAAAACGTGATATAATTCAGGAATTTTTGAAACCTATCAGGTGTTGTAAAGGACGATGCCAGGAATAACTTCTACTAAAATGTAACCAAAAATATTGTGCGCTTTTTTTTGATATTGCGATTTTCATTTGTTAAATTTACAATTTTTAAAGATTTTTAATTTTGCAGCTTTGGATATTGATTTTAGAGAAAAACTTTTTAATAGAAAGTTGTATTAAATTAAAAAACCTACAATTTGAGCTGGGGTAAGTTTAATTTCGTTTATTGGTTATTGCAAAACAGCCTGCGAAAGTCCAAAATGGCCTTTTTTACAATTGCATTATTTATTGTACAAATATTTTTTTTATATTTTTTAAAGCTTTAAAATGAAGATCTTTAAATTCCAAACATAAAAAAGTTGTAAAACCAGATTAACGAACTTGTTGCTTAGATATTATAAATTGTTTATCCCAAGAGGTCAAATGTCGAAGGCTATAACTTTTTGAAAAAAAATCTTAGAGAGTTGGTGAAACATCCAATCTCGTTCTAAAGAGTTATATTTTCATATTCTGATATAAATAAATGCGTAAATCATTTTTAAACCTCTAATTTTTGGGTTTAAAAATAAGGGGGCAAATTTCGTTATAAACATTTAGAGCTGAAGCGGCCCTGTGCATCCTATGAGTTTTTAACTTACAGATTATTGTTTCTGAAGACGAAACGAAGATTTATAAAAAAATAAAAAATTTCTGCGACCAACTGAAGCCGTGATAATGTTTGGATTTGAAAATAAGGGGGCCAATTTCGTTATAAACATTTAGAGCTGAAGCGGCCCTGTACATCTTATGAGTTTCTTACTTACAGATTAAAGTTGCTGAAGACGAAACGAAGATTTATAAAAAAATAAAAATTTTCTACAACCAACTGAAGCCGAGATAATTGTTTTTTTTTTCTTAAATCGTAGTGCATTTATTTATAAAAATTAAGAATTGTCGCACAAGTCCTTCCTGGGAGTATGAAATGACAAGTTACACTCCGTAATAAAAATATTTCTGTATTACCACAGCTTTTCTGGATTCAATTTTTTATTTAAGCAGTCTTCTCTATAGAGGCCGTCGATTATTTGAACATTTAAGTCAGATGCCAGATATTGCTTACCGGTATATTTTCGGCAGTAATGAGACGGTACTCGAGGAAATAAATTTATGTGATCAATAATATTCTGTTTAGCAATTTCAGGACGTTGATTTGCAGGTATGTAATGACCTCTTTTGTCAGATTGTATTATATTTTCCTGAGTGCGTTTAGATAGAATTCACCTTACAAAAGTTTCAGACATGTCTAAAGTTTTAAGAAAAAATCCTTGACATACTGAAATTTTTTCCCTTCGTTAACTAAACTGTATATGATAGTGTTATGTCGCCTAGACATTTCTGCTGCAGTTCGTTTCGATTTTTGCTTAATAATGTTTATCAACGAGCTGATATATTGACGCTGTTTTTCAATATCCCCAATATGCCAAAAAACTCTATGAAGTTCATCTCTCGTTTCTGGATTAAAATTTGTACCACATTTTTTTGGGCATTTACTGCAGTCTTTCTCCTTCACTTTTTTCTCAGGTATCTTTTTACCACGAACAGAAATATAGGCTTCACCTTTTTGTCTACTTGTTGTTCTTTGATTTTTTTTCCACATTAAAGGATTAGCGTTACTGCAGTCTTTCTCCTTCACTTTTTTCTCAAGCACCTTTTTACCACGAACAGAAATATAGGCTTCACCTTTTTGTCTACTTGTTGTTCTTTGATTTTTTTTCCACATTAAAGGATTAGCAACTCTTCTTCTTTTTCTTTGTTCCCCTGTAGTTAGAACTGCGTAGCAAGGTCAACATTTATAAGGGACGGTTAATGCCAAAAGAACGTATCGTCCGTTACGAGTTTACTTTACAATATTTATTTATGAACCCAAATAAAGCAAGCGCTCTTACTTTACTATGGGCCAAAACAAAAATGTTTTTTTTGTACTTACGCGTAATGCCATCTTCTTAAATATTGATAGTAGCTATTCCGTTTCTTTGGCACTAAATTTTTATACCTTAGACATACTTTTGGCTATCTTAACTCGATTTCGCCAATTTTGTAGTTACGCCACTATGGCTCTAAGCCATCGAATTTTGAACATATTTAACAACAAAACACTTGGATCACAGAATATATTATTATTCTGATGTATTCTCTGCTTGGATCTTCCACAAATAATACACAATAAATAACATTTTACTAAGTTCACGTCTTAAATCAATCATTTATCAAATACACTATAGGTACTATATCAATAGTATTTAATCAACAACTCAAAAAATTCCCGATGCCATGTCAAATATTTAAAATTGTCACTGATTGTCAGTATCTGACTGATAATATGCTGACAATATTCTATTCGGCTGAGTGCGTTGTAAGACAAAGATAGATTTGGAAAATATTACCACGGACATTGTGTTCATTTTTTTCGAATCCTGAAAAAACCAATAAATATTTTGAAAAATTTAAACGCAGAATGAAAGACTAAATTATTACCGAGGGTCGAAAGTCCCTTAGAATAAATAAAAAGTTTATTTTGAATCAGATATTTGAAATTAAAAATCACACTAAATTTTCTCTTAGTTTTTCATCGCCGTAACTTATTAAAATAAACATTATAGAAGTTCTCAGGGACTTTCGGCTCTCATTAATAACGTAATCTTTCATTCTGAGTTTAAATTTTTCAAAAATACTTATACCCCAGGCTGTGGGTGAAAAAACGTGATATAATTCAGAAATTTTTGAAACCTATCAGGTGTTGTAAAGGACGATGCCGTGAAGAACTTCTACTAAAATGTAACCAAAAATATTGTGCGCTTTCTTTATATTGCGATTTTCATTTGTTAAATTTGCAATTTTTAAAGATTTTTAACTTTGCAGCTTAGGATATTGATTTTAGAGAAAAACTTTTTAATAGAAAGTTGTAGTAATTTAAAAAACCTACAATTTGAGCTAGAGTAAGTTTAATTTCGTTTATTGGTTATTGCAAAACAGCCTGCGAAATTCCAAAATGGCCTTTTTTTACAATTGAATTATGTATTGTACAAATAATTTTTTTATATTTTTTAAAGCTTTAAAATGAAGATCTTTAAATTCCAAACATAAAAAAAGTTGTAAAACCAGATTAACGAATTTGTTGCTTAGATATTATAAATTGTTTATCCCAAGAGGTCAAATGTCGAAGGCTATAACTTTTTGAAAAAAAAATCGTAGAGAGTTGGTGAAACATCAAATCTCCTTCTAAAGAGTTATATTTTCATATTCTGATATAAATAAATGCGCAAATCATTTTTAAACCTCTAATTTTTGGGTTTGAAAATAAGGAGGCAAATTTCGTTATAAACATTTAGAGCTGAAGCGGCCCTGTACATCCTATGAGTTTTTAACTTACAGATTATTGTTTCTGAAGACGAAACGAAGATTTATAAAAAAATAAAAAATTCTACGACCAACTGAAGCCGAGATAATTTTTGGGTTTTAAAATAAGGGGGCCAATTTCGTTATATACATTTAGAGCTGAAGCGGCCCTGTACATCTTATGAGTTTCTTACTTACACATTAAAGTTGCTGAAGACGAAACTAAGATTTATAAAAAAATAAAAATTTTCTAAAACCAACTGAAGCCGAGATAATTGTTTTTTTTTTCTTAAATCGTAGTGCATTTATTTATAAAAATTAAGAAATTATTTTACAGTCATTAACTAAAGAAGGACTTATATTAACTTAAAATAAAAATTATTATAAAATATAATTACATTTAATTATTAAAAATTATTTTAAAAATCGGTGCTTTTGCAAACGGCCGAATTTTGCAAACCGGCTCGCTTTAAATCCGCGCGCTTGGAAAATTTTTACG
Source organism: Diabrotica virgifera virgifera (assembly GCF_917563875.1). Lineage (NCBI taxonomy): Eukaryota > Metazoa > Arthropoda > Insecta > Coleoptera > Chrysomelidae > Diabrotica > Diabrotica virgifera. The sequence continues at coordinate 131,523,360 of NC_065446.1, forward strand.
TAACTTGTATTAAATTTTGACAGAAAACAATTTAATAATATTACCATTATAATATACAGTCGTTTACCACTGTATTTGTTTTTCTTGATAAACTTTTATATGTGAAATCTCATTTCTGAAGAAATAATATTACAAAAACGATACATATAATAATATATGAAATATATAACTATATTTTTAATTTTCTCATTGGTATATAAATATATTAATAATAATTTTACTTCTTATTATACAATATAAAACTTTTTCTTCTTTTAGTGACTATCCGTTTTGGATGTTGGCGAAAGAAAAAGTTTTATATTGTATAATAAGAATATTATACAATATAAAAATTTTCTTCTTGTAGTGACTATCCGTTTTGGATGTTCGCCAACATCCAAAACGGATAGTCACTACAAGAAGAAAATTTTTATATTGTATAATATTCTTATTATACAATATAAAACTTTTTCTTTCGCCAACATCCAAAACGGATAGTCACTAAAAGAAGAAAAAGTTTTATATTGTATAATAAGAAGTAACATTATTATTATTATATTTATATAACAATGAAAAAATTAAAAATATAGTTATATATTTCATATATTTTTATATGTATCATTTTTGTAATATTATTTCTTCAGAAATGAGACTTCACATATAAAAGATTATCAAGAAAAACAAATACAGTGGTAAACAGGCTGTATATTATAATGGTAATATTATTAAATTGTTTTCTGTCAAAATTTAATACAAGTTACGTAAAAATTTTCCGAGCGCGCGGATTTGAAGCGAGCCGGGCGATTTGCAAAATTCGGCCGTTCGCAAAAGCACCGATTTAAAAATAATTTTTAATAATTAAATGTACTTATATTTTACAATAATTTTTATGTTAAGATAGTATAAGTATTTCTTTAGTCAATGACTGTAAAATAATTTCTTAATTGTTATAAATAAATGCACTACGATTTAAGAAAAAAAAAACAATTATCTCGGCTTCAGTTGGTTGTAGAAAATTTTTATTTTTTTTATAAATCTTCGTTTCGTCTTCAGCAACTTTAATCTGTAAGTTAGAAACTCATAAGATGTACAGGACCGCTTCAGCTCTAAATGATTATAACGATTTATGCCCCCATATTTTCAAACCCAAAAATTATCTCGGCTTCAGTTGGTCGTAGAATTTTTTTATTTTTTATAAATCTTCGTTTAGTCTTCAGCAACAATAATCTGTAAGTTAAAAACTCATAGGATGTACAGGGCCGCCTCAGCTCTAAATGTTTATAACGAAATTTGCCCCCTTATTTTCAAACCCAAAAATTAGAGTTTTAAAAATCATTTACGCATTTATTTACATCAGAATATGAAAACATAACTCTTTAGAATGAGACTGGATGTTTCACCAACTCTCTACGATTTTTTTTCAAAAAGTTATAGCCTTCGACATTTGACCTCTTGGGATAAACAATTTAAAATATCTATGCAACAAATTCGTTAATCTGGCTTTACAACTTTTTTTTATGTTTGGAATTGAAAGATCTTCATTTTAAAGCTTTAAAAAATATAAAAAAAATGATTTGTACAATAAATAATGCAATTGTAAAAAACGGCCATTATGGACTTTTCGCAGGCTGTTTTGCAATAATCAATAAACGAAATAAACTCACCATAGCTCAAATTGTAGGTTTTTTAATTTACTACAATTTTGTATTAAAATATTTTTCTCTAAAATCAATATCCTAAGCTGCAAAATTAAAAATCTTTAAAAATTGCAAATTTAACAAATGAAAATCGCAATATAAAAAAAGCGCACAATATTTTTGGTTACATTTTAGTAGAAGTTATTCCTGGCATCGTCCTTTACAATTCCTGATAGGTTTCAAAAATTCCTGAATTATATCCTGAAATCGACCTATTTTTCACCCACAGCCTGGAGTATTATTAGTTTTCTCAGGATTCGAAAAAAATGAATCCCCATTTGAATAGCATTGCAGCCTAAAATACGTACCCATCCTCTTGAGGTTGGAAGTTAGAAGTAAAATTATAACGTAAAGTTAATGTTTCAGAACAAGATCGACGGTATACGGTAAACCACTTTGGATGTTGAATACCTTGATAGTAAAATAAATATGTATTACCTATTAACAAATTACAATTAATAAATATATTATTACCTATACTAAACTTGCATTATCTCAATTTCCGAACTTTTACAATAGTTTACAACTTATTCAGAAATCGTGGCAATATAAATACACAATAAGTGTTTGGGTTAGTAGGTACAGACGGTTAAACAAATGTTGAAACCATTGCCACCCATTGCTTCGGTGTAAGCAGGTAAAAATAGTACAAAACCTTTACAAAGGTGTTTATATGTTTCATAATAAATTTTGTTTTCAAATTTTTTGATAAATAGGTATTCTTGGTTTTTATTATTATAAGTACCTACACAACATAAAAATTTATTAAGCAGTTACACTTTATAGTGTGTATGTACTTGTGTAGTTCACAATGACCCCATCAAATTATAAAAATGACAAGCAACCATTGGGTTAGAGCCCGCGGAACCATGCTCAGTACGCCACTGCTCCGCATTGAGTAAGATTTACTTCTAGAAAAATCATTGGTTTGACGACGTTTCGGCAAGGCACACTTATCAGTGTCAAGTCAGATAGTTCATAATATAGAAGTTAGAACATATAGAAGAGTTGGTGCTAGCCAACTTGCAGCAAATAAGACGAGAAATTTTCCCGTTGAAAAATTTAATTTCTTTGCTTGTTGTCCTAATATTTTTCTTTCCTTCTGTCAAAGCTGTTTTTATGTCTGTACGTATTATTTCTTCTCTCGCTTCTATGCGATATATGTTTATATGGGACATCTCTGAAGTCTCTATTCGGGTCAGCAATTATCAACATCATCATCTTAGCAGATGTAATTGCTTATGGTAGACTGTTACAATTTCTTGCTTTATGATTGCGTTAATTACATTATCTTTATACATTTGTGTATTATCTTGGCTAGTAGATGTTCTGGTATTTTGATTCCTTCAAAAGCCAAAAAATTACTTTTTTGGTTTTGTGAAGAATATTTCCTTTTTGTCATTTACAAGCTCGGCATTCGAGGCATATCTACTTCTAAATCTTCAGGATCATATTTATAAACTGTGTTTTTTGCATTATTCGCATTATCAGTAGTAATTGCACAAGAGCTCTAAAATTCTATATTAAGTTTAGAGTTTGAGTGCAATTTGTTGCGATTATTTCATGAATAAAACTGTTCAAAACCAAAATTTTATTGTAATTTATTTATGTAAGTACAAATTAGTACAATAAAACACAAAGCTTTTATAAATATTTGACGATTGAAAGTCATCACTTTTATAATTTTTAAAACATTAAAATTGTCATTAATGTCACTGAATGTATTTTTTCGTAGCAACGAAGGGCATCTGACGTAATATACTTAACGACGGGCAATTATCAAAAATTAGCGATTTAATTCAGATTTCTGTAGCTTTCTATTGATCAGAATCTCCTATGAATGAAATAATCAGCAAATTTCAATATCCCATAAGTAACCAACAGGATTCATGTCGAGACTTTGAGTGGGCCAATTCAATATCTGATTATTTACTTCACTTAAATATTTATTTAGTAGTAACGACACGTAATAAGTGAAGAGGCCTTGCCTTATCATGAATTAACCCATTAGCGCCTACAGTCACCATATGGACACAGCTGTAAAGGTATAATTTAACACAATACAATTATAATAAAACAGAAAACCAACAGTACATTTACCGCATGAATACTTTATTTAGACTTGTTTGAACATGAATTGATGAATACTCATCAGTGTTTTATTATATTTCGGAAGCTAAGGAAGTTAGATAATCGTGTTATAGTAAAATGTGTTTGATAATGGACATCCGATTTATAAAAGTATATTTTCAGTACTTGTTTTTGGGAATACCAGCATCAAATGAATTTTACATATTTTTAAAGATCTTAAAAAGCGACAGTTAAAAATTAGTGTAAATATTCATGTAACTATATGGGTCCACGAGGCGGATATGTAGTTTAAACTTATATTTTGGTAATTTCCCTTGAATAACCGTAGAGGAAGCTTTAGATATAGCATATGAAGGATATGATGTAACAGACATGTTTGTTGAGTCGCCTGAATCAAACTTGAATGCTCGTCAACTTTCTGCAGGTGCGGAAGTTGTAGTTGCAAACTCTGAACGTTTAAGAGATCTACAATCAGACCTAGAAGCAAGTTATGATAACGGCCGCTAGTTCAATACTTTTTCCCCATCTAAAAAGACCAAAACGTCCCTAAAGAAGTTTTCACTTCACAACATTATTTCGTCGAAGCAATGACGGTCGCGATGACGGTCGCTAATTCAATATTTTTGCCTATCTAAAAAGTGCACAACGTCGCTAAAGAAGTTTTCACTTCAAAAATTTATTTCGCAGAAGCAATGGCGATCGCTAATTCAACACTTTTCCCCATCTAAAAAGTGCACAACGTCTCTAAAAAAGTTTTCACTTCAAAAATTTATTTCGCCAAGGCGATGACGGTCGCTAATTCAATACTTTTTCCCCATCTAAAAAGTGCACAACATCCCTAAAGAAGTTTTCACTTCAATAACATTAGTATTATTATACGTACATTATAATAATACACGTACAAAATTTATTTCGTCGAAGCGATGACGGTCTTGAAATCAATCTTTTTTCCGCATCCCAAAATAGATTTTATATTTATTTTATATTTAAATACTTTTATACAATTTATGTATACATACTCATAATATAGATACGTACAAAATTTATTTCGCCGAAGAGATGTCGGTCGCGAAATAAATCATTTTTCCTCATCCTAAAATAGGTTTTACATTTATTTTAAATTTAAATACTTCTATACAATTTATATACAGTGAGAACGTAAAGGTTGGATTAAATTCATTTTCTCGAGAATGGATGATTTTGGAAAAAAATCCCGAAACAGGTCAATTTTTATTTTTAAATTACGACTTTTTGGCATATATATCATACTAGTGATGTCACCCATCTGGGCGTGATGACGTCATCGATGATTTTTTTAAATGAGAATAGGGGTCGTGTGATAGCGCACTTGAAAGGTAATTCAATTCTCTATTCAGTGATATAAACAGTAGCATTATTATTTATACAGGGTGTCCAAAAAAATTTTTTTTGATTAAATTTATTGACACAAAAAGAAGAATGTATGCGATTTATTTAGTTCAAAATACATTTTACTGCTTTCAGAAAACTGAAAAAAATGTTTATTTGAAAAATGATCATTGCTTTTCGCTTGAATTAAATGTTCAAATTGTCACGAGGCTGGTGGGTGGCGGATTTAATACTGAATTTAAGCAAAAAACAATATTTATTTGCCAAATAATCATTTTTTCCTGTTTTCTGATAGCAGTAAACTGTATTTTGAATTAAATAAATTACACACACTCTTATTTTAATGTAAATAAATTTAATTCAAAAAAATTTTGTTTGAATATATACATACACAAAATATACCTATATATGTACAAAATTTATTTCGCCGACGCGATGACGATCGCGATGATGGTCGCGAAATCAATCGTTTTTCCCCATCCCAAAATAGGTTTTACATTTATTTTAAATTTAAATGCCTCTACACATTTTATATATACATACACATTTCATAATATATAGCATAAGAGATGGCGGTCGCAATGACGGTCGCGATGACGGTCGCGATGACGGTCGCGATGACGGTCGCGATGACGGTCGCGATGACGGTCGCGATGACGGTCGCGATGACGGTCGCGATGACGGTCGCGATGACGGTCGCGATGACGGTCGCGATGACGGTCGCAATTACGGTCGCAATGACGGTCGCCAATTCAATGCTTTTCCCCTATCCAGAAATCGCACAAAGTCCCTAAAGATGAAGGTCGAGAATTCAATGCTTTTTCCCCTATCCAAAAATCGCTCAACGTCCCTAAAGAAGTTTTCACTTCAAAAAAATTAACGAAATCCGTTAATCCGTTATCCAATATCCTAATCTACAATACATTAGAACAAACAAATTACAACTTTCCTTGTTCGACTATTCCGAATTTCTGCAAACATTCATCAGAAATAGACACAATAACAACAGCCATAAAAGCCTATCCATTTGTACCCCGTAATTTCTGCCGAAACGGTGTAGCGTATAAATAGAATGGTGATAGAGTATGCCGAAAGGGGTGAAATAATTTCACGTCCGACCGCAGCACGCTCCGTCCATATTTCACGAAAAACAATATTAAATTAACATGAAATACAAACGGAACAAGGCGCTGGTTATTTGTTCTAAAAATTAATGTTTGAAATGAGGCGGAAACTCACATAAACACGCGCGCCTATGAATATTAGAATGTTAAACTATGTGAGCTACATAAAAGTCAAAAGTACACTCTTCAAACTTAATGGAATTATCTGATAATTTTTATTATTTTAAGAGAATTAAAGCTAAATTTAATTTTCTTTCATTACCTCTCGGGAGCCTAACTACAGGTTATAGTACCAAATCAACATACCTGCGAACCATTAAAGTTTTTGACAACGACGTCCGACTTGGACGTCGAAACGTTAATGAAACATTTTTTTAGTTAAATTGTGGCTTATTTGCCATTTAGAATAGTTAATTAAGAACAACTATTAAAGTTGGTTGGATAAAAATTTTTTGTACCGATTTTTTAAGGGAATTTTGTACCGATCATAATTCCTCCCCAGAACATGACCCTTTCTCTTCTATATTTGTGAATAAATCTGGCAGTTTCCGTTCTTGCTTGTCTTTCTCCTACTTTCGTTTGAAAATAGCACACTTTTCCAATTTCCAATGTTTCAACACCTATAGCTGCCAAAAGCGATGCAGATTTCAAATACATAGTGATTACATATGTATAGGTTAGGTTGAGTGTATATACATAATCAGAAATCTATGTAAAAGGACTAGGTTGTAAAATACAAGGAATAAATCCAGATATATTTAATGTATGAGGATTTTCACTTTTAAGTAATAATTGCATCTGTTTGTTTTATTTACAAACGATAAAAGTTAACAGATATTATCTTTAAAGGTATAACAAAATCAGAAATCAAAGAGGCCCTGAAGAAAATGAAAAATAATCGAAACCCTGGTGAAGATGAAATAGTGTCAGAACTACTAAAAATGGGAGGAGACTTATTAATTGAAAAAATTAAACTACTTTTCGATATCTAACTTCACGACGCCATATACCAACAGACTGGAACAACACTACTATTAGATTACATAAAGCAGGAGACAAAACAAATTTACAGAATTACAGGCCCAAAGTTGTTTACGCGAATAATAGTTAAAATAATGGAAAGAAAATTAGAGATTTATCTACCGAGAGCAGACAGGATTCCGAGAAAGTTACGGAACTAATAACCATCTATAAAGTATAAAAACCTTAATAACTAGCGAAAGTAATAAAATTGAATAGTGGAATAAACCTTTAGTGCTAATATTTATTGACTTTCACAAAGCCTATGACATATTTGAGTTAAGCCAAATACCTACTACAGGCGCTTAATGAATGCAAGCTATCTTATAGGTACCTACACAAAATAATTATACAATAAATATATTAGTCCTGTCGCCAGGGGGTTACAACGGCCTTCTTAATTCAGATGGACTTACCCAAGCTTTTTTATGTATTTTGGCCCGTAGAACACGAATTTTTTGGGTAACAGTTGATCCGGATGTCGATAAGATTGTTATGAACAAAGAAGTTGAGGAATTACATAACAGCGATTTCTCGCAAAACAAAACATTTTTTTGTATTTTTTGGGTCATTCTAACCAAAAAATGTGCCTACAAGTTTTTTCGTAGGATGCATAGTTTTCGAGATAAACGCGGTTGAACTTTCAAAAAATCGAAAAATTGCAATTTTTGAACTCGAATAACCTTTGAATAAGAAATAAAATAGCAATTCTGCTTACCGCCTTTAAAAGTTTGAGTCAAATTATATCTGTTTTGAATATTTGCATTGCTAAAAATTTATTTTTTGATTGCTATAAACACATAGTGTTTCCCGTGCCTAATACATGCGTTTTAATGCACGCTACGTAGAAATAGCCTCGCTTGCACTTTTACCTCTTCTACCTACTCGTTCGATTTTAAATAAGAAATCATTAAAAACATCACTCAAGCACTAGGTGTTTATAGCTTTTTTTAACAATAAAATAATAGATTTTTAACAATACAAATAATTAAAACCGATATAATTTGACTTGAACTTTCAAATGCGGTAAGCAGAATTGCTATTTTATTTTTTAATCAAAACTTATTCGGGTTAAAAATTCCAATTTTTCGATTTTTTGAAAGTTCAACCGCGTTTATCTCGAAAACTATGCATCCTACGAAAAAATTTGTAGGAACATTTTTTGGTTAGAATGGCCCAAAAAATACAAAAAAATGTTTTGTTTTGCGAGAAATCGCTGTTATGTGATTCCTCAACTTCTTGGTTTATAACAATCTTATCGACATCCGGATCAACTGTTACCCAAAAAATTCGTGTTCTACAGGTCAAAATACATAAAAAAAACTTGGGTAAGTCCATCTGAATACAGGAGGCCGTTGTACCCCCCCTGGCGACAGGACTATATACCTACTTGCAGACAACAGCCACTTTCAAATTACATATTAATAGTATTCAATTTAAAATAGATTGGGGGGTTAAACAAGGAGACCCACTGCCACCTGAACTTTTTAATACGGTGCTAGAACATTCTTTTAAAAATTTGGGACTTACAAAGGGAATACAAATATATGGAGAATATCTAAACAACTTATGTTTCGCCGAGGATATGGTCATAATAGCTTAGGATCTAAGAATCGCCAGAGAGATGGTACAGGAACCCTTTGTGGCTACATAAAATGAGGGTTTAATTATAAACATCTCGAAAACAAAAATATTGACAAATTGATAATCAGGCCCACGAGCTGAAGAGAAGAATCGGTCTTGGGTGGGAAGCAAATGGAAAGAGAGAAATAAACTTTTAAAATTGAGCTGCCTACATGCCTAAACAGAAATGTATTCGATCAAAGCATACTCCCAGTGTTGGCATACGCAGCAGAAAGACTTACTTTAACACAAGCCTTTCTTTCTGCTATTTTTCTTTTAGTTTGGAAAGATCCTTGTTAGGAATGTCACACATAGAAGAATGAAAAGATTGATGTTACGAATAACTCTCCGAGACAAAATAAAAAACGAAGAGATCAGAATAGGAACCAAGGTAACTAACTTCATCGAAATTATAGCCACAATAAAATGGAGGTAGACAGAAGAGGCAGCAGAGATTAAGAAAGCTAAATAAGAACTGGTTGGGAACAACGCAAGATAGTTGGGGTTGGAAACACGAGGAACAGGTCTAGGTTAAACACTTGTTTTTGGAGTCTGGATGATAATGATGAACAATTGATATTTTTTTTATTGAAATCAATTTTAGAATTATTACAACCTACTTAAATTCGAAGTTGCAGTTTAACTTTTCATTACTTTTAAGTCACACCTCTCCCACTAATCTCCCAGTTACTCCCTCAATAATCCTTTTCATCCATCCAAAGGCACTACAGCCCAAACTAGCCCTTGCCCTCTTTCAGCAAGCTTCTCCAATCATCTCGATTTTCTGTTATTAACGCATTTTTAGGAGGTTTTTGACATCCTCATCTACGTCATCTTCACATCTCTTTTTTTCTCACAATAAAACACTGAAAAACGTTTGTTTTCTATACTTCCACAAAATTTATTACAACTATGTTATTACTACAGCTGTTTCGGCAAAGTGCCTTTCTCAAGTGATATATTTTACAATGTGTTTGCCTTTTTAAGTCTTTAACTGAAGAGGTTGAGGAATGGGGAGCTGTTTGTCTCGCGTTGGTCATTCAGAATTATATCTGTATTTTTCAATTTATTAATGTCCATTGATTCTAAAAGTGATAGCTTAAGGCCTTTATTTTGAATATGTAGAATTTGAAACTCTTCATTGAAAGAATGATTATGATCTAGACGGTGAAGTGCGTATGTAGAAGTGTCTGTTTTTCTATTGTTGAAAGCCCTTTTGTGTTCTGCTATCCGTTTGTCAAAAGTTCTGCCAGTTTGACCGATGTAAGTTTTCGGACAGTCACCACAAGTTAGTTTGTACACACCACTCTGTAGTTGCTTTCTCTTTCGGCTTTTATTGTTTCTCTTTTTTTGTTTTTCAACAATTTTATGGGGATTATATTGTCGTGCATGCGGACCACGTGCCCTGCCCACTGCAATCTCTGCAGTTAAGTATATTGTGCTAGAGTTGGATCGTAATATTGTTCGTATATTTCTTTATTATACCTGATTTGCCAGTTGTTATTTTCACTTATTGGTTCCAGTATTCTACGTAATATTTTTCTTTTAAACACGTCTAATTAATTGGCAGACTTCTCTGTCACAGCCCATGTTTCATAACCATAACTTACTGTGGGCCTGATTATTGTTTTATAGACCCGGAGTTTTGTTTTCCGGTGTACGTCCCGTGATTTGAATATGTGCTTAAGCCTTCTATTTATTTCCGTTTCTTTATCATTGCTTGCGACCAGATCCATTCCTAAGTACGTGAATCTATTCAAATGATCTATATCGTCTCTAAAGTGTTGCTATTGCGCCGGTCTATTTGATCTGGTTTGTATGAGTAGTTTTGTTTTATTTGTCATCATCATCATCATTCTCTTTGCCCTATCCCTATGCGGGGTCGGCTTCCCTAATTGCATCTCTCCACACAATTCTATCTTGGGTCATATCAATTTTAATCCCCTTTACCAACATATCCTGCCTTATCGTCTCCCCCCAGGTCTCCTTTGGTCTTCCTCTCCTACTCCTTTCAGGAATCTGCACTTCCGCTATTCTTCGTATTGGGTGATTAACATCTCGACGTTGAACATGACCAAACCATCTTAACCTATGCTCTCTCATTTTGGCATCAATTGGTGCCACATTAAGACTTCCCCTAATATACTCATTTCTAATTTTATCCTTCTTTGTCACTGCACTCATCCATCTAAGCATTCTCATTTCCGCCACATGCATTCGTTGTTCCTCTTTCTTTTTCACTGCCCATCATTCAGTTCCCTACATCATAGCCGGTCTTATGGCTGTTTTATCAAATTTTCCCTTCAGCTTCATTGGAATTTTTTTGTCACACAACACACCACTCGCTTCTTTCCACTTCATCCATCCAGCCCTAATTCTACTGCATGTATCTCTGTCTATTTCTCCATTACTCTGTAATACCGATCCCAGGTACTTTAGGTAAATCCATCTTTAAATGAACACTCCAAATACTCTGTTTTTGTCCTACTAAGTTTTAAACCTTTTTCCTCTAGAGCTTGCCTCCACTTTTCCAGTTTTTGTTCTAAGTCTGTTTCACTATTTCCTACTAACACGACATCATCAGCATACATTAAGCACCATGGAATGTTACCCTGTAGTTTCGCTGTTATCTGGTCCAAAACTAATGAGAATAAATACGAACTACGCACCGAGCCTTGGTACAATCCTACTTTCACATGAAATTTATCAGTCTCTCCCACACCTGTCCTAACACTAGTCGTTACTCCCTCATACATATCCCTCACAATCTTTACATATTCACCAGGGACTCCTTTCTTATTGAGTGCCCACCACAGAATCTCTCGAGGAACTTTATCATATGCTTTCTCAAGATCAATGAATACCATATGAGCGTTTGTTTCTTTACTCCTGTATTTTTCCATCAACTGCCTTATAATGAGAATTGCATCTGTTGTTGATCTACCCTGCATAAAGCCAAATTGATTCTCTAATATTTCGGTCTCTTCCCGTATCCGTCTATCAGTTACTCTTTCTCATATTTTCATGGTGTGGCTAAGCATTTTTATAGCCCTGTAGTTTGTACATTGTTGTATATCTCTCTTGTTTTTGTAAACAAGTACTAGTATACTGATTCTCCATTCGTCTGGTATTTGTCCAACTTCCATAATTCTATTAAATAGACCTGCTAGTCACCTTCTTCCTGTCTCTCCCAATGCTCCCCATACTTCCCCAGGAATATCATCTGGTACTACCGCTTTTCCTTTCTTTATTTTTTGAAGCGCTTGAGCCACTTCCTCGTTTGTTATTTTGGTGACCATTGCTGCTACTGTCTCTGTTGACTCTACAGGCTGTCTGTCAAATTCTTCATTTAATAGGCTGTCAAAATACTTTCTCCATCTCTTTTTGACATCCCTTTTGTGAACTAGTATTTTATTATTTTCATCTCGGATACATCTAATCTGATTAAAATCTTTTGCTTTCTTTGCTCTCTGTTTCGCTATTTTATATATCTTCGTTTCGCCTTCCCTGGTATCAAGTTGATCGTATAGGATTGAATACGCTTCTGCTTTGGCTTTTGCTACTGCTACTTTCGCTTCCTTTTTCGCCACCATATAGTTTTGAAGATCTGTGTCGGATCTGGTTTTTTGCCACTTTTTGTATAATTTTCCCTTTTCTTTTATTTTTCCTTGTACTTCGTTTGATCACCACCAAGTCTCTTTATCCTCAAACTTTTTTCCTGACGTTTTCCCAAGTATTTCAATAGCAATCTCTCTAATAATTCTACTGGCCATTTTTATTTGTATTTATTGCTATATATATATCTTCTTTCTTTGCTTCTTAGTCAGCCTGTTTGCATCCACTCCTGGACAGAGGCCTCCCATGAGTTCTCCACTCTTCTCTATTTTGTGCTATTTGGTGCCAGTTTCTTCCCATTTTTGCTTTGGTGTCGTCTAGCCATCATTTTTGTGGTCTTCCTCTACTACTACTGTGCTCACGTGGTCTCCAATGTTTCTCTCCACCGTTCGATGTTTTGTCGTGCCATATATCCTACCCAGTTCCATTTCATTTGCGCAATTCTTACAATTACATCTTCCACCTTTGTCCTTTTTCGCACTTCCTCATTTCGTGTATGTTCCCTCAGAGATACTCCTAACATAGCTCATTTGATCGCCTTCTGTGTAGTTCTCAATCTATTACATACTGGTGATTACAATACAACTGTTGATTACCCTTCTCTTTAGATTTATTAGTATCTTATTGTTTTTAAACACATCACTGTGTCTTCTACTGCTGCCCAATTCGTTCGGATTCTTCTAGTTTAGTCTATTGCTATCATATATAATCCTATACTAATCCTTTACGTTTAGAGCTTTCCCAAGGGTTTATTAAAGAAATTGTTTTTATAATTACTTATTGTAGTAAAACATGAAATGTTAAATTACTAAATGAAATTTTTTTTATTTATATAAATTTATGTGTCTCGGCTGCAATGGCCATTAACACGTTATACAATAATTAATTACAATAAGGACTTAAAACTAATTATTATAACAGTTAATTTCTAAATCTTAAATAACATTAGGTAAAAATTATGAAGAAAAAAAATTTGATATACAATCATGGAATACTATAGAGACGTACAGCTAATTATTACAACAACTATTAATTATTAATTATAATGATTAATTATTAATCACTAAATTTTGAATAACATGTAGAGATTATAAAGACAAAATATCATATTGTGTTAAATAATTGAATGTCTTTCAAGAAACTAATTGGGTTACGAAGTTGATCGGACGAGTTTAAAATATCTTTAATATTTGACTTAAGTTTATGTTGATTTCTCTGCGTCACAGACTGAGGACACTCAGTAAGAATGTGTTTCACGCTTAAAACACTAAAGCAAGTTTGACAATTAGGCTTCGGTTCAGACTTCATTAAGTATTCGTGTGTGTATCGGGTATGTCTAATTCTCAACCTTCTAATGACTGCTTTTTCTTTTCTGGTCATAGTTGGGAGTTCAAATATATTGACAGTCTGCCGGATCTCGTGTAATGTGTTTTTTATTGTGTTCCAGTGGATTTGCCACCAGATATCTTGTTGCTGCTTAAACATCTGCTTCAAATCACTACGGATTTGAACATGTTTTTTTGAATGCTGACCATTTAGGGTAGAGGCTAGTTTGGCGACATGATCTGCTTTTTCATTACCGTGGATACCGATATGGGAAGGTATCCAGATGATAGTAACAGCTACGCCTTGAGAAGCAAGTGTACTGTAGATGTTATGGATTTCGTGAACTAAACGATGTTGAACATATAAACTTTTTATGGATAAGAGTGATGGTAAGGAATCTGTGCATATTGCTTGGTTTTTACTATCGATTTCTAAGGATTTAAAAGCTTCTAATATCGCGTATAATTCTCCAGTATATACGCTGCATACATCTGGTAATAAAAATGATTTTATAGTCTTATCAACTATGGTAACAGCACATCCAGTTCCTATTTCACTTTTGGAAGCATCTGTGTATAAAATTTTTTGGAATTGGTTGTTCTCTATGATTCCTTCAAAGTATCCTATCACAATGCTCGGAGTTTCGTGTTTATTGTACGTCAACAAAGAAGTATTTAAATGTAGGATTGATCTGCTCCAAGGAGGGGTAGCTGGAATTGGATTTGGAAGTGTTTTGGTAAGACCGATGGGATTTCTTAAGGTTGATTTCTGGATTTCAATAATTGATTGGATCGTTTTCGGTAAATCCGAGAGAGGTTTTGAATTTATTAGACGATAAACGGGGTTAGATAGATTTGCGGATACTGTAGCAAAGTAAGATTGTAGGAGATACTCTCGTCGAATCCAGAGGGGTGGTTCATTAGCCTCGCAATAAAGGCTCTCTACAGGACTGGATTTGAAGGCGCCTAAACAGAGACGAATGGAAGTATGCACAGAGTTGAGTAACTTTAAGTCAAACTTTGACGCAGACATGTAAATGAAACTACCGTAGTCCAGTTTGGAGCGAATTAAGGCTCTATAGACATTGAGTAAAATACTTTCGTCTGCACCCCAAGTATACTGTGACAGTGCCTTGATTATATTAAACCTCTTCATAGTATCTCCTTTTAGTATGTTAATATGGTCTTTCCAAGTTAGTCTACTATCAAAAATTAAACCAAGTATTTTGTAGTGTGTTACAGTTTGCTTTGGAATCTCGTTGAGATATACAATAGGATTTTGGCTACAAGGTCTTCTGCTAAATCGAATTAATTTTGATTTGGAAGGTGATATTATTAATCCTGTCTTTTTAGCCCATTCGTTAAGTTGAGTTACGGCGGTTTGCAGTACTTTACATGTGGCGGTTGTATTTTTTCCTTGACAATATAGAATAAGATCATCCTCATACATTACATATTTGACTGGTTGACAAACACTCGAACAGATGTCATTTATTGTGAGTATAAACAAGGTTGTACTGAGTACGGAACCTTGTGGGACTCCATTATTTGGCGGGTATGTTGCAGATATTTCACCGTTTACTTTTACCTTGAAAGTTCTTTTTTTTTAAGTTTTGTATGAAGAAATAAATATTTCCTGTAATATTGTATTGAAGAAGCTTTTGAAGAATAGCTGGTCGTGAAATGTTATCGAAGGCTCCTTCTATATCAAAAGCGGTAGCGATTACATCTTGTTTATTCGAAAAGGCGGTAGCTATTTGTGTTTGCAGTAACACTAATTATCAAGTGTAGAACGGTGGCGTCTGAAGCCTTGGGCTTCGTTAATTATAGCATATTTTTCTAGAAGCCAGGTTAATCTTGAGTTAATCATTTTCTCGAGAAGTTTGCATGACGAGCAGGTCAGTGAAATTGGCCTATATGATTTTGGCAGATTGGAAGGTTGATCGGTTTTTTTTTATTGGTATGATGATTGATTCGGACCACATACGAGGAATTTTCTTAGTAAGCCATATTTATTGTACAGATTTAGAAGTTTTGCAAGGCTGGATTCAGATAAATTTTTTAAAAATATGTATGGAATATTATCTGACCCGGCAGTGGAGTTTTTACAGGACGCTAGAGCTACTGTTAATTCTTCTAGTGTAAAAGGGAGGTTGATAGCGGCTATATCGTGTCTACTAATTTGAGGAGTGTGAAAAGTTAACGAATTTTGCTCATTTAGACTTTCAGCCATAATATGCGAAATTGTTTGGTTATCTGTAATTACTTTTTCCACCAACCTCTACCGAAAGTATACTTTTCCGGACCTGATTGTAGGGAGCAAAGTTGTACTTTTCCTCCCTAGGGAGGAAAAGTAAAAATGACGTCATGGTATTTCATTCATGAAATATAACTTACTGACGCCCTGTATAATATCTATTTTCTATTACGAAGTATCTATACATTTTAACGTTTATTTATAAAACACCCTGTATTTTGCAGAATGGTAAAAAACAGTAAATTTTTATTTTGATTTATTAATGTTTACATTAATAATTTGACTTATATTTGACAGTTGACAGTTATATTGTACCTACTTGTTGTTTTAGTTCTAATAAATTTTGTTGGTTAGTTACCTAAATAAATTAAGTAAAAATGACAAAATGACTTGTTATTTGAGGAAGGTGGAAAAACCATATGTATAACATGGGAGTAAAGTGCCTTTTCCTCCCTTGAATGATTACTGCCCTCCGCTACGCGTCGGGCAGTAAACTTCATTCTCGGGAGGAAAAGTTACACTTTCCTCCCTTGTTATACAAATAGCTATTCCTCCCTGTGTAATTGCTGGGATTTTTGGTGAAGATTTCTGTCCTTTCATTTATCTTATTTTTGTCCACACTTGTGTTGGAGAAGTATCACTGGTAAGAGTCGAAACAAAATTTTGCCAGGAATCTTTCTTACTTTTTTTAACAACATATTTAGCTTTAGGTTTTAGTCTTTTGAAGCAAATCAGGTTTTCTTGACTTCTCTTTCTTCGATATCTGTTAAGAGCAGTTTTACATTCTTGTACTATTTATTCGCATTCTGGATTCCACCATGGTACAGCCTTTTTAGAGGGGCATATTGATATTTTCTGGACATGAGTTTCTGCAGCCATGATAATGCAATTATTAAAAAGAGTTATTGTCTCGTTCGTCAATATCTTCAGACTCTTGTACTAATGAGAGTAGGTTTTCGGCATTACTTTTGAAAAGATTCCAGTCTGCTTTAGCAATATTCCACTTAGTGACGGTGCAATGTTTTTTATGACTATTTGTTATGACTATCGGGAAATGATTACTATCGTATAGGCTATCTAACGTATACCATGAGAGTGAATCAGCTAACTTGGGATCACATATACTTAAGTCAATAGACGAGTAACTTCCTGATGCGATATTAAAATATGTGTTAGCTCCACTGTTCATCAAACAAGCATTTTTGTTGTTTTCTTGGAGCCCCACATAGTATTATGGGCATTGAAGTCTCCGACTAGTATAAATGGGCTAGGTAGTTGGCGGACTAAATCATCTAACTCGATTTCAGTG
Source organism: Diabrotica virgifera virgifera (assembly GCF_917563875.1). NCBI lineage: Eukaryota > Metazoa > Arthropoda > Insecta > Coleoptera > Chrysomelidae > Diabrotica > Diabrotica virgifera. Next base: position 131,540,768 of record NC_065446.1, read on the forward strand.
AGGTTATAGTTAGGTGGAATATAAATACCGCATATAGTTATTTTATCAGGACACCAGATAGTTACTGCTATAGCCTCCAAATTATTGGTTAGAATATGATGTAAAGAAAATAAATCGTTAGACACGAAAATAGAGGTTCCTCCACTTGCTCTAGTAAATGTTGTTCGAAGAAAATGGTAACCTTCAAAGTTTTTAAGCTTCCGTTTATGAGAGTCTTTAAAATTAGTTTCTTGAAAGCAAATTATATTGGCTTCTGTATTGTTGATTAGCTGTTGTATGCGTTCTAAGCGAGAGTAAAACCCATCGCAATTCCACTGAACTAGAGTGAAAATAATGGCTTTAGGTAGTTAAGGAAGAGTCTGAGAGATAATCGTTATCATTATTGGTTGATTGAGACGCTGTACTTTCCGTTTCTGTGTTGTCTATATTTTAACTGTTTTTAATTTTCTTAGAGACTCTTGTGAATCTATTTTTCGTTGTTCTGTCTTCAAGTAAGGGGTATATTTTTGACATATCGTCAAGGAGTGTCTGGACATTTGGAGTGAACTCCTGTGCTTCGTGCAAGGTGTTATCACTGCCGAATGTATTTTCAAGGAAGGCTAGGAAATTTTCAACAGGAAGGGAAAATGAGTCTGGATTTTCCTGAAAAAGGTTTTGGATAGTGTGAATTGTGGAATTACTTGATTTATACTTATCGGGGGAGTCTTTCTTAGATCTTTTGGCTTTATGCTTAGTGGCAACAATTACACCTGATGTGGGCATTGCATTGATTTTAGTGGGTGTATTTTTAGAAGTTTGTGTTTCTAAAGAGCTTGTATCACTGATGTCAGTACGACTTCGTTTCTGACTGATGGATGGGGGAAGAAAATCATTATTTGGGGTTATGGAAGTAATGGGAACATCAACTGTATTTATTTGTTGACTAATATCTAGATTATTTGTTGGGTTTGAAAGTGTGTCATTATTTGATATTGGAGAAGTGGGATTGGTTTCAGTAGGGAACGATTGTTCATTTAGGGAAGGATTTCTAGGAGGATTTTGACAATTATTTGCCGTGTGACCTTGTTGTTTGCATAAAAAGCAAACCATTTTATCCGTAGAGAGGAATATCCTGTGAGAGTTGTTGTCAAAAGGGATTATTATTGAAGTTTGGAGCTCAAAGTTTTCTGTGCATGGAGTGACATATACTCGTCTTCTGAAACTCATAATATGAGTAAATACATCACCGCGGATTCCAGCTTTTAGATATGAGACTGTTGACGCGAGTTGTAGACCTAGATCCTTGAGATGTTTTTTTATGATGTCGTGTGGGATTGATGGACAAACGCTGGAAATTATAAGCCTTTTAGCTGGGGTTACTAGTCTGCGTACTGGTAGTTCAACTGTATTTATTTTAATTGTAGGATGTTCAGTTATAATTTGATCGACAAGTTCAGAATTTGTAAGGTAGATACAGATTCTGTTATTGGAAATTCTTGAGGCGAAGCAGATGTTTTTCGGATTAACAATATTACCTAGTCGAGTAGTACTAAATTTGGTTCTGCATGAATTAAAATTGCTTCGGTCTTCTTCGGATACTTCGGACGCGGTTTACTCATAGTAGCAGTTGCATATGAACTAGTAAGATTACTGGAAGGATTGGGTAGAGACATGGTGTTGCTAACAGTGGGGGAACATTGATCTAAATTGTTACTCATGTAGTTAAAAGTAACTTGAATTTGTTTATATTAACGCTTTGGATGTCTGGAAATAAGTGATAACCTTGGATACATCCTGCAATACTGGTAGCCTAACCGTTGGCCTCCGGTGGGACGGGATAGCAACAGTGAAAAACTATTGACAGTTTGACACTGGATGTGTTTAAGTTGAAAGATTATTAAGTAAAAAATCTCTTACTGAACGAAGTTACGGCTTGTGTTCTTGATGATTTACACGTAACAAAATTGTTATTAGTCACTATTTGCGCGAAAACTAATTTTAATAACTAATATTTACAGTAATAATTTCAAATTTCGGCACCAATTTACAGATAGATACACACACGTTCTGACGTTAGTTTGACAGTCCCGAATTTTCTTTTTAATTTCTAATATTTACGAATGTGTCGAATTTTTGAGAAAAACTTGCTAAGTTTGTTTGAAAGAGTCGCAGGGCAACTTTTTTTAATTCGCGTAAAATTACGTTTCAGTTTTTTGACAACAAAAATTTTAAAGTCTATCTGCAAATATAAAAAATTTATTTAATTTATATTACCTTAAAAATACTGAAGTGTATTTAAATAAAATTTACAAGTTTTATAAGTTATGTAAGTTATACTAAGTTATTTATTATATTCTTTATGTAATCAGAAATGTAAACATTTTAGCCCTAGGCCTACAAGGCCTGTTGCGCTTAATAAATAAATAAATAAATAAAAATACTGAAATTTCCATAAAGGAAAACAACCAATGGAAATTGATGTCATATAAACGTCTTTCGGGGAAAAGTTCATTCGTTCTATTTAAACAAGGAGATTCCTACATTGGATACCATATTATAGACAATAAAAAATAATAATTTTCCTCACTTTGGCCGACATGACTTATGGAAGTTACTTAAAGAAATCGGTTTTTGCTATGAAAATCAAAGAAGAAAACCTATATTGAACGATACAGAAAATATTGTTTGTTGGCGAAGGCAATATTTGAGAACATTCTAGTTGAGCATTTTCAATTTAGATAACACCTGGCTAAAGGAAAATCATACCGTTTCGCGAGTATTGGTAGATAAAAATATTACAAGTTTTCGATAAGTCCTTCTAGTGGGATATTCCACTTATTTAAAGGTTTCCACGAGAAAGGGTCGAAGATTAATAATCACGGACATTGGTAGCGAACACAGACATGGTTTTGTGGAGAAAGGTTTATTTGAGTTCATTTCAAAATCCATTAAAAGTTACCACGCAGAAAAACTAAGATGTTTTTAAGATTTCTTTTCTCAGATATTGAATAAATAAAGCTTTGGTTGTTTTCGATAATTCAATTCACTCAAAATTAGTGGAATAATTTCTGACGGTATCATGGGATAAATATTGCACGAAAACGTACATCGTCCAAAAACAAATATGCCATTGATGAAATGGCAAAAACAAAAGCGATAAAATTTGCTTCGTTCTCATTGCCAAACAAATTCAGTTGAGTTAATGTACCCTCGGAGATCCGTGGAAAAAATTTACACCCAAAATAACAAAATTCAGTTTGGCAACACTGTGTGAAAGTTAATAGTAACATATCCTTTTTAAGATAAGCACAACTGTAATTTAGTCCAAACAAATTAATATATTTTTTTGCCAACAAAAATGAGATTTTTCAACCAAATAATGTTTCAAATATGATGTGCAAAATAATTTTTAATTGGGTTCTGCTAATGGTGTTGCTTTTTGTTGTCATTAAAGTAAATAAAACTAAATTTCACTCATTAAATCATTATTGTCCGGTTATCGTCTTAATTATTTTAACTGTACTAATATCCGTCGAGTAATTCTGAATAATTAATAGGTTGTTAAAACATTTTATCTGTAGCGGCTTCTGAAATATCTTAAAAATATCGAATTTCATTGATAAAATGCACATATCCCACCGATCTTCGCTTCGACCATACATCAAGCTTCAAGTAAAAGGCGAAGTGAGGAGAAGAGGGAGACCCAGATCACGATTTAAAGACCAGGTAGAACACGACTTACGAGTATGAAGAGTACAAAATTGGAAAACCAAGGCGGAGGATAGGAAGGAATGGAAGCTGATTCTGGAACAGGCCAAGATCCGCCATGAGTTGTAGAGCCAATGATGATGAGGAAAAGGTAAAGTGGCCAGACAAAATACAACTTTTAAACTGAAAAATGTCAAATAACATCTATTAAGTTCCATAAAAAACGTAACGAAAGAGAGCTGGACTAGTGTCGTAAATTACGTAAAAATAGAAGAAGAAAGATTGTGGACTGTTGATAATAACATTGAATACTCCAGTCGGGTTAGACGAATAACAAGCCTAACCTTGCATTAGGAGCTGCCCCAAATTTTATTTTTTTAATCTTTAGGGGGGGTCAACAGTAGCGTAAATTTAAAATCTCGACTGAATTCCGCCATTGTGTTAGCCGCCTTCTTGATTTTAAACGAGAACGGTTTTGGCTCAATATCTCCGCCATTTTCAACTTTTCGACAAAAAGTATAACAACCAAAATTGTTGAAAATATAATTTTCTATGATTTCTGTTTTTACAATTTTTTCGTGCCATCGATATTTTCCGAGTTATAGCGGAAAATAGTGGCAGTTATATATAAATAGAGCGTAATTATTGAATTATCTCGTTTATTCTTAGTTTTACGACAAAAATGTTCCTATACAAAAATAGAGAGAACTGAATTCTACACAATTTAAGTTTCTCTCCTTTTTTTTGCTAAAGTTAATATTTAAGGTAGTATGTATGCGATAGTGGCGCGAGCGTAAAACCTGATTGATTTTGTAGCAATTGTTTTTGTTCAATATCTACGCCATTTTCAACTTAAATTGTTCCAAATATGATTTCCTACAATTTATTTTTAACAATTTTTTTCATGCGGTTGATATTTTCCGAGTTAAGTAGGAAAATAATAAAAAGTGGTGGGGTGAGCATAATTACTGAATTGAATCTTTTTTCCGAGCTGCCCCAAATTTTATAATTCTATCCTTTAGGAAAGATCAATAGTAGTGTAAATTTAAAATCTCGACTAAATTCCGCGGTTGCATTAGTTGCCACATTGATTTTAAAGGAGAACCATTGTTGCTTAATATATCTCCGCCATTTTCAACTTTTCGACAAAAACGGTAGGAACTAAAATTGTTGGAAACGCAAAAATTTCTTTTCCGTAATTTTTTTATGCGATCAATATTCTCCGAGTTAAGGAGGAAAATAGTGGAAGCGGAGGGGAAGCATAATTATTGAATTGTCTCATTTATTATTAACTTTACGACATAATTGTACATAAACAAAAATAAAGAGAATTATATTTTATAAAATTTTTGAAACTTCCAATGAAACACCAACCAAACTAAGTACATAAAAGACATAAATAATAACTTATATGCATTAAGTTCACTTAATTTTATTAACTAGCGGGTTTTATTGGCTGAATTTTTCTGTCGATAATTAAGTTTCATGTCAGCTAACATATTTTAATATTCCAACAATTTTTTTTTAATTTTGGACCCCGTTGGGGAAAATTTTCCCATCCCCCCCTCTTAGACCCGCTACTGGTTCTCTCGAAAAATTGTAAAGTGAATATTTAAAAAATCGGACGATTTCGACCGGGCGTAAGGAGATGGGTGAGTCCCAAAATTTCACAAGAAAAAAGCGAATATTTCGCGAAATGAATTACAGATCGAAAAAGTAGTATTCGATTGACTGTCGGAAGAGACGCACGTGAATGTGACTCTGTTCTGTAGTGAAACGAAATCAGTATAAAAGCGGTAAGCCGTTCTTTTATTTGAATATAATTTATTAGTATCTGTAATTAGTATACAATAGAAAAACAATAACAACAAAAGTTGAGAGCAGGTCTTGTCTCCGCAGAGTGGGACTGGATATGCTATCGCTATGTATGTTTTTATCGTTTTTATCGCATGTGTTATAGATAAAAATAAAATAGGCCAGTCCTTCAAACAATAATTATTAAATTAGTCAAATTGTATATTTATATGAATTATTGTAAATATGGCTTACAACCAGCAGCCTGTGCTTGACACACAGGAACCAATGGCAGAAGCCAATCAAAATATGATTATGCAAGTGAACCAGGCGCTTTTTGAAGAAAATTATAAAAGGTCGCAAAACGAACAGACTCTATTTAATGCTTGGAAAGCTGCCGAGAGCCACAAAACCAAATTGTGTGATACAGTAAGCATACTTGAAAGAGAACTCATCATCATCAACTAGCCTATATTTGTCCACTGCTGAACGTAGGCCTCCCGTAAAAATTTCCACCTATTTCTATCTTGAGCTTCTTGCATCCAATTTGTGGTGATGCGCTTGATATCATCCGTCCATCTAGTCGGTGGTCGTCCTCTGCTTCGATATGCCTCCTGCCTTGGTCGCCATTCCAGAATCTTTTTGGTCCATCTGTCATCCGTCAGTCTGGCAACATGTCCTGCCCAAGCCCATTTAGCCATGGCTATTCTTTCAACTGCCTCCGTGACTCCTGTTCTTCTTCTTATTTCTAGGTTTGGTACTTTATCTCTGATGGTAATACCTAACATTGATCTTTCCATAGCGCGTTGTGTAACTCTTATTTTATTTATTGTTCTTCTTGTCAGAGTTAGTGTTTCTGCACCATATGTAAGAATCGGCAAAACACACTGGTCAAAGACCTTTCTTTTTAAACAAACTGGAATATTAGACTTGAAAATGTTATTTAATCTACCGAAGGCAGCCCATGTAAGACCTATCCTTCTTTGTATTTCAGTTGTCTGGTTATCTCGGCCTAAGCGAATCTCATGTCCTAGATATTTGTAAGCTATTACTTGGTCGATGCTATGACTCCCAATCTGAATTTTATCGCTGACTACAAGGTTGGTCATAAATTTTGTCTTTGAGGTGTTAATTTTAAGACCAATTGTTTTTGACACTTTATAGAGCGTGTGCAGCATTTTTGTAGCTTTATCAACTCTATCAGATATTAAAACGATGTCATCGGCAAATCTTAGGTGGTTCAGATCCTCCCCGTTTATATTAATTCCCATATTATCCTCTCCTTCCATTTGCTTGAACATATATTCAAGAACAGCTGTAAACAATTTCGGGGAGATAGTATCACCCTGTCTAATTCCACGTTCTATTCTAAATTTCTTGGTATCTTCATGAAGTCGAACACAAGCTGTACCAGTTTCGTAGATACTTTTAATCAAGGCGATATATCGGTAGTCAATGCGGCAGTCCGCCAATGCTCGAAGCATTTTATGATGATCTATAGTATCGAACGCCTTTTCATAATCCACGAATATAAGAAAGATAGGCTTGTTATACTCTGTGCACTTTTCTATTAGCGTTTTTATAACTTGTAGATGATCGTTTGTTCCGTATCTGGAGCGGAACCCAGCCTGTTCACAAGGTTGGTAACTATCCAGTTTGTTCACAAGCCGTTTTGTTATTATCTTCATGAATAGTTTGTATGTATGGGAGAGCAAACTAATAGGTCTGTAGTTCTTCAGATCTGAAATGTCACCTTTTTTATGCATTATGGTTATTATTGCATTATGCCACTGAGAGGGGGTTACGCCTCTTGTCAAACAAACATTGAACATCTTTTTCAACACATTTATTAACGTTTCTCCTCCTTCTTTGATGTGTTCAATGACTATCCCATCTTCTCCAGGTGATTTATTGTTTTTCATCTCCGAGAGAGCTGATTTTATTTCCTCTGTTGTGATGTCTGGGATGTCTTCTGAGCCTACATTTTGAACTTTTGGTATTTGACTTTGATCAGGATCTGGAAGTTCTTCTCGCTTATACAATTCTGAGTAAAAATCTTGAGCAATTTTTAAAATATCTTCCTTATTTGTTGTTATTTCTCCTTTTTTATTTACAAGTTTACAAATATTTTTCGATCCTTCAGTCATTTGTCGGCGCAGTACCTTTAAACTCTTATTTTTATCAATGGCGTGAGTTATGTGTTCAGTGTTGTAATTTCTGACATCTTTTCGAATGGATTTTGTGATATCTTTGTTTAACTGTCTAAGTGCTGCAATATTTTCTGTGTATTTGTTTTTCAATTCTCTTCTTTTGTTTATAAGGTCTTTAGTAGCTTGAGTAAGTTTATCTATCTTGTTTTTTCTTTTTTCCTTATATTTGCTATGAGCGTTTCGAATCGCACTGTTTATTCGCATGTTTGTCACCTCTATATCTAATGCATTTTCATTTAGATGTTCTACTTCTTTCAGTTCTGAAGTTATGAGATTCTGATAAGCTACACTATCTTCTATCGATTCCCATTTATTAGAAGGCCTCTCTGTTATCATTGCTGTCCTCTCTTGTCTAAGGTTGATCAATATTTTTGCTCTAACCAACCGATGGTCACTCCCAACAGTGATTTTATTGATTACTGTAACATCTTGGATAATATTTTTTCTGTTTGTGATGATGAAATCAATTTCGTTTTTTGTTATGCCATCTGGACTAGCCCACGTCCACTTACGTTGTTGGTTCTTTTTGAAAAATGTGTTCATCACGTATAGCCGATGATGCAACAAAAAATTTAGTAGCATACCTCCTCTATCATTTCGCTCACCATATCCAAATGAGCCCATAGCCACTTCTGCGTTATCTTCTTTATATCCAAGTTTAGCGTTAAAATCGCCCATTAAGATTAGGTGGTGGGTTTTATCTTTTTCCATAGCTCTATTTATATCTTCATAAAAGTTTTCTATTTCTTCATCGCTATGACTCGTCGTGGGTGCATATACTTGGATAATTTTAATAGAGCATCTCTTGTTCAATTTTAGTATGAGGTACACAACTCTTGAGCTTACACTATCTATTTTTATAATTTTATCTAGGTGTTTCTTGTGGACGAGAAAACCTACGCCGCCAACTGCCTTATCGTCTTCTCCAATGGAATGTAACAGATGCCCTGATTTTAAAACTAATTGGTTTTCTCCTTTTCTTCGTATTTCGGAAAGTCCCAGTACATCCCATTTTATGCAGTTAAGTTCTTCCTGTAATTCAATGAGCTTATCTTCAGTTGCAAGCGTTCTTACGTTATAAGTGGCAATATGCAATGTTCGTTGTCCATGGTAGCCGTGTCTATCCCGGTGATTCTTTGCACCCTCTGCCCTTGGCCCGATCTGGTGGCTACCGTCACCAGGGACCGTTGGGCCGCCGGGGACTAAGGGCCTTTTTCTAGTTTGTGTCATGTCATTTACGGGGGAAAATTAGCCATTTCACTACCACGCTGGCCAGTGCGGGTTGGTAGCGGGAAATTTAGGAGTGTTTGAATGGGGAGAGGCGCAGGTTACGCAGTTTGTGTGTAGGGTGTGCGACAATATGCCATACACACCCCCCACGCAAAGTGGACCCCTTCCACTCCAAACACGGTCAATAGGACTCATCCGTCACTCGGGGTGTGGATGAGATAGGTTTGAGGATAGAGATAATGGGTAAGGTTGAGATGGAATGTTAGGGAGGGACAGCGGTCAGCTGCTCCTGTAATCGCCTCTTACGACTAGTAGGAGATCCTGTGGGTGTATTCTACCAAGCGGCCCGCATCCCACACGGGGAAGAGAACTAGCACAGTTAAAATCTCAATATACAGAGTTGGCAACAAAAGTTAATTTAACTGAAAAAGAAAATGAAATAGAATATTTAACAGATGAAGAAGAGCTCGCTAAGGAGACAGAGTGGATTAGGGTTCAATCAAGAGCCAGTAAGAAACGTAAGATGGATACTTCACCATACATCTCACCACAAAAACATAGCTCCAAAGAAACTGCAGTTAGGAAAGCCAAAATGCCTCCACCTGTGGTAGTGGAAGGCTTCAAAGAATATGGAGTCCTATATAACTTCCTTAAATCGAAGATAACAAACTTTACTACTAAACTGGTGAATAGTGAAGTGATAAAAGTTAATGTACAAGACGGTGAAGAGTACAGAAAATTAATAAAAGCTTTAAGAGAGGAAAATATCCAATATCACTCATACGAAAACAAACAAGAAAGACCGATAAAAGTTATAGTAAAGAGATTACATCACACTTGCTCGTCCCAAAAAATTGTTGAAGATCTGCAAAAAAGAGGCTATAAAGCCATAGACGCAGTTAAAAAGCTAAAGTGGCAAACCAAACAGCCATTAGATATGTTTATGTTAACCTTCAGACCAGACGAAGATATCAACAAAATATATGGGATAACGGACATCCTAGGAACAAAAGTTGAAATTCAGCCTTTTAAAAATTCCAAACTAATACCGCAATGCAAACGATGTCAAGCATATGGTCACACATGGAAGTTCTGTGCTAGAGGGCCAAGGTGTGATAAATGCACAAAAAAACATCTTACTAAAGATTGCGACAAACCTGAAAATGTTAAACCAAAATGTGTCCATTGTGGCGAAAACCATCCTGCCAACTACCGAGGATGTATCGTCGCAAAGTAAATGCAGAAAATAAAAAACAGAGGTCTGAAAAAGACGAATTTGCCACACCCTCCAGACAGAAGGTCAACTGAAACCAAGTCAAATGCTGGTGAAAGAAAACAAGCACAGAAAGTTACTAGTAATAAGACATATAGTGCGGTAACAAAAGGTCACAATGAAAATTATCAGAATGATAAATACCAAAAAACAACAGGGATTGAAAAAGAAACAGAACAAACCCTACAAATGATATTACAGGAGTTGAAAAAATTAAATGAAAGGGTCACTTCCCTGGAATATAGAGCTCAAGGTGCTATTCCAAAGGTAAGAAATGGCTAATGATCTTAGAATTGTCGCATGGAATGCCAACGGGTTGCTTAATCATCAACAAGAACTACAAGCAATCCTTGACATCGAAAAAATTGATTTGTTTCTTGTCTCTGAAACGCATTTCACAAATCAATCCTACATCAAATTTAAAGGATATAAGGTATATCATACAATACACCCTGATAATGCGGCCAAAGGAGGCAGTGCAATCATCATAAAGGATAATATATGTCATCATGAAGGGTTGGAATATAAAACTGAACATATTCAAGCTACTACAGTACACATAAAAACTAAAACTTTTAAAATAAATATAAGTTCAGTATACTGCCCACCTAAACATTCCATTAAAAAAGAGCAGTATAATGAATTCTTGAAAAGCTTAGGGGAAAGGTTCATTATTGGAGGTGACTTCAATGCAAAGAACACACACTTGGGCTCTAGAATCACTACTACTAAGGGAAAGGAGCTTTTGTTAGCCATTAAAGAACAGAGGTGTAAAGCACTATCAACTGGTAGACCAACCTACTGGCCTACGGATAGAAACAAGACCCCTGATTTAATAGACTTCTTTATTATTAAGAATATTTCAACTAATTTCATAGACATTGATGACTGTTGGGACTTAAATTCTGATCATTCCCCTATAGTACTAAATATGAGTGACAGGATTATTAAAAAACAAAGTAACCCCACATTAACGAATAAATGGACGGACTGGGATAGTTTTAAGCTAAGCCTTGAAGAGAGAATAAATCTAAGTGTACCAATACAAAACGCAGAGGAATTAGATAAAGAAGCAGAATTGTTGGTGAACAATATCCAGCAAGCAGCATGGGAAAACACTCCTACGCTGAAACCTAGGCTAAAAGGAAATAATTATCCAAAGGAAATAAGGAACATGATAATTGAAAAAAGAAAACTGAGAAGAATCTGGCAACAAACAAGGTCTCCTCAAGATAAGACTAAACTAAATCGTGCAAGTCAACAACTCAAAAGAACTATCTTACAATTAAAGAATGACTCGATTAACTCTTACTTACAGGAGCTAACAGATGACGGTAGTACAAATTATTCCTTATGGAAAGCTACTAAAAGACTGAAAAGACCTATTATGCACTCTCCTCCTATTAAACTAGAACATGGTAACTGGGCCAGAAGTAGTGCACAAAAAGCAGAACTATTTGCCATACATCTTGAAAATACATTCAAACCAAATGAACCTCAAGGGGATGAAGAAAGATGGGAGGAACCTGTTCAATTAGAGGAAGAAATTCGGCTAACTACACCAAAAGAAGTACTTGAAGAAATAAGGGAAAATATTAATCCGAAGAAAGCTCCGGGCTATGATCTAATTACGGGTGAGCTGTTGAAAAATCTTCCCCGAAGAGCTATCGTAAAATTAACAAACCTCTTTAACGGTGCATTCAGATTAAAATATGTACCAATGCTATGGAAGATGGCGGAAGTCATTATGATTCCTAAACCAAGAAAACCAGCACATGAGGTTTCGTCATACAGACCGATATCTCTGCTTCCTGTAATATCGAAGCTGTTTGAGAAACTGCTCCTTAAGCGAATAAAACCAATTATTGAAGCAAGGAATTTGATACCGACACATCAATTTGGATTTAGAAATAAGCATTCAACAATTGACCAGGTGCACAGAATCACAAATATTATCGAAAGATCCCTAGAAGAAAAGAAAGTCTGTTCAACTGTATTCCTTGATGCTGCACAGGCTTTTGATAAAGTCTGGCATGAAGGTTTAACATACAAACTAAAATGTTTTTTACCTATACAGTACTCAAAACTTTTACAGTCATACATAAAAGAACGACATTTTAGAATTAAGCAAGAAGACTGTTTTTCAGACTTAAAAGAAATTAGAGCAGGTGTTCCACAAGGCAGTGTGTTGGGTCCGGTCCTATACCTACTATACACGTGTGATATACCTGTACTGGAAAACAACACAGTTGCCACCTTTGCTGATGATACAGCTATTCAAGCAGTAGGGACGACAAGTGAAGAGGCGACCAACAAGGTCCAAATAGCAGTTAACCAAATCTATAAGTGGACACAAAAATGGAGAATCAGGCTAAATGAAGCTAAATCTGTCCATGTTAATTTCACCAACAAAAAAATACAATATATACCAGTTATAATCAACAATATCCAAGTACCATATGCAGATACTGCTAAGTATTTGGGTATAACATTAGATGCAAAACTACGCTGGAAGGTGCACGTTAAGAAAAAAAGGGAAGACCTAAATATAAGATATAAAAAAATGTATTGGCTAATTGGAAGAAACTCCACACTGTCGATGCATAATAAGTTACTAATTTACAAACAAATATTGAGACCTGTATGGACTTATGGATGCCCACTATGGGGGTGTACTAGACCAAGTAATATAACAGTAATACAAAGATTCCAGAACAAAATACTAAGAAATATTGTAGACGCTCCTTGGTATGTTACAAACAGTGATCTCCATAAGGACCTAGGAATGGAAACTGTGGATATAATCATCAAGAAGATGGCAGGAAGTCACGAGCAACGACTTCACATGCACGAGAATATTGAGGCAATCCAGCTCCTCGATACTACTGGGCAAGTTAGAAGACTGAAGAGGACAAAACCTTATGAACTAGTTTAAGTGATAGGTGATAGTGAAAAGCAGAGCATAGTGCTTGTGCGCGTTAGTGTGTATGCTAGAATAGTGCACTATCTTGTTAGGTTAAATAAGAGACGCTATGGGGCAAGCTCTTAATTTTAAGGAACAGTAATAATTTAGGTTAGATTAAAATTGCTCATTGGTCAAATATGACCAGATTGTAATTGTAATAATCATCATCGTAGTGATGATTATGGGAAAAAAAAAAGATCGAAAAAGTAAAAAATACATACTCAATATTTTTCAAAAATCTATCGAATGATACCAAACACGACTTCCCACAGAGAGGGATGGTAGTAAATTTAATATTTTAAATGCGAATCCCGCGATATTTCGCGAAAAACTGAAAAATACACTTATTCAATATTTTTTAAAAATCTATCGAATGGCACCAAACACGACCCCCCACGGAGGTAGGGTGGGAGGTTACTTTCAAATCTTAAATAGGAGCCCCCATTTTTTTGCAGATTTGGATTCCTTACGTAAAAATACGTAACTTTTATTCGGAACATGGCGTTACAATCGGAAAAAACGATTGTTGGAAATGGAAAATTAAATTAAAAAATGGCAAGCGCCCACTAAAATGAAAAATTTTACTTAACTTTTTTGGTTTTTAGGACCTACTCTTCACAATACAATAGGTCCCAATAACGCTCGAGTGACTGCACATTTAGCATACTTTGCTCCCCTACTATAGGAAACATAACTAGAGAAAATAGAATCATTGAAAATTAATAGCAAAAGAAAATTTGTATGAAATTAGAATAGAAAGAATTTACGAAGAAGAAGACAAGGCCAAAAAGATCACTTCAAAACTAAAAAAGTAACATTAGCATGTTAGTTGTATATCGCACAAAAGTAACTAAAAATGATATAGTAACTTTTTCTTTTTCGCTTTTTCACTTATACGAACCTGCGGCGGGTCTAATAGATTCTTTTCAGACGTTCCGGATTACATAACTTATTTTTATAGCTGAGCTAATGGCGATTTAAAGCGTTTTCCTTTTTCCTTTTATATTCGAGTTCGCGCTCTACTTAAGCAAACGAGCTGACCGAAAAAGGTTTTTTTTATATCAAAGTAAATCTCGAGAACGAATCATATTTTTATCGGGACGGTCTTAATGTTTGGCTAAAAATAAACATCTACTTAATGGATTCGACCTGCATTTAATGAAAAAACATATATGTATCTATATTATGATTAGTGACGTAAAATTTCCGGGAAGATTCGAACGCCAGAAACTTTCGGAAACTTATGGAAATATTACATTTTTATCAAAATTTTTATAGTTAATTTTACAAATTAGTAGTTAGCTTATTATTATTACTTATTGTTGTGGTATTACGACTACAGAAAAAATCTGTTAAAAATTAAATGTCCAAAAATACATTTTAAATTTATTTAACCTAATTAAAAAAATACTCTGAATATTTGTTATGAGTCATTATAATTACAACTAAAAAAGTTATTTTATTTAAAAAAAATAATAAAATAAAAAAGATAACATACAATGAACAAACCAAAATTGGTTATAATATAGAAACTTACTTCAGGTAATCTGTATTCCTACAATGTATATATGTAGTATATAGTATTAAAGCAGGAACTTTTTTCTTAACTAATAATAACAAAAGACACTACAAAATTCTTAGGAAATATAATTATAAAATATATAAATAAGTAAGAGTCTATTCTTGTGAGTCAGAGAAATTTTCTTCACACAAGCTGGACTGTTTTATGAAGAGAATATAATGAAGAGTCTCTCTCCGTCTCGCTTAATCTTTCATTTTCTGATATGGATTTAGAGTCTTGCCCTGGTTCCAACAGATGAGTTAGAGAAAAGACTCTCATCACATATCATTTTCCAAACAGTGTGTGCTATAACAACGCTCTGTTTCAGAGTAGGAAGCTGGTAACCCCAGTATGGTAATTGCCAAATCTTTTAAAGAAGTTTCGGTGCACATTCCTTGTCACTAGCTTATACAATCTACTAATCGTACTGAAAGCCAAATAAAATCCATTGACCAAAGGTTTTCTTTTACACAGAACTTTGTTAGTTCTGTAAAAATGTTTTCTTTTTTGTCAATAAACTTGGGTTGATTGGTTAATATCTTGTCTATACACTGCATAGCTAATATATGCTCTTTACCAATGAGGCTTTGTCCTGTTAAAGAAGAATCAAGTAAGTTTGCAGCATAGTGCACAGGCTTCACAGCCATTTTTTTTTCTTTTTTCTAATTTAGATAAGCATTCCTTTTCCTCAGACTTACTGACTGGAAGCAATGGAATATTCTCGGTAAAAATATTTTCTGTATCCCTAAATGCCTCGACAACGTGAGATATTTTAAACATATGTACTTCCAATAAAGTACCTAATCTATTTCACAATTGGTTTTAGCACAGCTGCTACTTTTTGCAACTTTATCCAAAATATTTTATCATCCAGACAGTTTTGTTTAAAATTCCGTGAAAACTTTAAATTTTCTCTCTCTATGACCATAAGCATCGGTAAAGCACTTTTAGATGCAAGAATGTTATTTATACAATTAAGGATTGAACCATATCTAGTTTTTACAGGAAGTTTTATTGATATAACTTTATTGTAGTTTTGAATTTTTTCTTTTTATTTATTCTTTCCCTTTTGAAATATTCTCATGCATTATACCTATACTACAATCACAATAAAGATTCACTAGAAATAAACAAATCAAGATACGTTAGGTGTTACGAGGGGGACTCCTAAATCCTAATTTGCAAAGTTTATACATTGTAAATCATGATTCGGGAGTACTCCTCGTAACATTCAACGTGTCTTAAACGTGTGAATTAAATAGCGCTACTTCCATGTAAATTCAAATTACGTCACTGAATCTTATGTCCAAAAGGCTCTTGGCAATATTCTCAAAAGTTCTCGGAAATATTATGGAAAGTTCACGGAAACATTCTTGAAAATTCTCGGAAATATTCTCGAGAATTTTCCATTAAAAGTTTCCGGGAATATTCGCGGTCAGGAGAATATTTCCATTTTTATAGGCGAATATTCTCGGAAACTTTCCAATGTTCGCGAATATTCGCTTGGAAATATTCTCGACTCACATCACTAATTATGATATAATGAAAGTGGGAATTTAAACATGCTTACTAAATTTCGGTAATAACTTCATGAGTCATATTATGCAATATATATATTAGTTTTCGTCTACTGTCTGTAATCAATCAAATATAGAATATTTTCTTGGCATATCTAGCTTTAGAAGAGCTTTAGAACTCCTAGTTAGAAAACATGCATAGGGTCTTTATTCTACATACATTTGTCATATTAAAATTTAAATAAGCTAAAGTGTGTACGATATCATCGTAATTTTTTGTGCATTTGAAGGCCTCTATATCTTGCAGATACCGTTATGTACTTACTTACTTAAGCCATCCTCTTGTACCTTACGGTGTGGAGGTAAGTGGAGAAATCAGACGTCTCCATGCCTTTTGGTCCGTAGCTAGTCTTTCTGCTTCTCTTCACCCAATATTTCTTTTTACGCAAGCCTTTCCAATATTTGAGTTCCACGTTCTTGCTGGCCTGTTTCTTCGTCGTTTGTTGTCAGATGCCGCTTTCCATACCCTCTTTACAGTTTTACCTTCACTCATTCTCGCTATATAACCCGGTCTATATAGACATTTGAAATAACAAAAATTGCCGGAGAGCCAAATTTTGGTGGAGAGATAGAGTATAACATAACAAATAAAGTTTTAAAATTCCCCATCGATCCCATGTGTGCAACAAAAGTTATTCGGGGTTAAAAGTCAAAATTTGAGATTTTTTAGATTTTTTTCGAAAACGGTATGTTTTATCAAAAAAGAACGTTAAACCAAAGTTGTAGATCTTAAAATTCTCTACAAAAAAATAGTCCTTACTATTTTTTTCCTAAGAGTTGCCATTCCTGAGATATCGCGATTCTAAGAGTCACATTATACATGATATGCACACGTTTCCACACCACCTGTGAGGTAATTTACTCGGCGCGTTTTTTACCGTGGTTTCCCCTGTGTAGGCCTACTCCACTGACTGTTTTGACAATTTTAGGATAATTTAAGGAAACAATACCGGTCAAGTTTTAGATATTACCTTATTATTGATATTGATTATTGATATTGCTATTGATTATTAGGTTAACGATTGTTTTGATTTCTTTAGATATTTTAATCAAATTCATATTCTTCAAAGTCTACTTCAACAGTCAATGCTTCTTCGATTTCATCTTCTTCCTCTTCCTCTTGCTGGATGTTCAAATATTGTTCAAATGTGACTGAGTCGTTGGTCTCTTCATTAAAATCACAGGAGTCTTTCTCTGTTGTACTAAACTGGACATTTGAGCAAGACTGGGCTTGGCAGTTGGTACACGCTAGAGAACACAGTAACCCGACTTTTTTACATCCACATTTGGCACTACAACCTTTTTTGCAATTGCAAAAAATAGTGTTAAAGAGTTTTTCTGGAGCAGGTGGGAGTAAGGTTTTAATCGGTTCCAGAGTATTATCTATTAATTTCCAACCCCAGCCTTCTGGATTCAGTTCATTGCCTAGCCATGTTTGAACTTGATAATATACTCGATACAAATGTTGAAAAGCAGATGCTGATGTTGGAGGAAGACATGATAGTTGTACTTGTTTCTTGTTTCGCTATTTTTTACAAAAGTTAAGTATCGGTATTTATCAAGACAACTAAATTTTTTGGAGCTCCATAAACCGCAAGAAGAAAGCGAATTCCTTCCGTAATTATTGTTTGCGGTGTGGAATCAAGTTCTGTAAAAACTTTACAGCAGTCAGTCAAATCTTTTTTTTCGAATAATTTAAGTACTGACGTTTTGCCCCTTTCGTACATTGCTGACGTAGTGTCGCAGCCGGTTATCGCATGTAAAAATAAAATGTACTTTTGGCATTTGGGATAAGCCGATAAACTTTTCGAAGAATATATCTCTGTTCGCTGTTGAGCCCTTCCAGGTTTCAGAAAATAAATAACTTTATCTACTGGAGTCCTTGCAGTAAGCAGTACTAACAAGTTAACATTTTCACAAACTACAATTATTGTTTTGTTTGTTGCCTTAAATTTTTTAAAATTGATGTCTCAATTATAAGGACATCTGCGTCATTTTTAGCTTGTCTCACTTCAACATTCGCAGCTGTTAATTTGTCAGTTAACATGGAAATGAAACGAGATTTATTATTAATGTTAGCGAAACATTGTTGTTGATTCGTTGGAACTGTTATATTTTCATCAAAGATATTCTCGGAACCCGATGATATTTTTGTAGTTCGACGACGTTGTTCTGCAGCTTTAATATTCTTTGTCGAGTCACTGTAGTCGTCAAATATCACTATAACTGTAAGCCCGTAATGTCTGCTAAATGGTAGACGCTTGTAACAAGTACTTATATTCACTTGAACTGAACCTCTAGCACCAAAAGAAACAGATAATATGAACAAGACTTACGGACAATACTGTAGCCATTGTTTACAATAGACAATCTGTTCTTTTTTAAACAATGGTATAGCCAAATGTTTTTAAGTGCCACATTATGTATATACGTGGCTCATATGTGCATATAATTTATAAAGTAACTTTTAAAATCGCGATATCTCAGGAATGGTTACTCTTAGGGAAAAAAATTTAGGACTATTTTTGTAGAGAATGTTAAGAGCTACAACTTTGGTTTGATGTTTTTAAAGATATTCTTCTTCAGCGGCGAATCGATTGAGGGTAAAATTTGATTGATCCGCGCGCATGCGCACACCGACAGTATGGTATAAGTTGTTATACGGGCTCTGATTGGGTGTTGAAATTTTGAAATTATCTGTCAATTATTGTTCAATATGGAGGTTATCGGTAAACAAAAATATTGTATAATATTAGTTTCTATTGATGTGTGGACAGAAATAAAATCAAATTTATAATTATAGTGACTTTTCAAATAGTTTTGAAAAGCCGCAGGTACGTAATTCTAAATGTTTCAGTTGGAAATACCTAATAGTTTCAATACCTATCTATTTGGAAAATGTAAACAAAATAATGTAGTTACCTATTAGTAGGCAATGCTTTAATTTACATAATCTGATTACGAACAAACTTTCTACAAATCTTCATCTCATATATCGTTTTCTTACTCTATATTTTGTTGTATTTTATTTCGACAAAAATCAAACTAATAATTTTATTAAATTCATATAAATTTATGGCGTAAACGTTTAGTTTGTGTATATTCCCACATGACGTATACGAGAGTTTGGTGCAGTTTGAAATGGCGTAAACTTTCGTACGGCGCGATAGACGTGAAGTGGGTTCAAGCCCCAAGCAAGTTATTATTTTTTTATTTTTTTTATAGATTTTATGATTGTAAGTATATTATTATATAATTTTTAAAGATATTCTTCTTTTTTGAAAGTGGTAGATAAGAAAGCTAGTTTGATTTTTAAATAAAATTAGTACAAATATAACCTTTTAAGTATATTTACTTCGTTTAAATTACCTATTATATAATAGAAGAATATCTTCTTACGTGCGTACAAAGAACACACACATTCTTTTTTTTTTGATAAAACTTACCGTTTTGGATAAAAATCAAAAAAATCTCAAATTTTGACCTTTGACCCCGAATAACTTTTGTTGTACACATTTGATCGATGGGGACTTTTAAAACTTTATTTGTTATGGTAAACTCTAGTTCTCCACCAAAATTTGGCTCTCCGGCAATTTTTGTTATTTGCCAACTATTTTGATCTCTAAGTTGACCGTCTAAGTCTGTGTAAGGTCCTTCCAACACTGCACCTTTCACGTATGTCTTCATTTCTTATACTATCACGTCTGGTCACAACGGATACCGCACGAATATCGCATTTCGCATGCTTGAATTTTACTATGGATGTCGTCGTTTACTATCCACGTTTCACTACCGTAGAGTAGCACCGGTTCGTATACAGTTTGAAATACTTTCATTTTTGTTTTTAGGCTTACTTCTTTCTTCCTAATAAAACTTTTATTTATTGCATAGTATAAAATTTTGTTGCACTCATTACCCTGCTGTTTATTTCTGGTTCTATATTTCCTTGCCCATTCATTGTTGATCCTAGATACTTGAAGTCGTTTACTTGTGTAATGGTCGCATTATTCAGCTTTACATTTATATTTTCTTGAGTTTTCGATATTACTGGTACCGTTATGTATTGAATATAATATACTTTCATCAACCACTCGCAACTATTATAGTTTGGAGAATAAATTGCTAGAAGACCAATAGTTTCATAATGTTGAAGACCACTGAGATCATTTTAAAAACTCTA
The DNA here is from genome assembly GCF_917563875.1 of Diabrotica virgifera virgifera. NCBI lineage: Eukaryota > Metazoa > Arthropoda > Insecta > Coleoptera > Chrysomelidae > Diabrotica > Diabrotica virgifera. Next base: position 131,561,245 of record NC_065446.1, read on the forward strand.
GTAAACCAACTACACAAATCACTTATCGAAAATCAAACAAAAGGTGATGAATGATGATCTACTAAACCTTGTCCAACCGGATGTTGGACATTAATCGGCCTATTTTGACTGCGGCCCTAAAGAGTTGGGTAGTGGTCAAGTTAATCCATTTTCGTAGGTTATGGAGGCAGGATATTCATCTTATTTCTGGACCTCTTTTCTTCCTGCACCTTACCTTGGAATATGGTCTGAAGTAGGTCGTATCGTTGTTTCTTATGAAGTATATGTCTCAGATATTCCAGGTCGTGACTTTTTATGGTTATGACTACTTCGCGCTTTTTACCCATTATGTGTAGAACTTCCTGGTTGGCAACTTTGTCTATACAGGGAATTCTCAACTAATTTCGTTTAATAAAGTATACGAAAAAGGGGAAATGCCAACAGACTGGCTTAACTCTCTATTGGTGATGGTTCCAAAAAGGGAAATGCTAAAAATATCCCGACTATAGGAAAAATACCGGCCACTAGAGATTTGGAAAACAAAAATATCGATGAAATAAATCAGCTACTAACCGATACATTAGCAAAGGCGGGAAAAGAGGTAGCACAAACAAGAATAAAAAGGAAAACTATATATCCCAGGAAACAAAAAATCTCATGAGCAAAAGAAAAACATTAATAGAACAAGATAAGAGAAACACAGTAGATTACAAAGAGGTAAACAAAACTATCAGAAGGAACATCAAGGAAAGTCAAAGGAGAATACAGGAAGAAAAAATAGAAAAAACCATTGAACAAAATAAAAATATGAAGTGCTTAAAACCACAGCTTGGAAGCATACAGATTAATAGTATAAAGAACAAAGAAGGCATAGAGACCAATAATATAGAAGAAATTATACAAATAACACAAGAATATTATAAAAACCTCTACAATACAAAACAGAAACCAACACAAGAAATCCTTAAGCAATTACAAATAAAAATAAAGAATGTCAATTCCGACTTACAACCAGAAATCAGTAAGAATGAGATAAAAAGAGCACTCAAGGAGATGAAGAATAATAAATCGCCAGGAAAAGACGGGATAACTGTAGAAATGCTAAAAAATGGTGGGAAAACAACTAGAGAAGTTTTTTACACACTTATGCATAAAATATTAGTGACAAAACTAATACCCAACACTTGGAACGAAGTAGTAACATTGTTACTATTTAAGAAAGGAGATAAAAAGGATCTAAAGAATTACAGACCCATAACTTTACTAAATGTGATGTATAAACTATTAACCAAGATATTAACAAACAGATTAACAACTAAATTATATGGATACCAGGCAAGAGAACAAGCCGGATTTAGCAAAAGCTTCAGTACAAGTGACCACCTTTTAACGATGAAGATATTAATCGAAAAAGCTAACGAATATCATATCCCGCTATACATGGCATTTATTGACTTCGAAAAAGCATTTGATAGAGTGGAACACTGGGCAGTAAATAATTCCCTACAAAACAGCAGAATAGACTACAGATATACCGACTTAATTACAAATATATATGATAAGTCAACAACAACTATTAAGCTAATGAAACAAACGGAGCCTATTAAAATAAACCGAGGAGTAAGACAAGGAGATACCATCTCGCCCAAGCTATTCAACCAAGCGCTAGAAGATGTGTTCAAACAACTGCACTGGGATGGTTTGGGTATAAACATAAACGGGCAATATCTGAATCACTTACGATATGCTGATGATATTGTATTAATAGCAGAAAGAAGTGAAGAATTACAAAGAATGATGGAGGAACTAGATAGAGAATCGACAAAGATAGGACTGAAGATGAATTACAGTAAAACAAAAACCATGACCAATCAACAAGAAGAACTAGTAATTACAGTGGCACAAACAAGAATAGAACAAGTAAAACAATATATATATATATATATATATATATATATATATATATATATATATATATATATATATGTTAGATCACTGATCACGTATTTGACTTTTTAAAAAAAGATTTTATTTGTTACACAATAAGTTTACATAATAGTACAAAGTTAAATTAATTTAAAATGACTACAATAACTGGACTGGTCGAAGTTGCAGCTAAGAGTGGTCCCGGCATCTGAAAATGGTAATTTATAGGTTTGGTATAAAGTGCTGAATCGCTGTTCCCATGAATGTTGGCCAACGGTTCGTACAAAGTTCCTCTGCTGCTTGGTCAGCGGTTTCTGTGGGAATGGTATGATGAAATATGAAGTCGGCGAACTTAGGCTAGTTCAAGGTTAATATTTTCTCATATAACAACTCCCCTTATTAGTGAAAAGTCAATGCCATTGCTTTGACTTTTACAGAGAAATTGGTGTTTCTGCTTCTTCTTCGCTTTCTTGTTGGACATTGGGTCTTCTTCTGAAGGAGGTTAAGCTTTGAAGTTTTTGTCTAATGGAATTCCTGCGTGGTGCTGAAGTTGGAGGCTGATCCTGGGACAAGGAGATTGAAATTTTTGGGAATATTTTGGTTCGATATTTACAGCAAAGGTATAAGATAACTAGGATGATAATCAGGGATAAGGTAGATATGGTGAATAAGGGTAAATGTTCCTCGATGAATGATTGGCTTATGATATGGTCCAGTTCTTCTGAATATTGGTCCAATTTGTGTTGTGCAATATTTAAGTCATCTACGTTGATCTTACTGAGTTTTAGCGGTTTCAATTTTGATAGGTGACTCTTTGTCTCAAAATGGTCACAGCATCTGTAGGGTACGTTAACTGGGTGACTTCTATACGTAATATTTGTATATTTCTCGATTTGGTCTTTGGCATGAATTCTGGTACTGCCAATGAATGCAATACATTCGGGAATTAATCTTAAGATTGAATTTGTTTTGATTATTCGTGTAGTGACATCTTTTCTTGCACATTTGATTGTTACTGGTAATGGATCGGAAATGGTTAGCAACCATAAATTTCGGTCAATTTATTGAACGTTGTAACCTTGTGCCAAGAGCATGGACATCTGGCAAGTTTTTGGCAAGTTGCTGAGAGGTTTCAAAAGCTGGGCTTCGCATATAGCATCGGTGTCTATGGGGTACGGAAGAATGTCTGTACACATTCTTTGGTTTTGACTGATTTGATTGCATTTTTCGGTGTCCATGGGTAAGACATATGAAATTGAATCATCATCTCGCGCTATGTATTTATGAACAGTTGAAAGTATATGATGGAAACCAGTTTGATTATCTAATATTGGTATTGAATATAGTTGATACAAAGTGAAGATTTCGGGATCAACTAACGGAATTTCGAGAACGAAAACAATTTTTGAATCGAGCTGATAAGCTTGTAGTTTTATTATGTCAATATACTGAGCTATATTTGACATATAAGTGGGTAGAGGCAAAACGTTATTTTGTAATGACTGTGAGATTTCTTTTAATGCTTCCATTAAGTCTATGGGCGAAATAATAGAACTATGTAAAATTTGCAGGCGAGAGAATGTGATAGAATTTAGTATATCATTTAAATAATTTTCTAAAAATACGTAGCTTTCCATTAAGGACTCACATAAATCTAGTATTTGTAATTGTGCTTGGTAAAAGGAGATGTCATTATTAATGTCCAGAAGTGTAGTCTCTATAGTTTTTAAGTCGTTGTTAAAGGTTTCTTCGTCTATTTGCAATTTTTGAATAGAAGTGTTGAAAGTTTTTATAATTGAAGTGGTAACAGATATTTGATTTTTTAAGAGATTTTCAATTTGAGTTTCATCGGAGTTTATCTTATTTATACATTTATTAAAGTATTCGCCGTCAGAGGCGTCCAAATTTCCAGTAATGGATTTCCATATTGTTCCAATACCATTTACTAAACCGCGTTTTACGCGTTTATTATAAGGTACTGTGTCAGAGGTTATTTCTTTATATTTTAAGTTAACGGAGTTTGAGATTTGTTTTAGCAGACTAACATGTGTCTGTACTTCGGCTTGAAAGGCAAGTTTTCTCGGTGTATCCACGTTAATAAATTTTTCTAATAGGTTTTCCAAAATTTTGTCATTGTTGGATATTGTAGTTTTGATAGGCAATAATTCTTTGTAAACAAGTAAAGTCCATTTGTCGTTAGATATTCGTATAGTTCCTTTTTCATGGAAAAATATTCCAATTGTGTTATTAATGGGAGTGAGGAGAATTTGGGATTGGACGATAGAAAGGAGTCCATAGAATCTGTAAAGGAAAATTATTCAAAATAAGGTTTTAGTCTGTCAAAATTTACTTTAGAAGTTTGGTTAGTTTTGGGATTTAGGATAATTGCGGAATTTGTAAAAATTTCTTGAATTTCGAAAGGTCCATTAAAAAGATTTTCCGATTTTGATTTAATTTGGGATTCTTTTACGTAGACTTTATCACCAATTTTAAAATCAGGTCTTTGTGCTGAAATATTTTCGTCAAATCTTACTTTCGCCTTTTCTTTCTGTCTCTCTGTTTTTGCTCTGGCTACTTTGTAAAAATATTCCATGCGATTATTCAGGTCTCGAATATATTTACTCATTAGTGTTTTTTGATTGTATAGGGTTTCTGGTGGTCGGCCTGCAGTGTGCCCAAATATAAGTTCATATGGTGTAAAACCGTGAGTTTTATTTTTTGTGTTGTTATAGCATATTATTGCATAAGGAAGTATAGTGAAGGGATGATCGTTTGGGTTTTCGGCTTGATTTGCTCTAATCATTTCTGAGAGTGTGGCATGAAATCTCTCTACGGATCCATTAGATTGTGGATGGTTAACACTAGAAAATGTTAGTTTGATGTCGTATAATTCGCATAGGTCTTTGATTATAGCATTCTCGAATTCTCGACCGCAGTCGCAATGAATTCTTAATGGTGTTCCATAGTGTTGAAAGAAGAGTAAAAGTGTCTTGGCTACTGTTACTGCTCTTTTGTCTTCTAAAGGATAGGCTTGTGTGAATTTTGTCAGTTCGTCACGAATAGTTAATGCATAATTTCTAGTTGGGTATTCGAATATGTCCATATTGATTCTTTCGAATGGTGTTTTTGGAGTTTCTGTTATGACTAGTGGTCCACTTAAGTTTTTTCTACAAATTTTAACTTTTTGGCAAATTTCACATGCTTTTACAAATTTCTCTACATCTTTTGTTAAATTTTTCCAATTATATTTTTGTTTTATTCTTCTGACAGTTTCGTTTATTCCACGGTGTAAATTATTTTTACCACAATGGTAATGATCTAAAATTTGAGGGATTTCGTCTTCGCTGGCTGTTTTAATTATATTTTGACAGATTCTTAATTTTAATTCTTTGTCAGCAAAAATATAAGAAAATATCTCTAGAATAGGTAGTTCGAGATTATTTTCGACACAATATATTTTTGATTCATCGAATTGATCTTTATTTGCAAAAAGTACAAGGAACAGGTGTGATATTACTCGTTCGGGATCAAAAGGTAATGGTATAATAAAATATTTTCGATCTTTTACTGTTTTGCTGTGTACAATATTAATTCTTCTGTTACTATATTCCATGTTTTCTTCGAATATGTCATTCATTATTTTCTCGTGAAGTTCTTCAAGTTTATTTTGCCAGAAAAAGGTAACAATATTTTTGTTAGATTTGTCTAATAAGTCCGTATTCGATATTTCAACTTTAGAATAATCGATTATCGACTTAGTTCTATAAAGTTCGATAAACTTGTCAAGTTCTTCGGACATTTTTTCTATATCTTCTTCATCGTTGTCTTCCTCGTTTTCTTGTGTGTCCGTGTCGTCTTCATTCGATGCATGTAATGTGATTTTCGATTGAAAGTTTGCACAATCCTTAAAATGGTTAATCTTAATCCTTGAGAGGGCATCAGCGTTTCTGTTTATTTTTCCTGCACGATGTTCTATTTTATAATTGTATTCTTCGAGTTTTAGGCGCCAACGCGCTAATCGGCTTCCGGGATCTTTTATCGAGAAAAGCCATGTAAGGGGTCGATGATCGGTAATAAGTGTGAATTTTCGGCCAAAAAGGTATGGTCTAAAATGTTTGACTGCCCACACAATAGCTAGTAATTCTCTCTCTATGGTTGAATATTTTGTTTCTGCACCGCATAACGTTCTGGAGGCATAAGCTATGGGTAAATCTTTTCCTATTGGGCCTTGTGATAGAACGGCTCCAATTGCGAATGCACTAGCGTCAGTTGTTAGTAAAAATGGTTCCTCAAAATTCGGATATATGAGTATTGGATCTGATGTTAGAATATTTTTGAGTTCGTTAAAGGCTTCTTTGCATTCAGAATTAAAGATAAAAGGTACGTCTTTCTGGAGTAGTTTCGTAAGTGGTTTAGAAATTTTTGCAAAATTTGGAATAAATCTTCTGTAGTAACCGGCTAAGCCTAAAAATGATTTTATTTCTTTGGTGTTCTTTGGTTCCGGGAAGTTTTTGATGCAAGAAATTTTAGCTGGATTTGTTTTTACACCATTTTCTGTTACAAGATGGCCCAAATATGCCACTTCTTTTCTTAAAAATTCGCATTTGTCTGGCTGTATTTTTAAATTTGCTTTTCGTAACCTTTTAAAAACTTCTGTTAGTCGTGACATGTGATCATGGATAGTGGGTGAGTAGATAATTATGTCATCCATGTATACTAGGCATCTTTCGTTTTGTATTCCCAAGAGGATGTTGTCCATTACTCTTTGGAAAGTAGATGGAGCATTCATTAGTCCGAATGGCATGCGGACAAATTCATAATGCCCATTTTCGACGGAAAAGGCCGTTTTCTGGATGTCTTGTGGCTCTATTTCAATCTGGTGAAATCCAGACGCTAAATCTAGTGTTGTGAAGTATTGGCATCTTCCTAATTGGTCTAATAGTTCTGATATTTGTGGTAGAGGATAACGGTCTTGTACTGTCAGTTCGTTAAGCTTGCGATAATCAATAACAACTCGCCATTTTTGTTTCCCTGAGGCATCCAATTTCTTCGGTACAACCCAGACTGGACTCGAATATGGCGACACGCTTTTCTGGATTATTCCTTCTTCTAACATTTTATTAATTTGCGTCTTTACCTCTTCCTTATGTATTTGAGGATATCTATAGGATTTAGTGAAGATAGGTTTAGCGTTGTTTGTATCGATTTTGTGCTTGATTTCGTTTGTGAAAGTCAATTTGTCGCCTTCGACATAAAATATATCTGCATATTCAGTACAGATATCTAAAATCAGTTCTTGTTCTTCGCAATTTAGGTGATCAATTCTTAGTTGTTCTTTAATTATTCTTGTTCTATCTACTACGGGTTCTCCAAAATCATTTCCGTTGTAGGCTAGGATTGTCTCCGAATTTTTGAAAGGTTCAATTGAAATGTCTGAAAATTCGATTGTCTTCGGCATAGCATTAGCATTTAGGACGGAAGTTAAGAATTCTCCATTTTCGTCTACATGGACTAATGCATGAGGTAATCTAACTTTTTCTATTTCTTGAGCTGATAATATGGCATCTGTATTTGATAAGTTGCATTTTAGTCTGCATATTTGTTCGGTCCGGCTGTCAATGGTAATTATGTTTTTTCCTTTTATTCGTTTTCTCTCCGGTCTTTCAAGATTTTTGTCTTGATCTCGGTTATTTACGATAGTGTATTTTTCATTCATAGGGTTTTGGTATTTTAAATTTGATTCCTGTTTAGAATCTGGTTTAATTTTTATTTTAGGTTCGTTTTGTCTTGTTTCCGTAGGATGTGTCGGTGATATGTCTTTAGGAGGTGTGTTTGTATCGTGTCCTACCTTGTGAAGGGTGAGAGTTTTAAAATTTGTATGCAACTGTCGGGATTTGAGATCTATTACGCATTCATAATGATCTAGAAAGTCTAGGCCTATTATGCCATCGAAGTCAATGTCTAAATTGAAAATAAAGACTTTGTGGGGATTATCGTCAGTGAAAGGAATAAGGACAGATTCTGTTATTAACAATTTTTGATCGGTTATACCTTGGATAGTAACGTTTTCAGGAAATCTATTATGATAATTACGTGCTGTGTTTTCTTTGAAAACAGTGATTCCAGCACCTGTGTCGATTAAAAGTTTAAAAGTGTTGGTAGCATCGTTAATGTAATATAAATTTTTGGAACTCATGGTATGAAATGGGGTTACAGGAACCTTTGTTCGGGAAAATTGAGATCCGGATGAAAATTGTCTAAGTTGAGTGCCTGGATTTGTTCTTGGATATTCGTAATATCCGTTGAATGGTTCGTATGGTTGGGAGGATGATTTTGATTCTGAAGTGAAAGAAAATCCTGATAATTTTCTGTGTCGAGTGTGTTATTGGTTTCGTAAAAGTTATCTGTTTGTGGATTATTTTCTGTATAATAATCTGTTTCATAGTTTTCGTAGTTATCGGTATTATAATAATTATTATCTGTATAGTAATCGTCTGTATAATAGTTAGTCATCATTTCATCAGGGTATTCATTTAGAACATGTGCCCTTTGAAAATTTGGGTTTCTTTGAATAACGGATGGACGATTTTGATTTTGATTTTGAGATGAAAAGGAAGGTCTCTGTTGGTTGAAATTTGGATTGTTGGAGGAATATTGATTCCTATTAGGGTTTTGATTGTTTTGATAGTTGTTAGGTCCATTATTATATTGGTTTTGATAACCGTTAGGCCTAGAAAAAGATTGATTTGGTTGTACGAAACGGGAAGAACGGCATTCAAAATTTTGATGACCTATTCGGCCACAATTTGTGCATTTTGTAAATTGAGACGAGGGTCTTCTCATTGGCTGAGAGGGTTTAGGAATAGTTGTCTTAGAATTGGATTTTTGTTCTTCAAAATATGACAATTGAAGTTCGCGTCGGATACGATTGCTTGCTTCAATGAGATCTTTAGGGTTACTAGCCCTAATAATTTGTCCTAGACGAGGTTCTAAACCGGTTAAAAGTGTGTTTAGGGCCATGGTATCGATTAAGTCACATTGGGCGGTTTTTTGTTCTGCGGATAAATCTGCAATTTGGATCGAGGCGTACATTTTTGCATTCAAAACTTGTAAGCGATTAAAGAAAGTTAGAGGAGATTCGTTAGATAGTTTTCTTAGTCTTTGTAAGTCTTGTATTAAGGAGGTCAGGTCTCTACTGTCTCCGAAATGTAGATTTAGTAATTGTTTTATTTCTTTATAAGAAAGTGGTTTTCTAGAATTAATAAGCTGTGCAGCTTTACCTTTGAGTTTATTTTTTATGTGAATCGTTAAAAGAACGCGCTGATCGCCTGTAGCCATCTTAATAGCACAGTCGCACGCATCTAAAAATGTTGAAAGAGAAATCGGATCGCCTTCAAATTCTGGGATAATGGAAAAAATTTCCGAAAGCTTATATGGTTCGATTTCTTGTTGAGTTTGGGAACGTGTCTCGGGCATTTTGCGGGATATTTTTAAACGAATATGGAAAAAAGAAGTCTGGAGAAATATAAAATATCTGTATGTAAGGGAGAAAAAAAAATATGTAGTGGTATATAAAGGGCAAAATGTATCAATAAAAATAAAAATGTTATATAGAGACAAAATGTATCAATAAAAATATCAAATAATATATCAATAAAAATGTATCAAATATATCAATAAAAATATCAAGAGAAAATATACCAAAAATATAGCAAGTAAAAATATGTCAATAAAATAAGGTAGAAATATACCAAGTAATAAAAATATGTCAATAAAATATCAGTATAAAATAGTATAAAGAAAAATGTCAATATTAATACTTTCGAATATTAGATAATCAAATTGTATTTTATTTTTTTTTTATGTATCTTGATTAATAATTGACTTGCAGTATAGTCAATTTCGTAAATTATTAAAACAAAATTATTAACGAGATGATTCAAAATCCACTTACATAAAGAAGAACATCGGGACGCCTTGTTCTCTCTGCTCAGCTACCAGGGGCTTCACTAGGTGTTCCTTCCGTAGATCACAGGAGTGAGGTTGTTCGGAGATGCTTTCTTCTTTAAGGGTCGTCTTGTTCTCTCTGATCGGCTACCAGGGGCTTCACTGGGTGTTCCTTCCGTAGTTCACAGGAGTGAGGACTTCCGTAGATTCTTTGATCCGTTAAGGGATAAGAATCCGCCGCTGCCAGTGAGTATACACGTGTTCTAGCAACGTTAAACGGATCCTACTGACTGCGCCAATTGTTAGATCACTGATCACGTATTTGACTTTTTAAAAAAAGATTTTATTTGTTACACAATAAGTTTACATAATAGTACAAAGTTAAATTAATTTAAAATGACTACAATAACTGGACTGGTCGAAGTTGCAGCTAAGAGTGGTCCCGGCATCTGAAAATGGTAATTTATAGGTTTGGTATAAAGTGCTGAATCGCTGTTCCCATGAATGTTGGCCAACGGTTCGTACAAAGTTCCTCTGCTGCTTGGTCAGCGGTTTCTGTGGGAATGGTATGATGAAATATGAAGTCGGCGAACTTAGGCTAGTTCAAGGTTAATATTTTCTCATATAACATATATATATATATATTTCATCTATTTGATATATATATATATATATATATATATATATATATATATATATATATAGTAGGAAAAATGAAAGAATACCCATGAACGAACATATAAAACACTGTATTTTCCTGTCACGGTGTCACACAAACAATTGGCCAGCGTAAGTACATGTAATAATTATTGTTACATGTACTTGCACTGGACAATTTTCTTTGTGACACGGTGACAGGAAAATACAGCTTGTTTTATATGTTCGTTCATGGGTATTCTTTCATTTTTCCGACTGTATATATATATACATCCTACTATCAATTTGGCATCGATACATTATGCATTTACCATCGATTTGGCATCGTCTTGCAAAGTGGCATCTGTATATCGATGCCACTTTACACTACCTTAATAACTTTATTCCTGTACTTGCTACCAGAAGTCTAATCAGCTCGGTAGTTAGAGATTTGATTCCTTGATGTTACTTTAATATATCAGCTTTCCTTGTTTACCTCTTACTAAGTTATATAAGTTTATTCCATAAAATGTTTGAGTCCAAAATGATCGTACAGTGAAAATATTATATACATTTAGTTCAGTGTTTTACCGTTTTGTCGCTGCCGTTATATACATGAAAACGTATATCCCACTTTCATTATCAATCATTTTGGCATCAGAAATTTGGCATCACTGTTGAATACAATATTATTCACAACGAAAAATAGACAATTTGAGAATGTATATATTATTTTCATAAAGAAATCAGTCTGGCATCATGTTTTATTGTTTTCACCCAATTTTGAAAAAATGTGAAAACTTTGTATTATCCACGTCCATCTGTCCGTCTGTCTGTAACCACAACTCCTCTGTCAATATACCAGCTAGAATGACAAATGAGGTATCAAATGAAAGCTGATAATCCAAGGATGGTACTAAAGGTGAGATATTTGACCTTGGCGGTCTGTCCGTCGGTCTTTACGACCGCGAATATAACTCCTCCATCATTATACCAGGTAGAATGACAAATGAGGTGTCAAATGAAAGCATATAATCCAAGGATGGTACTAACGGTGAGATATTTGACCTAGGCTGTCTTTCCGTCGGTCCCTCCGACCGCAAATATAACTCCTCCGTCATTATACCAGGTAGAATGACAAATGAGGTGTCAAAAGAAAGCTTATAATACAAGGATGGTACTAAAGGTGAGATATTTGACTTAGGCGGTCTGTGACTCGGTCCCTCCGACCGCGAATATAACTTATCCGTCATTATACAGGTAGAATGACAAATGAGGTGTCAAATGAAAGCTGATAATCCTAGGATGGTACTAAAGGTGAGATATTTGACCTAGGCTGTCTTTCCGTCGGTCCCTCCGACCGCGAATATAACTCCTCCGTCATTATACCAGGTAGAATGACAAATGAGGTGTCAAAAGAAAGCTTATAATACAAGGATGGTACTAAAGGTGAGATATTTAACTTAGGCGATCTGTGCGCCGGTCCCTCCGACCGCCAATATAACTCCTCCATCATTATACCAGGTAGAATGACAAATGAGGTGTCAAATGAAAGCTTATATTCCAAGGATGGTAATAAAGGTGAGATATTTGACCTAGGCTGTCTTTCCGACGGTCCGTACGACCGGGAATATAACTCCTCCGTCATTATACCATGTAGAATGAGAAATGAGGTGTCAAATGAAGGCTGATATTCCAAGGATGGTACTAAAGGTGAGATATTTGACCTACATGGTCTGTCCGTCGGTCCGTCCGACCGCGAGTATAACTCCTCAATCATTATACCAGGTAGAATGATAAATGAGGTGTCAAATGAAAGCTTATAATCCAAGGATGGTACTAAAGGTGAGATATTTGGCCTAGGCAATCTTTCTGTCGGTCCGTACGACCGCGAATATAACTTCTCCGTCATTATACCAGGTAGAATGACAAATGAGGTGTCAAATGAAAGCTTATATTCCAAGGATGGTACTAAATGTGAGATATTTGACCCAGGCTGTCTTTCCGTCGGTCCGTACGACCGCGCATATAACCCCTCCGTCGTTATACCAGGTAGAATGACAAATGAGGTGTCAAATGAAAGCTGATAATCCAATGATAGTACTACAGGTGAGCGATTTGACCTAGGCTGTCTTTCCGCCGGTCCGTACGACCGCGACTATAACTTCTGCGTCTTTATACCAAGTAGAATGATAAATAAGGTGTCAAATGAAAGCTTATATTCCAAGGATGGTAATAAAGGTGAGATATTTGACCTAGGCTGTCTTTGATGAGGTGTCAAATGAAAGCTGATAATCCAATGATAGTACTACAGGTGAGCGATTTGACCTAGGCTGTCTTTCCGCCGGTCCGTACGACCGCGACTATAACTTCTGCGTCTTTATACCAAGTAGAATGACAAATGAGGTGTCAAATGAAAGCTGATAATCCAATGATGGTACTACAGGTGAGCGATTTGACCTAAGCTGTCTTTCCGCCGGTCCGTACGACCGCGACTATAACTTCTGCGTCTTTATACCAAGTAGAATGATAAATAAGGTGTCAAATGAAAGCTTATAATCCAAGGATGGTACTAAAAGTGAGATATTTGGCCTAGACAATCTTTCTGTCGGTCCGTACGACCGCGAATATAACTTCTCCGTCATTATACCAGGTAGAATGACAAATAAGGTGTCAAATGTAAGCTGGTAATACAAGGATGGTACTAAAGGTGAGATATTTGACCTAGGCGGTCTGTCGGTGGGTCCGTCCGACCGCGAATGTAACTCGTCTATCATTATACCAGCTATAATAATAAATGAGGTGTCAAATGAAAGCTTCTAATCCAAGGATGGTACTAAAGGTGAGATATTTGAGCTGGGTACTCTTTCTGTCGGTCCGTACGACCGCCAATATAACTCCTCCGCCATTATACCGGGTAGAATGACAAATGAGGTGTCAAATAAAAGCTTGTGGGTGAAAACCTAGGACTTACGAAGTCCAATTTAAAAATAGGGCTTATCAGAGATATGCCTTAGACATCATAGAAGACAATGACACAGAAAAATCAAACAAGCAATATGTCAAAAGGGCCTTAGTTATGTATCTTCGGTCCTGTTGGTCCAATCGTGATGTATAGCACCTCAAATGATAGGATTTGACAAACAGAATACAATGAGAGAAAAATCAAATACAACCTCATGTCAAAAGGGCCTTAGTCGCGTATCTTCGGTCCTATAAGACCAATCGTGACGTACGGCATCTCAAATAATAGGACTTGACAAATAAAATACAATGACACAGAAAAATCAAATACAGCAACAAGTCAAAAGGGCCCTAGTTATGTATATCTAGTCCTATTGGTCCAATTGTGACGTACAGCAGCTCAAATGGTAGGGTTTAATGAACAGAATACAATGACACAGAAAAATCAAATACAGCAATATGTCAAAAGGGCCTTATTTACGTATCTTCGCTCCTATTGGTCCAATCGTGGCGTACAGCACCTAAAATAACTGGATTTGACTAATATAATACAATGACGTATGAAAATCAATTACAGCATCATGTCAAAAGGGCCTTAGTCTTGTATCTACGGTTCTATTGGTTCAATCGTGACGTACAGCGTCTGAAATGATGGGATTTAACTGGCAGAATAAGATGGTGTAGACAAATGAAAATGACGGCATGTAATAACACTTTAAAATTGTAGAAATAAAATGGATTAACACACATGGTATGACATATTAGGTGAGAGTATTTAACAAATAGAATACGATTACATACGTCCAGGTTTTGACAAGCGACTTCTCTACATATGATAAACGCGAAAGGGCCCCAACGTTCACTGCTCGACATAGGCCTCCCGTTCACTGCATATACCCACTGCTTTCTGACGCTGTGACTTGAGAGGATAGGATTTAACGAATAGAACGACAAAGAAGACTAAACAAGGCAGCTCACGGGAAAAACACAACTGTCCGTTTTATACTCTACAGGGAAGCATCAAATATTCAACGTAAGAATATATTAGAGTATAACGGTATGATAAATATTTTTCTTCTTTTTTTCATTTAGTGCATTCCGTACGTTTTTTAAACATAATCAGGAGAAGTTGTTGAATTTCTGAAGTCTATAAAAGAATTTCTTAACAAACCTTTTTTTAATTGTGTTATGGATTATTTTTAAGAATGTGTTTAAAAGGCAGTTCGCAGGCTTATTGTTCAATGGTCTTATCACTTTCAAGCGCCTGTCTTTTTTGTAGGACTATTAATTGTTACTTGTGATTTCAACCATTCTAGCGGGGCAATGCCTTTTCTATAACTGAAATGAATATTGTTATCCATTTAATTTTTTTCCTCAATTAATTGAATGCCTCCTACTGGTGTTTGGTCTAAGCTTACCGCTTTTCCCCATTTAAGCTAAACTGCTCGTCAAAAGTTAGGGATATAGAAAATTATGCTCATTTTCATAGCTAATTTTTTCGAGAACAGATTAACGGATTCCACTATTTTTTTTTAATATTTTAGATTTTTCTTTAGTATTTACACAGTTGTGCAAAGGTTTACACAAACTTCTTTTTTGTACTTATACCGAGTGGTAGGTATAAGTACAGAAAAGAAGTTTGAGTAAACCTCTTGATAGGTATTAGTTACGTATCTTCACTCCCATTGGTCCCAACGTGTCGTACGGCGGCTCAAATCATTGGAATCAGCCAACAGAATACAATGACTAGGGAGCGGATTTATATGCGATCAATTTTGATGAAATATTCGCATATATATGCGGTAAAAAATTACGAAATATGCGCAAGATATGCACAAAAATTCAAAAAATGCGCATTTCGGGAAACCACAAATTTTCTGTCTTATTTAGTAATCTTATTTATTATTTTTCAAATAAAATCATTTTTTATATATGCAATTTATTCACAGTTTTTACAAAAACTGCTACCAATAGTTACCTATTTAAAATAAAACAACAATATCACTATAAATATATCTTCGATTATAATTCACTACAATGTGTTTTTCCAAATTCTTTACGAGGAAACATATTCTTTGATCAGACAAAATATTTTTATAACTTGAAAAACTCCTTTCAACATCGATAATTGGTGCGTATTTAAAATAACTTGTTAATTTCCGTTAGAAAATCGTAAAACTTTGGCTAAAGGTGTAAATTCTCTTAACAATAGAGGATTTAAAAAATCACCAGAATTATAGGTAGGTACCTACCCTAATAGCACAAGGACGTCCAATGGACGTCCTTCACGGACTTTAGGGACGTCCATTGGACGTCCGTTTTCGTCCGAGGAACGTCCTTTATACGTCCTATTTTGGTCCAAATGTCGCGCTACCGAACGTCCATTGGACGTCCATCTAATATCCGAGGGGACATATATTGGATCTTAATCGGACGTAAATTGGACCTTAATCGGACGTCCTAGGGGACGTAAATTGGACCCTAATCGGACGTAAATTGGACCTTAATCGGACGTAAATTGAACCTTAATCGGACGTAAATTGGACCTTAATCGGACGTAAATTGAACCTTAATCGGACGTAAATTGGACTTTAATCGGACGTAAATTGGACCTTAATCGGACGTAAATGGGACCTTAATTGGACGTAAATTGGACCTTAATCGGAGTAAATTGGATCTTAATCGGACGTCTTAGGGGACGTGAATTGGACCTTAACAGGACGTCCAATTTTGGTCCAAATTCCACGTTGCCAAACGCCCAATGGAGGTCCACCTAACGTCCGAAGGGACGTTCGGTGGACGTCAATTGGGCCTTCATAGGACGTCCCAGTTTGGTCCAATGTATTGCTGCCGATCATCCATCTAACGTCCTGGGAGGACGTTCGGTGGACGTCTAGAGACGATATTTATACCTGTGGAGAATGTATTGTGGGAAATAAAAAATATATTTTTTAAGGAACTTATATTACATCTTATATTAATTTACAATTATTGGATATTAGATTATTTACATTAAATTATAATTACATTTCTCCAAGAAATTAACGCACCACCTTAAAAATGGGCCATTTTTGATGTCTCGAATTTCCTAAAGCCATTGTCCCATCTAAGTGATTTTTTTAATAATATTATAGCCTAGGCTATATGGGCTACCTCCATAAGCTTGTCATGCACGGGGAGCTATACTGTAATAATATTATATCACATCGCTGAGGGAACTCTACATTACATATACTTTTCGAATCAAAACTTTTATTCTCTTAATATTATTACTTAAAAAATATATACTACATTCGTCTCGCTAAACTCGAAAAATAACTTATAAACCATAAAAATCTCCAAAAATATAAATGACATAAATGAGAATTGGCACAATTATTATTATGGTTTTAAGTTGATTTTTCGGATTTAACTACAATATTATGCAAAAAATTATGTTATATCGCAGATTTAAAATGGGTTTATCTCGAAAACAGTTATATTAAGTTTAGCGAGATGATTGTAGTACACTTTTTTTAAGTAAAAATATTAAGAGAATAAAAGTAGACTGGTACGCAGTCTGATTTTTGCATAAGAGTTTAATGAAATGGTAACAAATCAATTGGAAGTTCTGTCCGACAAAATACATGGAACGTTTTCGGTAGTCTGATGTTCCAAGTTTTTAACCTGTTCCACAATTAAAACTTCCCCGGTTCCAGTATTCCCGTACATCAAAGTTTGTCCGACTAGACACCGTGAAGCTATTAACAAATTTTCAGCTTGCTGTTAATCAACTTTTTTTATTACGCGGGATCCAGGTCTATAAATGAATACAATAAATAAGTAGGTAGGTACATATTATACACTTATTTATACGAGTACAATTAATAGTAGAGCTGGTTTTTGGGATGTTACAAGCAGCATTTGCATTTCCACAGAGATACTTATGACAGAAATAATAAAATACCGAGACGGACTATTATTATAATAATTTACAATAGGACCCGACGGCCGACGCTATAGGGACAGGTAAAATTTATGACTGAACAATGCACCGAGCATCGATACAAGCAATATGTACCGGTCGAAGGTTATTTTTTATTGTGCCAAATGGACGTATATAGTACCTACCTTTAAAAATCGAATACACAAATTAAAAGATATTTAACAACCATAAAGATTTGTCAAACTCTATCACCGACTTCATGAAAACAAGTATTACTACATTCTTTGATGGTTTTTGCTGTAAATTTTAAAGGATTGACATGAAATTTGGCATACGCATAGCTAACATGCCAAAGAAAAAAGTGATATTGTGTCAATGTGTGCTATTGCCCTGGGGTGAGTTTCACTCTTTCTCTGGGGTGAAAAACGTTCAAAATAAGTCCGGACTTCGATAAACTGATTAATATTAAGCAACCTTTATTCCATACTTACAAAGTATGTGTACTTACAAATTAGTATGTGAATTTGGGGGGTGAGTTTCACCCCGAGGAGGGGTGATATACAAAATATAGATAGATACACAAAAGATATACAAAAATGTTTCAAAACATCGAAAAAATGTGGTAAAATGCAAATATACATATCATATTATGATAAAATTGCGATTTTGGCGATTTGCCTTTTTGGATAGAATGATGATGATGTTGATTAGGATAAAACTGCGAAGAATTTTTTTATCGAAATATAGTAAAAAATATGAAAAATATACCAAAAAGCTTGAAAAAATATGTAAGTATGTAAGGAAAAACATAAATAATTAAATAAACTTTTGACAACACAACACAAAAGTTTGAAACACTCACTATTTGGATTGGTTGTCCTGGCTTGTGATTTTCTTCTTTGCAGATGACGCTCACGGATCGATGTCAATGTCCAACGGACGTCCGAGCACGGACGTCCAATGGACGTCCAAAGGACGTTCATATTTATTCAACACGTAAGTACGTCCAACGTCGGACGTCCGAAGGACGTTCATTTATAGTCCATCCGCATTAGGACTAAAACTGGACCTATTTTGGGCACACGTACGCTCAACTTCAAAAAGATGCTCTCAATATTCATCTGTAGTAAGGATACATTGATAAAAATTATATTTTTGCTTATTAGAATTAACCACCAAACTTCTATCATCTTGGTAACGGGAATAATAAAACATTATAAAGTCCACTTTACATCAACAATAATTGAACAAGAAATTGACGACAAGTTATTCAAGGTCAAATTTGGCTTATAAAAAACACAATTCTACTTCCAATTTTGCCGTGAATAAACAGAAAATAAAGAAATTTGACAAAATAAAACATATCCAATTGTTCTATTTCATCAAATTCCTTCATTTTCTTTTACAAATCATACATTTTGTACTCGTCAAATTTGGCCTTGAATAACTTAGTCAATTTCTTGTTCAATTTATTGTTGATGTAGAGTGGACATAACGAATAATTTACCGATCAGATTTTCACACTTTACATAAAAACAAAAACATGTATTAGATATTAAACTACATATACAGTTTTGAATTAAATATGATTTATAATCTTTTCCATTTAAACTATTTTATTAACATAATTAAGTTAATATTTTATTAAATAATTTTGCTGTTTAATCCCCTTATTGGTAGAATATGTCCAATATGGACGATTGGAAAAGGTCCGTATTTCGTCCGAGTACGGACGTCCAAAGGACGTTCATATTTATTCCACCCGAAGGACGTCCAACACCGGACGTCCGAAGGACGTACATATTTAGTCCACCCGAAGGACGTCCAACGCCGGACGTCCAAAGGACGTACATATTTAGTCCACCTGAAGAACGTCCAACGCCGGACGTCCAACGCCGGACGTCCAAAGGACGTACATATTTAGTACACCCGAAGTACGTCCAGCGTCGGACGTCCAAAGGACGTCCGTTTATGGTCCATGGACGTTAGGACCAAAAATTGACCTATTTTGGACGTCCAAAGGACGTCGTGTGCTATTAGGGTATTAAATATAACAAAAGTATATAAAATTCGGATTTCCGGGTAAAACATCCTTCGTCATTTTAACATCCTACAATCATTTCATAACGGCGGCGTATTATCCTATAAGTACTTTGTGTAGAGATCGTTTATTTTCTAAGAAAAAATGAAAGGCGGTTAATGAGCTGTCTCTCTTGGTTCTCGAATTAATACAGACCACAGCCTGTGCGTGGAAATATTTTGTCGAATTAAAAAATTTAAATTTTGTTTTGGACTAATGAAATAAAACATTTTAGTAGTTCCAAAATGACACAAAATCTAGGCATCGGATAAAAAAGTTTATTTGAAGAAAGTGTATTTTTTTGTTCTTCTTAATGGCGGTACAGGCTCGTTTTTTTAATATTGTATTTAATTACAGAATAATTTTCAAATATTACCTAATATATTTTTCAAATTGGGCTCTGTACCGCCATTCTTTATTATATTACGGATACGTGTGCCAAATATCTTGAAAAAATATTCAAAATTACAGCCGCAATCTTGGAACGCGTTTTGGCTACCTGTTGATCGCTACTGTATCACCTTAAACAATTTTTTAAACAAATTCACAAAAATAATTTTTTCATTACGAACGATTTTTTAGATAAGTTGGGTTATTCTGAGCAAAAAAGGTATCTTGAGATTTTTCTCTAAAATTGATTTTTGTCGAGTTATATGGCCATTTTCGCATTTTTCAGGTTTTAAATCGCGTATAACTCGACAACAATCAATTTTAGAGAAAATTGACAAGAGACCTTTTTTGTTCAGAATGTCCAAAATTATCTAAAAAAAAATTGTTCAAAGTGAAAAAATTATTTTTGTGGATTTGTTTAAAAAATTGTTTAAACAATTTTTCGACCACGGCACCTTGTGAATATGTTATAAGAACCTCTTTTTGAGTAAGTTTGTGCAAAAAAATCGAATCGGAATAATTTCACTAACAGGGGCGACGATAAATCCGGGACTATAGCGCTAATTATTAATAATTAAAAATAACAGCTTTGTAATAAAATAATGACAAAAATCTCTTAAGGACCTTGAAGCAAGGGTTTGAAACTTGATCTGCTCACTTTTTAATTTCATAATAATAACTTTTAATCGAGTTATTAAGACTTAAAAATGGCCATTTTCGCATTTTTCAAATTTTTAATCGCATATAACTCGACAACAATCAATTTTAAACAAAAATGGCAAGACACCTTTTTTGCCCAGAATGACACAAGTTATCTAAAAAAAATTGTTCGAAATGAAAAAATTGTTTTTGTGAATTTGTTTCAAAAAAATTTTTTAAACAATTTTTCGACCAATGCACCGCCCGGCACCCTTTGGATATGTTATAAGGACCTCTTTTTGAGTAAGTTTGTGCAAAAAAATCGAATCGGAATAATTTCGCTAGCGGGGGCGACGATACTGCCCGGTCTACTTTTGATGCTGATGGTGATAGAATAGATACTTTTTATATAACAAAAATAAAACTTTTTTTAAACTCTTTAAAAAATTTGTGGCGGGTTTTCCCCGAAAAGTGCGTTATTTTTTGGACATTTTACGTTGAACTAGTCGATTTGGAATTTGACGAATAAGAACCAACTTTTGATTAGCTCCAACTCTGTTTTTATTGTGTGTCCAGACTTCATACATACATCATTTTTTTTACTGTTTTATAAGCTTTATATTTGCTAGGAATAGTTTTTCGATCAAATACTTACTTTTTGATTTATTTGCGAAAAACCATCTAAAAACAAAAGTTACAAGGAATTTAATTAGTTTATCCACTTACGGACTTATTTGGACCTATATTTTTTCACACTCGAGAAGGGGGTGGTACTCATCCCCAGAAAAAAAGCACACACTGGCACTCTGATGTTCATTTCGCGAAATATCGCAGGGTTCGTATTTAAAATTTTTAATTTACTCCTCACCCCTTTCCGTGGGGGTTCGTTTTTGGTATCATTCGATAGACTTTTGAAAAATATTGAACACGCATTTTTTAGTTTTTCGATCTGACGTTCATTTCGCGAAATATTCGCTTTTTTGTGAAACTTTGTGACTCGCCCATCATTTCTTCAGATTTGGGAACACTTAATAATCGGAGGGGGCCAAGTCAGGAGAGTAAGCCGCATGAGAAAGTAATTAGAACCCCAACTCGAATTTTTGCTACTGTCACAACGCTCTTGTGAGTCGATGTATTGTCTTAGGTCTTGAGAACACTTTTTTCTTCTGCTTATGGAGTCGTTTTTCATTCATCACATACCGGAACTCACCACATAAATTTTGAAGACCCTGACATCAAAACTGTATTAAATTATATGTGATCTAAGTAAGTTAATGAAAAGTCAGAATAGAGTAGAACACCTATAAAAAAATTGTAACAAGCAATTGGACATCGTAAGTTCTAATTTTTCACAAAAAGTGACCGGAAGTTGAACCGGCAGTCGATATTTGAACCCTTCGTGTAACTTTTTGTCAGCTGATATGACGGATGAATTTTGTTCACCTACAGATATGGACGAACAGACAGGCATGAAACCGGAAGTATGTATTTGTTCTGGTCTTTCTTAGTCGTGTTGACCAATAGTTTGTACTATTTCGACGAATTTAAAACAGTACTTTCGGTTGCAACTCTGGAACAGGCAGTCCGAGGTCAAACTTCTCACATGTAATATCATATTTTGGTTATAGGCTTTCATTTGACACCTTATTTGTCATTCTTTCTGTCCTACTAATAGACGAGTTGTGTTTATTGACGGACAGACATGGATAATTCTAGGTTTTCACATTTAATGATAAAAACAATAATTATACAATTCAGTTAACCTGACTATATCATTGTGATAATGACTTCTTATCTAAAAGTGACAACGGCAATAATTGCCGTTGTAATAATTATTATTCCATTCACTCACGATAAAATATCGCAAAACCTCCAGATTTTAAAGAACCGCTTGGATTGACATAAAATTTGGCACACACGTAGCTAAAATGCCAAAGAAAAAAGTGAGATTATGCCGATATGTTCTCTTGTCCTGGACGTGACTTTCACCCCTTCTTGGAGGTGAAAAAACATACGTGCAAAATAAGTCCGGAAGTGGATAAACTGACTAATTCTAATTCTAAGCAAATTTTGTTCTATAAAAGTTTTAGGTCAATACTTTTCGAGGTATGTGCGAGTGAATATGTTTATTTTTCATAGAAAAACACGTTTTGGACGGATTTTCGCAAATAACTCAAAAAGTAAGTATGTACATATTTTATCGAAGAAAATATTCCTAGCAATAATATAGCTTATGAAAAAGAGGTGTCAGTATAAGGTCTGTAGACCCAGTAGAAGCAGGGTTGCAGCTAATGAAAAATAGGTTCTTATTCGTCAAATACCAAATCGAATATTTCAACGTAAAATAACCAAAAAAATAAAGCACTTTTCGGGAAACACTCATCATAACTCTTTTAAAGTGTTTAAAAAAAATTTTTTTTGGTGTTTTTAAAACAGTTTCTAGCGTGAAAAGTAAGCAAGTTACGCTGAAAATAAAATCGTTCCCTTTTTTTTGGCAAAAGAAAGTCATGAAAATTAATTGTTACCGCTTCACACGTTACTTTAGATAAATGTATTGTTTATACAGGGTGTCTCCGAAAATAGTGCGTTCCTTTAAGGTATGGATATAATACACAATTTAGAACAAAAAGGTGTTGTAACATTTTTTCCTAAAGTTAACCGTCTCAACAAAAATTACGTTGTTCTCCATAAGAGTAAATTTTTATTTTCATAAATTTATATGACCTGGCAACATGGCGTAGAAGAACCTGTGACTGTGAAATTTAATCTAATGGGACCCCTTGTTTATTTACTAATTGAGTATCAATTTGCATATCAAAATGTATTTTCGTTTTTTGGTCAAACGGCTGAATTTAGAATAAAATGTTATAAGACTTTTTTGCTCTACATTGTGCTTTCTATCTATACCTTTAAGGAACGCACTATTTTCGGGGAAACCCTGTATATAATCTGTAAGTTGCATTGGTTCAAAATGCTTATTTTTGAAAGGGGTTTTGTTGAAAGGCCTCGAACGAATCACTAGTCACGAGTATGTATATGCAAATTTTGAACAGCCATATCTTAACCAATTTTTGTCTTCCAGAAAATCAAAAAATTCCAAATATTTAAAAAAGCAACACCTACATTTTTTACTCTTTAAGATATTTGGTATCACTAATAATTTTTAAGTTATTTTGACAAAAGTCTTTTTTTCAAAATTAAAGATTTAAAAAAATTTACTTTAAAACCAAATTTTTCCACAAATAAGCACTTTGAACTGATGAAACTTACAAACACAAACAATACATAAAGTTACTTGTGAAGTGGTAACGATTAATTCCATTTGGGCTGTTAATTAGAGGGAGTTTTTAGAATATTTTTAATCAAAAAAAAAGGAACAACTGTATTTTGAGCGTAACCTGCTTACTCTTGCTGCTGGAAACTTAAAAAAAAATAAAAATAAACGTTTTCTTAAACACTTTAAGAAAGTTGTAATAAGTTTTCCCAGAAAAGTGTTTCATTTTTTTTATTTCACGTTAAAATATTCGATTTGGAATTTGAGATATAAGAGCTTATTTTTCTCTATAGTCTGTTTTTAAACAAGAGGAGTCATTCAAATTTCCCGCGCCGTACACCTTGTTTGTAATTGGTACAACCTCAGGCAATTTTACTCATATCAAATTTTGACACTATTGGCATTTCATAGGTTAGTTTATTTATTTTATCAGCAATTTTTGTATTTTCTGCGTTCTTCCTTTTATTTTTAGATTTTTAGTCAAGATTACCGTCAAAGGCCGATATGATCAACCAAAAAAGAAGATTTATCTGATGATATTTCTAGTGACTTTCTTGGGTGTGAATCTGCCATTTAGTTTACCTACTCCTCTTGGTTTTAAAACAAAGCTTAGCAATAACTCTGCTTCTACTGGGTCTACAGACCTGACACATATACCATTTTTTCACTTTTTTATAAGCTATATTTACTATTTGCTAATTTTTTTTCAATAAAGTACCTACTTTTTGAGTTATTTGCGAAAAACCGTATAAAAACGTTTTTTTTTTGTTGAAAAATGAACATATTCACTCGCAAATATCTCTAAAAGTATTGACTTAGTGAAAAACGCTATAAAATAGAAGTTGCTTAGAATTAGTCAGTTTATCCAATTCCGGACTTATTTGAACGTATTTGTTTTCATACCCTATAACCGACGAAACTCACCTCCAGATCAAAAGCACATATCGGCACAATATCACTTTTTTTCTTTAACATATTAGCTATAGGTACGTGTCCCAAATTTTATGTCAAACCAAGCGTTTCTTCAAAATTCTGACCAAAAACCCTAAGTAAATTAAACGAAAATATAAAATGAATTTTTCAAACAAATATTTTAAGTCGGTATGAGAAATTTTAATTTAACAGATGAAATCAAATAAACACAATTCAACTCGTAAAATATTTAGACCCTTGCTTGGTAATCCAGCTGAACAGGTAAAGAACCTACCTTTTATGTAGTTTATAATCTGAGAGGATGGAATATTTTACCAAAATATTCCATCCTCTAAGTTTACAATAGACCTTTTCTACCTGTCCTCAAAAGATCGGTATTTTTAACTCGTGGCAACGTCGAAAAGCGGCAAAATGATGGGAAATACACATTTTTATGTGGTGGAAGTCAAAATGGTTATGAAGTGTAAAAATTTTTGTATATAATTTAAATTTTTAAAATTAAAATTTTAGAAAACTGAGAACGATACAGGGCGTTAAAAAATGCGCTCAACAAACATACACGAATTAAAATTCGAAAATGATAGTATTTCTTGGTGATGCCAAATGACTGCAACATGAAAAGATGACATAATGATAGCGGGATGTATATATATATATATATATATATTGATGCACGTTAAGTTGTGACTTCCGGTATACAGAAGAGGCTGTCCGACTTCCACCTTTTCTACTAGGAATTATTTTTTAAAAATTGTGTATTTGGTAAAAGGGGGGCTTATAAAATGGGTCTACCTATTGAGGGGAAAGGATTTACCAAAATAAATTTTGTATATATATACGTATATACCGAAGCGTACAGCATACGTTATGGCTTCCATATATAGGGTAGTTCAAGGTGCGTTGTCACTTCCAGCGGTGTTTTCATATTTTGGAAGTCACAACGACTCGTCTGCTGATTTACCTCTTACTTTAAGCGTAATGTGTGATCTTTTGAAACTTTTACTGTGAATACAGTTGTGAATGCAATTCTATGTTTTAAAGTTGTCTATTTAAATTAAAAGATTGATATTCTTTTGATTAAACAGGTTTACAAAAAAAATACATTTCGGAATATTTGACGAAACCATATGACTAAGGGGTTTTTGGGGTCGCTGGTCACGAATCCGGGGTCCGCTGACCTCTATCACGTCAGGTAATGGTAATCTCAAGGTCAAATCAAGATAAACCGACAGTCGCTCTGAAAAAGTATATTAGGGGGTTTTGTGGTCGCTGATGACGAATTTGTGTCCGCTGACCTCTATCACGTCTAGCTCAAGGTCATTTCGAGGTCAAATCAAGATAAATGGACACGATCGCTCTGAAAAAGTATATTAGGGGGTTTTTGGGGTCGCTGATCACAAAACTGGGGTCCGTTGAGCTCAACCGCGACAGGTCAAGGTCATTTCAAGGTCAAATCAGTTTTGTGGACTTGTCCTGATTTGGCCTTGAAATGACCATTACCTTACGTGGTAGAGCTCAACGGACCGCAGTTTTCATGATCAGTGACTCCAAAACCCCTATATTTTCAGAGCGATTGTGTCGATTTATGTTGATTTGACCTTGAACTAGACGTGATAGAGGTCAGCGGACTAATGATTCGTCATCAGCGACACCAAAAACGCCCTAATATACTTTCTCAGAGCGACTGTCGATTTATCTTGATTTGACCTTGAAATGACCTTTACCTGGCGTGAAAGAGGTGAGCGGACCCCGGATTCGTGATCAGCCACCCCAAAAACCCCCTTGTAACATGGTTTCGTCAAATAGTCCGAAATTTAGTTTTTTTTTGTAAACCTGTATTATTTATGATATGATTGATATTTATTTTACAAATACTAATATTTTATTATTGCTGCAAAATGGATTTTTTGGAATTAATTAAAAAAGTGTTATTAGTAAGTAATTTATTTATGAAAATTATATCAAAAATTTTAATAAATAAATTTGAACTTATAGGAAATTTTAATATTTATTATTTTTCTTGATTAAATTTTGAATTTTAGATTTTATTACAGGCACCGTCCTTTTAATTTTTGATGTACCAATAATAATGTGTAATAAGAAAATTAAATGGCTAAATACACCAGGTGGGGTTGAGCTGCTAAAAAGCTATCTAGATCCATCTTTTTAGAGCAGATTAGTCCCAGTCTGCTACTCGATACTATTGACTGTGCTTCTCCAGTTCTTTCTATCCTCTGTCTTTTTCTGCTAGTCTCTAATTCCTGCCCTATATAAATTTTCCTTTACTTCCTGTAACCATTTATTCTAGTTCCTCCGCGTCTCCTTCTAACTCCGGGTTTCCATTGTAAAATTGAGTTTATAGTTGTTACGCTACCTGCTCTCCATATATGCCCCAACCATCTAACACTGTGCTGAAATCTGAAAATCTGGAATAATATCTACCCGGGTCGAAACATTTTTTTTAATATATGAAAATAGTTATTTATGAAACAGTTCGTGAAGTATGCTTTTTACGAATGCACGTGATGTTTAGAGCACAAGCGACAACGGAGCGAGTGCTATATATCGCTTAAGTTCGCAAAAAGTACTTCACGCACAGTTTCATACAATATTTTATCTACGATAAACAAATAAAAAAACTGTAACTCTTCATCACTGGAATTCATTCCTATTCTACAATTTTTAGAACTTATTTAAACATTCTAATTTCTTTCAAACCACAAAACTGTCAAATTTTTTTTTGTAATTTATTGCTCATTATGTCATCACCATGACAACGTGAAAGTTAAGGATATTTGATTATATGAAAGTGTGTCAAAAACAGTGCGAAAAAGTAAATCCCGTTTAAAATACATTGTTACTTCACGCACACGTTATCCATTAAATAGATCGATGCAGATCGGCCTTATATCGGATCTTCTACTATTAGTCCGTTCGCTGACGGTAAAATATTGCAAAACCCATAAATTTTAAAAAAACCGCTTAGATCAGGGGTGGGCAATTACTTTTAAGCGCGGGCCAAAATGAAAGTTTCAAAATGTCTCTCGGGCCGGAGGACTATACCGGATATGTACGCTGTGCCCACGCGAATTTTTTTGGTGTAGTTTATTCCCTGCCCAAGAAATAAATACTATAAGTATTATTTTAAAGCATTTGGACAAAGAAATTTGACTGTTAATAATTAGAAAATGGTAATAATAAATTGTCCTACTTGGGAATACATGCGAAAAACTTGTGCCCAGTAAAATATGTCACGTAATTGAAAAAAAAATGGTCATTATATTAAATCATAAGAAGATCCAGAAAAAGAACCAGATAAAAAATGAAGATATTGAGCAAGTGGACAAAATGAAATATTTACTTAGGAGTCTGGATTACGGAAGATTTAAATTCGAAATCATAAATTCGATCAAGAATAGAGCAATTGAGGGTAGACTTTTTGAAGATGAGGACATTTCTGAGTCACCAAAGACTCAATCTGCAAATCTGATATTAGTTGATAAAATGTTGTATATCCACTCTATTCTTTTTTATGGTGCCGAAGCTTGGATTGTTAATGCTGACTTAATGAGAAAGCCGGAAGCTTTTGAGATGTGGCTTTTTGGGAGAATTTAGAAAATACCATGGACCGATCATATACGAACAAAATGATGTTGCACGAAATGGAAAGAGACGAGAACTTTTGACCTCCATTAAAAGGAGACAGACAGCATATTTACGGCACATGCTCAGAAATGATATGTACGAGTTGTTCGAAGGAAAAAGGGGTCCTGGTAGACGACAAATATTCTGACTGAAAACATTTGAGACTGGACCGGGTTAAACACACAGACGCTTTTAAAAAAAGCAGAAAATAGAGACGAATTTGCAATGGTGTTTTAGCCAACCTTCATTAGTGGAGTCGGCGTTAGAAGAATAATAATAAATTAATGGTAATTAAATAAATCAGTTATTGAAAGATTTTATTTTCTGATTTATTTATATTTTAACGATACAAATTAATTTATATTGATACATATTTTGTAAATATACCTAATATTAAATAAAATTATATAAAAAAAGACAAACATTAAACGTTAAAATTAATAGAATACTCATTATAAGTATAACTTCTATAATAGTTAATGCGAAACGTGAAATCGCGAATATTCATGTGATATTATTTCTTCAAAATTGGGATCCAAATCACTTGTAGCAATCCTTAATACCGAGTGTAGATATTCGTCAGTAATTTGTGATCGATATTTATTTTTCGTGGAAACCATCAACGAAAAAGTTCTTTCACAAATATATGTCGAACCAAATAAAACTAGGTATTTTTGAACATAGTTTAAAAAATGTTTAAAATGTTCTGTATTCAAAGCACCGTAGAAAGCACTCAATTCGTTTGATTGAACATTTTCTTTTAATAAATTATTTGCCTGTAAGTCAATTAATTCTAGCTGAATTTCAACAGGAGCTTCTTGTACATCAAAATTGAAAGGTTGACTAATTAATGACAAAGGTTTTTCAATAGCTTTGAAATCTTGAAATCTTCTTTGGAATTCAGTATGCAGCTCTTGTGTTACTGAACTATATTTAAGAAAATCAGAATTTTTCAATAATTCTCGTCGTGTTTGTAATGATGGGAAGTGGTTTAATATTTTTTTATTAAAGTTCTCAGCAAATAAGTTTAGTTTTATCATAAATGATTTGACATTTGAGTGCATATTGAAAGCGAACTGGTTTTTCCCTTGTAAATTTACATTAAGTTCATTTAAATATTTTACAATATCTACAGAAAACGACAAATCGTTTAGCCATGCCTCATTTTGCAATTCAGGAAAATCATGTAGTTTTTCTTTTATCGACAAGAAGGATACTATTTCATCAAGCAAATATTGAAATCTGTCCAAAA
The DNA here is from genome assembly GCF_917563875.1 of Diabrotica virgifera virgifera. Classification (NCBI taxonomy): domain Eukaryota; kingdom Metazoa; phylum Arthropoda; class Insecta; order Coleoptera; family Chrysomelidae; genus Diabrotica; species Diabrotica virgifera. The sequence continues at coordinate 131,590,835 of NC_065446.1, forward strand.
CTTTACCGATGCTAAGCCATCTCACCTCAGTGTAGTAAGGAATTTCGTAAAAGTCACTTTCAATTTCTTTCAAAAATTCAACAAACTGTCGATGATTTAAGGCACGTTCCCGGATAAAATTTACAACTTTTGTCACAACAGTAACGACGTGATTCAATTTTAAAACTTTTCTACATAACACTTCTTGATGAATAATGCAGTGTAAAAATAATATGTCTTGTTCTGGCTGCAACTGTTTTACTTTGTCGCTGATTCGTTTTAGTAAGCCCACATTTTTCCCTGTTAAACTAGGACAGCCATCCGTAGTGATGCTTACTATTTTGTTCCAAGGAAAATTTACTTTAACTAAACACTCTTCAACAGCGTTAAAGAAGTCTTCACCGGTAGTTGTATCTTTCATTGGATGCACACTAAGAAGTTCCTCGCGAATTTCACATTTTTTGTTAATGCCCCGAATAAATATTAATAATTGACTTGTGTCAGTAATATCGCAGGACTCATCCAACGCCAGAGAACAATATGTAAAATCAGCAATTATTGTTTTTAGCTGGTCGAGTAAATTTCCTGAAATATTTTCGATCCGTCGTACTATTGTTCTCCTTGACAGGCTTAAATTTTCAAAAATATGTTTTTTTTCAGGACAACATATCTCCGACACTTCTACCATGCACTGTTTAACAAATTCTGCTTCAGAAAAAGGTTTACATAACTTAGCAATTTTGTGTGCAATAACATAACTTGCTTGTGTGGTAGATTTCTCGATGTTACTTTGTTTGCTAAAAATATTTTGTTGTTTACTTAAGTTTTTTGCTAAGTTGTCTGCAGCATTTTTAAGTTCTTCTAAAGAAAACGATGCATATTTTGGATGTTTTGATGTAAAATGCCTCTTTAAATTATATTCCTTGAAAACAGCAATGGTTTAATGGCAAACTAAACAAATTGCTTTCTTACCAATGTTCGTAAAAAGGTATTTTTCTGTCCATGCTTCATTAAAATTTCTGCATTCCAAATCAACTTTTCTTTTTTTAGATTGTATCATTTTGCAAATGCTTACAAATAAATATTTTAATACAATAAAATAAAAACAATGTTTTCAAATTTTACTTACAAAATGTCCTCCACTTTTTCAATTTATTATATATTTGCAAAATAACACACACTGTATCAAAAGAAATATGAGGAGTAATAGGAAATACGACCAGTGCTAAATCAAAATAAACTTATACGCCTCTTTCGAAGTAGTTGTAAAACTTCGGCAAAAATCGGTAACAATGAATTTTATGCTGAAGTAGGTATTCCAAACAACCATACTTAATTCAGATTTAATAAATAAAGAATCATATTATTGGGACCAAAGTGCTGAGGTATTTAGATCATAAACTGTCAGTGATATGGTTGAAATAGATACCCAAACACCGAGTGCTTGTCTTGAGACCTTGAGAGTTAAATACGATTATTAATACCGAATAAACAATTATGAATCTCCGGGGATTTCCCTATATTTTAAAAGAAATTTAAAGTAAATAGTTACAATTAAACAGTTTTTAAAAATATAGTTAGCTAAGGCTGTTCGTAATTATAATACTCTCTATTATTTATATATTTAATAATTTATGTGAACATTATGCAAACTATTACTGTTGATTTCAATAAAATCACATAAAAGGGATTCAAAAGATTAGGTACTTGCGGGGTTTTTCAACGGGCCGGACAAAGTAAGCGAAAGGGCCGGACCCGGCCCGCGGGCCGGCTTTTGCCCACCCCTGTGCTATAGCCTTATTCTTTAACTATATCGCTGTAATAACATTGTTTCTAGACAGGTAAATTATCATTGTATACTGGGCGTACCAATCAAACTGGTTTTTTTTTTCAATTTTCACAACACCCTGTGGAATATTCTAGCCTTTATACAATATTGAAATTAAAACCCAACTATAGCCCCAGGTTTTTTTAACGTTCTGTTTGTTATTCATTCGCTTATGTTGGATAATAAAAAAGTTAGGGACTTTAACAACTAAACATGTTCTTTATCAATACATGGTGTTTCTAAATAAGTGCGACAAACTTTAAGGGGTAATTCTGCATGAAAAAATAATGATCGTTTACTTGATAAAGCTATGTCCGCAAATGCTTGCAAATATAAAATTCTTTTGCCAAACGATCATTATTTTTTCATGCAGAAATTACCCCTTAAAGTTTGTCGCACTTATATTTAGAAACACCTGTATCGATAAAGAACATGGCTAGTTGTTAAAGTCCTTAACTTTTTATTATCCAACGTAAGCGAATGAATAAAAAAACAGAATGTTAATAAAACCTGGAGCTATAGTTAGGCTTTGATTTAAATATTTTATAAAGGCTAGAATATTCCACAGGGTGTTGTTAAAATTGAGAAAAAAAACCCAGTTTGATTGGTACACCCGGTATACAATGAAAATTTACCTGTCTATCAACAATATTATCATAGCTATTTTGTTAAAGAATAAGGCTATAACATATTAAAAAAAATTACTTAAATCGGACAACAGGTTTGGGAGATACGAGACATCAAAAATTACCCATTTTTTTGGGGTGCCCGTTTTTCGTGCCGGTGAGTGTAGATTAAATTAGAAGTTCATTGTAAAAAAGGAAGTAGGTAAACAAAAACACGAGAAAAATGAATTTATATAAGTAAATAGGTAAGTAAATATTATAGATTAAAATAAGTACAGAAAATATATAATTATAGAGATATATAATCACTTATTGTACCTTCATTTAAGGCTAACTTTAAAAGTAAAGCAGATCTGCTATTATTCATGTTTAAAAACAAAAGGCACACAAAACACTAAGTACGATTAGGACCGCGAATCTACAACAGATAAATGCCTGGAAACCGTTACACAGGGTTGCCAAAAAACGGAAGTCACACCGAGCGGTGTGGTATACGGAAGACGCTACGCGTTGTGTACATAGCCTGTATAGTAGCACGGGAGCGACACTAGCGCTGGTGATATACCGTCGAACTAAAATCTGATCTTATGAGTATGTTAGATACGATATGACTTCCAGCGAAATTTTTAATATAAGCCTTCTGATACCATCTAGTAGCCAAATTCGTAAAAATATAGGCAAAACGTTGTGACTTCCGAAATCGGAAGTCATAACGGTATATATGAAGTAACAACGTATTACGAGAATCTACTTTGGAAGTCACATGGATACATGTATCAATATATATATATATATATATATATATATATATATATATATATATATATATATATATATATATATATATATATATATATATATATATATATATATATATATATATATATATATATATATATCTAGGACAAATCACTAGATAAAATAAAGAAAATTAGACCGAAGAAATAAAGAGAAGAATAAGGTTGGCCTGGGCATCATTCGGAAAACTGTCTTATATTCTAAAGAACAGAAAATACCCGCAATACCTAAAAACAAAAGTCTTCAATCAATGTATACTCCCTGTTTTAATATATGGCTCTCAGACATGGACGTTTACAAAAGAGAATATGGAAAAAATAGCAAAGACAGAAAGAGCCATGGAAAGACAAATGCTGAACATTAAATTATCAGACAGAAAAAGAAACGAATGAATCCGTAACAAAACAAAAGTGAAAGACGTCTCTACCCAAGTAGCAAAGCTTAAATGGAATTTCGCCGGACACACCCTACGGCAGAAGGATGAAAGATGGACTAAGATGATAATACATTGGAGACCATGGAACCACAAACGAAAAAGGGGAAGGCCACAGATGCGATGGTCAGATGACCTGAAGAAACACACTGGGTCAAAATGGATGCAAATTGCCCAAGATAGAGAGGCATGGAAGAAGGAAGAGGAGGCCTATATCCAAGGATGGATGTTTAGGGCTGATTAGATAGATAGGAAAATCAGTCCCGTCTTAAATTTTTTTTTTTCGGATAATTCTCTTCAGAATTTATGCTACAATTCAAAGAGAAATTTATGTAAATTGATATTGTTGGAACAAGATAGGCACTGTTCAGCCTGCAAGTGCCGATCGGAAGTATAGAGATGTTAATCATCTTGCGTAATGTGGTTAGATATTGAAAATTGATAAAAAATTCTGAACAAGCAGGAACAGAAGGAAAAGTCCTCCATTTTATCATTCAGGGCAAAATATGTTGAAAGAGGGTCCATGTAGACAAATTATATTATGCGTTCGTAACCTACTTTAGTAGTTTAATTAGTCTTCGTCGTCACTCTTCAGAGCTGTGCTGAATTAAATTCTGGTAAACAATATGAGAGCCAACCTTTAGTAGTGGATGTGGTACTGAGAGAAGAAGAAGATAAATACAATGTATACACTAGTTACAAAAAGTATCGCATAATTATTTTTAACACAAAAAAAAGTTTAAAAGCAATTTTTAATTTTTATCAGAATGATATAATACTCATCTATGGTCTCCTTTAGATGTCTATAAACCCATAACATTTCAAGTTGAAGTATGAAAAAAATAAAAACAAAATATATTTATTCTTAGTTAAACAAAAATAAAAATAAAAATAATGTAAATACTATAAATAATATAAAATAATATAAATAATAATATAAAGAGAAAAAAAAACAAAAATAATGTTTATTCCTGCATCTAACAACTTTCTTTTCAAGTTACACTAGAATTGTTATTATTAAAACTAACAGGTATATTACTATTTACAAAACAAATTCTGATAACAAGGTACCTGACTACTGTAGTTTGTATGTATGTGGATCGCAGTTTCATAAGTAAGCTGCTTTGACTTGCTTGGTAATATGAAAATTAGTCTAACCCTACCTTATACTCTCGTTGATGTTTTACCATAATGTCTTATAGGAAAAAAACTCCCTGTTTTTCTTTATTTGTCTTCGAGGGCACTTACACACTTACAGGATTCTTTGTGTATAAATTTGTACTGGCAACTGTTTAAAAAGGGGCGTGTCTCAAAAAAAATCCAAAACATAAAACAAAGGCCTGAAATAAATCGATACATCAGAATACAAGAAGTGCACAAGGTATAAATTTTCTTTAAAAACACCACTGAAGGTTTCTCTTTAAACACCGAATCATACAGAAAATAACAGAATACAGAAAAACGTTTTAAAATAAAATTTTAATTTTTACAAGAATCCACAAGGAAAAAGTTTTCCTGTAGTTGGCTGTATACTATGTAATAAAAAAAATTAGTAAATCCTTTATAAAAGGATGTTATAATATGTTTTACAAGAATGTTATAATACTAGTCTATGGTATCCTTTAGGTGTATACAGGGTGAGTCATGAGGAACTGTACATACTCCTACCTCGTATAGAGGCTCCTATGGGGAATAAGAAATGACCATTGAAAAGTGTCTGCTCCCATTCTTTAATAATATACAGGGCGAGTTCCGCATTTTGACAGAAATTTGTATTCGTCATAATTTTTGAACGGTCAGATCGATGTGTCTCTTATTTTGGCCAATCGTTACACTATTACCACCTAATCAACTAATTTATTCAAACTAGAAAAAAATCAGGTCCGGCTTTAAAAAAATTAATTCGTTTGGGTCTTAGAAAAAATTTCACCCTGTATACGCTTTTTGAAAACTCTAATATGAATTTTACAAATTAGACAAATAGGCAATTAAAATGGCGTATTTATTTTTTTCCGCACACGATTACTTAATTTTTTATAAAAAAATCAAATTTCACTATGAATTAAAAGTTTGGTAAAGTGAACCATGTATTTAAAAAAAAATAACTTTTATTACAAAAATTAATTTTTTTTTTGCACAAATAAGTAATTTATGTTACCATCCAATCAACTGATTTATTAAAACTAGAGAAAAATCAGGTCCGGATTTAAAAAATTAGTTCGTTTTGGTCTTAGAAAAAATTTCACCCTGTATACGCTTTTTGAAAACTCCAATATGAATTTTACAAATAAGACAAACAGGCAATTAAAATGGCATATATATTTTTTCCCCACACGATTACTTAATTTTTTATTAAAAAATCAAATTTGTCAAAATCGGAATTTTAACCTAAAAATGAAATAAAAAATGAATTCACGGTTTAACTCGCTACAACTCTGTTCCATTTTAATATTTTTTTTTCTGAAATTTTTACAGCACATACCTCTTACCATTGTGAAGACTATGAAAATTGTTGTAGACTTTCAGTCTTCTTCTTCTAAAAGTTGCAAACTTGTAAATCGCAAAAATTAGGTGGAAAAATTTAAAATTTATCAATTTGATCACGTCTATGTTAAAATATAGAGTCCAAAAGAAGTGTTATGGGAAGTTTTAGATGTAGACGTGTTATAGAAAAAAAAAAAATGGTAAAACTTTTAATTTTAAGAAAAACTTTGTTTTTGTAAATTAATTTTTGTAAAAAAAGTTAATTTTTTTTAAATCTATGCAAAAACTTTGCCAAACTTTTTATGCATAGTCAAATTTCATTTTTTAATAAAAAATAAGTAATCGTGTGGGGAAAAAATAAATATGCCATTTTAATTGCCTATTTGTCTTATTTGTAAAATTCATATTAGGGTTTTTAAAAAACGTAAACAAGGGGTTTTTCCTAAGACCCAAACAAACTAATTTTTTAAATCCGGGCCTGATTTTTTTCTAGTTTGAATAAATCCGTTGATTGGGTGATAACATAAATTAAATATTTGTTCAAAAAAAATTCATTTTTGTAATAAAACTTATTTTTATTTTAATCTATGGTTCACTTTACCAAACTTTTAATTATTCATAGTCAAATTTGATTTTTTTTTTATAAAAAATTAAGTAATCGTGTAGGGAAAAAAATAAATATGCCATTTTAATTGCCTATTTGTCTAATTTGTAAAAATTATATTAGAGTTATCAAAACGCGTATACAGGGTGAAATTTTTTCTAAGACAAAACGAACTTATTTTTTAAATCCGGGCCTGATTTTTTTCTTGTTTGAATAAATCAGTTGATTGGTGGTAACATAAATTAAATATTTGTTAAAAAAAATTAATTTTGGTAATAAAAGTTAATTTTGTTAAATCTATGGTTCACTTTACCAAACTTTTAATTCATAATGAAATTTGATTTTTTTATAAAAAATTAAGCAATCGTGTGCGGAAAAAAATAGATATGTTATTTTAATTGCCTATTTGTCTAATTTGTAAAATTCATATTAGAGTTTTCAAAAAGCTTATACAGGGTGAAATTTTTTCTCAGGCCAAAACGAACTAATTTTTTTAAAGCCGGACCTGATTTTTTCTAGTTTGAATAAATCAGTTGATTAGGTGGAAATAGTGTAACGATTGACCAAAATAAGAGACACATCGATCTGACCGTTCAAAAATTATGACGAATAAAAATTTCTGTCAAAATGCGAAACTCGCCCTGTATATTATTAAGCAATGGGAGCAGACACTTTTTAATGGTCATTTGTTATTCCCCATAGGGGCCTCTATACGAGGTAGGAGTATGTACAGTTCCTCATAACTCACCCTGTATAAACTCGTACAATTTTAAGTTTAATAGGGGAGTGCAATTAGAACGAAAACACGCATTTTTTCGAAAAAATTCAGACAAGCTTATATTTTTCTAAAACTTTTTTATTAGTTTATATACATATTAAAGTAAAAAGTTCTACTCGCAGATTTGGCCGCTAATTGTTTATAAATTCGTTATTAATACCGTTACTGTTTATTAATATCGTTAAATTCATCATTTTACTTTGATCAAATATGTTTCTATTTTGTTTTTGATTATGCTGAATCCGGATATGGCATTGCAATTTGAAAATTCTTATACAGAAGCTCTTATACACTGTGTCTGCGTAGCTAGGAACCACATGGAAAACTGTTTTATTATCAATTTTACGAAAAAAAGTTATTCTTAATGAAATGTTCTAAATGGTCAAAAATCTAAAACTCAACCATCAGATATCGAATTTTATCAATTTTATACGAGTCATGTCAAAAATATGAATTTCGTTAAAGAGTAAAGTACCTTTATATTCCAGCATATTATCAAAAAATGGTATTATGAAAAGTTGTTTGGAATTAGAAACTATGTCTAAATATACAATTACATCATTCTAATCGAAAAAAAATTAATTTTTTTCTCAAATTACGGATACTCATCATCATTTTATTACAATTATGATAACTATTTTATTATCACTCTTACGGAAAAAAGTTATTTTTAATAAAATGCTCTCTCTGGTCTAAAATCTAAGACACAACCATCAGACATCAAACTTTTTTAATTTTATACGAGGTATTTAAAAAATTGTGAATTTTTCTTAAGAGTTAAGTGCCTTTATTATTCACAATATTTTAATCAGAAGGATGTAATTGAACACTAAAACAAATTTTTTAATTCCAAACAACTTTTATTAATGACAATTTTCAATATTGTGAAATGTAATGGTACTTTGCTCTTGAGTGAAATTCATATTTTTTGACATACCTCGTATAACATTAACTAAATTTGATATTTGATGATTGCATCTTAGATTATATACGATGCAGAGTATTTTATAAAGAATAACTTTTTTTCGTTAAACTGATAATAAAAAAGTTATCAATAGGTTCCAAGTTACGCAGACATACTTTATAAGAGCTAAAAAAATTTTGCTGAACATTTATTATTGTTGAAGCTTATTATTAAATATATTTTAGGTAAGTTTTACAGAAAAAAGTTTTGATCACTTTGTACAAACATTTTTTAGCTGGTAATTTTCGTTTTTTTTTTTAGTACATTTTTGTTATCTTTCGTAATTTTCTTAAAAATAAATAGTTCATTTCATTTATAAAGTAAAATAATTTAGTGCATTTTAAAGAGTACATCCTAAGATTTAAAAAAGCACTTATAAAACTGTAATAGATCTGTTCAAACTTGAGTAATACCGTCTAAAATAGTGATAATTCTATAAAACTACAGATTTCAAAAATTACATTTTTTGAGACGTTATATCATTTGAATTAAATTTTTGAGATTTTTTTGAATAAAACGTCATTTAGTAAGATGCTTGTGAAGTAAATTGTGCAAAACTGAGAGTTCTATAAGAAAAACTTTATTAGTTACACAATTTTAAATCATTTTTAAACAAAATTCATTGGTTGTTGGTTGTAAAAACCAGTGCCAATAAAACACAAACACACACACATTTCACTGGTGAGTCAGAATTTGATCTTTTTGTATCCGACATACGCATTCCAGTTTACAGGCGCGCCGGTGAGCGATTTGCTCAGTGTATCCTGCTCAACAGCCAGAAATTTTGGATAGTCAGTCCACTGACACGGACAACACTACACAAACAATTTACATTTATCGACGTTAAAACCACATAAGTAAAAAGTTAATGGTTTTCAGGAATTACGGTAGGGGGCACTTTTTATCTCAAATACTTATCTAAACAGTAGCAACAACAATTATTTTTTTCAAGCAATTCATTAGTAAACTATGTGATAACCCAAAATAGTTAAAAAATAATAATTTCTTAAATAAATTCAAATTATGGCATTTTAAAATATTTTGCGAAGTTTCTGACACACTTTTACCTTCTAAGTACATTTCAAAGGAATTTAGGAGCCGATCTTTATTGTCTCCAACCAACTTAAACTTTGCCGCCCTCGTAACAAAGTACACGAATGTTATGCTCTCTGATTTTTAAACTTCTCTAGGGAGTGTTTGCACCCTTTCGCTTCACAAGGTCAGCGGGAGTCCGAGGGGCATTTTCCGGTTGATTGTAACGAAAAAGTCGGCAAATGGTTTCTTCGCTGTACAAATACCAATTTTCTGATTGTCTGCGATTTCTTTGTTGCGGTTTAAAAAGTGGAAAATGTGCGGGTGGAGATGTCACAAAGCTTAAATGTTCACAGAAATTGAGCGAAGGTTTCGATAAATTTATCTAGACCTTTAAAATACACAGTTTCAAAAGTTATGCACCCCCTCTGTGGCTCAGTGGTAAGAGACTCAGTTATGCACCTTTGGATTCAGGGGTCGTGAGTGCGAATCTCATCATGAGTAGGTTAAATTGTCTTAGTAAATTAAAAAAAGTTATGCATCACCCAAAATTATGCTCATTTTCTTAGTTGATTTTTTGGAGAGAGATTAACAGTTTCAGCTAACTTTTATTATTTGAGATTTTTCATTGGTATTTACACAGTTTCTTCACAGATCTTCAAACCTATATGGTGGCGAAAAAGGAAGCGAAGGTAGCAGTAGCCAAAGCCAAAGCAGAAGCGTATTCAAACATATACGATCAACTTGATACCAGGGAAGGCGAAACGAAGATATATAAAATAGCCAAACAGAGAGCAAAGAAAGCAAAAGATTTTAATCAGATTAGATGTATCCGAGATTTTGACAGATTTTGAAGAATTTGACAGACAGCCGGTAGAGTCAACGGAGACAGAAGCAGCAATGGTCACCAAAATAACCAACGAGGAAGTGGCTCAAGCGCTTCAAAAAATAAAGAAAGGAAAAGCGGTAGGACCAGATGATATTCCTGGGGAAGTATGGAGAGCCTTGGGAGAGACAGGAACAAGGTGGCTAGCAGGTCTATTTAATAGAATTATGGAAGTCGGAGAAATGCCAGACGAATGGAGAAGCAGTATACTGGTACCTGTTTACAAAAACAAGGGAGATATACAACAGTGTACAAACTACAGGGCTATAAAACTGCTTAGCCACACCATGAAAATATGGGAAAGAGTAATTGATAGACGGATACGTGAAGAGACCGAAATATCCGAGAATCAATTTGGCTTTATGCAGGGTAGATCAACTACAGATGATATTTTCATTATAAGGCAGTTGATGGAAAAATACAGAAGTAAAGAAACAAACGCTCATATGGTATTCATTGATCTTGAGAAAGCATATGATAGAGTTCCTCGAGAGATTCTGTGGTGGGCACTCAATAAGAAAGGAGTCCCTGGTGAATATGTAAAGATTGTGAGGAATATGTATGAGGGAGTAACGACTAGTGTCAGGACAGGTGTGGGAGAGACTGATAAATTTCATGTGAAAGTAGGATTGCACCAAGGCTCTGTGCTTAGTCCGTATTTATTCTCATTAGTTTTGGACCAGATAACAGCGAAACTACAGGGTAACATTCCATGGTGCTTAATGTATGCTGATGATGTCGTGTTAGTAGGAAATAGTGAAAGAGACTTAGAACAAAAACTGGAACAGTGGAGACAAGCTCTGGAGGAAAAAGGTTTAAAACTTAGTAGGACAAAAACAGAGTATTTGGAATGTTCATTTAAAGATGGAGCTACTACAAATAAAATGGTACCTTTGGATGATGAAATGATTGTGAAAAGCAATAGTTTTAAGTACCTAGGATCGGTATTACAGAGTAATGGAGAAATTGATGGAGATGCATGCAGTAGAATTAGGGCTGGATGGATGAAGTGGAAAGAAGCGAGTGGTGTGTTGTGTGACAGAAAAATTCCAATGAAGCTGAAGGGAAAATTCTATAAAACAGCCATAAGACCGGCTATGATGTACGGAACTGAATGTTGGGCAGTGAAAAAGAGAGAGGAATAACGAATGCATGTGGCGGAAATGAGAATTCTTAGATGGATGAGTGGAGTGACAAAGAAGGATAAAATTAGAAATGAGTATATTAGGGGAAGTCTAGGTGTGGCACCAATTGATGCCAAAATGAGAGAGCATAGGTTAAGATGGTTTGGTCATGTTCAACGTCGAGACGTTAATCACCCAATACGAAGAATAGCTGAAGTGCAGATTCCTGGAAGGAGTAGGAGAGGAAGACCCAAGAAGACCTGGGGGGAGGCGATAAGGCAGGACATGTTCTTAAATGGGATTAACATTGATAAGACCCAAGATAGAATTGTGTGGAGAAATGCAATTAGGGAAGCCGACCCCGCATAGGGATAAGGCAAAGAGAATGATGATTGGTATTTACACAGTTTGGCAAAGGTTTACTCAAACTTCTTTTTTTTTAACTTATACCGGGTAGAAAAAAAGAAATGTTTTTCTTACGTTAAGTGTGAGGCACCCTGTAGGGAGGAAAAGGTACAAGTGTGGGTATACATCGAAATTGTATTGTAATCTTTTGTTTTGTGAACTTTTTGTTTTCTAAATCTTCCCAATACCTTTTGAGGAAAAGAAAATATAAAGTTTTATTCTTTAACATGTGTTTTAACTGAAACAAAACTAAGGCCACACCTACATTGGATCCGTATTTCTCCGATCCGATCCGATTCGAGGTGGGATTGAAAAATAAACCCATAGCATTAAATGGCGGCGCCTACATTGGATCCGTTTTTCTCCGATCCGATATCGACCGACGTCGAACTGCTTCTCTGCTCTGTAGTTTCTCCTATCAATCGCCCGATATCGGACGATTTACGCATCTAATGTAGGTGCAGCCATTTAATACCATGAGTTTGTTTTCAAACCGACGTCGGATCGGATCGGATGGGATCGGAGAAATACGGATCCAAAATCTAGGTGCGGCCTAAATTAACAATAAAAAATGACAGTCAACAAAACTTTTTGAGAGAGACCAACAAGACACATAACGTAAATAGTTCTGATCAATACCTATAAGAGTTATTTGTCGACCACGTAAGCAGTGTGCACAGCGAGAGACGAGGTTGTTGGAGGTTCTGTGATTTTTAGGGTAGAATTTACTTGAGAGTAAGTACGTATTCGGTGTCTTTACATGGAAAAATTTAAATAACGGGAAGTACCTACATCACATAGATTTTATTTCTTTGAGCAGACACAGACATACTTCTTTCATAAGACATGACCTCCTCATGTATCGCATGTCGTTACCCTATATTTAAGTGAAGTAAAAAATATTCATATATTTAATTGGCAGTCTCACAGTCTAGACATGACTCCCATTGATCACTTAGTTAGGGGATATTGTCGGTAGAAACTTAAGACTTCGTCAGTTCCTTCTTGTTTCCCTGCAAGTTATAGAAACTATGAATGGTTACCGCTATCTGAAAGTACATAGACCAAAATCATACAGCCTGCTTTATCCAGCATGTTTAGTTGTTTATGCGATGTGAAGCCGTTATTAGAATAAGACGAACACCACAGTCCGTTCTTTAACGGTAAAATATTGCAAAACCTCTAAATTTTAAAGAACCGCTTGGATTGGCATGAAATTTGGCATACACATAGCTAACAAGTCAAAGAAAAAAAGTGATATTGTGCCGATATGTGCTTTTACCCTGGGGGGGTTTTCACCCCCTCTTGGGGGTAAAAAATATTCGTCCAAAGAAAGTCAGGAAATGGATAAACTGGCCAATTTTAAGTAACTTTTGATCTATAGAGTTTTTTCACTAAGTCAATACTTTTCGAGTTATTTGGCAGTGAATATGTTCATTTTCCAACAAAATAACCACGCTTTTAGACGGTTTTTCGCAAATAACTCAAATAGTAAGTATTTTGTCGAAAAAACGTTCTTAGCAAAAATATAGCCTGTAAAAAATTTTAAAAAATGGTGTATACATCACGTCTCTACACCTAGTAGAAGCAGAGTTATAGCTAATGAAAAATAGGTTTATATTCGTCAAATTCCAAATGGAATATTTTAACGTGAAATAACCAAAAATTAAGCACATTTCGGGGAAAATTCATTACAACTTATTTAAAGTGTTTAAAAAAAGCTTCATTTTTGTTTTATAAAAAAAAATTTCTAACATAAAAATTAAACAAGTTACGCTCAAAATAAAGTTAGTCCCTTTTGGTTTTGGTAAAAAAATCGAGAAAACCACTCCCTAATTAGTATCTTAAATGAACTTAATCGTTACGACTTCGCAAGTTTCTTGATTCGTGTATATATTGTTTATATGATCTGTAAATTTCATCGGTTCAAAGTCCTTACTATTGAAAGGGCTGTAGTTAAAAGGGGTTGAACGAGTCACTGATCACGAATGTATGCAAATTTAGAAACACCAAATCTTAATCAATTTTTGTCTAACAGAAAAACAAAAAATACATGATATTCAGAAAAGCAAATCTGATTTTTTTTGTTTTTCGAGATTTTTGGTATCTCTATTAATTTTTAAGTTATTTTGAAAAAAAGGGTATTTTTCAAAATTTAAATTTTTAAAAATTTTATTTTGAAACCAAATTTTTAAAAAAAGAAGCACTTTGAATCGATGAAACTTACAGATCATATAAGCACAACATAAATAAAATAATTTTTGGAGCGGTAACGATTAATTTCATTTAAGTTGCTAATTAGGGGTTGGTCTTCCCGATTTTTTTCTTGCAAAAACAAAAGGGGCCAACTTTATTTTGAGCGTAACTTGTTTAAATTTAACGCTAGAAACTTTTTGTAAAAACAGGAATAAAGCTTTTTTTAAACACTTTAAAAAAGTTATAATGGGTGTTCCCCAAAAAGTGCTTAATTTTTTCGATATTTCACGTCGAAATATTCTATTTGAAATTTGGTGAATATGAATCTATTTTTCATTGACTATAACTCTAGTTCTACGAGATCCAGAGACGTAACGCGTACACCATTTTTTTTACTTTTTTATAGGCTATATTTTTGCTAAGAACGTTTTTTCGACAAAATACTTACTTTTTGAGTTATTTGCGAAAAACCGTCTAAAAATGTGTTTACTTTGTTGAAAAATGAACATATTCACTCGCAAATAACTCGAAAAGTGTCGACTTGGCGAAAAAGCTCTATAGAACAAAAGTTACTTAAAATTAGTCAATTTACCCATTTCAGGACTTACTTTGGACATATATTTTTTCACCACCCAGAGGGGGTGAAAGTCACCCCCAGGGCAAAAGCACACATCGGCACAATATCACTTTTTTCTTTGACATGTAAGCTATAAGCATGCCAAATTTCATGTCAATCCAAGCGGTTCTTTAAAATTTAGAGCAAAAACCGTGAAAGAATGGACTACCACGCGATATTATGTAGTTATTATTTCACGTTGTTTCTTTCCATTTTTCAACTTTGTTAACTTTTGTTATTTATTGTTATTAAAGTTGCAGTTGAAACATACGCTAAATAGTAAAACTGTCTATTTTCTTCGTTTTTAAAGATACCAGAGAAATAAATGTTCACAAACTATGTGAAATACAACATAATTTCGATGTATAACTTTTGTACATTTTTCTCTCCATAGGGTGTCTCACAGTAACATAACAAATATTTATTTTCTTCTATCCGGTATAAGTACCAAAAACAAGTTTGAGTAAACCTTTGCACAACTGCAAATACTTACCAAAAAAATTAGCGGAATCCGTTAATCTGCTCACGACTATGAAAATAAGCATAATTTCAGGTGATGCATAACTTTTGAGACTATGTGTATATAAAATCGAAGTTATAGCAAAGACAAAACTATTAGCACATAATAAGAGCGTAGGCCCAAAATTTCGGCCCAATGTTCGAGAGAACTAATAAATATTTTTGAAAAATTTAAACGCAAAATGAAAGACTATACTTTTACCGAGGGTTGAAAGCCCTTTAAAACACCTGTAATGTCTATTTTAATAAGTTACAGGGTTGAAAAAAAATTAAGTGTGATTTTTAGTTTCAAATATCCCATTCAACAGAAACTTTTTATTTATCCTAAGAGACCTTCGGCCCTCGGTAATAATGTAGTCATTCTGCGTTTAAATTTTTCAAAAATTCTTATTAGTGTTTTCAGGATTCGAAAAAAGTGAATCTATTTAAAAAGCATTGGCCCAAAATTTGAAACTACGGTATTAAGGGCGTAATCCCAAAATTTCGCCCAAATGTGTTTTAAATGCATTATTTTTTTTTTCGAATCCTGAGAAAACTAATAGGTATTTTCTAAAAATTTGTACGCAGAATGAAAGATTGCGTTATTAACGAGGGCAAAAAGTTCCTGAAAACTTATATAATTGTTATTTTAATAAGCTACAGTGGTGACAAAAAAGACAAAATTTTGTGTGATTTTGAATTTCAAATATCTCATTCAAAAGAAATGTGTGGTCTTTCTAAGGGACTTTCGACCGTCGGTAATAATGTAATCTTTCATTATTCTTTTAAATTTTTCAAAGATGCTCATTAGTTTTCTCAGGATTCTAAACAAATGAATGTACTTAAAACACATTGGCGCGAAATTTTGCATCTCCGTCCTTAAAGAAATGCGTCAAATGGTTACTGCGTTTTATGTTCAATTTATTTGTAAAATTCTTTAATTTAGATTCATTTAACAGGATTTATGTTGTTTTGTCATCCTTAGTCCCCAATTTATCACTTTAATAATACACCCTTCACTCCCCACTGTGTATCGGTTTCATTTTTTTGGTCTATACCACATACCCAACTTCTTCTGGACCAACTTTGTCTTCTTCCTCCATACTTTTTCCCGACAAAAACTATTATTTTTGTATCTATACTAATTTTAAATCTTTCTTGTGGATCTCTATGTATATCTTTAATGACTATAAAAAGTTAAAAATGGGAATTCAATATTTTAAGCTTTTCGACTAATTGGACATTTTTAAACCCACTAACAGCCGGATAAACCGCCTCCAGACCCGTCCACTGAAATTAATTCGATCGTATTTAAAAACGAGAGAACAACTTTACTTTCCATTCTCATTTTTCCTTTTTTTAAACGAAGTTGGCGTTATCTCAGGTGATCATAATTTGGTTTAACATTTCGCCACTCTTGTTTCCGCAAGTATTTTCTACCAATATACAGGGTGTAACAAAAAGGCAGGTCATAAATTAAATTATATATTCTGGGAGCAAAATTACTTTTATTGGAACTACCTTACTGTTTATGATTTATAATTAGACTTTTGGTTGTTAACTTTCGATTGTAAAATGAATAATTGGAGTAATACTTTCGCAGAGCAATAAAAAAATACGTCTGTATCTTCTTACAATTTTTAATCAACTCTCGTTGCTAAGCATCGCACTGGACAATGTTTTTAAAGCTAAGCTATGGTTTAAACATACCGCCAGCCTTGAAAGATTATAATAAATCTTTAAACATAGGTATATCGATAAAAATTGTTACAAATAATATTAACACAAATACATAAATCAAAGTTCAGTTGCTGAAAAAAGAGGAAACTAAAATATTAAATTAACTGTCATTTTCAAAATAGATACAAGATCACTTTCACTCTTGTAAACTTGTAATATCTGTAAGCACCTCATCTTCTATGGGTAATCTACAAAGTCTCGTAATAGCTCGACGAGTTACACCACCTACAGTTTTTACTTCAGCCACTCTAGGAACACCATCAGGTCCTGGAAATCATTTTTGAACTCGTCTAAGTAACCAATTCAAAGGTGAGGCATTGTCATCTCCAATAAGAACTAAGGAATCGATGTCAAGTTTGGACTTAGTAGTTTTCCATTTTTTTCTTTGTTGCATTTCTGAGAGATATTCTCTTGACCAGCGCTTCCAAAAATGTTTTTGTATTTGTTGTACCAATTGAAAGCGGGATAATCGGTTAACTGGTAAATTTGTTACATCTGGGTCTGGCAGTGATGTAAGAGATCCGCCGATGAAAAAATGAGAAGGGGTGAGAGCAGTTAGATCATTAGGATCATTTGACATTGGGGAGATTGGTCTGGAATTCAGAATGCACTAAATCTCTGCTAAAACTGTCGAGAACTCCTCAAACGTTAAATTAACATCAGCAGCAATTCGTTTGAAATGAAATTTTGCAGATTTGATCCCAGCTTCCCAATAACCACCCATATGCGGAATATAAGCTGGAAAGAATTTCCAATTAACACCTTTATTGCAAATTGTTTCCTGTAACATTGTTTCATTTGTCTTAAGAACCTGAGATAATTCGTTTAATTCTGAAACGGCCCCTACGAAATTGGTACCATTGTCAGAATACATTTCGAACGGCTTCCGCGCCTAGATACAAATCGTCGGAAAGCCTCAATAAATGATTCGGTAGTTAGATCGTTAACTGCTTCGATATGCACACATTTAGTGGTAAAGCATATGAAAAGGCATATTATAAGCTTTCGTGATTTTTGGACCCTTACCGAGCCTGTCTTTAATTTTATTAGGACCTGCGTAATCTACACCGGTAGTACGAAATGGAGGAGCAGGACGGGACCTACATTTCGGAAGATTACCCATTATCGCTTCTAAGTTTGACGGTTTAGCGCGAAAACGTCTAACACAATTGTGCACGGTCTGTTTTGCGAGACTACGGCCACTAAGAGGCCAAAATTTCTCTCTTATACGATAGAGTAAATGTTGGGGACCAGGATGTAGCAATTTTAAATGTTCATGTTTAAACAATAGTTTGGTTAAGTGATGTTTATTTGATAATATTGCAGGATGTTTTTTCTGATAAATTAAGTAATGAATTTTGAAGGCGTCCACCAACTCGTAGTATTCCCATTTTATCTAGAAAGGGAGATAATGATAGAATTTTTGATTTGGGAGGTAAGGTTGTAGATTTACTTAACACTTACCTTAGTACATATGTGCATATAAAAAAGTTACAGCCTTTTGAAGTTACATAACGAAAATCGATTTTTTCAATGTATCGAAAACTAAAGCTTTTATATTCAAAATTGACATGAGGCTGTTGACGTGTTATGACAGGAACATATTTAATAAAAAAACAGTGAAATTTGTGGACTTCATAAAAATTGTATGAGGGTTTGTTCCCTTAAACCCCCCTAACCAATTTTTATCCAGAATCCTACAGGTTGATTAATAAATACGTGGTAAAACAAACATAAATTGTTTTAAATATGTCACTCTCGTCACTCTCTATATTTGCTCATACAATTTTGATTCCTCTTGTAATCCATGTTCTTACAATATAGGGTTTGATACTACTATATAGGGAATTTAACGAGTTATGGTCATTTTTACTTCGAAATCGCTGTGAAATTAACACATTTTATAAAATAAAAAATAAATAAACAATAGTTCAATTTATATCATAAGGTAAAAATTGAAGAAAAATATATTTGCTACATTACAAAATGACAAAATCATATATTATGAACATAAAATATTTTATTTTTTATATATCTTTTATTTATAATAGCCCAGTAAATAAATGTAAGATACCGCGATACCCTGTAATTGTCAGTGTCACCACCGAATTGAATGAAAATTTGAACAAAAAAAAATCCTTAGAATTAATTAGTTTATCAATTTCTGGACTTATTTTAAATGTGTTTTTTCCTCTCGAGAAGGGGTGACTTACACACCCCGAGAAGATATGACTTTCACTCCCAAGTAAAAGCCACCAAAGGCACAAGTTTAACTTTGAAGTGGAGATAAGTAGAACCTAAATTCCAAATTTTCAAGCAAATCGGTTGTCACTCTGAAAATTACACTCCTAAACGGTTATTTACTGAGAGATATAAGTGTTTTATCTTTTTATATAGTTGTTGCTACCTAGAAAAACTAATACAAAAAAAATTCCTATACTTTCTACACAACGTTTGCAAATTTGCTTCGTAACAAACAAACCTAGCAAAATTAATATGCAGACATAAAAATGTTTGTTTGGCAACAAAAATCGATGATAGCTTGCTTCCTCAGGAAACCTTAGATATTAATACGAATTAATTAGAAAACAATTTCTGGCGTTCTATCGTTAATTAATTTCAAGATTCTCTTTTGGAAATCAAATCTTAAAGGGAGTGAGTAAATAATAATATTGAAAAGGTCAAATAAACAAAATTAAAATTGTACAGAGTGTCAAATAAGTTGTCCTAGTTCAAATAGATAATCCAAATACACATTTTTTTATAATAATTACTAGTGATTTTACCCGTCACCATGTGACGGGAGATACAATCAATTATTGCCTTCCACAGTCACTGCACTCAATTTTTCTTATTTCCTCCTATTTTATCGTATCTCCCTCCAATGTTTCTGATTTCCTCTATTTTTTCTGACTTTTCCTATGTTTTTCCTGACTTCTTCCTATTTTTTCGGGCATCGTACAATTTGCCCACCCTCTACTTTTTTCTGTTTAGGCACCTCAAATTTTTTCTGAGTCCCTCTAAGTTTTCCTGGCTCTCTTTATTTTTTTCTGGCGCCTCTTAATTTTCCCGACTCCCTCTAATTGATTTTTGTTATATACAGATGTAGATTTCAAAAACAAAAAATAATAAATAACGGCGCGTGGCACTTGGGACAGAAGTGACTACTTCTTATAGCGCGTTATATATTATTTTTTGTGGGTTAATGGAATTGTATGTCTTCCCATTACTGAAGTATTGTCATGCTATTATGCTATCTTTAACAAAACCAGCTTCGTACGACTTTTCATTAGATATCGCAAATCAGTTTGGTTTATTTTGTATGCAGAAATATGTTTTGAGGAATTACTTTTGTGGAATTGGGTATATGACATTTCTCAAGTATTAATTCACATTTATGGTAAATCGTTGGTATATAGGGATATTAGCCCCTTCGTGCCGGACCGTCATTCGGCAAGTCGGTTCCTACTACTATATACGTTTCTACTAGTACCTATATACGGATTCGAGCGGCTTCGCGCGGTCGGTTAAAATACAGTATCACACTACAACTAATTAATACTAATAATAACACTAATTTTAGAAATAAATCTATTTTTATTAAATTTATTATTCGACATAGTATGTGAGTTAAATTAAATTTTATCCATAAAATACCATTTTAAACAAAAATTATTAAAAAAGATAAACAAGATAATTCGGATGGCTTTCCACAGATTATTTTGTGCTTGATATCGTCCCAGTCTCCTAATCTGGGAAATTCAATCCGAATTACCTTGCAAGGGATAGTTAAGTAAGTTGTAGCAAGCAAGCAAGCAATTTGATTTAACCCGACCTGTGGGATTTGTTCACCCTCTCGAAGGAGTACATTCGGGTGTAACAAGTCATTGGGGCGAGGTGTTTTGACCCGAGCTATACAGGGATCACCCCACCTCGCTCCAATGCCCCAGGCCATCCCTTTCCCCCCCATAGCACGCTGATGCGCGATGGAGGCACAACTATCGTAGCCAAATGCTCTTCACAATGGAACCCTGGGTAATAAGATTCCACTGTGGTATCCTAATCGAATGCAAAAAAAAACTAGGCCCAGCGTGATGCGCTCTATGCCTTTATCTTCTTAATAACTTATCCGCGGTACTAAAAATTGCTTGCTTGGGCCCCGAGTCATCGTGCCGAGCCCCACTGAGCCCTGTTGGGCCCTGCTGGGCCCCGCCCGATGACTCGATGCTCTAATTTTTTGTGTTTTTGGTTTTTTTAATTTTTTTGGGGGCTTTCGCCATTTTTTTTATTTTATATGAATTTTTTTGGGGGCTTAAGGCCCTTCTAATTTTCTAATATTTGCTTACCTTGGAGGTGGTCGTGGTACTTGGACTTCGTGGGTAACGCTATCTTCGGCACTTGTTTCGAGCTACGAACACACTACTATCACTTATCACTTTTAGTTTATCCTATAATTTGTTGTTTCGGGCGTCTGTGCTTCCATCGGTGGAACTCGTCGTATCTTAGCGTCTCTCGCAGTATGTAATTTGGGTGATGTTCTAATTCTGCGAATTTGACCCTTGCCTTGTCTGTCATGGTTTCTGTGACTCTCACCTGTTGGAGTTCTCTGAACAGGAATCTTTCAGCTACATATCTTGGGACTCTGACGGCCTCCCTCAAGCTGTTGTTATGGACTGCTTGGATCTTCTTCTTGTGTGTATTACATACGTGTCCCCATGCGAGAGACGCATAAGTTAATACCGGTAGGATTATACTATTTATCAATCTTAACCTTGTTTTGAGTGTTAGTTTACTTTTTCTGCCTGTGAGTCCTCTTAGATTCGCTCTTGCTATGTTGGCCTTCTGGACTGTGGCTTCTACGTGTTTTTGGAAGGTTAATCCTTTATCCATAATGACTCCTAGGTATTTGGCTTCGTTTTTCCACTCGATGGGCCTGTTCTGCACCCTCAATTGTTCCTCTGGCTGCTGTCTCCCTTTCTTGTATAGAACCGCTTGTGTTTTCTCTGAATTTATGGCTATCTTCCATTTGATACACCATGCTTCAATTTCTTCTAGTGCAGTTTGTAGGTTGGTCACTGCTATATCTGCGTTTCTATGCTTGGCCGCTATTGCTGTATCGTCGGCGTAGAGGCTCATGAGGGTACCTGGTGTTCTAGGTACATCTGCGGTGTATATCGTGTACAGCAGGGGTGACAAGACCGCTCCCTGTGGTACTCCAGCCTCCGGGATTCCGAGTTCGGACAGGACTTGTCCTATCCGAATCCTGAACCTCCGGCCGCCCAAGTACGACGAGATTAGCCTCGTCATCGCTCCGCTGTACCCGTAATCCCGCATTTTGAATAGGAGCCCCTTGTGCCAGACTCTGTCGAATGCCTTGCTTACATCCAGGAACGCTGCTCCAGTGTACTGCTTATCATTGAAACCGGCTGCTATGTACTCGGTTAGCCTGAGGACTTGTAGTTCGCTGGAGTGCTCTGCTCTAAATCCGAATTGAGCCTCTGGGATGATATTTAGTCGGGTTGTTTCCGCTTGCAGTCTGCTGAGGATGACTCTTTCCACTATCTTGCTGATCGCTGGAAGTAAGCTGATTGGCCTGTAGTTCTGTGGGAATGTGTGATTCTTGCCAGGTTTTGGAATCATGATGACACGGGCCTCTTTCCATCTGTTTGGGAATGTCTTGAATCTTAATATTGCGTTTATAATATTTGTGAAATACACTATAGCTTTTCTGGGCAAATATTTTAGGGCTCTGTTGGTTATTTCGTCGAGGCCAGGCGCTTTTCTCGGTGAACTATTTTTGATATGTTCATTGATTTCTTCCGGTGATGTTGGGGGGATGAAGTCCTCTGGGTCTTCTGGTCCTTCTTCTTGTTCTTCGACTTCTTCCAGGAAGTCGTCGTCTTCATCTTGGTGGAAGTTCAGTCTGCATTCATCTTCGAGTGTAGTCCTCATTGCCTCTGCTTTGTCTTCTATGGTGTATACCATGCCGTATCTTCCATGTAGTGGGGGGATGGGTTTCCTGTCGCTTCTCAACATTTTCTGGAGCTTCCAGACATTTCTCATGTTTGAGTCTTGTTCTTCCATCTCTTGTACAAAGTTGTCCCATTTTTCGCTACGGTGGAGTTTTAGGGCCGTTTGGACCTCCCTATTTAAAATATTTGCCCAGGATTTATCTACTCTGTTTCTTGTTCTTTTTGCTGTTTTCTTTGCTCTATTTTTTTCCCTTATCAACTCTTGTGTTTCTTGTGGTATGTCTTTGAACCTTCCCATGAATATCTCGACATCTTCCTCTGTTGTGCTGTTTCTAATTGCCTCTTGGATGATATTTTCGAACTCTAGGACTTTTCCTTCTATTTCTTCTGGATTGTTTATTACTGGCACTATGTTTATTCCTTCACTTACTAACCTTTTGTAGTTAGTCCACTTTATTTTCTTTTTTGTTCTTTTTGGCGGGTTTGTCTCTTCCCATGTTCCGATTTCTAATAGGATGGGGTGGTGGTCAGTTGATCCTTCGTCCAGCGTGATTAATTCTGATTGCAGTCCTAGGTTTTTGGCTACAACTAAGTCGATGTGTGTCGGAAGTGCGTTTCCTGGGTAGTGGGTAGGTTCTTCTGGGCCCATTGCTATTGTGTCTTCGTTGTTTTCTATGTATCTGTTTAGTAGTCGTCCATTCCTGTTCGTAGCTCTGTCGTTCCAGTTGGGGGATCTTGCATTCAGGTCTCCTATTATGATGGATGGTTCGGCGATGTTTAGGAACGCATCTAGGTCATCGTCCATTAAAGGGTCTTGTGGTCTTACGTAGGCTGATGTGATCCTTATTGCGCCTTGCCTCATGTTAACTTCTATTGTTGTGGCTTCCATGTTGACCAGTGGTGGAGTAGTGTAACTGGTGTGTCTAATACCCTTCTTTACTAGGATGGCCGTTCCTCCTGATCTTCTAGTGAGGTCGTTCCTATATACGTCGTATCCAGGAAACTTTAGGTTGAAGTTGTTGGTCAGTTTTGTTTCCTGAATTGCTACGATGTCCATCTCGTATCTGTTGGCGAGTTCATCTAGTATGTTCTGATTTGTGGTTATGCCGCCCGGGTTCCAGGAGCCTATCCTCAAGTATCCCCTCTCTGCCATTAGTTCTGTGCCTGCCTGGTGCTGAGTATCACCTCTTGGACTACCTTAGTCACGATGTTTGTGACCATCCTGACTAGGTACTCTTCGTCTGGGAGGGTTGGTCGGTTGGACGGTGTGTTGTTCTGCGCTGGTTGGTCTCCCTGCGTGGCTTGCGCGTAGGATACCCCGGTTGCCTGCTGTCTTCGGTTTGGTGGTGGTCGCTGTTGTGACCTCTGTGGTGGAGGCCTCCCCCAGGTTGGGCACCTAGGACATCCTCTGTAGTTGGCTGGGTGGCTCCCATTGCAGTTGGCACACGTTGCCTTGACTTCTCTGGCTCTCTGGCACTGCTTTGAGTGGTGTTCTTCGCCGCACTTCACACATCTCGGGTCCTTGTGACACGAGTTCTGGGCGTGATGGTACCCTTGGCAGTTGAAGCACTGCGTCGGTCCTGCTGCCTTGTGTAGGTCCTCTACCACAACTTTCATGTGGCACAGGTTCGTTACCCGCTTTGCTTTTTCCACGTCTTCCTGATCCAGTGTCATGACAAACATGGGTAGTGGCCTCCTTTTCCCTACTCTCGTAGACATGTTACGTGCTGTGTGGCAGGTTATTCCATATTGGTTTGCCATGTCTTCTTGGATTGCCTTCTCGGTGGTATTCGTGGGCAATCCTCGTAACACTAATTTTGGTTTCCTGTCTTCGTCGAGTGGAAAGGCTATCCATTGTAGCCTCTTTTTCTCTTTGGCGGCGTATGCTTCTGCATATTCCTCCACTATCCTTGTCATCTTTCTGTAGTCATCCGGGCTTTTAGCCTGGATGAGCGTCTCTCTGCCACTTCTGGAGATTTTGTTTGTGGTGATGATGCCTTTGCCCTGGGCTATGGTAAGAATAGCCCCTGTCTCGCTGACACTCTGTAACTTAATTACAGGCGGTTTTCTGTATGGTGTTACCTGGTTTTCAGGTAACACGGCTTCTTCGGCGTCTTCTTCGTTTTGGTTTGTTTCCATTGACACTGTATCAGTTTGACTGGAAGCGGCAAGCGCGTCCCTATCTGTGCTCGTGGATGGCACTGGTTCTTCGGGGAGGGGTAGCTGTACCTGGGGAGCTAGTTTCATGGCTTTTTCTTGGTTGGACGTCCATGTGGCGTCTTCCTCGTCGGTTAGTGTCACCAGGGGTGGAAACTCTTCCTTTCTCTTTTTCCTCTGTTGGGTGGACGCCTCCTTCGTCGAGGTGGTAGCCTTCTGGCTGGGTGGTCGAGTCTGCTCGGTGGTCATCTTTTTGGTGGCAGGCTGCTCTACTGGTGGTTTTTTGTCCGTCTTTTCGGGGTTTTTCTTCTCCGGTTTCTTTGCGAGTTGTTTCTGGAGAGCTATCAACTCGTCGAATCTGGCATCCATCTTTTCGCTCATTCGTCGAATCTCCGTATTCAGCTCTTTGATCTCTGCCTTCTGTTGTGCGATCACCTCTTCATATTTTTTGTTGTTTGCATCAACGTTTGCTGCAAATTCTTTCATCAGGGTTCTGAGTCGGTTGATTTCTTCGTTGGCCCTTGTCAGCTCGTCTTCGCTGGCGGCATCCTCTTCAACCCGCTGACGTTTGGTAGTGCCCCCGCCTTCGGCGCCTGGGACGTCTTCGTCCATGTCCTCGACTTCCTGGGTGGCCTCGATGTTCTGGGAATCCTCGACTTCCTGGGTGGCTTCGGTGACGTTCTCGGTGGTCTCGACGTTCTGCGTGGAGTCCTTGCCTTTTGACTTCTTTTTCTTTTTTCTTGTTCTACGATTTTGGATCGTAAAACCGTCTTTTCCATCTTCCTGGTCGCTCGAGTGGTCATCGCTGCTCTCTTCAGGGTGCTGTAACAGGAGGGACTCTTTAGAGTCTGCATATCTTGGCGGGGAAAGCGCCTTGGATCTGGGGGGTGACCGAGATCTGACTCGTGTCATCTTTGGTTGGGAGCGGTAACCTAACTTTTAGAAGAAGCCTTTTTTTCAGCCGATTGGCCCGACACCACATCGACTTCAGGGTTGGCTCCCTGCACAACAGCGCGGTAGTTCTCGTACCTAGACAGAACTAGGTACGGGATCCTCTTGATTTTCTCAACTCTCTGACCTTAGGGGCCGGGGCTGCAAGATGTATTCTAAATAACTACACCTTG
Source organism: Diabrotica virgifera virgifera (assembly GCF_917563875.1). NCBI lineage: Eukaryota > Metazoa > Arthropoda > Insecta > Coleoptera > Chrysomelidae > Diabrotica > Diabrotica virgifera. The sequence continues at coordinate 131,617,079 of NC_065446.1, forward strand.
CAGTGTCGAGGCACAGTGTTTTAAACTGTACCCATTCCTAACGGAGGCACAGAGAGTATCCCGTAGCGGGCTCACGTCGAGCCCGCTATTGCTTATTCTGCTTTCCAACCCTTGTTTGCAATGTCTCAGAAAATTCAATGAAATCAAACTTCCTGAGTTTCACCACATCCAAGAGGTTGGCTTTTGCCTCTGCTTCCACGTCTTCGCGTCTAGCGAGAGCGAGCGCTCTAGTGTTGCTGTGCTTACATTCACAGCCGTACTAAGAAGTACGTTACACCAAAGCACTTCCCTCTCCTCGACTTGTTGCGCTGCTACTGCTGCTCGTCCGCACTCTGCACGTCTTGTCTCTTCGGCAGCTACCGAGAGACTGTTTAAGTAAGTTGTAAACAGCAGCACAGTAACTTCACCTCCCATACAATCCCATCAGTCAAACATCCAAATTACCTTATCACCAATCAAATTAACTAAATCTAATCTCTTTTTGGACATCACCCACTTTTGGGCGTGGTTTCCCCACGTTTAGATTTGAATAAGATAATTCGGACGGAACAAAAATACCTGAACCTGAAATATGATGCATATGCTGGCACCGCCCTATATCACGAACGAAAACTCATGATGTACTTGTGTGCATCACCGTACCGAAGGGGTTAGACTGTCCAATAGTGTCCAATGTTATGGTAGGTACATGGCAACTGTTTCGAACTAGGCGATTTTTGTACCTTCCTTGATCTAATGTGCAAAATATAATATAGAATTTATTCTTTATTTGCATTTTCAAAGGTCAACTTCCAGTTGATATGATTAACAACTTTATCTAATTTTTTTTAATTAGTTTTTCTTCTGTTCTCAGCCGATTCAAGTGATTTTACTTTCTAGTTAATAAAACTCATATAATAATTTTAGAGACTATATATAGTTAGATACTGTTATTTTTTAAAATCTTTTGTTATATATTCATTATGCTGATAATGCTTTTGTTACACAGGGTGTCCTGAAAAGATTGGTCATAATTTATACCACAGATTCTGGGGTCAAAAATAGGTTGTTTGCACCTGACTTACCTATATACAATAGTGCACACAAAAAAGTTACAGCCCTTTGAAGTTACAAAATGAAAATCGTTTTATTTTCATATATCGAAAACTCTTGGAGATTTTTTATTGAAAATGAACATGTGGCATTCTTATGGAAGCAACATCTTAAAAAAAAGTGAAATTTGTGCACCCCATAAAAATTTTATGGGGGTTTTGTTCCCTTAAAGCCCCCCAAACTTTTGTGTACGTTCCAATTAAATTATAATTGTGGCACCGTTAGGTAAACACAATGTTTTTAAAACTTTTTTGCCTCTTAGTACTTTTTCGATAAGGCAGTGTCGATATATTCGATATATTTTGAAAATCTCTCGAATCCACCACATATTTTTATATGGTTAAGTACGATTATAGAAACTTGTTAATAATCTGAAAATTTATTTATAATTTATATTTTTAGGTATATTTTGAAAAAGAAGTGTATCTCGAAAAAAAGTTAACTTATCAAAAAAAGACTAAGAGGCAAAAAAGTTTTAAAAACACTGTCCTTAACTAATGGTATCCCAATAATAGTTTAGTTGGAACGTAAACAAACATTTGGGGGGTTTAAAGGGAAAAAAAACACCCACAAAATTTTTATGTAAACATATTAAAAAAGAAGGCGCGTCTCGATAAAAACTGGCTTACCGAAAAAATGGTAAGAGGCAAAAAAGTTTTAAAAACCTTGTGTTTAACTAATGGTACCACAATAATGAATTAATTGGGACGTACACAAAAGTTTGGGGGGGTTTAAGGGAACAAAACCCCCATAAAATTTTATGGGGTGGACAAATTTCACTATAATTTTGTTTTAACATGTTCCTGCCATAAGAATGATACATGTCCATTTTCAATAAAATATCTCTAATAGTTTTAGATATATTGAGAAAAATCGATTTTCATTTTGTAACTTCAAAGGGCTGTAACTTTTTTTATGAGCACATTTGTACTAAGATAAGTTAGGTTCAATCGAACTATTTTTGACCCCAGAAAGTGTGGTATAATTTATGACCAATCTTTTCGGGACTCCCTGTATATGCTGATAACTGAACTGTTACATATCATAAGTACTAAGTACTCAGATGAGAACAAAGCCATTATTGCCACGCATTTGTAGTGGCAATGCCATTATATTAAGGTGATACAGTAGCGATCAACAGGTAGCAAAAACGCGTTCCAAGATTGCGGCTGTAATTTTGAATATTTTTTCGAGATATTTGGCACACATATTCGTAATATAATAAAGAATGGCGGTACAGAGCCCAATTTGAAAAATATATTAATATGTGGAAATTACTCTGTAATTAAATACATTATTAAAAAAACGAGCCTGTACCGCCATTAAGAATAACAAAGAAATACACTTTCTTCAAATACACTTTTTTATCCGATGCCTAGATTTTGTGTCATTTTGGAACTACTAAAATTTTTTATTTCATTAGTAGTTCCAAAATGACACAAAATCTAGGCATCGGATTAAAAAAGTTTATTTGAAGAAAGTGTGTTTTTTTGTTCTTCTTAATGGCGGTACAGGCTCGTTTTTTTAATGTTGTATTTAATTACAGAGTAATTTCCACATATTAATATATTTTTTAAATTGGGCTCTGTACCGCCATTCTTTATTATGTTACGAATACGTGTGCCCAATATTTAGAAAAAATATTCAAAATTACAGCCGCAATCTTGGAACGCGTTTTCGCTACCTGTTGATCGCTACTGTTTCCTCTTAACTTTAAATAATTGCACCAGTGTGGATCCTTCCTGTTTCATAAATACAGGTAACATTTTAGGTACTGATCTTTGGTGTTCTAGTACTTTTTTGCATGCCACAGGAGCCATGTGGCATACCACTAAACTGTTGTTAACTAATTCTATTGTTTTCTGATATAATTTTGTTCCGAACGTACCAATACGACACAGAACAAAAATAATGTTAGATGTGTTATCTTAAACATTTAACTTACGATTAATGATCGATATTATTTATTACAGGATACGAAATATGAAGCACTCATCGACCAATTAGATAAATATTCACGACAAGGAATCCCTCATATCCTGAAATATCCCCAAGGGCAGTGTGAATCCATAGATGCTCTGTACAGACTTGAAGACGACTGGCATGAAATTATCATCGATTATAAAGGTAAGTGTGCTTTATGAATACTTTAAAATATTGTATGGTTATTTGGGGATGAATCGTAAAAAATTTAATATTTGTATATAAATAAATTCTTTTTGACGGTTTTTTATTCTGTTTTTATTTTTCGATCTCGTGCTGTAATTCTCCAGTTTTGAATTGCTTTTTTTGTTAGACTCCCTTCTTTTTCGTGCTGTGCACTTGAGCAGTCATGTCTTTAATATTTTTTCTGTATTCTTGTTGAATTATTCTTTCCAGCTTTAGTCAGTCATCTTATTCTCTCAGCTTTGGCTACCTTGGTAATGATAGGCTTGTTAACCTTTAACTACCCGCGCATTAAGATGTAACATAAGTACAAGCGTGGCGTACTTTATACACCACAAGAGAATACACTTAAAAACAGCGGTTTTGTTAATTTTTTTTGCAAAAATACACTTACATAGTTGTTTTTTATAGACCTTATTCGGCATCAGCGAATGCTTGGAGTTCGTTCTCAGTAAGTCAATTGGGATTTCTAACTGGAATGTGATCCATTGAAAAATAAGATTACTAATCAAAAACTTTTTGAAATGTGATTTTTTAAGTAGATGAGAAAAAATATTATTTATAAAAAAACATATTTTTTCTATGGATGCTATACAATGTGCAACTTCTCTCACTACTTACATACATTCAAAACGGACAATTTCTCAGGCAATGAGAAAAGTCGGCCATTGCAGTGAGAAATATTTTTTCTCACGGATTCACCGCCGGTTTACATACATATGATCTCCATTTTCATGGTAACATGCACAATACAAACACAATTATTTTTGTCAAAAAAATGTGTTGAAACTTGTCAAAACTTGTCAAAAATTACCTTTTATAAGACTGCTCAACTGTGAAGTATATTGTTAAATAAATAAAGTATATAAATATTAAGAATATTAAATACCTACGTGTATATATGTATTTTATTTCAATTTAGGCATATAATATAACTAAATGCACTTAAATTATTTAATTTTGAAGTTTTAACTCTTGACAAAAACGCATCCATAGAAAAAGCACAGTGTACAACACGAGAGAAAATGACATATTTCTCTCTCGCTTGTTTTGCAGCACTCGCCTCGTGCCTCGGCTAGTACCAACAAACTTCTGCGCTCGTGAGAAATATGTCCTTTTTCTCTCTTGTTGTACAATATACTATTGTGCCATATTGACTAAAAAACAATAACTGAAATATGTACTTATATTACTACAATCTTGGCGTACATTTTATACCACCGGAAACAACAAAAATAATAAACTGGTAATTATGATCTTCCCAGAACGCTGATTATACGAAAATAAAACCAATTGTAAAGCACATTCTAGTGATAGGTTGGATAGATAAACATGGTCAAAAATTAAATTTTTACAAATTTGCAGTTGAATTATTATATCTATTCCTCCTACTATAATGTTTTTGGTGCCTGCAAAGTTTATTATTCTCAACCCGTTATGGTTTTGTTCTTCATGTAAGCTCTCAAGTCTTGTAGTTGTCAGTAAAAATCGCTTTTTGACAAATTTTCCATTAAGATTTCCAGCAATTACTTTCACGGTATAACGTGGACATCGATCATATTTGTCTAAGCTGTAGAAATAATTCACCTTTTTCTTCGTCTTCTTTTTTCTGTAGGTGCGAGTATACTAGGTAAGACATATTTAAAGAATATTTGTTTAAGACATAGATAACATATTCTGTTAAGGATTAAATGCTTTGCTCTTTTACTGACTATAAAATCCATACCAGACTCGTGTGGGGTGATATTTTATGTTCTCTATAGTATATTGAAATCTCTTCTCTCGATAAGTCGTACACTAGTCCATCTCTCAAATGTGCAGATCGGTAAATCATTATCCCTTTGTTGTTTGCTAGGTCGTCGTGAATTAAACAGCCGGTTTTCCTCTTTTGTGCGTTGCTAACAATAAATGTTTTTAAGGGAAGAAGTCATCAACCTTTTTCCATCCCACTAATCTTCGGAGGACAATTATTTCTTCCGCTCTCGTTTGCCCGAGCCATGCTTCCCACTGGGGCTGGTTATATAATCTTCCACAAAGTTTTTTCGGTTCCCGAGGTTCACCATGTGGAGGCGAGAGTCTAAATTCTGTAGCAAGAGCTAGTATTGCAGCGTCATTTGATAAATATAACTTTATTACATAATATAAAAATACCTGCTTATTGACAAATATTTCTAGCATTCTTCTTGATGACCTCCTTTGGAGTATTTTATATTTGTACTCAAGACGAGAATCATAATATATGTCACCCCATACTAAAATGACATTTATATGTTTAAATTACATTAGCAGATATTTTAGCAATTATGTTACTGGACCACTTTGGTAATGAGGTACAAGAAGTTATTAACAACGATCATACGGTTGTCGAAAGGGGTCTCTTATCGCTAATATAATGACCAAAGGATATACGAAGCAGTGTAAAAAGTGACTAACGGGAATGAGCAGAAGGTTAAATATGAGACAAGGACTACACTGTATGTTGAGTTCAAAACGTGTCGTTTATTTTCTGATATCTTCTTCTTTTCCATATAATATACAGGGTGTCTCAAGGGAGACATAGCCAATGCCTAGAGTAGACTACAGAGTGACATGATGAGGATGGTCAATGACCAGAGGGTCTAGTAGAGTATCACTTTATGTAAGACAGATACCTGTTTAGTGTGTTTAGTCCACTATTGGCCTCTGGAATAAAGATAAATGGAGTTCTCATTAACAACATTAGATATGCGGATGAAACTGTTATTTTAGCCAAAAATATTGGGGATCTTTAGAAATTGGTGATCAGAATAGCGGAGTTTGGACAATAATACTGTCTAACAATGAACGTCAAGAAGACAAAATTTATGAGAATATCGAAAACTCAAAGAAATATCGAGAATCTCTTTATAATCGGATCCAGTGTGGAACGAGTCGACCAATATGTATATCTTGAAGTAATGATCAATTCCACAGATGATCACTTTTAGGAAAACAAATTCAGCATAGAAAAGGCTAGAGCAAATTTTAACAAAATGAAAAAAAGTTTCTGCACAAGCGATTTGAAGTGGGAGCTAAGGGTTAGGTTGGCTAGATGCTACGTTTTCTCGACTTTGTTTTACGGAATAGAAGATTGGACCTTGAGTGCGGCAACAATGAACCAACTAGTATCATTCGAGCTGTGGGTGTACAGAAGAACTCTGAAAATATAGTGGACAGAACACGTCACAAACAAAGAGGTTCTGAGAAAGATGCTTAAATACCATCAAAACAAGAAAATTTTAATATCTCGGACATATTACACGTGGAGAGATATGCAATAGGGTGGAACGAAAAATTCGAAGTCAATATTCTTTATGGGGCTAGTGCAAAAAAGTTGTGTTTTGATGTGTAATAAAACTGTAAGAAATCTTTTTTGTATTGGACCCTATCTTCAGGTTCCATATTCAATTTAAATTTTTGGGAATAACAAAAAAAAAATAAAATTTTAAAAATTTACGTTTTTATCAGTTTTCGAATCTAAATAATTGTTTTATGATACAATATACATTTTAAGATTGGTAGTCTGATGTTGTGTTAAAAAACGGCATAATATTTCTAGACTGCAACCTTGAACGAATAAAGCCATCCCTTGATTCTGGTCCACAAACAGCAGCTGATGCTTCAGTTACTAACTTGACAGTTCTTTCCACGGATTTTGTATGACAAGGGCATTTTAAGACCTCTATGTTGTTGTAATTCCCAGAAGCAATCATATCCCTTACATCTTTATTGGAAATATGTTTTAGCAAAGGAGGAGCCATAACTTTGAATCCAGAAATAGAAATTAAGTCATTATAATCTGCAGCACTAAAATTTAATGTTGGTACATATTTTGAATCTCCGAATCTTTTTTTCTTTCTGACTTTCTCTAGCTTTCGGCACTCTGCGTAGTCCTAGACCCCGTAATATGTTTTCGTTCATCTTTCATCATACCGAGTAATACATTTTCGGGATGGGCAAAATAAGCATTCTTTTGGATAACGGCATCGACAATTTTTCTTTGGTCAACTGACAGAAATCGTGAATAATGGATCATTCGCCATAAATGTTTTGAACCATCAGAACAGCTAGGATATAGTTTTATATAAAACCAAACTGGTGCATACACTTTTTTGATGAAACTTACTAACATAATTAATTGGGGGCTGAGACATTCAGTTCCAACATACAATCGAAGCAACCGATTATCAACTGTCAGCCACCTTGCGTGTGATATTTTCCCAGGTTTTTTAAGGCTCAAAGCATTAGGACATTTTCCCGCAGCAACTGCTTGACTGATTTGGTACAAGTACTTCTAATCGGTACTAAGGTCTGTTGTTTCTAATAATATTGCTAGGTTGTTTTCTATTGCGACAAAATCGACAAGAGCCTTCTCTTCACAGCGTTCCAGAAGTTGCCCTATTGGCCCTGAAAAACCAAGTGGTCCACTGGTGCGTCCATCTAACTGTTGAATTAAATGACGTAGAGGTAGCTCATTGCAATGAAATAAGCATACTAGCCATTGAAGTGAAGTGCCGCAGTATTTGTGACGTAGATGGTTGGACTGTAACTGTTGACAAAGGAGCAATGAATTCTTTTTCATGATCATCTGCATTAGAGGAATTTGAGTCAGACAAGCTGCTACTAATGGAAGGATTAGAGGAATCAACGGTACATGCTTTAAGAACAATTTCGTCAGTATTATATTTTTGAGAACTTGCCTTTGCCTTCATGGTTCTTTCCATTTTCTTCCTTATTGCTGCAGATGCTGCAATATCCACCGGTCCAACTGCCATTTTTCGACAGGATCGATGATCTTAAAGAAAAATTCGCTCATTTTGTGGTACTTTCTTGATTTGTTATCACAAGTAGGTACACACACGGTTCCTGTCATGTTGCACTTGAAAGCCGCGATATAAAATAACTTTTACATTCCTTTCGAAACTGGCAAATCTTTTCTATTTATGAATCAGGTGCTTTGCTGAGTTTTTGTGTACCTATCGCTTAAGATTTTGATACTCTGTATAAATATTTTAAATCATATCTTGAATGCACTTATGCGATAATGTTGGAATAGAAGCTTATATTCATATTTGTTCTACTTTCGTTGCAGCGGCATTCAAGACGTCGGCGGTATATGGATCTTTATTATTATTTGTCAACTTAAGTTCATTACGAATAAATAGAAAGCACTTTAGAATGTCACACTAAGATGGTAAAACACGATCATTAAAATTTGATCAGAGCCATATTGATTTTTTCGACAAAAATAATTTTTTTGTTTTTTCAATTTTCAAATCCAATATGGAACCTCAAGATATTTTTTTATTTCAAAATGCTCTCGCACCAACTGTTTTCATCACCTGACACAACTTTTAAACGATAGCCACAATAATTTTTCTTTTCTTTTATTTTTTTGACCTTTTTTGTTCCACCCTAATATGCAACTTTCTCCAATCGATTATTCAGAAAACGATTCAAGGAAAAATAAGTAAAGGGACATAATATCGTGGCTACGCAACCTGAGAGAATGGTACGGATGTACCTCAAATGAACTTTTTAGAGCAGCCGTCTCTAAATTCATAATAGCTGTGATGCTTGCCGATCGCCGTCGCAGAGATGGCACTTAAAGAAAAAGATTGGTCTCATTTATTATAGATAATGTAGTAAAGAAATATAAGAATATACCACTTTTTATTCTATTACTTATTTCTTTTACTTTTATTCTAGTTACACGAGAAATTCAATATTATCAGCCTTTCCAATACTGCAGAAATCTATCAAATATTCATGTCTGATAACATTCCCACTACACATTAAAGACTGTTAGTTCGAGCAGGATCTTTTTTATATTTCGAACCGCGGTAGACACTAATTTTTTGCTCTCTAATCGACGTTCCAAAAAAACATTAAAGAGTCGTTAGGAAATGCATAATGCAGGATAAACTTATTAATAATGTATGGCAAAAGTGAAGTGCAGGTTTTCTATCATGAATATTAAAAAGTGTTTTCCAGAATCACACTTTTTCCAAACTAGTTCGTATATATGAATATAAAATGCAATGATTTTATATTTTAATACACTTGTAAATGTTTTTTATCTTTTTTTTTTTATAAAACTTAATATTGGACGACGATATACACTTGCGAGCAAAAAATCGACTCAAAAGTAAAATAATTTATATATTTTGTTGACGTTGTTTGGCAAGTGTCTATCCAAATATACAAAATTAGAAGAGAAATATTGTGAACAGAAGAGATTTTTCATCATCATCATTTGGCTCTACAACTCTATGTGAGTCTTGGCCGCGTTTACTATTTCCCCCCTTTGTTGTCGGTCCTGAGCAGCTATTTCCCATTGCTATACTCCCATTGTGTGTAGATCACTGACTACTGCGTCCTTCCATCTCTTTCTTGGGCGACCATCAAGCCTTTCCCAGAATGTGACGTTCAAAAGTCTTTCGTCACTCCATCTTAGCACGTGACCCGCCCTCTTATTCGATTTGCTTTAATGTAGCGTGCTATGTTTTCATCTCCCTATACTGTCTGGAGTCTTCTTCAGTCATTGTGTCTTTTTTTCCATTATCCTGTTGTCTCTTCTCTGCAAGGCCCATAGATACTCCGCAGTACCTTTCTTTCAAGTACCAGTAGTTTTGTCGTTTCCCGCTGGTTCAGAGTCCATCTCTCGCTTCCATACGTTATTCTGGGACGAATTATTGTCTTATACACTCTTATTAAAAGAACAAAAAACCGCTAAACGCCGTAAAGTGAGTGGCGCATACAATATTCCAGCTACAAAATATCTGATATGAATATTACGTGGCGCGAAAATGTATTCTCATTTTGATGCAAAACAATACTCTAGTTTTATTTTAAAAAATGTTTTCATAATATTTGCCCAATTTGAAGTAAAACGCGCCACAAAAGAGTAACTTTGATACAGTTTGAATTTTGAAATTCTTTTGTGGCGCGTTTACTTCAAATTTAGCAAATATTATGAAAAAATATTTTAAAATAGAACTAGAATTTTGTTTTGCATCAAAATGAAAATACATTTTAGCGCCACGTAATATTCATATCAGATCTTTTGTAGCTGGAATATTGTATGCGCCACTCATTTTTATGGCGTTTAGCGGTTTTTTATTCTTGTATCAGGAGTTTTTCAATGTTATTTATAAATTAAATGTTTAAAGTTAAATGCAATGTCTCTCGATTACATGTTAAGCTTTATAAATGGTCGCCTTTGTCGCATTATCTCCCAAATGATTTACTGTCCATCGAATGTACACTAGATTTTTTTTCTATTCGAAATAGATTGAAAAAAATATTGGGATGGCCAGTAAATGAACTCGGATTGCCCGTTGCCAGATCAAATTAGCGTCGTAACCACTACAACTACATAAACCATTTAGGGAATAATCGTTAATTGGATTATACTTAGAATAGAATAGAATAGAAATATGCTTTATTGCCGTGAAAAATTTAACAATTTTATAGACAAAGCTTACAAGAATCATAAATAAAAACAATAACAAATACAATTTACTAAAATTGTAAAAATCGTCAATATAAATAAAACATAAAAAAGTAAAATAAAAATCAGTAACAATCTATTGCAAAATTAAACAAAAAAATTTTGCAAATTGCGTAATCTACCTTAAGAATTAAGTTAACCTGCTGCATATGACACTCAAATATATATTAAGATTCTACTTATACATAAGAATACCGTAATTTCTTAGTTATTGGTTAAGAAACTGTGCTATTGAATAATATGGACTTTCAGATAAATAGGCTTTTGTCATTTTACGGAACTTGGGGAAAGATGTTACAGATTTAAGTTGTAGAGTTGCGATATTTGAGTTGCTCCAAGTGACGCTTACTTTGTAGCTTACTTTTGTAGCTTAATAACTTCTAAACGGCTTAATCGATTTTGTTCACTAAACATGCGTTTGAAACGTATTGACAAGTAGTACCTTATGCATCTAAGGCAAGTATGATAACTGAAGCTATTACAGGAATTATTGAGCTTGAAAAATCGTTTTTCCCATAAGAAATAGATTTGTTCATATTTATGAAGCCTATAACTTAAAAATTAGAATTTTCTTGGATATAATATACACCATTAGATTCGTCTAGAGTCCTTCTACAAACTCTCAGTTATTGGCGTAATTCGTAGGTTGAAATTTTGAGTAATTGTCGAAAAACCAAAATTTAGTTTTTCAGTATTTCGGCTATACTGAGCCGTGTGTATATATGATCCTGACGGCTTAAATACCGTTTGAAATCTTAACTCAACGCTATTGATTTGGTGTATCCATTATTCTCCTGTCTCTTCTTGAACGGAAGATATATACCGCCGAAAAATATGCCGTTTTGTACCTACCAAGTCCTATAGCTGGCTTATGGGTAGTCAAAACTCACAAACTGCACCGGTTCTGAATCGGCCCTCGCCTCCTCTTCAAACACAGTAAAAATTCAGATCGGTTTAACTTTTCCACACACATACATACATATTTATACATACACATCCACAAACATTTTCCCTTTTTTAAATAAAAATTGACTCATATTTCTGAGCTCGGTAACTTTTGAACGGTATAACCGACTTTCAAAATTGGACATGCGTTGGAAAGGTAATGATCACTTCTATTAGAAGCCGTAAAGGTCGGAGTTAAGTTTTCGAAGTTTTTGGGAGTTTTGGGGACGAGAACGAAAAACAGACCCTAAATAGGAAGGGCCGTAAAATCCACACCCTTGGACCAAAATGGATGGTTGACATATGAATGGGTGAGTCTTTTCCTGAAATTTAAGATGGGAGTTGGCGCAATTTTCAATTCAGTCAGATTTGGAAAATCGAAAATTTCGTGTATATATATAGTGTCGCATGTAGGGGGTGTAGGTGTGCGTCACTGGCGAGAACTGCCGTTCTCTGGTAATTTTTGCTCATCTTGAGAGTATTTTTGATTTAAGTATGGTCATTAATGAGTAACATGCCATGTTTCCTGCAATGATCCTAGCTGCCACGTCCTTTTCATATTTATTTTCAGATATTATGATCGCTCCCAGGTACTTGAATTCTTTGAAGAATTCAGAGTTGAATTCATTAATTGTTACGTTTTGTGGAATGGCATTAATATTTATTAATTTAGGAACTAAATACCATAACACAGACAACTTAATATTGTATGTGAGAAAACACGTTATTTTTTATTCTGCGTTGTATTAAAATTTCCATGCGAGATCTTAAGGACCTTATTAAGTTTATTACTGATTCCTATTGAATAGCTTTCCACTCTTTACCTAATGTAGTTTTTAGCTCCGCCATTGTCGCTGGTGCTGAATTACGAACCAAAAGCCTGCGTTTGAGCTCATTCAATAGGCGCTCGATGGTATTTACATCCGGACTCAATCGAAACCAGTCCATTGTTGTAATATTGGTGTTGGCCAGGTAATCTTTCGTCATCCGCGCTGTGTGAAATTGAGCGTTATCATGCATTAGAATGAAGTCGTCGCCTATGTAGCCGACGTAATGAACAACATGATCTTGGAGAATATCCGTAATGTAACGATCCGCTGTCAAAGCCCCTCGCCACCACCACCGGGTACGAACATAAGCTCTGTTTTTCCTTATAAAGATATACCAACCCAAAAAATACTCGAACGACCTTCATATCTCACTGTTTTGAAACTACAGCACTGGGTAAATGGTTCTTCAGGCCTCCGATGTATGTGTCGTGTTCTGTCATTGCTTTACAAGTACATTCAAATCTCGTCAGAGCAAAAACTCTGCTCCATTGGCCGAGGTCCCAATTGACGTGTTTTCTGGCAAACTGAAATCAAGCTTGTTAGCTTGGTTGGGAGTCAAAGCGGCAGCCTTAAGTCTCCCAACTCCTAACTATCCACTGAATGAGGTGGTACCTGGAAAATTCCTTAAGGATTATTCAAGCTCAATCCCTGACTCGTCCCGATTCTGCAAGGCAATCAGGCACTATGAATCGCTCAACCCTCTCTGGCACTACACGTCCCCGAACCTGGTTGTCTAGTATAGATAAATGTCTCCTGATATCGACGTAAGCCCCTGAGACTGCAGACTGCGTAAGGAGGCAACGGGTGACACTCCTCTGACTACAGTGTTCTCATAATTATATAATTACCTGTGTTACCTTTCGAATTCGTTTACTGCATTTCGAATTGTACACACACGTCAACGTTTGCAAAGCTTCTGAGACGACCACCGGCAAACTCATAGAGGTCTAGATTACGTAGAACATGCCCGTTAGGGTGTTTGCTGCATTCTCTACGCCACACAGAAGCAGGCCAATTTTATAACACGGTACCAACTTGCATTATAACATAAGTTTTTGGAAGCTCTATTATAGACTATATTTTTTGCCTTAGTTGTTTTGACTCAGCGACAACATGATTTAAGATAACATGAAATTACTAAGCATAAACTACAGTTAATCGAGCGAATCAATTTTTTTGCTAGCAAATATATGTTTATGCTCTATACAGATCAATTTTTTTGTATAATAATATTAGAAATATATTTTCATATAAAAAATAGGAAAATAGTTCCATGAATAAATATTAACCAAATTTTATGGAACATAAACAAAACTTATACATTTTTCTGCTTTAGACAATGTTGTATATCGACAATCATAAGTGATTTCCCAAGAGTCTGAAAGCTTGCCTCGAAGCGACACAAGTTTACGTCCGGTGTACATAAGAAAAATTACATTTTGTACACCGCTCATTCGGCCGGTTTCTTACTGTTTGTCTTTGGACACCAATTCTGAGGATGTATGAGTTGTTCATGTAATCCTTTGAATTGAGTTACATGCAATCAGTTATATAATTCGCAAAATTTGAATATAGATAGTGTAATAAGTTGTCTTAAAAATAGAAAAATTTTAATTTAAATACAAAATTTTAATTTAAATTTAAATTTAAATACAAAAAACAAAAAGTAAAAGCTGGTGCACTATTCACTGTTGCTTCTTTAAATGCAAATTAGAAAACTTTTTATATGCATACAATTAGTTATAGAACGATCTTTTGATGATTCCGTTAACTCATCATGGAACATGAGTTGCTTCAGGGTTCCAAGAAATAAAACGATCTTCTGTATTTTAAGACGTAAAATATAAGACGTAATTTAAGTAAAATTTGGCTGAATATTTGCTGAACATTCCCTAGATGTAAGTAACGGGACGTATGAAATCAGGCGAATTTTATGGATAAATCAGTTCCACTTGAACTGGTCCGTACTGGAAAGGTTTCTTCCAGCTTAGTCATAGATTGTCGAGCTGTATAACACTTTTTGGAACGACGAAGCATTCTTAGACCCTGTAATGTACGACCTGGTCGCCACGTTCATACATCACTTTATGGCCAAAAATCGTGCATAATAATTAATTACAACATACCTATCTTGCTTCGTAAATCATTGCCCATCCTCTATTTTTGATGGAAATGCAGAAGAAATTTAATTTCAGGGTGGTTTCTCGAAGACTCAGCTTTGATGCTTCTCTGTATCTATAGAGAAAAGAAGGCGAATCCAGTCCCACAGCACTTAGGTCACAACTGACCTATTGTGAGTCCTCCTAGGGGCTGTCGTCCTTAGCTCATTTTCAGGAAGGTGGAAAAATCACCAGGAGGTATCTCTCTTTATGTGGGCAGGTGTAGGAGAGGGCACGCCTAATGCCTACTCTCGTATTGATGATAAATACGGACATTAACATAGATCATTTGCAGAACTATAGAGCAGTAAGTGGAGATGTTTATTTAGTTGACAATGACCAGTCAAAAAATCAACTGTCAAACGTAGGTTTTTCCTGGTCATTCACAAGTACTTTTCTGATGCTGATTTCCCAAGGTTACTTAGTGTTACCTTGGCAAGTCTACATCCTGGCCCTTCTTCCCATTTTTTCACGGTTTCCGTGCGAGAGTGGTATGTGTCAATTTTCGCGATTGTTGTAGCTGACCAGCAAAAAAGATCACCAGGCCCTAAGAGTCTTAGGCCTGCTGCCTTTCTAGATAGCTGGTCAGTGATATGGTTGCCTTTATTTTCTCTGTGCCATTTAACCCACTTTAGGATGATGTTGTTATCATCCGAATCTTGGGCTAGTGACTCATGTCACTTCATTACTAATGCTGATATGACAATTGGTCAATTCAGGCATAGTAGCGCTTGCCTGCTGTCTCCGCTGGTTATTATGGTTGTATCCACCATGCCTTTTCGTGTTATCTATTTTGCGGATATGGAGATATCAGTCAGTTTAGTCTGGAATTTTTGACTTCCCATATCAGACTACGCTGGCATTTTTGCCCATACCCCATTTTATACTGTTTCAGCAATCATGGAGTATATACCACATCCTGAGCCTCCTTCAATTTTGGAGCCATCGGTGTATAATATGCAATAAACATGTGCCACGTTTGACTCCTTACATGGTCTTGTTTCGAGTTTTTAGGGTTTTTTGAAGACAAGCGTAGGTTTAATTGAGTCGCAGCCTGCATGTAGCAAGGGTAGCGCATCAAGCTCTCTCCGCCAGAAACGACATCTCAATTGTCCCTTTCCTACATCAAGGTTTGCAGCCGATACAATAATGGCGTTCTTTGCTTCTATAAGTTTTCATTTTTTCCTTTTCTTCCATTGATGTTTGTGTTTTGAAGACTTATTCTTTTGCGATATGGTTTCTTCTGTCAGTGTATCTTATGGCTTTCCTGTATAGCTTTTATTATAATATCACTCAGAGTATTGCCATTTAGGTCTGTATTTTTTTTTACTTCAGGCAATGCTGTTGATCTGTTCTTCAAATGCATTTGATTATGCCGTATCTCCCTTACCCAAGGCCTATTGCTATCTAGGCTTTTACCATTCTGTGGTCGCTACATGTAAAAAGTTAAAATCAATGTTGAGCAAAACAGTATGATGGCGTTCAACAATTTTACCCTATTGTTATTAGCTTAGTTTGTACCTGTTATATCGAAAATGAAAGCCCATCCATTTTGATCCCTTGTTCGTTTTGTTACAAATTATTTCTAAATTTTTAGCAAATGTATAAACACTACCGCTAGGTGATCTGTAACAATTAATTAGAAAAACAGTTCATTTTAATCGTTGACAGCCAATGGACATCTGTGTCTCGTAAATATATACGAGATACTGAATGAATGAATGAATCCGAATTCATAAATAACTCGCTGTAACCTAAACAAACATTTGCACCTCCTAATATTTGATAACCTCCCACCTTTGAATATTTTAAAAGTTCCCTCGAAAAACGTATACAACCTGTCAAGACCAAAACAAAACAAATAATAAATAAAACTGATGATGGATATTACATAATGCTCGGTGTAAGCACTAGCATGAATCTCGGGATGAATAATAGGAAAGTATCATCGGGAATGGGGTGCAAGGCATTACGTTACAGAGCGACTCCACTGATATATCTAGCCGCCGCGCCACCATTCCGCCACGTATGCCGAGGTAATAAGAACCGCAAACATGCGAATGGTTTTCATGAATAACTGCTTAAAAATTAAATGATACATATGTCGATGATAAATAACCGCAGATAGCATAGTTAATCCTTACTGTAGATTTACTTTGTGCATGCACATTGAACATTAAACTTCATTTTGAAAATATTACGTAATACATAAAATGGTTGAGAAACGAAACTAAATTTGATGACTGTAATAATACTCCTTTATTAGAATTATAAACAGTTTTTTATTACCAGCATTATTTAGCAAGGATAGGGAGTTCACTGATGATGGACTGATATGTCCGAAAACGGTTTGAACGTAATCCTTTTGGATTTTTAAATTTTTTTAAAATTTTTATTAAATATATCAACTACACCAGGGAGTGTTACTTCACGTTAAATTTTATTTAACTAGATGATATACAGCCAACCTTAAGGGTATTATCCCGTTTTACTTAGTTTTTTATTACTTTTAAATATACAGAGAGAGGCTAAATTATGAAATAAATTCAATTTCTCTCAAATGGACGATTTTGGAAAATATACCGAAACAAATCGATTTTTATTTTTAAATTACAATTTTTTGGCATATACTTCATACTAGTAACGTCATCCATCTGAGCGTGATGACGTAATTGATAATTTTTTTAAATGGAATTAGGGTTTGTATGGTAGCTCTCTATTCAGTAATATAAACATTTTTATCGTTACTTATACAGGGTGACCAAAAAAATAATTTTTGAATTAAATTAATTGACGCAAAAAGAAGAATGTATGTCACTTATTTAACTCACAATACATTGTACTGCTGTCAGAGAATGGAAAAAATGTTTATTTCACAAATAATAATTTCTTTTCGCTTAAATTAAATCACAAACAGTCTCCCACCTACCTCTTGGGAGTTTGAACATTTAATTTAAGCGAAAGGCAATGTTTCTTTGCCAAATAAGTTTTTTCTATTTTCTGACAGCAATAGAATGCATTTTAAGGTAAATAAATTACATACATTATTTTTTTTGCGTTAATTAATTTAATTCCGTAATGATTTTTTTGGTCACCCTGTATAAATAATGATCCAGATTTAGCCATTCGGCTCACACTCCCTCGAAGGGGAAAATTGACTCATCCCAGATACCTACGGTATCAAAAGGATTGAGCTCTGGTGGGACACTTTCCGTGTTATCGAGCCCTAGGTGACTTGGAATGCAGGTGTATCTCCCAAAAATTTTCGTACACTTCTGGCCGCCGCTAGTAGTACAGCTTTCTGCATGGTCTTGTAAAGATGTTCATTCAGACCCAGCTTTTTAATGCTTTCGAGGAGGGTCTTCGGAATGACTCCAGTAGTAGACATAACAATCGGTATCGTCTGGGTACTTTGCATTCTCCATTGTCTCCGTATTTGAATTTCCAGATCTCTATACTTGGCGATCTTTTCAGTAAATTTACTGCGTAGATTATTGTTGTTAGGTATCGCCACATCAATTAGTGTTGTTTGTCTTGTTAATTTATTAACTAGTACGAGATCTGGTCTATTATGTGCCACTGTTTGGTCTGTGAGCACAGTGCGGTCCCAGTATAGCTTGTAGTTGACATCCTCAAGCATACTCTCAGGGACGTATTGATAATACGGAAGATGGTCAGTTTGGAGAAGTCCCAGCATGATAGCTATCCCTTGATGATGGATTTTTCCCACTGCGTCATGCCGTTCCTTGTATTCAGTTGCAGCAAATGCCTGGCAGCCCCCTGTAATATGTTGGATGGTTTCTTGGGCTTGACATCCATATTGGCATCTGTCGTTTTGAATTTGAGGGTCTTTGATGATATATTTCAGGTAATTTCTGGTTGGTATAACCTGATCCTGAATGGCCAGTAATGAACCTTCCGTTTCAGGGAACACCTTTCCTGATGTCAACCAATAGTTCGACGCTGTATTGTCGACATAGTCTTGGCTGACCTCATTGGAATATCGCCCGTGCAGAGGTTCACCCATCCAAGTGAGCATTTTTTCATCTTTATTGAGGTGGTTTATGCGCATTTCTGGTTCCCTTAGTTTGATCGGTGTTGTGTCATCTACTGCGCAAATAGCGTGATGTAGAGTAGATGTCTCAGCTTGCAACTGAAAATAATTTCTTAAATTAGCAGTTTGTTTATCTAATTGCTCACCTATATCCATAAGTCCTCTTCCTCCTAGATTCCGTGGTAATGTTGTTTTTCTACTGCACTTTTAGGATGGTGTTTTTGTGCCTTTGTGAGGTGTGTTCTTACTTTTCGCTGAAGATTGTCTATGTCAGTTTTTGTCCACTTAACAATGCCAAATGAGTAGCTAAGCGCGGAACATGCGTAGGTGTTTAGTGCATTAAACAAATTTCTACTGTTAAGGTGTGAACGAAGCAGCTGTTTTACCCTTCGTATAAACTCCGCAGTTATCTCAGTTTTCATTTGCTTATGGTCAATTTTCCGCACTTTCTTTACTCCAAGATATTTATACATATCGTTTTTACCCATGGCCTCGATGTTCTGGCCATTTTGCATATCGAATCCTCCGGGCTGTACTTTTCCTCTGACTATATTTAAACACGGCACTTGTCTAGTCCGAAGTGCATACTA
Organism: Diabrotica virgifera virgifera; assembly: GCF_917563875.1. Taxonomy (NCBI): domain Eukaryota; kingdom Metazoa; phylum Arthropoda; class Insecta; order Coleoptera; family Chrysomelidae; genus Diabrotica; species Diabrotica virgifera. Next base: position 131,636,446 of record NC_065446.1, read on the forward strand.
ATGTCATTTGAAAAGGATTCTACAGTTCTTAGCATCTCATCTAGTTGGTTTCGAGTGGAAGCTATTAATTTCAAATCATCCATATACAACAGATGATTAAGCTTCGCCACCACATTGTTGTTATTTTTGATGCTAAAACCTGCGTCAGTGGAGTTCAATCGCTGAGAGAGTGGGTTCATAGCTAGACAGAACCACAGTGGACTTAACGAATCTCCTTGGAAAAGGCCCCGACTGATTGCGATACTTTCAGTTTCGATGTTATTTTCACCAGGTATTTGAAGGTGAATTCTAGTCTTCCACTCTGTCATTATATGCTGTAAAAAGGTCACTATATTTTCGTCGACTTTATATATTCTCAATATGTCTATAAGCCATTCATGCGGCACTGAATCAAAGGCCTTCTTGTAATCAATAAAGGCAGTAACTAGGTTCTTCTTTTTGGAATATGCTTGATTAGAAATGACTGAGTCGATGATAAGTTGTTCTTCGCAACCCATGGAACCCTTAGCGAATCCTTTCTGTTGAGGCTCTATGATATTGTTCAGTGCACAGTGTTGGTAGATACGCCGGGCTATACAGGATGTGACCAATTTATACAAAGTTGGAAGACAAGTAATTGGGCGGTATTTGGCTTGATCTTGGGTGTTATTTTGATGCTTCGGTATTAAATAAGTGGTTCCCTGTGTTAGAAATAATGGTGTTTCCTGCGGATTAGAAATAACATTAATAATTAGTGTTGATAAGCAATCATGAACACTCCAAAACTTCTTAATCCAGAAGTTCTGAACTCCGTTTGGTCCAGGAGATTTCCCGTTATGAAGCTCTTTGATGATATTTGAGACTTCTTCAGTGGTGAAGGGTTCGTATAGTGTTGTAGTGTAGTGTTGGCAGTTCTGTGTCGTATCTTCTATCCACCCAGCATTGTTGTTAAGAGCAGCTGGTGTGGAAAGTTAATTTCCCCCAAACCCATGAATTTCTTCTTGGCTTGGGTAAGACTTATCAAGATTTTCTACGGTGGAATTGAGTTTTCAATAGAAGGCCTTCTCAGCAGTCTCAAAAAGGGCTTTGTCGGATTTTCGGTTGTTACTCACTTTGTACCTTCTGAGCCGTCCTGAATAAACGGAGAGTTTTTGTTTTAATGTATCCAGGCATTGTTTGGCTGTGTTGTTTTGCAGTGTCTTGCAGTACTCAGTATTATTTCTGCAGCTCTCCTGATGACTTTTCTACTTCTTATAACTCGTATATATTCTGTGACTTGACCAATATCCCTGCTCAGTAATTCAATTTTTCCGAGCAGTATTTTTTCCCAGGGTGCAATCCTGTTACCAGTCCTTCCGTTGTTAGTACCCCGTCGTGTTCTGATCTTAACGCCTATTACATTAGGAATTGCGGTTGATGCACAGTAGATTAGCATGTGCAAATATTCCAATGTGTGGGCTTCTACGACATAATTGGGTAGGACTTCAGTGTTCACAATTTGTAACAGCGCCCCTATTTTCTTATAAGAATTTATTCGTGCCAGCGGTGGTCTGCTAAGTGGGTTTGTTCCATTAAACTCCTGTACTGCACGTGCCATTTCGCTTACTAGGTTATCACGTAACTCGTTGTTTTCCTGCTCTTTATTGTCAGGTTGTTTCTTGTATGGCAAGCTCAGGAATCTGCTCATGACCTTCAACAGGAACTTGATCTTCAAATTAATACATCGTTATGAATCTCCCGTTCGACTTCGCTTCTGATGGTATTGCGTCTAGTCTTTGGGATAAGGTTGTTTCTTATAATTACCCGGTAGTGGTCTGATACTCATTGCTCCGATACTTGAATATCTGGGTACGTCCTGCAAAATTCGGCATACAGCTGTTGTAGGTAGCCGATTGTTTCTTGACCGAGGTTTGTCACCTTGTAGTAGAAGCGCAAAATGTTTTCATTGATGGATGCAGTCCATTTCATGCGCTGCCTCGGTCGTCCCTCTTGAGTGAGCGCCGGCTGATGATCCAGCGCAGCACCTTCGGCGGGTGCAGCTCTTGTTGTTGTTTGGCTCGCTTGTGGTTGTGGTTGGGCTGTAGCTGATTGTATGACAGGGGCCCGCCTCCTCAACACCCTGCCACCGACGTCCCGCATGCTGTCACGTCCAGCGCCGGCTCCAGACGTGCCCTACCGATCCCCAGGCAGCTATCCTAATCATAAATGATTATTTTCCATTCTCATGGGTGTGTATTTTATACCTACTGCCAGGTGTCAGTTTTTGTTCCACAGCAAGTATCCCTCCTACTCTCTGGGTATTGGCGCTACGAATACCCAGAAAGCATCTTCCATTCGCAGGGGGCCACGCCTGATAAAAGAACTGACAAAAACTCCAACAGGTAAATGATATTAATGTTTATATTATTGAATAGATACTTTAACATCCTTTTAAATGAGCTACCACACGACCACTATTCCCATTTAAAAAATCATCGATACGTCATCACGCTCAGATGGATGAAGTCACTAGTATGAAGTGTGTCCCCAAAAATTGTAATTTAAAAATAAAAATCGTCTTGTTTCGGGATTATTCTCCAAAATCGTCTATTTAGGAGAAAATGAATTTATTCCATAATTTAGCTCCTCTCTCTATATAAAACATCTCCTTTTGGGATATTCTATTTTCTCTTGAATGTAGGTCTTATCTATTTTTGTCAGTTTTTCTTTACACGTTATTACACGCACCATGTTTTTTATATAAGTACACGTCCTGCGGTCGTAACAGAATTATTTTAAGGATTTCTGGAATTGCGGCAAGTTGCCGCGGGTGCGTGTAATGACGTGTTAATATAATTTATTGTTCCCCGTGACTGCTCTCATAGCCCAATCAAAGACCAATCTGATCCCCAAAAAAATAGAGGAAAGATGAACATTTGGGAGTAGGTAATTGAAATTGTCTATTATTATATAAGAAAAAGTTTACAATTCTACTGAGTTTTTTCACTAAGTCAATACTTTTCGAGTTATTTGCGAGTGAATATGTTGATTTTTAAGAAAACAAAAACATGTTTTTGGACTGTTTTTCGAAAATAACTAAAAAATTAGTATTTTCTCGAAAAACATATTCTTAGTAAAAATATAGCTTATAATATTACTTTTGATAAAGTACTTACTTTTTGAGTTATTTGCGAAGAACCGTCCAAAAACATGTTTTTTCTTAAAAACGAACATATTCATTCGCAAATAACTCGAAAAGATTCACTTAGTGAAAAAACTCTATAGAACAAAAGTTGCTTAGAATTATTCATTTTATCCAATTCCGGACTAATTTTGAATGTATATTTTTCACCCCCGAGACGGGGGTATTCCCCTCCATTTCTGTAAAGTGGAGGGGATGTAGAATTGTACATTTTTTCTTATATAATAATAGACAATTTCAACTACCCATTCTCAAATTTTCATCCTTCATTTATTTTATGTATTAATCTGTTTCGAGGTTTCCCTGTGATTCTTTTTGTGTCTATCCTCGAGATCTCCCTTTGATTCTTTTTGTGAATGGGTCGCCATTCTAACATTCTTCTTCGTGTTCACTTGTCATTATTTGTAAGTGATGGATGTTAAAAAGATAAAGTCTATTCAGGGCAAGAATTAAGGCTTACAATACCGAACTAAAATCTGAATGCCGGTATTTGATATTTGAAATTTGACATATCGGGATACCGGTATTAAAAGCGGTATTCTTATGCCTAGTCTAATTTCTAAAAAATACTTAGGTTTGTTAACTGCTCAGACTTTGAAAATACTCTTTTGGAAGGTATCTACTGATGTGGCAGGTATTGACAAATAAAAAGGTGGATTCCAAAAAAGTCAATTTTTCAGGAACGAATTTTTTCTATGTTTAAGAAAATAATTAAATGTTACTTTGGAATAGAATCAGTCATGTAATTTGCAGGTTCAAATTCTTGTTTCAAGAAAATTTAAAGTAAGATTTGAACACAAAATCATGGCTTTTAAGAAAATAAACATTTGTTTTTTTTTTCAAACGACAAACAACTAAGTCAGTGACTTAGCACTTTTGGAAAATTCATGTGGGAGACAACTGCATAGAAAAAGGCATGACTAAAGCACTTTAGGAAAACATTACTGATTTGTAATCTGTATAGTATACTTGACTTAAGCTTTTATGGCATGGATTGTTTTTCTAATGTTAGAACTGATGTTCTATAATCAGATCCAACTAACACCTCAAAATGTGAAATAAATGACTTAATCCCTTTTGGAATCCACCTCTTTAAATAAGATTTTATAGCCAAATATAAAGCTCAGGGAAAGTGGATTTGTATTTTTTCCAAAATTCCATCGGGTTAATTTTTCTTGCAAAATGTGGGATTTCGAAAGAAAATGTGGCATTGGGTAGTAGATGTAAAACATATAAAATCGCTTTATATTGCCGACGCCGCCGCTTCTCGATGGTGCCATACTTGGCTTGGTGTATGTGTAATAAATATGCCTGATATAGATTTTAATACAACGAAATTGATTCTTTATCTTAAAAAAAAATTCTTGTAATTAATACGTTGATGGACAGAAATTCTATAGACGTCTAATTTCCATTGATGTAATGTGACACAACGTCTATAGACGTTGCATTTTCCCTATTATACTTTGCAAAATACATATAGTGTCACAACACTTGCTTATACATTTTACGCACTGTCCGCCAACGTGTTAATTATTATTATTTTAAATTAGATTTATATTGTGCATAAATTCAATTTTTATCAACTAATCTAATAACAAAATACCGGTATTTTTAGATAAATACCGGTTTTTAATACCGGATAAAAATCGTCCGAGATTCCGTTATTCGGGATCCCGGAATCCCGGTATTGTAAGCCCTAGCAAGAATAGTATAAAAAATGTGTAGGAACATGAAAGAAAGTTTTGGATAAACATCATGGTGGTGGCTAAATGAAATTTAACAAAAAATAAAAGAGAAGAGAAAATTATTTAAACACTAACAAGAAAATGGATCAGACATAGACCTTTAAAACTATACGATCGAAGTAGTAGCAGTAGCAAAAGCTAAAACAGTTGCATACAAATCTATACAAGCAACTTGATACCAGAGAAGGAGAAACGAAAATATAAAAAATAGCTAAACATAGAGTAAAGAAAACAAAAGATTTTAATCAGATTAGATATTTCCGAGATAAAAATAATAAAAAAGTAAAGACTAAGTTTTCAACCACTCTCGTTGGAACTTTACCGCGCTGAGTAGATGGGACGTGAATTATAAATTGTAAAATTCCCTCATCTTCTTTAGTCTCAGCATCAGTTATGGCTTGCAAATTTTAGAAGCCTCGGAGGTGTAACCAGAGAAGGTTCCCATTGTTTTCAATGTAGTGGGATGTAGAGTAATATTTTAGTGATATTTTATGTGCTATTAGATTGAAAACTTAGTCTTTTGCTAGCAGTTGTCACTAGGGCATCCCTGCCATTTCGTTCGTTGCAATGCGTGACTGCACGCCGGGGTTTGTCCTAGTTGGGTTAGAGAGAGCAGCATATATGTGCCTCCTGAGGAGAGACTAATTAGTTTCGAAACCAGTAGGGGTGCTTGCTGCACTCTCTAATTGAACTAGAATATAATGCAGCTGTAGTTTTTTGTTGCAACGAAATTTAAAATGGTTATTCGTTTTTAATAAAAAAACTAATTTACGAAAATGATGTCAAAAAGAGATAGAAAAAACCATTTGAGTTAACGGACACAGCAACAGTAATCACTAGACAATAGTAGACAGTCACTAAACTTAAACACGATGATGTGGTTCAGACCACAAAAGAAATAAAGAAAAGAAGAGCCGTTGGACCAGGTGGTATTTTAGAAAAGCAATTTGACATATGTAAATCTCCTTCGCCCCTTATTGATAAAAATGAACCGCATATGCATGGGGCATGGTAAATGTGCCGACTCTCTGTACCGATGGGGTCACGCAAAAAACCCACAGTGCGATTGTGGATCCCCGAAACAGACCATGCACTACATTACGACGGGCTGCCCAATTGCCAATTATAGTGGGGACGCACGTGGACGCCAGGAAGTTTGCAGAATAGTTTTTAAGTGCAATTTAAACATTTAAGTTGGGACATTAATGAAATAACTTATGTTGTGTAATTTCCTTTACAGTTTCCTTTTATTACCCATTATTATTTTATCTGTCATTTCTGTTATCCTTTAACAACGTATTGTAAACGAACCATCAGCTAAATAAAAAAAACCTGAAGGATATCGAGCTTAACCAGTTTGGAAATATAATTAGGATACCGCAAGTTATTCGATCTAGTGTAATAAGTGTATTAGATTTATATCTGCATGCACAACCCTTTCTGTTCATAAATAAAGCAGTTATGGAGCTATTGGTACACCTTTACCGGAAAAATGATAAACACCTACTTATATTGCATCCTTTTCGAGCAATTACTTGCACCACAAACAGCTGTGGGCTGCTATAAATTGCAGTACCTAATAATTTCCAATCGTTTACGAGCAACTTTTTTAATACAACTAAGCCCCGTAATTGCATTTTTAAACAAACGATTTATATTGATACAAAAAACACTGTTGTACATACAAAATATATATCTGAAAATGTTTCGGTTTGTTCAGTGATGTTCAGCCAAAGGCAATAATGGTCTCCGTTGTGAGGCCATTCCCGTATGAAAAATTTCTGATTCGGTTTCATTGTGGTTTCCTGTTCAAAAATGTCCCTTTTAAACAAATAAGAAGGTTGCCGAGCGAAATTTTAGGGCAGAAATTGTTTAAAAAATCTTTTTAAACAAATTCAAAAGATCTACTTTTTTGCCCCGGAAAATATGTTTTTAAGTTTTTTGGGATATTTTAAACCAGCAATATTTCTTATCATTCTTCTAAAAGTTGTAGTCCAAGTACCGAAGCTTAAGATAGGACAAAACCTCGCAATTTTTACAGAATTAATCGATTTGCTTGAAAATTTGAGAATAAGAAGTGGATAGTCCGGGGATCAAAATCTATATCATGCAAAAGGCGCTTTTACCATGGGGCTGGTTAACACCCCATCACGGGGTGGAAATTTTTATTATATTTTAACTGCAAGAGTTTGTAAAAACATTCATTATAAGCAAAAAACGTTCTATACATTTTTTTGATAAAATTAAGAGTCAATGATTTTAACCAGTTTTCTGCCAATAACTAGTTTTCGTTTTATCAAAACAACTTTGCTTAACAAAAATGTACCTATTGAAAAAATAAACACAACCGTTTTTTTTTATATTTTCTTTAAGACATAGTAATCGAGCTATACTTTATTATAGTTGGCTCTTCTTCGTCAAGTGCTAAATATTGTAGTTTCAAAATCAAAGGACGGGAAAACTATGCATTTTTCGAGGATAACTTGTTGAAACTAATTTAAAGTATTTAAAAATATGTATCTCCAGAAAATGTCTATTTAAATCTAGTCAGTGAAGCAAGTTATCGGAGAGGCCTTAAAATCAACATTTCAAAGACAAAGTGGATGGCAGTTGGAAAGATTAATATAGATCAAGGTCAGCTTTCTCTTGATGGAGAGGAGTTAAAACGGGTAAATAATTTCAAGTACCTTGGCAGCTGGTTAAATGTAAATTGTGACTCTGATGAAGAGATAATATCTAGGATCGAAATATCACGGAAGGCTTTTATAACCTGGAAACCAGTTTTATGTAACAGAAACCTGTCGATGAATATTCGAAAGAAGTGCTGAAATGTTATGTGTGGTCTATTCTATTATATGGTTGTGAGACATGGACGTTAAAAACCACAATGCTAAACAAAATAGAAGCATTCGAATTGTGGTGCTATCGACGAATTATAAAGATATCGTGGGTTTCGCACACTTCCAATGAAGTTGTTCTTCAAATGCTGAATTCAGAACGTCTGCTCATAAGCATCATAAAGAGGAGAAAAACAGAATACTTCGGCCATATAATTAGAGGACCTAAATACCATCTGCTTCGCCTTATAATACAAGGAAAAATGGAGGGAAAGAGATGGATTGGTCGAAAAAAACTTTCATGGCTGCGTAATATTAGACAATAGTGTGGCTGCACAGTAGAAGAATTATTTCGCGCAGCAGCCGATAGAGAGAGATTTCAAGAAATTGTAAACATGGTGATGGCCAACGTCTAAACAGACACGGCACCTGAAGAAGAGAAGATCTCCAGAAATAAAAAAATCTCAAGCTAAAAAAATTAAGTGACTTATAATTAAAAGAATGTCAGTCCCTATTTTTTTCAGCAAAAAAGTGATAGTAAACAACCCCCTAATCACCACCCTAATTAAAATTTGTCATTGACCTGATTCGGTTTTCTTAACTTATGTATTGTTAATAGGTTCTAAAGGATCGGCTTAGAATAATTAGTTTATGGAAAAAAATGGAGTCAAAAGCGAATAACGAGTTTTTGTAGTTTGGTAAAAAATGCATTTTTCTTCAGAATAGAACGATTAGCATCGGAGATACGAAAAAATATTTAAATATGACATTGTAGCTTATTTAATTCCCAAGAAATTGATTTGCAAAAAATTTTTACGGCAAAAATTAAGTAAGGTATTGACAATTAAAACTTGTAATATCATGCAAAAACCACCTTTACTAACCCTTTCAATGCCACCTCTTTTTGTGACTGAGCATTTTAAAATGATTTAATATTAATATCCTTATAGATCTTGTAAAATCCTACAAAAATCTTTTTTAACGAACTTTCTAAGTTTTTTTTTATTAATGGCTTTGACAAAGCCAATTAGCCAGAACTTTCTAAGTTAAAAAATATAAAAGATAAGAGATACGAAAAAATGTTTAAATATAAAATTGTAGTTAATTTAATTCCCAAGAACTTGGTTTGATAAAATTTGTTCTACGGCAAAAATTGAGTGAATGGTAAATGAGTATACCATCGAAAAACATTGATATTTAGATATAAAACTAATACTTTCGATAGCGAATAAATCAAAAACTATTAATTTTATCAAAAAAATGTATATATAGAACATTTTGTGCTTAGAATGAATGTTTTTATTAACTTTTGCGGTCAAAATATAATAAAAAATTTCCACCCCTAAATGGGGTGGCAACCACCCCCATGGTAGAAGCGCCTATCGGTATCATGAAAATTTTGATATATGGACTATCCACTACTTATTCTCAAATTTTCAAGCAAATTGATCCATTCTGTAAAAGCAACGCAAATTGGTTCCCGGACTATTGATAATTTTCGAGTTTGAGCTATTTAAAATCTGAAATCTGCAAAAAATGAGCATTTTCGAGGCTTGAAAATTCATATGTTAATTATTACTTTTGAGCTTGTCAAGTACCTAAATTGAATTTTAACCATTAAATTTCAAGATTTTGATGAGTAATCGGCGCTTAGTGCAATATAGACAGTTATTTTTTAATTGGTAATTATACGTGTCCACTCAACTTTTAAGATATCGCAGCTTGGCGGCACGCCGCAACGCGTCCCACTATATGGTGCGATTCTATCGCACTTATACTCATATTTTTCGTAGGTACCTATCCGAAAATTTCCCAACAAATACATGAAATGTATTAAAATTTTATAATTTATCAGGTATTAACATAGTTTAATACGACCGTTTAATAACATGCTCATTATTCACTATTTTTGAATAGATAATTACACCCATTACTTTACCCGTGAGTAATAGTTCATTAATCACGGGTCATTACTCACGGGCTGAAGTTAGGTTCAAATGGTGCATGCCACTTTACATATTTTAGTCGTATATAAACTGCAAATAAAATTATTTAAACTTGTTTATGTAATACAATAATTATTATTGTACTTTATATCAATAATACTATTATACTTTGAAAAATGTTTAATCATTTTTAACTGTAATATGTCAGTATATTTTTTACGTTCATACATTGTTTACTATAAATTTTGACGTTAATCGTTTTAAGTGACACTGATATTCTTGTTCTCATGATCATTTTTCAGTGCGTCATTAATTATGACGTCATATACTGTATTGGGTGTGTCGAGACTTATTTCATGTAATTATTGACGAATCTGACAGAGGCCACAATCGTACTTAGCCATAGGTGAAAAGCTTGTGGAATTAAACTAATTAGTAATTTAGTAGATTTGATTTTTACACAATATTGTTATGACAGTTCCGTAGATTGTTCCTACATAGAAAGAGTCCCTCGACGTGAAAGAAGAAGTAGTCACGTACGAGAATATTCTGGATGTCATGGAATAACCCAGAAATGTCTGGTGACATCTAGAACGTCAGAAAACTATATAAACATTATGTGTTTGACATTCTATAGTTCAGTTGTAATTCAGATTTAGTAGTCGACAGTTGGCAGTTTGTTAAAGTTTATATTGTATTTGAGTTTGAATAAAGTTACTTTCAAGAAGTTGTAACATTGGTGACAGCGGTGGGATTTAAGAGATATTGAAGAAGATATTGAGAATTGTTTATGGTAAATACCAGATCATCTAAAGTTGAGAAGGAAATGGATACATCCGGACCACCAGCATGGTTTTTAAAAATGAAAGAAAATGAAGAGAAACGTAGGCAAGAAGAGAAAGAGGAAGATAAAAAACTTAGAAAAGAAGAGGAGGAGAGGCGTAGACAAGCAGAGGTAGAAATTATGAATAGTTTGTCCCAAATTCACGAGCATTTTCAGTTAGAGGTAAGTCGAATTACTAATAAAATAGATATATTAGAAGAAAAACAAAACTGTTTAGATAATAAAATAGAACAACAACAAAATTATTTAGAAAACAAAATAGACCAACAACAAAATCATTTAGAAAATAAAATAGAACAGCAACAAAACGATTTAAAGCAGCAACAAAACGATTTGAAATATAGTTTAGAAAAACAAATAGTAGAGTTAGCAAACAAAATTAATACCCAAGCTTCTTTATCTCATACTGTTTCAGTTACTAATATCGAATCCGAACAAACAGCCCTTTCCTCTTCCATCGTTGATCCAGGCATAATTAGAAGTAGCAAAATTTTAAAACCACCCACGTTTGATGGCCAAACAGCGTGGGAAACTTATCGTTTCCAATTTGAAGCTGCAGCTAAAGCAAATGGCTGGACTGAAAGAGAAATGGCAGCTTCCTTGGTGGTGTCGCTTCGAGGTCAGGCAGCAACCGTCCTTCAATTTCTTCCTCAGGATTCACCTAGTTATGACTCACTTGTTCAAGCTTTAGAAACAAGATATGGCCAACAACATCTGAAGCAGGTTTTTCAAAGTCAGCTTAAAGTTCGGTATCAAAAACATAACGAGAGCCTACAAGAATTTGAAGCTGATATTAAAAGATTACTACATTTGGCATACCCTCAGGCACCGAAAGATTTTCTTGAACAAATCGGTATACAGGCATTCATAGACGGACTACATGATATCGAAATGCAACAGGCTCTCCGATTACAACACCACAAAACGCTAAATGGAGCACTAGTTTCAGCCCAGGAGTTTGAAGCGGCTAAAAGTATTTCAAGATCTCGCCCAAGATTAAAAGAAATAAGATTTCGAGAAGATGAACAAGTCCCTACCACAGATAATCAACAACCTATTTTGTCCCAGATGTTGAACATACTCCAAAATCTTCAACAAAATCAACAAAAAGCTCAAAATCAAAACAGAAGATGTTTTAACTGCGGAAGAATTGGACATTTGCAGGTCAATTGTAGAAGTGGATCCCAAGCGAGAAAAGAAGAATACAATAATGATGTCAGAAGGTCGCCTAGATCGACATCCAGAAGCCCATCATATAGTCCTACTAGAAATATTAGTAGAGATAGGTATGTAAGAAGTCGATCTCCTACAACTGACCACAGATATTCAAACAATAGCCAGGGAAACGAATAAAAGTCGACACTACGGGGCGGGCGTCGGCTGAATCTAATAAAAGCCCCCAAATTCGCAGTTATACTTTCAACAAAAATGAACAGAACTTATTACTTAAGGGCTACGTTGACAATCAAAAATGCACTTTTCTTATTGATACCGGTGCAACAAGATCTTTTGTTCGCAAAGGACTTCTGAACAGAAAACTACAGCCATGTAAAACAAACTTAGTTCTTGAAACAGCTTCAGGTCAAACTATTCCAATTCATGGAGAAGTAACGGCGACCATAAAGATTGGCAACACCTTGATAAAACACATATTTCTTGTAGCCGATATTAAAGATGAATGCATTCTTGGAATGGACATTATGCAAAACAAATTTATCATAGATCTTCAAAATAAAATTTTGTTTATTGAAAATGAAGAAATAGTCCTAAATTTTGAAGAGTCTACACCTCAAGTAAGAGTTATAGTTAGTGAAGATACAGAAATTCCTCAAAATTCTGAAAGTATAGTCCTGGCGAGACTGAGTCAAAAACCTGAAGGTTTACATTTCGGCGTTGTTGAAAGCGAGTAACTTGTTAATGACGGAATCTTGATAGCCAGATGCCTCGTGAATGTAGATGAGATAATTCCAGTAAGGGTTGCTAATTTGTCCAAAAAGCCTTTTAAGTTGAAGAAAGAACAACAAATAGCACTCTGTACGCCAATAGAAAAAATAATCAAGTGCGAAAAGTATTTGAAAAATAATACAGCTTTAAGTTACCAAGTTGACGCTAACCTGGCGAAAGAACTGATCAAAAATGTTGATCACTTAACAACTGAAGAAGTAGAAAAAGCTAATGAATTTATTAATGAAAACTACGACATTTTTGAATCCGAGAAATCTACAGGGCGTACTAGTCTAGTTCAACATAGAATCGATACTGGAGATGCAAGACCAATTCGTCAAGCCCCACGCAGATTACCGTTTGCTAGACAAAAAGAAGTTGAAAACATAATACAAGACATGATAAATTCCGATATCATCGAAGAAGCTTCGGGCCCCTGGTGTTCACCAGTAGTCTTAGTAACTAAGAAAGACGGATCTACTCGTTTTTGTGTAGACTACAGAAGATTAAACCATGTTACACAAAAGGACAGTTATCCATTGCCACGAATAGATGATACACTAAACACTTTATCAGGTGCTAAATGGTTTTCGACTCTAGATTTAAAAAGTGGCTACTGGCAAGTAGAAGTACATCCTGATGATCGAGACAAAACAGCTTTTTCAACTGGCCGTGGTCTCTACAGGTTTCAGGTTCTACCATTTGGTCTTTGTAATGCTCCAGCTACGTTTGAACGCCTGATGGAAATGGTTTTAAGAGGACTTACTTGGAAAACATGTCTAGTATATCTTGATGATATAATGATTATGTCCAAAACCTTTGATGAACATCTGAAAAACTTAAGCGAGGTATTTGAAAGACTGCGAAATGCCAACTTAAAGCTTAATTATAAGAAATGTTCACTATTTCAAAGAGAAGCGTACTATCTAGGACATATCGTTTCAGCAGATGGAATTAAAACTGATCCAGAGAAGATTTCAGTTATTAAAGATTGGCCTAAACCAGGAAATAAAAAAGAAATTAGAAGTTTTCTTGGACTCTGTTCATATTACCGAAAATTCATAAAAGATGTTGGCCGCATCGCTAAGCCTCTTTATCGACTAACCGAAAACAACATTGAATTTGACTGGACACCGGATTGTCAAAATGCCTTCGTAGATTTAAAAAAACTACTTACAACAGCACCTATCCTAGCCTATCCACGAGAAGATGGAAAATTTCTGTTGGATTGTGAGGCATCTCAGCATGGTATTGGCGCTGTTTTATCACAAGAACAGGAAGGTGAAGAAAAAGTTATTGCATATTTTAGTAAAACCATAGGAAAGGCAGAAAAGAATTATTGCGTTACCAGAAAAGAGCTCCTAGCTATTATAAAAGCCCTAGAACACTTTCATACCTTCCTTTATAACAGAAATTTTACAATCAGAACAGACCATAGCGCTTTGCAGTGGCTAATGAATTTTAAAAAGCCAGAAGGACAAGTGGCTCGATGGATAGAGAGACTCCAACAGTATAACTTCGACATAGTACATCGAAAAGGGCGTCTGCATAACAATGCCGATATTCTTTCTAGGCGACCCTGTTTAGAACGACAATGCCAGTACTGTAAAAGACTTGAAGAAAAAGAGAGCGTAACTGAAGAAGTAAGTCTCTGCATGACCACGGTTGAACAGGAAGAAGATAATGATCAGACTTCCCTGGAAAACATTAAGAAGAGTCAAAAGAAAGATAATGACTTAAGAGTCATACGAGAATGGCTTAGAAATGGAGTAAGACCTCTTTGGCAGGAAATATCTAAATATAGTCGAATTATAAAGGCGTACTGGGCTCAATGGGAATCTTTGCATCTTTCGAATGGTCTATTATATCGGAAGTGGGAAAGTCCCGATGGAGTACGTATAGTTCAACAAGTGGTACTGCCAAAATCACACATTAAAAGTGTGTTGCAAGAACTTCATAGCAGCCTGTCTGGAGGACATTTTGGGGTAAAAAGAACACTGGCCAGGGTTCGAGACAGATTTTATTGGATCAATTGTCGCCGAGATGTAGAAGAATGGTGTAAGAAATGCGACTTATGTAACGGTAGGAAAGGCCCTAGAACAAGAAGTCGTGGTAAAATGGCACAATATCTTTCCGGAGAGCCTTTTGAACGACTTGCAGTTGATATTCTCGGTCCACTTCCAACGACAGAGAGAGGTAACAAGTACTTAATGGTTGCAATGGATTATTTTTCAAAATGGCCTGAAATTGCACCTCTTCCTAATCAAGAAGCGACGACTGTAGCAGAAGCATTCATAACACACGTCGTATCAAGACATGGAGTTCCTTTAGAGTTGCATTCTGATCAGGGACGAAATTTTGAATCCGAATTATGGCAAGAATTAATGAAAATCTTGGGTATTAAGAAAACTCGAACTACGCCTCTCCACCCACAATCAGACGGAATGATCGAAAGACATAATAGAACTATTTGTCAATACCTCTCAATGTTTGTTGCTGATAATCAAAAAGATTGGGATACCCTAATACCTCTATTCCTGTTAGCCTACAGAAGTTCTGAACATGAAGCAACCGGTTATTCTCCATCAATGATGATCACCGGAAGAGAAATGAAGCTTCCTCAAGATCTTATTTTCGGAAAATTGCCTACCTGTGAAGAAGAACCTTCATCCCTGACGTACCTAGAAAGCTTAAGAGAAAAACTGGAAAAAGTCCACGAATTTGCTCGTAAAAGTTTGAAGCTTCAAAGTGATAAAGCCAAGTCCAGGTTCGATGTGCAAGCTACAGGGACAACTTTCGAAAGAGGTGATCCAGTATGGCTATACAATCCCACACGCAAGAAAGGACTTTGTCCGAAACTTCAACGAAACTGGGAAGGCCCGTACACCGTCTTAAAGAAAATAAATGATCTGGTCTACCGCATCCAGTTTTCAGCGAGAAGTAAACCCAAGGTAGTTCACATTGAGAGATTAGCCCCATATCATGGAACTGATCCACCCTGTTGGCTTCAACCAGACCCTGATAGACCAGTTATTCGAGGCGAATAACTATAAAGGAGGGAGCTGTGTTATGACAGTTCCGTAGATTGTTCCTACATAGAAAGAGTCCCTCGACGTGAAAGAAGAAGTAGTCACGTACGAGAATATTCTGGATGTCATGGAATAACCCAGAAATGTCTGGTGACATCTAGAACGTCAGAAAACTATATAAACATTATGTGTTTGACATTCTATAGTTCAGTTGTAATTCAGATTTAGTAGTCGACAGTTGGCAGTTTGTTAAAGTTTATATTGTATTTGAGTTTGAATAAAGTTACTTTCAAGAAGTTGTAACAATATGTTAACATGTAGGTATTTTTTATAAAGGGGAATAAAATTAAAAAGTAAACAATATTGTTAATTAAATTTATAAATATGGAAACATTAAAAAATGACACAAAACTGTCCATAAACTGTGTTTTTATCTTCTTCTCTAGGTGCTGTCTCCGCTTCAAAAGTTAGCAATCATCAGAGAGATCTTTATTTCTGAAACAGCGGCTCTAAATAATTAATTGTTATTACATCCAAACCAGTTCCTAAGGTTCTTCAGCCATGAGTTACGTCTCCTTACTATGGATCTTTTTCTTGCATAATGACCTGGAGTATTAGATATACATCTCTCATCACATGTCCCATATATCTCAGTTTTCTTCTTATTTGTTAGTTCTCGTTCCTTATGCGTAAGTCTCATTACCTCCACGTTGGCTATTCTATCTACTCATGAGATATTTAGCACTCTTCGGTACAAATCGAATGTCTCTAGTCTCCTCACGCCAATGACTAACTTTTAACGAACTAAATTCTAAACCAAAACACAAAATAATGCACAAAGACGTTGTAAAACACAAGTGAAGTCGAATTCGAAATTTCAAAATGACAGGTATACAAAATACTGACCTGAATAATAACCGTCACTTGACTCTTTGACACTTCTAAAAAATGGCCAAAATGGACGAAGTTTTTGTCAAATGTTCGTAATACGTGTATTTGATTGGCTAGAAAAAACGCGCATTCTAAATATCAACGAATCAAAGGTAGGTTAGGAATAGACATCTTATGTATATAACCATTGTAATGATGCATTATTTTTGTGTTTAATCACGGAGCTACCGCTTTTTCCGTCTCATCTAACTTAATGCATTAGAGAGAAATCGAAAAACTGTGACGCACTGAAAAATGATCATGAGAACAAGAATATTATCACATTAATTTGTTGTGTATTGAAATTTATAACTTATGTATATTGTGTTCGACAAACGAAGTAAGGAGATTCCTCAGATAATTTTAAGACAATAAACCAATCTACTTTGTCCGAAAATGCTTTCTAAGGGAGCTAGAGCTATTTGAAAATGACGTCTGGTAATTAGTTTTTCTTAAATATCTCCGGAACGCTTCTATTTAGAAAAACTAAAATTTGTGTGCATATTTATCTTCCAGAGATAAATCGATTTCATCTATTGCGAATTTCTACCACCGGTCATAGGCGTCCGTTTTAGGTAGGTTAACGGTTACTTTATCTCATAACTTTTTTGTCTTTAATTTTTATGCATTTTTGACTCTGGATTATTAAATTGTGTGGTATTCTAATACTAAAAGGTACTCTCGCTTTAAGTCGATAGGATACACCATTTTCCAGAAAAATCGATTTGAAAATTTTTCGTTTATTGAAAATAAAAAAAAATAAAAAAAAACTAAAAACAAAAACTTTGTGCCGGTTTTTTGGTAGGTCAACGGATAGTTTATCACATAACTTTTTTGTCTTTAAATTTTAAGTATTTTGGACACTAAATTATTGAATTATGAGGTATTCTAGTAGTAAAAGTTACTCTTGCTTTAATATGGTAAAATACACCGTTTTTTTTTTGAAAAAAGCTTTCAATTTTGTTTCAAATTCAAGCGACGAAAAATTTTTAAATGGATTTTTCTAGAAAACTGTGTATTCTACCAACTTAAAACAAGAGTACCTTTTAGTACCAGAATACCTCAAATTTTGATAACCCAAAGTCAAAAATGCTTTAAATTTAATGACAAAAAGTTATGCGATAAAATAACTGTTGCCCTGCTGAAAACGGACGCCTATGACCGGTACTAGTAATTCGCAATAGATGGAATCGATTTCTCTGGAAGATAAATACGCATACCAATTTTCGTTTGGAAGTGTTCTGGAGGTATTTAAGAGAAACTATTTACAAGACGTCATATTCAAATAGCTCTAGCTCCCTTTGGAAGCATTTTGGACTAGGTGAATTGGGTTAAATGGTCTTAAAATTATCTGAGGAATCAACTGTCTTCGTTTGTCGGTAGAGTTTCTGTACACCCTGTATAAGTTCCTGCGACTGGATAACGGCTTACGCAAGATACCATTGATAAAAAGAAGAAGTTTGTGTACAATTTAAAGGTTACCTCTGTTTTTATTGGCTGTGAGTTTAGTTGGTAGCGCTCTCTCGCGGTTTGAAACTTGTATAGTTTTCTTGTAAAATTGTTCAAGTTAAATACACAAAACTACCACTAACAACGCTGGCCAAAAATATTTAGTCCCCTCTACTCATCGGCTCACAGCGAATAGCGAATATGGCAGCCAACATCGCCGGTCGGGAGTAAAATTGACGTAACTGCAAAAAGCCAAATTTTTCAGGAGAGCAAATAAACGATTGTTAAATATTTAAAATCGGGATTAAATGAGTAGTATCGTCCAGGAGCATCGGTATGGCGTTTATTGTTACAATAATGGATTTTATTTTTATCTCAAATGGTTCGAATTTCAGTATCTCGATTTAATCCCCCCATTTCAACCCTTTTTACAGTTGGGACATTCTTCATCTAAAAATTTTTAAATATTTATAATAGTGATTAAATACTGAGTAACCATCCGTAGCATCGATACGGCGTTAATTCTTACAATGTTGGCTTTTAGTTTCATCCCCATTGGTTCGAATTTCATTATTTCAATTTAATCCCCCCATTTTCAACACCATCTACAGTTGCTCCATTCTTGATCAAAAAATTTTTTTGTACAAAACTATTTCTAAATATTTATTATGCCGTTTATTCTTACAGCGATGGCTCTTATTTTCATCCCTATTGGTCCGAATTTCATTATCTTAATTTAGTCCCCCCATTTTCAACTCTATTTACAGTTGCGTCATTCTTCATCTGAAACAAGGTCTAAAATGGTGCATATTTCAATAACGACGCAACTACCCTGTGGTGGCTCAGCACATAGTTACAGTTCTGTCGCTTTTGCATCATATGTATACAGACAGTATTTTAGAACATAATTACGCAAAAACAGAAATTGACAAAGTTTGCAGTTACGTCATTCTTATTCCGGACCGGCGACATGATATTCAACGATCGCTAATGGTCATGGAACCTAAAGAAGAAGCTAAATTGTCCACTTTTTTAGACTTCTAATTACTTTTTTTGATGACATGATATTTTGAATACCCATTTCTTGAAACAAAAATGTCAATGTTTAAGGTCATGGGCGCAAAAGATAGCCTGTCAAAATGTTCAATGTGTTTTAAATGTATTAATTTTTTTCCAAACCTGAGAAAACTAATAAAGATTTTTGAAAAATTTTAAAGCAGAATGAGAAATTACATACGTTATTACTGAGGGCCGAAAGTCTAAGAAAACTTCTATAATGTTTATTTTAATAAGTTACATGGGTGAAAGTAAAAAGAAAATTTAGTATTATTTTTAATTGCAAATATTTTATTTAAAAGAAACTTATTATTTATTCTAAGGGACTTTAGGCCCTCTTTAATAACGTAGTCTTTCATTATGCGTTTAAATTTTTCAAAAATTCTTATTAGTTTTCACAGGATTTGAAAAAAATGAATACATTTAAAACACAATAAAAATTTTGAGAGGTGACGTTTTGCGCCTTTTCCCTTGCCACAAAAAAAAACGAGAAAATACTAAATTTACTCAACAAATTAATTAAATTTTATCTTTTATTATTTGTTTTTAACCTTACCGAATAAGTTCTTAATGATAATTATTTTACCTTTACTTTACAATAATTAGACTGACCGAACGAGTCAAGTTTCAACATGTTATTTTCCTGAAATTCCAATAATAACCCTTGCTAATTACAGCAATTATAATGTAAATTAATTAATACAAAACATACTTCGTTATCTCACTTTAGTTTATTAAAAGTTTTAATTGCAACTGAATGTGTTCGTATGATTTCAAGGGCTTATTCGAAAGTTAGTAGGAACGTTCATTTATGGGTTTTTAGGTTGTTGGACTATTTACCTATTTGTAAGGTTTCAGTAGAATTGTAACTGTAAACAATACTGCACGTGGTAATGGAATTACACTTCTCAACAATTGAAGTGGATATTATGAAAATGTGTATTTTATTTTTTGTTCATAAGGTCAAATAGAAAAATGGAGTGATGTAAATAAAGATTTATTTTTACTTCGTATTTTCTTACCGATGAACCGAAAGAAAGAAATTATTTAAGAAAAAAAATAGAAAATAAACAAAAATTGTAAAATTAACAACCTAAAATTTCTATTTCTGCTCAATTTCTAATATCCCGAAAAGAAAAATTAATAGTGTGTGGGTCCACCTCTGTGTCGCCTTAGCGCTCTAACTCTATTTGGAAGACCTCTTATTAAATTATTGATGAACTGCTGCGGTATACTTTGCCAAATCGAGCGTAATGTATTGGCCAACTGACCTAAGGTTTGGGGCGGTTGAAGGAGCCTCTTTTGTTGCCTAGACATTTCGGCCCAAACATGTTCAATGCAATTCATATCAGGTGAACACGGTGACCACTCCATTCTTGTAATGCCGTGAGCTTCTATACACACGTTGGCAATTTTCGCACGGTGAGGGCGAGCATTATCATCAATCAGAACAAATTGTTCGCCTATTGCACCAAAAAATGGAACAACTATTGGTACTATGACTTTGTCTCGATATCGGATCCACCTCCAAAAAGAGTGGTTGGGACTCTCAGATTTTCATTGTAACCCTGTCCTCTTTCCCTCCACACCAATATTCGGCCATCATTCGTATACAAACGAAATCTGGACTCGTCAGTAAAGAGACAATTCCTCCAATTTTCGAAATTCCACTGATAGTGTTCCATCGCCCAGCGATATCTGCATGCACGCTGCTCCCTAGTTAGTCGTGGATGGGTAGCGCGCCGTTTAGCCCTTAAATTGGATGCATGTAACCGTCTTCTGATAGTTTGACTGGAAATCGCTCGTCCAGTAGCATGCCTGAAGATACTGTTAATTCTGGAAGCCGTGAATGTTGGGTTTCTTCTTGCCGTCAGAACTACAAAACGGTCTTGCCGACGAGTTGTAGATCGTTCTCTTCCTCCTCCATGCCTGTATGTTGCAGATCCAGTTGCTACATACCGATTCCATGCACGACTTATCATACTTTGAAACACATTTAGCCTCATATAAATCACTTGTTGAGTTATGCCTTGTTGGATCCAACGAACTAATTGCTCGAGCTGCACTAGTTCCAAACGTCTTTGCGGCAAAATGTTTTTGTGATAAATAGATTTCTTGACTTATTGACAACTGGTAAAGCCAATACAAGCACTTTTATACGAATGATATATTCATGTTTGGAACAACATTTCTCTCTTTATACGAGATAAGGGCCGATAAGAATAAGGAGAAAAAAACCACATGCAAAAAATATTGGCAATAAAGATAGCATATAGAGTATAGTACAGGCAATTATTTTAAAAAATAGTTTTATATGTTAATTTTAGGAATTTTAAAATTATCCACTTCAAGTGTTGAGTAGTGTAAACAGATAATAATATTGATTTTACAAAAAAATGTAATTTTTTATAGAACCAAAAATTAAGAGTAAACAGTAGCGATCAACAGGTCGCAACAAAATATAACTTCGGGAGATAGTATTATAAACTTTGGCAACAGTGGTAATCTTTGACATTATCTAAGATTAATATTTTGACAATATCATAATGGCGCTAAATGGAAGTAATAGAAAACGATTTTATTTTTAATAAATAGATATTTATAAAAATAAACCAAAATGGGTGAAAATTTTATGTTAAGATAGGTATTTAGAAAGGTATTTGCATGAAATATCTAATAATAAAGCAATAATAAATAATCATTTTTTGTTGTGAAGCGAAACAAATTTCGATTTTCGCATAATTTTGGCACGCTTTTTAATGGACTTTTTCTTGGAAGGTTTCACTTTATTTTTCGATTGATTTACTTTTTCCATTTTGTTAAACTATTGATAATATTTTTAGAATAAAAAATCCTCCTAAAACTTTATATACTCGCATTAGGATTCGAAAGATTTTTACGTAAAATATACTTACCTACCTACATATAACTAAAACTCACAATTAACAACAATCTATTCTTTCAAAGAGGCCAACAGCTTATACAACAAATATACAGGGTGTCCCGAAAAGATTGGTCATAAATTATACCACACATTTTGGGGTCAAAAATAGTTCGATTGAACCTAACTTACCTTAGTACAAATGTGATAATAAAAAAAAGTTACAGCCCTTTGAAGTTACAAACTGAAAATCGATTTTTTTCAATACATCGAAAACTATAAGAGATTTTTTATTGAAAATGGACATGTATCATTACTATGACAGGAACATCTTAAAACAAAATTATAGTGAAACTTGTCCACCCCATAAAAAATTTATGGGGGTTTTGTTCCTTTAAACCCCCCAAACTTTTGTGTACGTACCAATTAATTCATTATTGTGATACTATTAGTTAAACACAATGTTTTTAAAACTTTTTTGCCTCTTAGTATTTTTTCGATAAGCCAGTTTTTATCGAGATGCGGCTTCTTTTTTAATATATTTACATAAAAATTTTATGGGGGTTTTGTTCCTTTAAACCTCCCAAATGTATGTGTACGTTCCATTTAAATTATTATTGTGATACCATTAGTTAAACAGTGTTTTTAAAACTTTTTTGCCTCTTAGTCTTTTTTTGATAAGTCAACTTTTATCGAGATGTGGCTTCTTTTTCAAAATATACCTAAAATGTAAATTATAAATACATTTTCAGATTATTAACAGGTGTCTATAATCGTACTTAACCATAATATACAAATATGTGGTGGATTCGAAAAATATTCAAAATATCTCGATAAACACTGGCTTATCGAAAAAGTACTAGGAGGCAAACACGTTTTAAAAACATTGTGTTTAACTAATCGTGCCACAATAATAATTTAACTGGAACGTACACAAAAGTTTGGGGGGGGGTTTAAGGGAACAAAACCCCCATAAAATTTTTATGGTGTGCACAAATTTCATTTGAATTTTTGTAAGATATTGCTGTCATAAGAATGACACATGTCAATTTTCAATAAAAAATCTCTAGGAGTTTTCGATATATGAAAACAAATCGATTTTCGTTTTGTAACTTCAAAGGGCTGTAAATTTTTTTGTGTGCACTATTGTATATAGGTAAGTGAGGTTCAGTCAACCTATTTTGACCCCAGAATCTGTGGTATAATTTATGACCAATCTTTTCGGGACACCCTGTATAATAAATTAACTATCAATAAACACTACTTTCCTATGAAACAACAAAAACAAATTCTTAAATTATCACACTACTGCACTGAACAGATATCGATAAAGATGACAGAACAGATTAGAGAAAATCTGACACAGGTTTGTCAAAATGACAGTGATAATTTGTCTATGTTGCCTAATTAGTTATTTAGTTATAATATGTTCGATTTCTTGTTAGAAATAAAAAATTTTAGTAGTTCCAAGATTACACAAAATCTAGGCATGGGATAAAAAAGTTTATTTGAAGAAAGTTTTTTTTTCTTCTTAATGGCGGTACAGGCTCCTTTTTCCAATATTTTATTTTGTTATAGGGTAATTTCCACATACTAACATATTTCTGAAATTGGGCTCTGTACCGCCATTCTTTATTATATTACGAATATGTGTGCCAAATATCTCGACAAAATATTCAAAATTAGAGCCGCAAACTTGGAATGCGTTTGTTGCTACCTGTTGATCGCTACTGTAGCCTCTTAAGTAAGAAAAAAGGGCATATAGATAGTATGATGCAAAAATATGGAAAAAATTCATTATTGCAGAAACAGACTTTAAAAAATCTTAAAACCCATCAATTTTCATTTTTGAATGGTTATCAATTGCTACATGTGTGTTGAAGGTTACGTTATTAGTGTTGGTGTAATGACGTAATCGACATACAATGCGAGTTCACCTTACACCGCATTTGAAAATTCTCCTAATCGGCTTTGCCACGATGTATTATTAGAATGTCTATTTTACAGGGTTTTCCAAAATTATGTACCTACTTGGTGAAGTATGATGCAAAAATATGGAATAAGTTTATGGCTTTTCAGAAATAAACTTTTAAAAAATCCTTAAAACAAATTAATTTTAATTTTTAAATGGTCATCAATTGCAATATATTATGTGTTAAACATTACTTCGTCATTGTTGGAGTAATTACGATTTTTTTAATATAATCTGAGTTCACTGGATACCTCATTTAACCCGGCATCCGACAGGTGAACCTTTTGCCATTAACAGACAGGTGGAGTGTGACAAACTCCAGCAATTGAAAGAGTTACAGAACCTCAAAAAATATCTTTACGTTCAGTTGTCTGTGATATCTGAACTTCAACATCTTTAAGTTGGTCAGGATAGTCACTATTTACACTAATATTGTCTATTTATTCACTTACTTCCGAATCACTCTAGTCAATACATTCGTCACTGTCTACTTCATCCCATAAGGCCTGAAGGCGTGCTTATTCTCGTTCGTAATTCATAGTAGCTTAGACTAATAAAAAAAAATGTGTTAAAATCTGTAATAAGTATTATTCACTTACCTATACTTACTTATTTATAGGAGTATACCAAATTCTGCAGAAAGTAGGTACACACTCTTGGGGTGTGACAAGACTCGTGGGGTGTGACCACTTTCAATCCAAAGGACACCGCACACATCTTATGGAAAATATAATGTCACTCAAATTAAATGAAATTTATAGGAATAGACTCGTTTTAAATTAACGGTCAATTATTATCATTGCGCCAACTCTTAATTATGATTAATTACGGCGCAAATTGCAATTAAAGTTTATCGAAATCACATTTTTGGAGTCCATAAAGTGTCAGTTACAAATACTATTGCTCTGGGTGCTATTTAAAACAGATTAAATCCCGCTGGGCCTAAGCGGATTAGTGAAATTAATCCGCTGATTTATGGAGTACCGATAATTTGGGTATTTCAAAATATTTTTTCTCTCTATAACGTATGTACGTACCCATTTGATTTGAGATTTATTTATATCAATTTCTGCTCTTATTATTGAAAATTCAGAGTTGACGCAATGATAAGAATGGACCGTTAATTTGAAACGAATCTTTTCATATAAATTTTATTGAATTTGAGTGACATTATATTTTCCATAATATGTGTGCGGTGTCCTTTACTTGCAACTAAACAGACCACTAAAAACCATGTGTCATCACATAGTAGATGAATATACAATTGAAAGCTATCTAGGCGCTTCAGCGTTGTTGGGGTGTAGTACACCCCACCTGTCGGATGCCGGGTTAAAAGTTCTCTTAATTCCTTTGTAGCGATGTATTATTTAAATATTTATTTCTATAGGCTTAACCAGAATTATGTACATAGTTAAATAAAATGGAACGACAATACATACTCATTCACTAAAATAAATTGCCTGTTTTTCTCATTGCATCATGTCGCGACCGTCATCTCTTCGGCGAAATAAATTTTGTATGTATATGTATTGAAGTGAAAACTTCTTTAGGGACGTTGTGCACATTTTGGATAGGAAAAAGTAATAAATTGGCGACTGTCATCGCTTCGAAGAAATAAATTTTTGAAGTGCAAACTTCTTGAGGGTCGTTGTGCACTTTTTGGATGGGGAAAATGTATTAAATTAGCGTCTGTCATCGCTTCGACGAAATAAATTTTTTAAGTGAAAATTTATTTAGGGACGTTGTGCACTTTTTAGATGGGGAAACTTATTGAATTAGCGACTGTCATCGCTTTGGCGAAATACCTTTTTAAAGTGAAAACTTCTTTTGGGGACGTTGCGCACTTTTTAGATGGAAGAAAAGTAATTAATTAGCGACCGTCATCGCGACCGTCATGGCTTCGGCGAAATAAATTTTTAAAGTGAAAACTTCTTTAGGGACGTTGTGCACTTTTTGGATAGGGAAACATTATTAAATTAGCGACCGTCATCGCTTCGATGAAATAAATTTTTGAAGTGAAAACTTCTTGAGGGACGTTGTGCACTTTTTGTATGGGGAAAAATTATTATATTAGCGACCGTCATCGCTTCGAAGTTTTGCACTTTTTGGATGGGGGAAAAGTATTGAATTAGGAACCGTCATCGCGACCGTTATCGCTTTGACGAAATAAATTTTTGAAGTGAAAACTTCTTTAGGGACGTTGTGCACTTTTTGGATGGGAAAAAGTATTAAATTAGCGACCGTCATCGCGACCCTCATCGCTTCGACGAAATAAATATTTGAAGTGAAAACTTCTTTAGGGACATTGTGCACTTTTTGGATGGGAAAAAATGATTAAATTAGCGACCGTCATTGCTTCGACGTTTTGCACTTTTTGGATGGGGGAAAGTATTGAATTAGGAACCGTCATCGCTTCGACGAAATAAATTTTTGAAGTGAAAACTTCTTTAGGGACGTTGTGCACTTTTTGGATGGGAAAAATATTAAATTAACGATCGTTATTGCGACCGTCATCGCTTCGACGAAATAAATATTTGAAGTGAAAACTTCTTGAGGGACGTTGTGAACTTTTTGCATGTGGAAAAAGTATTAAATTAGCGACCGTCATTGCTTCGACGAAATAAATTTTTGAATTTAAAATTTCTGCGGGGACGTTGCGCACTTCTTGGATGTGGAATAATTACTGAATTTGCGACCGTCATCACTTCGCTGAAATAAATTTGGACCCATGCAACACGGAATGACTTAGTTCATTAGGCCCTAAATAGAGAGAAATTTGCCATATTGATCGCCAACCTCAATAGAAAAGGCACTTAGATGAAGAAGGAGGGCTAGCTTTAACTACTGCTACAGAACTACTACCTACTAGTATCAACAACTAGTATAAACTACTACTAGTATCAATTACTACAATGTCACTGATGATGATTTGATAGGATCGCAAACCTTCCGATGAAATTTTAAATGCATTTGTATGACTTTTTAAAGTTTTTTATAAACATTATACCATTTTAAAAACCAAGTTTTTACTTCTTTGTAAGTTTCTATATACCTATTTTATATTTCGATTACGTTCATAAACGAATCTAAGATTACAATTTAGACATCTTTATAACCAAATGCTTGGCAAAGATATAGTGAATTAAAAAAATGCTTGTTTTTTTTCAAATATGTTTTGCGTACATTTCCCGTATATTCCCAGCAGTTTGCTTTTGTCATGTTAGAACGTTATTACTTTCTGAGGCTTATTCTCGCTCTATCTCCCCTCACGATGTAAAACGCCTCTTCAAAATCCCATAATCTCTTTTAAAGCTTTTATTATCAACCAGTTGATTCAAGCTGTCTTATCTGCACTAGCTCTGGTACAATTTCGGTTATCGCTACGGGAGTACGGAATAGAGCACAAAATTATACCGAGGTAGGATAAACCTGCCGGTAATATATTCCTGACATGGGGGTAACAGAGGGTGGGATTCATTTTTAGAGTAAATTGACAGAAAATTATGTGATATAGATCAAATATCTAATGTGGATATTTAAAAAGAATTATATCGTTTTCGCCCATTTTGAAAAAATGTGAAAACCTAAAATTGTTCATGTTTGTCTGTTTCAGAGACTTTGTAAACAAAATTTCTCTGTCATTAGACCAGATAGGATGACAAATGAGGTATCTAATGAAAGCTTATAACCCAATGATGGTATTATTGGTGAGAAATTTAACTTACACTGAAATCACAATAAAGATGCACTAGAAATAAACAAACCAAAACACGTTGAATATTACGAGGAGCACTCCCGAATCATGATTTACCATGTATAAACTTTGTAAATCATGATTTGGGATTTCCACTCTATATAGATTGTAAACTAATATATCCCTTGTGATCTAGAAGGTTGCCACGTTAAAATGGAACTGGGCAGAACACATAGGAAGAATGAAAGGCAACCGTTGGACACAGCGAATTCTGGAATGGCGACCAAGGGCAAGCAAAAGAAGTAGAGGCAGACCTTAAACAAGATGGACTGATCACCTCAAGCGAATGGCTGGCCACGAATGGATGCAAAAAAGAGCACCTAAGGGAGGCTTACATACGACGATGGGTGGAATATCTGTTGTTGATGATGATGATGATACATTGTAAATTATGGTTTGGGAGTGCTCCTCGTAACATCCAACGTATCTTGGTTTATTTATTTCTAGTGCATCTTTATGATGATTGTAATATAGGACCTCGAGTTTTAGAGTCGCAACCGAAAATACTGTTTTAAAGTCGCCGTAATAGTATAAGCGATATATTATTGCTTATATATGGAACAGAGTCAACAAGCATACGTTCGGTGTGAAGGTGTTTTCAATGCGCTGTTATCATTTTAAAGAAAAACTCGTGTCTACGCCTAGAAAAAATCGCCCTACCAGATGGATTTACCTATACAAAAAATCACCACTAAAGAAGTTAGAAATATGATCCAGCATGAAATCAGTCCAAAAAAAAGCTCCAGGGTATGACCTGATCAACGGGAAAGTACTGCAGCAATTGACATGCAAAGGTCTGAAAATGATAACGCAAGTATTTAATGCAATATTTAGGCTAGGTTACTACCCAGAACAATGGAAAGTTGCTCAAATTATTCTCATACCTAAGCCAGGGAAAAATAAAACTGAGGTGACTTCATACAGACCAATAAGCCTGCTACCTGTTCTATCAAAAATTTTGGAAAAACTTCTCCTTAAACAATTATCCCCAGTTATAGAAGTAAGGAAACTAATTCCCCAACACCAATTTGGGTTCAGAACACAACACGGAACGATAGAACAGGTACATAGACTGGTAAAACACATCAGAAGTGATCTAGAAAATAAAAGGTATTGTTCTGCTGCATTCCTGGACATTGGTCAGGCCTTCGACAAGGTATGGCATGCTGGTATGCTCTTTAAACTAAAGAAAAACCTTCCTCATCCTTTTTATCAAATCCTAAAAAGCTATATTTCCAACCGACATTTCCTAGTCAAGCAGGATAATGAATACACAAGCCTAAGACCAATAAAAGCCGGAGTACCACAAGGAAGTGTCTTGGGACCGATATTGTACTTGCTCTACACTGCTGACCTACCCACAAGTAACAAAACAACGTGTGCAACTTTTGCTGATGACACTGCTGTACTAGCCTCTCACCATAATCCAAATACAGCATCCAGAACCCTTCAGAAAGACCTTAATAATATACAAATATGGCTTAAAAAATGGAAGATAAAGGCGAATGAGAGTAAATCCATCCATGTAACCTTCACCATGAGAAGACAAACATGTCCATCTGTAACACTAAATGAAACTCAACTCCCACAAACCGATACTGTCAAGTACCTAGGAATCCATCTTGATAGGAGATTAACTTGGCAAAAACACATTTTTACAAAAAGAAAACAACTAGGAATAAAATTTCGAGAAATGTACTGGATCATCGGTCGTAAATCTCAACTATCACTTGAAAACAAACTGCTGATATATAAAACTATATTAAAACCAGTGTGGACTTATGGTATCCAACTTTGGGGGACAGCCAGTCAAACTAACCTAGAAATATTGCAGAGATTCCAGAACAAAGTCCTTAGAACAATGCTGAATGCCCCTTGGTACGTGCCAAACTATGTGATAGAGCAAGACCTCAATGTGCCATCCATAAAAACAGTAATAACGGAATATTACAAAAAATATTCCAAGAGACTAGAATCTCATCCAAATGAGTTAGCCAGCAACCTTACTGATGACCACAATGATGTACGACGCCTGAAGAGATTCAAAGTAGTGGATCTAGCAAGAAGATTCGAATAATCTGTGATAACTAAACTTATTTTAATTTGTTTTAATTTAATTTATGTAAAGAGGGTGATCACTGGATCTCCCTCTACAGGTCAAAATTTTCAATTTTTGTCAAATAATTTACCTATTGTTCTCAGTTGAGGACAGATTGTAAATATTACAACATTAAATAAAAAAAAAAAAAAAAAAAAATCTTTATGATGATTGTAATATAGGACCTCGAGTTTTAGAGTCGCAACCGAAAATACTGTTTTAAAGTCGCCGTAATAGTATAAGCGATATATTATTGCTTATATATGGAACAGAGTCAACAAGCATACGTTCGGTGTGAAGGTGTTTTCAATGCGCTGTTATCATTTTAAAGAAAAACTCGTGTAATGAGGTGAAAGTAATTTGTGAAACTACATAAATATTTGCAGTTAAATATACGGACATAAACAGTAAGATATTTATCTTCCTAAAAGCAGTTTTTGATAGATTTCTTGTAAATTTTTTGGTATACGTCCTAACCTACAATAATAACACCAATTAAGATAACAATAACAACACCGAGAATTCTTAATTACTGTACATATACATAGGCGTATCTTCAACGGTTTAATTATGCCTTCGACTTCGAATATGATTTGTTCCTGCTGTAGTAAATCGTATAAATCGAATTTAATGATAAAATGTTCCGTTTGCAATAGAATTTTTAGTCATACCTGTGTGAATGTTAGCAATGTAGAACTGGAATTATTTAATGATAATGATAAGGGATTCGATTGGTCTTGTATGAGTTGTAGACAGGTTGGGAACCAAATAAAAGATCTGAAAGCATTAATTCTAACTTTACAAACTGATATTCAAGCACTTAAAAATGAAAACCAATCAATGAAGAATTCTACAAACATGTTGGTCATGGAAGAAGTCATTCAGGAAATAAATGAGCGTAGAAAACGCAAATGCAATGCTATTTTATTTGGTGTACCTGAGCAAAATACTCAGCTCTCTCCCAATAGTCGCAATGATAAGGACACACAGGAAGTCCAAACAATAATTCAAAGTATAAATACTAACGTGAATGTCAATGAACTCAAAATATTTAGGCTTGGACAACCAGCACAAGGTAAAAATCGTCCAATCAAGATAACACTTAAAGATGAAAATGACGTCTCAGCATTAATCAGACAATCCAAGGTTCTAAAAACTGGTATCTACAGCCATGTGTCAATTTCATATGATCGTACGAAAAAAGAAATTGCATACTACAAACAATTAAAGGAAGAATTAGACGCTAAGAACGCAAATAATACAGGACAATTTAGAATTAAATACTTGGACGGCATCCCAAAAATTGTTCCTTTAAACAGATAGGCCCCAGCAGTTCCTCAAGCCAAGTTCTTCAGGTTTACTATCAGAATGTGCGAGGCTTAAATTCTAAGGTATTTGATTTTTACTCTAGTGTTAGTGAATGTGAATTTGATATCATTGCTTTAACGGAAACTTGGCTCAACTCCGATGTTATTAGTTCGGAATTGTTTAATGATGCCTATGAGGTCTTCAGGAAAGATCGAAAGTTCGATGTAGTTAATAAATCAACTGGTGGAGGTGTACTTTTTTTTTTTTTTTTTTTTTTTTTTTTTTATTAACAAAAATCGCATCAGCCAAATTGGCTATTAGCGAAACAATAGTGGTGAACAATAATTTTTATTACATTTGTGTTTTTATATATTGTATAAAATGTTAATTGCACTTAGGAACCTCTTTAAATTTGACATATTGCACTGTAGGCCTAAAATGTCACTCAGTTTGTTTGGTATATTGTACAATATGCGCTTTGGCGTTAATGCTGCGCAATTCTCCAATAAATGTTTGATTGTTAACTTTTCTTCACAGTTGTCACATCTTGGTTCTTGTTTGTAGGAAAACACATGACGATTAGTTAATCGCGTATGACCCAATCGGAGTCGCGTTAATATTACCCGGTCTCTCCGACTTGTTGGTAATGTTGGC
The DNA here is from genome assembly GCF_917563875.1 of Diabrotica virgifera virgifera. NCBI lineage: Eukaryota > Metazoa > Arthropoda > Insecta > Coleoptera > Chrysomelidae > Diabrotica > Diabrotica virgifera. The sequence goes on from NC_065446.1 coordinate 131,668,056, forward strand.
CAGGGTTTTATCGATTTTTTAATTTCGCGTAGCTTGGCCGATGACACTTTCCACTTTTCTTCCCACATATACCGCACTTTACGTTTGACCGCCGCTTTCACATCCGCACTCGTAAATGTTTCCGTACACTCCGCACTATCACTAGTTGCAGCTTCTTTTGAAGCGTTGTCTGCCTCTTCATTTCCTTGAATTCCAATATGGGATGGTATCCAGAAGAATATGATAATTTTTCCATTCAGTTGAGCGGTATGAACTTCTTGTTTTATTTTGATGACCAAAGGATTAGATGGGTAGACATATTGGATTGACTGTACCGAACTTAGAGAGTCTGTGAGTATGATATATTTGGTATTACTGGACGCATTGACAGCAAGGGTGGCCTGGTATAGAGCGTATAATTCAGCAGAGTAAATAGAGTACTCTGAAGGGAGTTTGTATTTATTTGTTGATGTTGGGGTTATGACTGCAGCACCAGTGCCTTCATTTGATTTAGATGCATCGGTGTATACTTGTGTATACTCCTTGTAATTGCGGAGTATATCATTGAAGGCGGATTTGATTAACTGTGGGTTTGTTGAATGTTTATCGAAAGAAATGAGGTGTGTTAGGCACTGAGGGTTCTTTATTTGCCACGGAGGAATTGAGGACAGTTTGGAAGGAAAGCATTCTGGGAACGCATAGTTTATTTGATTTAAGTAGCTTCTAATTCTTGCGTAGAAGGGTTTGGCCGTTCTTGGTTTATTTATGAAGAGATTTGGGAACTTTTCTGTAAAACAATTTTGTATAGTAGGGTTTTTTGAGTTACACCTGATTTTTGCGGCGTATGCTACACTTAAATAAACTCTTCTGTCTTCTAAGGAGGGTTCTCCAACTTCACAATACAGACTTTCGATTGGTGTTGTGCGAAAAGCTCCAGATATTATACGTAAAGCGAGATTGTGAAGACTGTCAAGTTTTTTCAGCAGCGTCTTAGCCGCTGTAGAATACACAGTAGACCCATAATCTAATTTTGATCTGATTAATGTTCTGTATAACATTAACAGTGTTTGGCGATCTGCACCCCATTCTTTATTGGCCAGAGTTTTTAGAAGATTTAGTCGCTTGTGACAAGATAACATCAGATTTGTTATATGAAGTTTCCAGCTTAGGGTTTCTTCGAATGTCATGCCCAAGAACTTAATTGACGTTGCACGCTTTAGGTTTTCATCACATAGTCTTAGGTTGGGGATATTTGTGACGTTTCTCTTTGAAAACAGGATGAAGCGAGTTTTTTCAGCGGAAAAACAGAAACCTGTTTTTTGTGACCAGATTTCTAAGTCTTGTATAAAGTTCTGTGTATGACGAAATATATTTTGTATATTTTTACCTTTGCAGAAAACTACAAGATCATCTGCGTAGACTCGTGCCTTTACAGGCGATTTTAGGTTTTTGAGGATATCATTGATTGCCACTATGAAGAGAGTAGGACTTATAACCGAGCCTTGAGGGATACCATTTTCTGGATACATTATATCTGATGTTATGTTATTTGTCCTAACTCTGAAAGTTCTATTTTCAAGGAAATTTTTAATAAAGAATAGGCTGTGACCTTGAATGTTCCAACTATGTAATTTTTTTATTATATAGTCGTGCCAGGCTGTATCGAAAGCTCTTGATATGTCAAAGAAAACCGCTAGACATTTACCCCCTAGTGCGAATGCTTCAGAAATGTCACTCTCCAAATCTATGGTATTATCTATAGTTGACCTTTGGTCTCTAAAACCACTTTGTTCTGGAATAATCAAATCTTGTCTCTCCAAGTGCCATCTTAGTCTATTGTTAATAATCTTTTCTAGTAACTTACACATGGCGCATGTTAAAGATATCGGTCTGTATGACTCGGGACTTGTCTTAATACTATTAGGTTTTTGTATAGGTATTACTATGGATTCATGCCATTTTTCAGGAAATTTGTGTTGAAGCCAAATAATGTTAAACAGATCTAGAAGTTGTTTGTGAGCGCTCGCTGGAAGGTGTTTAATAAAAATACTAGGAATATCGTCCGGGCCAGCGCTAGTTTCTTTAATATTTGATAATGCTTCCGTATACTCTAATTGAGAAATGGGTAAATTTAACGGTTCATCTGTGTTAGGAGTAATGCTAATTTTCTTATTTTCTTCATGTTGTTTGTAATTAATGAAAGATTTTTTATAATTAATATTACTGGATCGGTTTTTGTATGTGTTAGCAAGGATTTTAGCAATCTCAGTATTACTAGTAACTGCCTTTCCATTTCTCTCGAGGCTTTTGATATTCTGATTGCTGTTTAATCCAGATATTCTTCTGACTTTGTTCCATACTTCAGTCATGGGAGTGTTTGCATTTAACGTTGATACATATTGGGTCCATGACTGGCGTTTGGCATTTCTAGTTGTCTTCTTGGCTATTGCACGTTGTTTTGTATATTCAATTTTATTCTCGAGAGTCTTGTAGCGCTTGTATTTGTTAAAAGCTCTTTTGCTAGATTCAACTGCTGTTTTGCATTCATGGTTCCACCATGGGACGGGGTTGCGTTGTTTTATGTATGAAGTTTTTCCTATTGCTCTTTCTGCTGCTTCTCTGATAATGGTAACAATGTTCTTAAGGGTCTCGTCTATGTTTGAGGTGTTTTTAAATGTGGTCATACTGCTTTCGACTAAATTTGAAAAAAGATTCCAGTTAGGTTTTTTTAAATTCCATTTTGGGGTAAATGTCCGTCCACGTTGGTTTTTGTTGTTATGAATAAAAATTGGGTAGTGATCACTGTTATACAAGAAATCCAGCCTATCCCAGGTGAGCTGTGGGGTCAGACCTGGTTCGCATATCGTAAGGTCTATACATGAAGATTCACCGTTCTGTATATTAAATCTAGTGGGTCTGCCGTCGTTTAAGACTGAAAGGTTGGACTGTTCAAATATCTCTTCCAGCAATCTTCCTCTGGTATTTATAGTAGAAGAGCCCCATGAAAAGTTGTGAGCATTTAAATCGCCCAAAATAAGCCTGGGTTGGGGAATTTGTTGTAAGAGTTCAGTTAATGCTTCTGAGTCTACTTGCGTTGATGAAGGTAAGTATAAGTTACAAACGTAGATATTTGGACTCGAGTTAACTTTAATGCAAATTGCTTCTAGATTAGTTTGGAGAGGAACTACTGTAGTTTCAATTGACTTTTTTACAAAGATAGCTACTCCACCACTGGCTTTATCTTGGTTAGTTCTGTTTTTGCAGTAATTTTTAAATTTTTTTAAAGCTTGTATGTTTTCATTTTTGAAATTAGTCTCCTGAAGACAAATTATATCTGGATTGTGTCTGGACAGAATTATTTGGAGCATTGGAAGGTTATTATAGAAACCGTTAATGTTCCACTGCAAAATTGATGAGAAGCCCATTTATAATAAATAAAACTGAAATTTGGGATTGTCACAGAAGTTCATGACTCTATTCTTGAGAAAACTCACTTTCAGTCTCTGATGCCTCAGTATCCGAGTAAGCCATCTGTAAATGCTTCAATAGTTTCTTTCTAATTTTTGTACATCTAGCTTTAATCGATCTTTGTTTGAAATACGGGTATATTGCTGTTAGCATTTTCACTAAAGCTTCAAATTCGCTAGTGTAGTTTTTTATGATGCTGACTGGGTCCTGTGCACCATAAACATTTTCAAATAGATCGGATATTTGATCAAAATCAAGAACAAATGAAGGGTTTTGCTCTGAGATGAATGCCTTGGTCGGTTCCATGAGTACGTGAGTTGGAGTCTTTCCCTTACTTTTCTTTGGTTTTTTAGCTGGAGCAACATTAGGTTTAACAAATGGTTCAAGACTTTGGTTTTCTGAATTAGCATCTTGCGCTAGAGGAGGTGTAACAATGTCATCCAAACTGCGTTTTGAGCTATTTTGTGTGGACTGGGTTGTATCTATATTGATAATTGGTTGTGAGGTTGGAGTTTTTGAGGGGTTGGTTGAAAGTATTTCGGAAGGTATGGGTTGCGAAGATGATTGGGAGTGGGGGTTTTGGTTATAATTTTCAGAAACTGATTCTTGGATTGTTTTGCAGTTTGCTGCAGTGTGGCCTGGCCTTTTACATGAAAAACAGATCAAGGAATCTTGTGCAAAATAAATTCTATAGTTGGTGTTATCATAATTCATTAATATGGATTCAGGTATTGGGGCAAGCGGTGGTGTGATAAAGATTTGTCGTCTAAAACTATAAATGTGGTTGAATTCCGGCAAACCGGCGCTTATCTTGAGAAATGACATGGGAGACATGGGTTGAAGGCCCAATTTTTCAATTTCTTGAATTAATACAGCGTGCGGTATGGAGGGACAAGCGTTTGACAGAATTAGCCTTTGTGATGGAGTGATTAGTTTGCGTGCTTGGACTTTTTGGTTATTAATTTCTATGGATCCTCCATAATTATTCATGAAATTTTCAACAACATTTTTGTTTGCAAGGTACATACACACTCTGTTGTTAGAAAGCCTTGAGGAAAATAGGATATTTTTGGGCTCGATCAACTTTCCTAGTGAAATCAGATAATCTTGAAGTTTAAGGTTTTCAATGGATGGGAATACAATGGCTTGTTCTTTTGTTGGAAATTGTTGTTCAATCAAAGCAGTAGAATAAGTTTTAGTAGTGTTTTCCATTTGGGCGCTCCTGTAGTCAGAAGTCCCGGCAGTCGGATTTGACATATTTTATTTATTATTCAAAACTAAGTAAATCCTGAAATACGGACCTGTCTTACAACAGGTGATTTTATCATGTCGTTATAGATAACGAATAAACGTGTTTAGGGTTTTTTGTATCAAACCGACTTCTGATAAATAATAAATTCCAGTGAAATAACTTGACTTTATATAATTTTAAAGAGTACTTACGTACAATAATTGAACGCACTATAATACACTTATATATGCGAAAATAAAAATTTTTTACTCATTAGCTACTATCTAAATAACTATTTTGTTTGGAGCTGACAAATACGCACCAACTAGTATACCTGCCAGGACCGAACTTGGTGGAGGTGTACTGTTGGAAATAATTAGAATGATAAAGTTGAAATCAAAAAATATCAAAAATTATAAGAAAACATGGGAATATACTTTATATGCATGAATTTAAAAGGTTACGAAAAATAGTAAAACAAATGATTAAAACTGAATATAACGCTTATCTTGAAAAAATTCAGACTAGTATTTCTAACGAATCTAATAATTTCTGGGCATATGTTCATGCAAAGAATAAAACTTCTAGAATCCCAGGTGAAATGTGTTACAACGGCGATACATTTAATAATCCTCACGATATAATCCATGCTTTTAAGATGTTTTTTGAAAAAGTTTATATACCTGTCGAAAACAATGCATTTGATAACCAAGAATGTAGAGATATCTATTTACCCACTATTAATTTTAGCGAATTTCAAGAAAACGAAATTTTGGTAGCATTTAAAAAAATTAAAAATAAAATGACGTCCGGACCGGATAATATTCCAGCATTTTTAATCAAAGATTGTTCTCGGGTATTTGTAAAGTCACTTCAAAAAATTCTTAACTTATCAATAAAAACGGGAACTTATCCCGAACTGTGGAAAAATGCAAAAGTATGCCCTGTATTCAAAAACGGAACGAAATCTGATGTATCCAATTACAGACCGGTATTTTTGTTATGCAATTTTTCAAAGGTTTTCGAAGTAACTGTATATAATCGTATATATCCTTCTGTTAGGGGATGGATATCACCTTATCAACATGGCTTTATAGATAAACGCTCTACTGTATCAAACTTAGCTGTAATAACTCAATATATTTCAGATGTTTTGGATGTACAAGGTCAAGTAGATGTTAATAGATACTGTGGTTAAAGTAGATGTAATATATACTGATTTTTCTAAGGCGTTTGACAAGGTTGATCACAAATATCTTCTCTTTAAATTATCAAATTTAGGATTTTCTGGAAACATTTTAAAGTTACTTGAAGCTATTTAATCGGTAGGAGCCAATTTGTATCATATAATGGTTTCACATCAGAATTAATCTTTACTACATCCGGCGTTCCACAGGGATCAAACTTAGGTCCATTGTTGTTCCTATTATATATCAACGATTTATTCTTAGATATCAATAACAGAAAATTATGTTTTGCGGATGATCTTAAAATATACTGTGAAATTAAAACAATTGCTAACTGTATATATTTGCAGAACGATCTAAATTATATAGATATTTGGTGTATAAAAAACAAACTTTTTCTTAATGTCAATAAATGTAAAGTAGTAAGATATTCTAGGAAGGAAAATAGGGTTGATTTTAATTATGTAATTCAGGGGTCAGAACTGGAAAAATGTAATAGCATTAAAGACTTAGGGGTTATATTTGATTCAAAATTAACCTTTGATGACCATATTGAGCAGAAAGTATCTGATGCTATGAAAATGTACGGTTTTATCATCAGAAACTATAGAAATTTTAGCGATATAAGACCGATTAAACTGCTGTATCTATCGTTAGTGCGAACAAAACTAGAATATTGTAGCTTAATTTGGTATCCTATTTATAGATGTTATATGCAACAGATCGAAAAGGTACAACGGAAACTTTTAAAATATTTAAATTTCAATAGTATTTTGTATTTTGACAACAAAACCCGATTTGGGCTTCGAAACGTTAATAAATTCATTTTTTAGTAAAATTGTGGCTTATTTCCCATAAAAAATACGTAATTATAAAAATATTTAGCATTTAAGGTTGATGGAGTATATCCTGCTCATGGTTATGATTACGATTTGTTATGTAATAGGTTTGATATTGTAAGTTTAGAGTTAAGAAGAGTTATATTTTCGGTTTCATTTTTATTTAAGTTATTACACAACTGTATTGACTGCAGCGATATATTAGACCAAATTAGATTTAATGTGCCACGAATATCTTCCAGGTCAACTATCGTGTTTACTTGTCCACGCGCGAGAACAAACATGTTACTAAAGTCACCGATTTATGTTATGTGCGATAACTATAACAAAATATGCAAACATTGTGATAATTTTTCATGCTCAATTAACCATCTAGTCTAGTTGACACCGCATTGGTTTATGGAGTACCTTAAATTGTTAATTTTTTTATTATTTTTTTTTTCTTATTTACATCTGATATTGTTTAATTAAATTCTGATTGTATGCTAACTAAAAATTGTTCAAATTTTTACCCTAGAAATGGGAAACTGTTGGGTAATAAAGCTATTATTTATTTATTTATTTATTTATTTATTATCGACGCGCAGTAGCAAGACGAGAATAAGTAATATACTTCCGGTTTTTGTATCACTTCTGGTTAGAAACGTGTAATCGGACGTACCACATTATAGTCGCAGAAATAGTACATTACTCTGGGCTAATTAGCAAAATTCATGGAAAAGTTATTTACCAGCAATTTTATTACTGGAATCGAATTATAAGATCCTATATATTAATAATATAGGTATGCAAAGTCCGCAGATAGTGTGCTACTTTTTTTATAAACAAAATGGCGCCGACAAATCGTATTTTTTTTCAATTATTGCTCTATAACTCCGAAGATTTTAACTTTACAACAAAAACACCCAAATAAAAATTCACCGAAATTAAATTCTGCATAGAGATATGTTTTTCACGATTTGCTCTGACGAAAATTTTCCTCGGAAAATGCGGGTTTTCCTAACAAAAACTATAATTTTCAGTTTTAGGTAAGTAATTATTAATCGATAATTAAATAACTTAGTGGCATCAAAGATTTCTTGGTATAGATTGTAATTCCAGAAGCCGGTGAAAATGAAACGAATATTTTAGCAACAATTCAATTGTTAATTAACAATTTACGATCGCAATAATAACCAAAATAATCATGATACATTGATCAAACTTATAAAGATTATAAAGATGAGATGCTTGTTTAATATTTTATCGACAAAATATAAATTTTTCTTTTTTTTGCATAATCTTTAAATTTTGAAAAAAAAAATAGTTATAATACGTTGGTCTAATTAGTAAAGTACAAAGAAAGGTTATTTACCAGCAATTTTATTGCTTTAATCGAATTATAAGGTCTTATATATTATTAATATAGGTATGCAAAGTCCACAGATAGTGTGCTACTTTTTTTATAAAAAAAATGGCGCCGACAAATCGTATTTTTTTCAATTATTGCTCTATAACTCCGAAGATTTTAACTTTACACCAAAAATACTCAAATAAAAATTCACCCCAATTTAATTCTACATAGAGCCATGTTTTTCCCGATTTGCTCCGACGAAAATTTTCCTCGGAAAATGTGGGTTTTCCCAACAAAATCTCGAATTTTCAAATAAATTTTTTGGGCCAGTAATTATTTATCAATAAATATATAGCTTGGTGAAATAAAAGCTTTCTTGGTATAGATTATAAATTCAGAAGCCGGTTAAAATGAAACGAATATTTTAGCAACAATTCAATTGTTAATTAACAATTTACAGTTGCAATAACAACCAAAATAATCATGAGACATTGATTAAACTTAGAAAGATTATAAAGGTGTGATGCCTATTTAATATTTTGTCGACAAAATATAAATTTTTCATTTTTTTGTATAATTTTTAAATGTTTAAAAAAAATTGTTATAAACAAATTAACATTTCTTAGAAATTGTTTATTATATTCTAATTTTAAAAGATACTTAAAATGCGTATTTCATAGGTCTTGAAAATGAATGCTTTAAAAAAAATTTCCAACCATTTGCAAAAAAGTTAGGAAACAGCAAAATAAATATACGATATCTCCATTGTTTATAATTTGTTTTAATTGTTTCAAAGCTTAAAAGTGAGTCTATGGTACAATATAATTACTCACAAAGAATGTCAAAAATTAGTGCAATGGTTATATTTTAATCAAAGATTAAAAAATCTTTTTTTTGTAATTTTTAGCGCGAAAGTAGGCTTGATACAGAACCGGAGATAAAATGTTCACTCGAAGCGACTGACACGCTTAAACTCGCGCGAGTTGTGTATGTGGGCGGGTAGCTACGGTACTGTATTATTCTACTTTCGCGCGTGTAAATTACAAAAAAAATATATTTATAATCTTTAATTAAAATATAACCATTAAGCTGATAATAGATATTGTTTTATAAATAATTAGCTTGTACTTTAAACTCACTTCTACGCTTTGAAAGAATTAAAAAAAATTATTAATACCGTAGTAATAGTATGTTTACTTTGCTGTTTCATAACTTTTTTGCAAATGGTTGCAAAAAAGTTTTAAAGCATTCATTTTCAAGATATTTGAAATGCGCATTTTAACTATTTTTTAAAATTATAATATAATAAAAACTTTCTGAGAAACGTTAATTTGTTTATAACTATTTTTTTAAACATTTAAAGATTAGGCGAAAAAATAAAAAATTTATATTTTGTCGACAAAATGTTAAATAGGAATCTCATCTTTATAAGATTTCAAAGTTTGATCAGTGCATCATAATTATTTTGGTTATTATTGCGACCGTAATTTATTAATTAACAATTGAATAATTGTTGCTAAAATATTCGTTTAATTTTCACCAGCTTCTGGAACTATAATCTAAACCAAGAAGGCTTTTAAGTCACTAAATTATTTAATTATTGGTAAATAATTGCTTATCTAAAACTTTATTTGAAAATTAAAGATTTTGTTGGGAAAACCCGCATTTTCCGAGGAATTTTCGTCGGAGCAGATCGGGAAAAACACGTCTCTATGCAGAATTTAATCACGGTGAATTTTTATTTGAGTGTTTTTGTTGTAAAGTTAAAATCTTCGAAGTTCTAGAGCAATAATTGAAAAAAACACGATTTTCGGGCGCCATTTTGTTTATAAAAAAAGTAGCATACTATCTGAGGACTTTGCATACCTATATTATTAATATATAGGATCTCATAATTCGATTCCAGCAATAAAATTGCTGGTAAATAACTTTTCCCAAAAATGGCCTATTCTCCGATAATCAGCCCAGACTACATGTGATCAGTCCTCGCGTATTGAAAAGTCGAGCTCGAATACTTAGTTTCAATTTTGATGTCGTTTCCGGTTAAACAGTTATGACAAAATAACTTATAATTAGTGAAATCGTATATCAATCGAACCAAAGTTACACGAAGAGTTCAAATATCGACTCCCGGTTCTACTTCCTTTCACGTGGGGAGAAAACCTAGTTCTTCTGAAGTCCAATTGCTTGTATTAGGATAAGAATCGAAATAAACAAATTTTATAATATAAGAAAACGCATGATTGCTGAAAATCTTTTAAATCTGGATCTATAAACAGTGGTAAAAATATAACGGCTTTAAAATAAGGAAGAAAATAAAAACCTAGGAAAGTAGAAGCCACCGAAATTGATATGATAAGGCGAACGCTAAGCATTTAGATAAGGAAAACAATCATAAATTATGAAAAGCATGGTATAGTCTTTCACGGTTTTTGCTCTAAATTTTAAAGAACCGCTTGGATTGACATGAAATTTGGCATGCGTATAGCTTACATGTCAAAGAAAAAAAGTGATATTGTGCCGATGTGTGCTTTTGCCCTGATGGTGACTTTCACCCCCTCTTGGGGGTGAAAAAATATATGTCCAAAATAAGTCCGGAAATGGGTAAACTGACTAATTTTAAGTAACTATTGTTCTATAGAGCTTTTTCGCCAAGTCAACACTTTTCGAGTTATTTGCGAGTGAATATGTTCATTTTTCAACAAAATAACCACATTTTTAGACGATTTTTCGCAAATAACTCAAACAGTAAGTATTTTGTCGAAAAAAACGTTAGTAAAAATATAACTTATAAAAAAGTAAAAAAATGGTGTACGCTTTAGGTCTCTGGATCTCGTAGAACCAGAGTTATAGCCAATGAAAAATATTTCATATTCACCAAATTTCAAATAGAATAATTCGACGTGAAATATCCAAAAAATTAAGCACTTTTTTGGGAAAACTCATTATAACTTTTTTAAAGTGTTTAAAAAAGCTTTATTTCTGTTTTTACAAAAAGTTTCTAGCATTTAATTTAAGCAAGTTACGCTCAAAATAAAGTTGGTCCCTTTTATTTTGCAAAAAAAACTCGGGAAGACCAACCCCTAATTAGCAACTAAAATGAAATTAATCGTTACCGCTCCACAAATTATTTTACTTATGTTGTGTTTATGTGATCTGTAAGTTTCATCGATTCAAAGTGCTTATTTTTGAAAAAATTTGGTTTCAAAATAAAATTTTTAAAAATTTAAATTTTGAAAAATATGCTTTTTTTCAAAATAACTTAAAAATTGTTAGAGATACCAAAAATCTCGAAAAACAAAAACAGTCAGATTTGCTTTTCTGAATATCATGTTTTTTTTTGTTTTTCTGTTAGACAAAAATTGATTAAGATTTGGTGTTTCCAAATTTGCATACATTCGTGATCAGTGACTCGTTCAACCCCTTTTAACTACAGCCCTTTCAATAATAAGGACTTTGAACCGATGAAACTTACAGATCATATAAACAATATATACACGAGTCAAGAAACTTGTGAAGTCGTAACGATTAAGTTCATTTAAGATACTAATTAGGGGGTGATTCTCTGGATTTTTTTACCAAAACCAAAAGGGACCAACTTTATGTTGAGCGTAACTTGTTTAATTTTGATGCTAGAAATTTTTTTTATAAAACAAAAATGAAGCTTCTTTTAAACACTTTATATAAGTTGTAATAAGTTTTCCCCGAAATTGCCCCGAAGTTTTCCAAATTTGCATACATTCGTGATCAGTGACTCGTTCAACCCCTTTTAACTACAGCCCTTTCAATAATAAGGACTTTGAACCGATGAAACTTACAGATCATATAAACAATATATACACGAGTCAAGAAACTTGTGAAGTCGTAACGATTAAGTTCATTTAAGATACTAATTAGGGGGTGATTCTCTGGATTTTTTTACCAAAACCAAAAGGGACCAACTTTATTTTGAGCGTAACTTGTTTAATTTTGATGCTAGAAATTTTTTTTATAAAACAAAAATGAAGCTTCTTTTAAACACTTTATATAAGTTGTAATAAGTTTTCCCCGAAATGTGCTTCATTTTTGGTTATTTCACGTTAAAGTATTCCATTTGGAATTTGACGAATATGAACCTATTTTTCATTAGCTATATCTCTGCTTCTACTAGGTGTAGAGACGTGATGTATACACCATTTTTTTTTAAATTTTTTACAGAATATATTTTTGCTACGAATGTTTTTTCGACAAAATACTTACTATTTGAGTTATTTGCGAAAAACCATCTAAAAGCGTGGTTATTTTGTTGAAAATATGAACATATTGAAGCACTGACAGAATGCCGAATAGATTATCGCTATACTAACATGATAAAATATATCTACCACAACGCAACGTCTAGCGTAAGACTATCTGATCAACAAACAAATAAATTCTGTATACAGCGAGGAGTACGGCAAGGAGACACCATCTCACCAAAGCTGTTCACAACCCTTTTAGAACACAGTTTTAAGAAGGCAGATCTGAACGAATATGGTATCAACATAAATGGAGAGAAGCTCAGTCATTTGAGATTCGCAGATGACATCGTCCTTATAGCCGATCGTATGGATGATGCAATAATAATGTTGAATAAGTTATATCACGCTTCCTTAGAGGTCGGACTAAAGATTAACATCAACAAGACGCAAATAATGACTAATCTGGTGCTAAATCGTAATATTGTTCTTGATGGAATGAATATTGAGCAGACTGCACCTTATAAGTACTTGGGACATGAAATTCGATTGGGAAGAGATAACCAGACGTGCGAGCTCCCACGTCGCATAGGATTAGCCTGGGCAGCGTTTGGTAAACTGAGCTATGTATTTAAATCGGACTTACCCATATGCCTGAAAAGGAAAATCTTTGACCAGTGTGTATTGCCTGTACTCACTTATGGAGCGGAAACATTAACACTCACAAAAAAGGTAGTGAACAAGATTCGCATAACTCAAAGGGCTATGGAGCGCCAGATGTTGGGTGTCTCCCTGAGGGACCGAATCCCAAACGAAGAAATACGTCGTAGAACAAAAACATCGGACGCCGTCGAAAGAATCGCGTCGCTCAAGTGGAATTGGGCAGGACACGTCGCCAGATTGTCAGACAACCGATGGACAAAACATATTGTCGAGTGGAGGCCACGAGAAGAAGCACTACGGAGCAGAGGACGACCACCAACCAGATGGGCTGACGATCTGAAACGTATTGTCGGCAACTGGATGCAAGCCGCACAAAACAGAGAAAGATGGAAAGAGCTGAGGGAGACCTATGTCCAGCAGTGGACGCGTACGGGTTGATGATGATGATGAACATATTCACTGCCAAATAACTCGATCAGTATTAACTTAGTGAAAAAACTCTATAGAACAAAAGTTACTTAAAATTAGCCAGTTTATCCATTTCCTGACTTTCTTTAAACGAATATTTTTTCACCCCCACGAGGGGGTGAAAACTACTCCCATGGCAAAAGCACATATCGGCACAATATTTACCATTTTTTTCTTTGACTTGTTAGCTATGTGTATGCCAAATTTCATGTCAATCCAAGCGGTTCTTTAAAATTTAGAGGTTTTGCAATATTTTACCGTTAAAGAACGGACTAGTAATAGAAGGAACAATAATGCATACAAAAATACAAAGAAAACAGCCCGTCTGAAAGGGGTATGTATAGGGTGGCCGGAAAATCCCTTTACACTAATAATATAGTTATTTTCCTAACAAGTGCAGAAAGTCGTTTTTTTCTGCACGCGACTGCAGTTTGCCGAACGACGCGAAGCGGGAGTTCGGCAAGCAGTCGAGTACGGAAAAGAGACTTTCTGCAAAAGTTAGGAACAATATTTTTTCTAAGAGTCTTTAAAAAATTACCAAATCGTAATTAATTAATTTAATCAATATGAAAATACATACACAAATTAATTCTTTGACCAGGTTGTGAAAACCAAACTTTCAATATAACTAGTTAGCATGATTTGTCGCGTTAATTTCATTAAAGCAGGAACACAATAAGATATATTTGAAATAAATTAGTAAATAATATCTAAATATTAGTTTATTGCATGTTATATAATTACTTTAAGGCCATATTAACATATCTAAATTAAAACGCGTGCAGAAAAGTAAAAACCGCGTGCGGAAATGTAACACGCGTGCGGAAAAGTAACACGCGTGCGGAAAAGTGACATTTCTAAACATTTCTAAACTAAAATGCGTGCGCGAAAGTAGACATTTTTGCACGCTCGTAGAAAAATAATGTTTCAACGCCTAGCCAATATTTATTTGCATTTCGGCGCATGCGCATCTTCAAGGTGTCTGGTCACGCAGACAGACAACAATAGATGCGATTGAAACATGATGGCCACATGCTAGTCTACAACTGAAGCGTGTCAATTACTGCTTCAACACTTTCCGAGAGCATATGACAAACAAAATGTTCTGTTCACCGATAAGTTTGCGATTTCTCGAAATCAAAGTGTTTATTTCTAGGTAAATGACAACCTCCATTTCTTTGAGGAAGTGAAAAAAACCCGCCTCATGTTATGGCATAGGCTGGAGTTATTTCAACTTATCTGTTTGGGCCATATTTTTTTGAAGACTCCATAACTTATCACAGTAATTTATCTGCAGATAATCAAAGAAAGGTTATTATTGCAATCGACAGCTCGGGGCACTGCTGCCACTATTTCTTTTCAACAAGATGGCGCCTCATCCCATTTCACTCTCGTTGTTCACAAACACCTGAATGAAATCTTCCCGAACCGATGGATTGGACGTGGTTCTCCAAATTCTCGGCATCCAAGACGTCCATATTTGACAGCGCTGGACAATTCACTGTGGAATTTCATTAGAGAGAAGGTTATAAATGCAGATATGTTTCGAATGAGGACTTGCGAAACGGAGTTTTTACGTCAGTAGCTACGGACATGCTGAGATGGATGAGTATACGAACAAGGCGTCGTACCAAGTTATGTTGTGACAATGCAGGTCTTCACAGCCCTGTTTTAGATAAACAAATAATTAATAAATAACTTACAAACAAAATTGTGTTAAAATTTTTTCTTTCTGTTGTATAAAAAAATAATTCATTAGTGTAAAGGAATTCAATAGTCTCCAGGCTCCCGACAAAGTACTCACATGGACACCTACAGGAACAACCTGTGACTGGTGGTTGAGGATATAATATGGTATAGGGTGTGTAAAAAGAAGCGATACGGTCAAGTATTTGGCGAAATTTATATCAGATAGAAAAAATTGAAAGCAGGTGTTGAATATTTTTTAAAAGTTGATGTTCGATGTAACCTTAAAATTTAGTTATATCGAATAAGTTATATCGAATTAACCCAAACAGGACCCTTTAGCACCACCCTCTGGGGCTGGGGCGGGGAAGAACTTTGAATTTTTGAAGTTATACTGTTTTAGGCGCGTTTGGTAGTAAAAAATGTATATGTGCGCGAATTCATCAAAAGTCTTGGTCCTGGGCGCAGCTGAAACGTTATACATGCTCTGATTGGGTGTTTAAAATTACCTGTCAATAATTGTTTAACATGGAGGTTATGGATAAGCAAATGTTGTGTATATTACTGCCGTGCTAAGCCCAAAGGCGGTATCTAACATTTGATAAAATGGTGGCAAAATCGATTTCAAAATTGAGTGATAAAATTTTGGCCCGTTAGGGATTTATGGACTAGCTAATAGTTTTTATGCATAGATATATGTGTCAGTTTATTAAGGGAACCATTAATTATATTTTAAAACAAAGTTTTATAGAAAAAAAGGTAGATACCGCTAAAACGTCTTATCAAAAATTACTATAAAACTAAGCCTATTAGCGGTATGTGGTTTACAGTTCTGATTGATATGAAATCAAAAGCTTTTCTGTCTATTAAAGTTTATTAAATTGAAACAATTAAAGATAATATACGTCAGTTGTTCTCATCATTGTCTGATTCATCAATTACTACCGGAATTGTTGACCAAAACACTAGTCTATTTCCAGGAATTATTTTATTGGTACATATTATAGCCATAGTTTAAAAAGTTATGCATCACTTAAAATTATGATAAATTTAAAAGAATTATAAAAGAAACGAAATAACAACAAGTATTATTAAATGTTATTATTTTGTTGAGCCACAATATGACAACAACAAATTGACAATATTTTTTAATTGTCGTTATTTCTGTTTTCCTTCAAGAGTCAATAAATACATGTAGACCTGGATCCCGCGTACCAAAAAAAGTTGATTAATACCCAACTGAAAATTTGTTAATAGCTTAACGATGTCTAGTCGGACAAACTTTGATGTATGGGAACACTGGAACAGCGGAAGTTTTAACTGTAGAACAGGTTAAAAATTTGGAGCGTCAGACTACGAAAAATGTCCATGTATTTTGTCGGATAGAACTTATAATTAATTTGATACCATTTCATTAAACGCTCATGCAAAAATCAGACTGGTTTTTATCACTCACTGGGCATTTTAATGAGTGGAACACGAAGAACATGTCAAATGACAGGAGTTATAATGATGATTAATAGCAATCGAATCTTTGCATGAGAGTTTAATGAAACGGTAACAAATCATTTGGAAGTTCTGTCCAACAAGTCGTAATCTGACGTTCCAAATTTTTAAACTGTTCCACAATAATTAAAACTTCCCCTGTTCCAGTGTTCCCGTGCGTCAAACTTTGTCAGACTAGACACCGTTAAGCTAATAACAGATATTCAGCTTGCTATTAATCACCTTTTTTTTGGTACGCTGGATACAAGCCTAATATTGGTTAATTAATAATAATGTTCTATTTGTAATAAAATATAGACAAATACACACACCGGCAAAATTAGCTGAACACCTTAAAAATGGGACATGTTTGATGGCTCGAATTTCCTAAACCTGTTGTCCGATTTGTGTGATTCTTTTAGTATGTTATAGCCTTATCATTTAAGAATATCAGTGTAATAATATTGTTGCTACACAGGTAAATGTCATTTTATACCGGGTGTAACAATCATACTGTGTTTTTCTCTTAAAGTTCGGAACACCCTATGGAATATTCTAGCATATATAAAATATTGAAATTAAAACTCAATTATAACCTTAGGCTTTCTTAATATTTTCTTTTTTGATTCATTTGCTTATATTGGAAAATAAAAAAGTTATGGTCTTTAACAACTAGCCATGTTTTTCATCAATAAATCCTCATAGTAGGGGAGGAAAGTTTGCTAAATTTGAAGTTACTCGAGCGTTATGGGGACCTATTGGATTGTGAAGAGTGGGTGCTAAAACCAAAAAAAGTTAAGATAAGTCTTCCATAAAGTGTGGGACTCTCCATTTTTTAATTTAATTTTCCATTTCCACCAATCGATTTTCCGATTATAGCGCCATCTATCCGTAATTGGAAAAAATGTTGCGAATAAAAGTTGCTCATTTTTACGTCAAGAATCCAAATCTGCAATAAAAATTGGGGGCTCCTATTTAAGAATTTGAAGTAACCCCCATCCTACCTCCGTGGGGGTCGTGTTTGGTGCCATTCGATTAATTTTTGAAAAATATTGAACACGTATTTTTTAGTTTTTCAATCTGACGTTTGTTTCATGAAATATTTGCTTTTTTTTGTGAAACTTTGTGACTCACCCATTTTCTTACGCCCCACTCAAATCGTCAGATTTTTGAAATATACACTATTTTGCATGTACTTAACTTACCTTATCTTAATCTGACGATTTCGAGTTTTTCTAAGAATATATTTTTTTTTTCGGTCCCCCCTTAAAGAATTCCCCGGTGTTAAGAACCAATATATATGGTATAGGTACATTTGCAGGGTATAAGGTTTCTCCGCATGTGATAATCTGACGCGCTCGAGTATCTGCAAAAATCCCCGCTTGGGCTCCCCTACCATCCTTATCTGCTTAGTTTAAAATAAACAAGCTTAAAGTAATATTCAATAGATGTATTAAATAAATGAATTACTAAGCGATGTAAGCGAGGTCACAATGACGACCTCCCCTGGATTTCAGCTAACTAGCTTCGAGGGGGGTTTTAATGTCAAACGCACATGCATTTGAATCAAGTATGTAATATTCAGTATTTATTTTTGCATGTTTTTTTACAAATTTTATATACAACATCGACGAAAAATGAACATCAGATCGAAAAACTGCAAAATACACGTATTCAATATTTTTGAAAAATCTATCGAATGGCACCAAAGACGAGCCTCCACGGAGGTGGAGGTGGGAATTTAATTTAAAATCTTAAATAGGAGCCCTAATTTTTATTGCAGATTTGGATTGTCTACGTAAAAATAAGCAACTTTTATTCGACACATTTTTTCGAATTATGGATAGATCGCGCTATAATCGGAAAAAACGATTGTTTCAAATGGAAAATTAAATTAAAAAATGAAAAGTCCCCCACTATATGGAAAACTTAACTTAACCTTTTTCTGGTTTTAGCACATATTCTTCACAATCCAATAGGTCCCCATAACGCTCGAGTAACTGCAAATTTAACATATTTTCCTCCCCTACTATGAGGATTTATTAATGAAAAACATGGATAGTTGTTAACGCACATAACTTTTAACTTTTTTTTATCCCACATAATTAAATGAATCGAAAAGTAAGATGTTAAGAAAGCCTAACTCTATAACCGACTTTTAATTTTATTATTATACATATGCTAGAATATTCCACAAGGTGTTCCAAACTTAAAGAAAAAATCACAGTGTGATTGGTACACCCGGTATAAAATAATGTTTACCTGTCTAGCAACAATATTATCACAACGATATTCTAAAATAATAAGGCTATAACATACTAAAAGAATCACTCAAATCGCACCACTGGTTTAGAAAATTCGAGACATCAAACATGTCCCATTTTTAGGGTGTTCGGCTAATTTGGCCGGTGTGTGTAAATTAAATAGACAACCAAACAACATACCTTGTGTCTGGTACATACAGAAAAAATATTTAGTATTAGAATGGTATTACCTCATAATTAACATTTTTTATAAAATCTTTTATAATGCGTCTAATAATTTAGCCAGAAACTGTATACTACGGACTACGGAAAAAAACAGAATCTAGTCAGATTTTTATCAGCTGGTAAACATCTGAGGTTATGCGTTTTAAAGAATTTTATTGTTAAGCTCACTTTTATTTTTTTTTTTATAACACAGCTTGATCATTTTACGACACCATATTTTTCGTCCAAGTTTTGTAAATTTAAACTATACTTTTCACTTTCTCTTCTCATCTATTATAATTTGTCAGCGACAAAGGTTTCCTATTTTACGATAATTTATAGAGCTTTAAAAACTTTATGATCGCCGATATCGGCCCAACTATTATTATTGTGCAGGTTATAATCTCATTTTAGATAGGAAGGATAAGCAATAAAATAGTATTTGCTATTTCGCAGATTATGTTTGGTAAAATACCGTTAATTACAGTAATTCGAGCAAATTTTAACATTTTATTAGCTGTATTGTACAAACTAGTTATATTATGTTATGATTAAAATATGATCACATTGTCTTTCAGACCAAAAGATACCTAATTATGAGATATATGTATAAAAATTTTTAAATATTCAAACTGCTCTACTGAAAAGTTGCTTAAAATGACATGGTGTAATTTATCTTCGAGGTCCAGAAATATTCTAAACAAAGCTCTGATTTAAAAACAAATTTAATCGAACTGATTCATAGTTTTGAATACCATCATTAATTTTTAAACAAATATTTGTATCATTAATCAGGTACCTAGAAAATTTATAAAGGAATAAAACCAGTTAGTAGTCCTGGATCCCACGTACCAAAAAAAAGTTGATTATTAGCAAGCTGAAAATTTGTTAATAGCTTAACGGTGTCTAGTCGGACAAACTTTGATGTACAGGAACACTGGAACAGAGAAAGTTTTAATAGTGGAACAATTTAACAATTTGGCACGTCAGATTACGAAAACACCCCATGTATTTTGTAGGACAGAACTTCCAGTTGATTTGTTACTGTTTTATTAAACTCTCATGCAAAAATTAGACTGCTATTTATCACCAATATAATTCCTGTCATTTGACATGTTCTTCGTGTTGGACTTATTAAAATGCCCAATTGGTGATAAATACCAGTCTGATTTTTGAGAAAGAGTTTAACTAAATGGTAATAAATCAATTGGAAGTTCTGTCCGACAAAATACATGGAACGTTTTCGTAATTTGACGTTCGAAATATTTAACCTGTTCCACAATTATTAAAACTTCCCCTGTTCCAGTGTTCCCATACATCAAAAGTTTGTCTAACTAGACAGATAGAAGCTATTAAAACATTTTTAAACGCTATTAATCAACTTTTTTTTTGGTACGCGGGATCCAGGCCTACAGCATTTTTGTATAAAACTTACGTAAAGGATTCTCAAAAGATTACTTAAAGATGTCCCAAAGCTACAATGCCGTGGAGAGAAATCCTGAGATAGGTTGATTTTTATTTTTAAATTATGACTTTCTGGAATATACATCATACTAGTGACGTCATCCATCTGAGCGTGATGACGTAATCGATAATTTTTTTTCATGAGAGTAGGGGTTGTGTGGTAGCTCGTTTGAAAGGGAATTTAATTCTGTATTCACTAATATAAACATTAACATAGATATTTATACAGGGTGTCCAAAAAATGGTTTTTATTAAATTAATTTACACAAAAAGAAGAATGTAAGCAATTTATTTAATGCAAAATATATTTTACTACTGTCAGATTAACGGATAATAATGTTTATTTCACAAATATAAATATTGCGTGTAGCTTAAATTCAATATTCAAACTGCTGAGATGGGTGGGTGACAGTTTTAACAATGCGAAAACAATTTAAGCGAAAAACAATGTTTATTTGTCAAATAAATATTTCTTTCTGTTTTATGGCAGCACTTAAAATGTATTTTGAAACAAATGGATTTACATACATCCTTCTTTTTGTCTCAATGTACTTTAATTCAAAAAACAAATTTTTGGACACCTGTATAAATAATTATGTTAACGTTTACATACTAAATAGATAATAAAATAATATTTCAAATGAGCTATCACGCGACCATTACTCTCATTTAAAAAAATCATCGATTACGCTATCACGCTCAGATGGATGACTCAACTAGTATGATAATGCCAAAAAGTCATAATTCAAAAACAAAAGTCGACCTGTCTTAGGATTTCTCTCCAAATTCCTCCCTTCTCGAGATTATGAATTTATTCCTACTCAAACGTCTTCACTCTATATAAAGACTTTAAAACTCAATTAAAAAAAAAAGAAATATTTTTTAACTATGAAAAGCTCTTACCCCCTAATTCAAGACATAAATTATCCACTTGGCCCAGAGTCATAATATCATCCAGGACAACATAATTGTTTAGTTCTTGAAATACTATAAACAAAAATAAAAATAAGTTTCAATAGATATAATAATCTCGAAAAGTTCTTACCATCCTCGCTAATTACTTCTCCAATAGGCTGTCTTGTACTTAATAACTGGGCATCAATATTATTAGAATTATCTGGCACCTCTATTAACATTGCGAACCACTAGTTGTTAACTTTTTAGAACTTTGTGCAACTTCATTTTGTTGAAATTCATTACCTGATGAATTATTTTGCAAAATATTTTCTACGGTGTTTTCACTAGCGGAATAATCCTGGCTTTTACATAGCAATAAAGCCCGTTTTAAAATGTTTCTCGATCTACTCGACATTGCTAGGAAGGCACAAACGTAATAAAAAATTAATTATTTTCTCTTCAAACAAAATCACTTTTTAACTCGCCAAAACACACCAAAACGAACTCTGCGAACAACTCTTTTAACTATCACAATAAATATAACTCTGTAAGGTTAGTCCGAATTTACTTTGTAATACTAATAGGTCTGGATCCCGCGTATGAAAAAAAAGTTGATTAATAGCAAGCTGAAAATTTGTTAATAGCTTAAGGGTGTCTAGTCGGACAAACTTTGATATATGGGAACACTGGAACAGGGGAAGTTTTAATTGTGGAACAGGTTAAAAATTTGGAACGGTCAGGCCACGAAAACGGCACATGTATTTTGTCCGACAGAACAAACTAAAACTCTCCGAACAGAGATTAAACTCTCATGCAAAAATCGGACTGCTATTTATCACCAAATGGGCGTTTTAATGAGTGCAACATGTAGAATATGTCAAACGACAGGAATTATAACAGGTGATAAATAGCAGTCTGATTTTTGCATGAGAGTTTAATCTCGGTTTGGAGAGTTTAAATCTGTTCTGTCCGAACAAATATGTTCCAAATGTTTAACCTGTTCCACAATTAAAACTGCCCCTGTTCCAGTGTTCCCATATATCAAAGTTTATCCGACTAGACACCCTTAAGCTATTAACAAATTTTCAGCTTGCTATTAATCAACTTTTTTTTCATACGCGGGATCCAGACCTATAAGACGATTTGGCGGTTTCTAACTGTAGGCGTGGCGTTTTTGAAAGTTTATTAGGGGTAAGTGCAATATGCTAAAGTATTTGGGCGGAAACTGTAGCAGATACCTACAAAACGCCATAGTATTTAACATTTGCCGCCAAATGGCTTAGTATTTTAACCGAAAAGTGTAGATACCGCTAACAAAATTACAATTTTATTTAAAATATAATGCTTCTACAACTCAAAAGACTTTGTAAATATATTCTAAATACTCTCTCTTAACTAAAAATACCAAAATCTCATTTTCGATAAATAATCAGTTACGGCCTTTGGGCTTAGCACGGCAGATTAGTTTTTATTGTTGTAAGTACAGAGACAAAAACAAGTTTATAATTGCAGTGACTTTTTAAATAGTTTTTAAAAGCAGCAAGTACGTAATTCTTTACGTAATTATACGTATTTTCCCGCACAGCGCGCGGAAAATTTATTTCAAATTTATCTTATTGTGTTTATGTTTGAATGAAACTAGCGCGATAATTCGATGAAATAAAATTATTTTGACTTAAAAGTCAGATCAGTAGACAATTACAATGGTTTTGAATCGTCGTCATGGAAACCCATATCGTCGTCGTGGTAACCCATTATATTAAAAGTTTGGTTTTGACAACCTTGTCAAAGAATTAATTAGTGTATTTTCACTTCTAAATAAAAATTGATATAGTCGGTTCGCTAAGACACAACTGGCTAGTGATTTTAGTAGGTGATTTTTTGTTTTTGGCCAATTTTGCCAAAATTGGCAAAATTACTAACTATTTAGTAATTATCAACTATTTAGTAATTATTTTTTTGCCAATTTTACTAAATTGGCAAAATTACTTACTAAAATCACTAGCAAGTTGTGTCTGAGTTTAGCGAAACGACTATATAACTATATTGTTTGTGGCTTTTTGCCAAACGTACGACCCTAGAAAAAATATTGTTATTAACTCATGCGGAAAGTGTCTTCCCCGCACTCGACTGCTTACCCGAACTCCGCTATCGCGTCGTTCGGGTCAACGGCAGTCTCGTGCGTGAAAGTATCACTTTCCGCACTAGTTAGGAAAATAACTACACTGCGGTGCAAAAAAATCGACCCACTAAACATTTGATCATTTTTGATGTTTCGAATTTCCTAAACCCGCTGTCCGATTTAAGTGATTTTTTACCACGTTATGGCCTTGTTCATTGACAATATCGCTGTAATAATATTGTTGCTAGACAGTCAAACTGTCATTGTATACCGGGTGTACGAATCAAACAAAATGTGCAATAACTACGTCTTAAAACCCACCAAATTTCATTTGATATCTTAACTGGTTTTAAAGCAATAAATAAATCGTCAGTGTGTAAAACAAATTGAACATCCCGTATCTCGGAAACGAAGCGTTTGCGGACATAATATGATGATAAAGCAAATTGTCATTATTTTATCATGTAAAATTACCCCTTAAAGTTTGACGCACTTATTTAGAAAACACCCTGTACTGATGACGAGACCTACCTTTTTTATTATCCAATACAACCGAATGAATCGAAAGACAAAATGTTAAGAAAACCTGAGGCTAAGGTTGGGTTTTAATTTCAGTATTTTACAAATGATAGAATAATCCACAGGGTGATGCGAACTTTGAGAAAAAAGTTTGGTTTAATTCGTACACCCGGTATGCAATGACAGTTTGAGTCTAGCAATATAGTTATTTTCCTAACAAATGCAGAAAGTCAACTCCCGCTTCGCGTCGTTCGGCAAACTGCAGTCGCGTGCGGAAAAGAGACTTCCTGCAAGAGTTAGGAACAATATGTTTTCTAAGAGTCTTGAATATATTACCAAATCTTAATCAATTAATATGAAAATACATACACAAATTAATTCTTTGACAACGTTGTCAAAACCAAAATTTCAATATAATTAGTTAGCATGACGACGATCTTGGTTTCCATGACGATGATTCAAAACGACTGTTATTGTCTACCGATTTGACTTATGACTCGAATATTATGTCAAAATAATTTTATTTAATCGAATTCGCGATGAAAAACAAAGTAGCTGACCTCTGGTGGAATAAATTTAAACTACTATAAGTGGTATAAACAAACTAGAAAATTGTTGATTTGAATGGAATTTGGTCAATATTAAGAAATTTTTAGTAAATTTCAGCATTATGAGTACATTAAAATGTTTTAAATCAAATCGGTATTGTTCTATTCCTCAATTGAATGTTTGCTTATACCATTTATATCGGCCATTTTCTTGCATTCGACCTGCCCTCTATATTCCGTTTCAATCGCGAATTGTCGCGTTAATTTCATTAAAACATGAACACAATAAGATATGTTTGAAATAAATTAGTAAATAATATCTAAATATTAGTTTATTGCATGTATTATAATTACTTTAAGGCCATATTAACATATCTAAATTAACACGCGTGCGGAAAAGTAAAAAGCGCGTGCGGAAAAGTAACAAGCGTGCAGAAAAGTAACACGCGTGCGGAAAAGTGAAACTTTCTAAACTAAAATGCGTGCGCGAAAGTAGACATTTTTGCACGCTCGTAGAAAAATATTATTACAGCGATATTGTCAATGAATAAGGCTATAACGTGGTAAAAAATAGATTAAATCGGACAACAGGTTTAGGAAATTAGAAACATCAAAATTACCAAATTTTTAGTGGATCGATTTTTTTGTACCGCAGTGTGTATTTACAAGTGGAAAGAATAAGGTGCAAGTTGAAAGGTGTTATTATTTTAATTTAAATCATGATATTTTCATTGTGAAAAATAAAAGTACTCTCATTGTAAGATTTTTTTCTTCACAAATCTCAGTTTTTATGATATCAAAACCCGTCCATCAAGAATTAAAAAATATTACAATACTGCATTAAAAAAATTATTATTTTAATTCTTTTCAATATTTTTTTCGAAAAATTGATTACTTTTTAATTACACCTCCGAGAGTAAGTGGGGATTGAAATTTCTATGGTACTGAATATAGAATCCAAATCTGCAATAATGGAGGTTTCCGTATAAGATTTCAAAGTTGGCCCTTGCCCTGTCCCCAGGAGGTGGGGTAGGGGGTCGTTTTAATTGTCATTATATAGGTTTTTAAAAACACTAAACACGCGTCTGTTTAATATGTAATATTTCAAAGTTACCCCTGCCCCACCCCCATGGAGTGAAGGTGATGGTCGTGTAAACAAATAAAAGAAGATTTCGTTATCCAAGTAATACATTGTTTAAAAATATTCGCAGACAGTGTGAAAAAATACTAGGTAATGCTAATACTATTAGTGAATTTAAGTCTCTCTTAAACCGTCTACACGCGCTCTGACAAAACCTCCTGACCACTACAGAATTTTTCGACCATTCTTGTCGGGGATAGCTCTACACACGTCCCGACTAAACTATCTGACAAAACGTAAAATTATTAGTTTACTTACATTTTGTCTAAACATAATCTGTATAAGCCGTATTTTTTAATTTCTAATGTCATAATGGGAGTACAAAAGTGCAACGTTTTAAAATGTAGAGCTCCAAGTAGTATTAGTATATAATCTGGGCAGTTATCGTAGAATAGGCCGTTTTTGGGAAAAGTTATTTACCTGCAATTTTATTGCTGGAATCGAATCTTATGACTGTATATATTAATAATATAGGTATGCAAAGTCCGCAGATAGTGTGCTACTTTTTTTATAAACAAAATGGCGCCCGAAAATCGTGTTTTTTTTCAATTTTTGCTCTATAACTCCAAAGATTTTAACTTTTCACTAAAAACACTCAAATAAAAATTCACCGTAATTAAATTCTACATAGAGACGTGTTTTTCCTGATTTACCTCGACGAAAATTTAACGCTGAATATGCTGGTTTTTCCAACAAAATTTTTATTTTTCTACTAAAATTTTAGGTAAGTAGTTGTTCATCAATAATTAAATAACTTAGTAATGTAACAGATCTTCCGTATCGATTATAATTCCAGAAGCCGATGGAAATTGAATAAACAGTTTAGCAACAATTGAATTGTTAATTTAAAATTTACGTTCACTATAATAACCACAATAATTATGATACATAAGAATAGGTTTAATTTTTGAATAAAAGAGACTGTACCTATCTAAAGTACTTTACGGAATTAATATTGGACTATTTAAGCGGCCTCAGGAATACTTTAAAATTATAAACAATTTTTTGGCTTATAAACAAATAGAATATCTCGGGAAATAATAAATTAAATTAAATCATTAAAACGGTATTGGAAAAATGCTGCAGGGCGCTTATTTTAAAAGGAAAAACGTTTAATTGGAATAAGTGATTCCTGAGATACAACCGGTCAAAGTTGACCGGCATTTATAACAAAGATATAAACAATATAATTTTCGAACCATCCCCTTTTTATTTTTGTCCTCTCTCTCCACACCAATTTTCATATCTTTAAAGTACTCATAACATATATTATAATAATAAAAACTATCGATATTACGGGTGAAAATTGCCAAAAATAGCAAAATTCCAATCAAAAATTAGACTGGAGAAAATGTAATCTCAAAGTTCGAAATCGGTATACGTTAAAAAAATGTATTTTCTCGGCTTCCCATGGAGCAATTTTCTTCATTCGTTTTTTGTTCCCAAGTAACTCGAATAGAGCCATCTAACTAACGCAATATTTAATGTCAAAGTTGCTTTTGTTTTGTTATAATAAATTAATTTATTTATTATAACAAAATTTTTGAATTTGTTTAAATAAAGATTGTTTAAATAATAGTACATTTTTCACGCTTTTTGCTCTAAATTTTAAAGAACCGCTTGGATTGACATGAAATTTGGCATACGTATAGCTTACATGTCAAAGAAAAAAAGTGATATTGTGCCGATGTGTGCTTTTGCCCTGGGGGTGACTTTCACCCCCTCTTGGGGGTGAAAAAATATATGTCCAAAATAAGTCCGGAAATGGATAAACTGACTAATTTTAAGTAATTTTTGTTCTATAAAGCTTTTTTGCCAAGTCAACACTTTTCGAGTTATTTGCGAGTGAATATATTCATTTTTCAACAAAATAACCACATTTTTAGATGGTTCATCGCAAATAACTCAAAAAGTATTTTGTCGAAAAAAACGCTCTTAGCAAAAATATATCCTATAAAAAGTAAAAAAAATGGTGTACGCGTTAGTTCTCTGGATCTCGTAGAACCAGAGTTATTGCCAATAAAAAATAGATTCATATTCACCAAATTTCAAATAGAATATTTCGACGTGAAATATCCAAAAAACTAAGCACTTTTTGGGGAAAACCCGTTTTAACTTTTTTAAGGTGTTTAAAAAAAACTTTATTTCTGTTTTTACAAAAAGTTTTTAGCATTAAATTTAAGCAAGTTACGCTCAAAATAAAGTTGGTCCCTTTTGTTTTGACAAAAAAAAAATCGGGAAGACCACCCCCTAATTAGCAACTTAAATAAAATTAATCGTTAGCTCCACAAATTATTTAACTTATATTGTGTTTATATGCATCGATTCAAAGTGCTGATTTTTGAAAAAATTGGCTTCAAAGTAAAATTTTTAAAATTTTTAATTTTGAAAAATATGCTTTTTTTCAAAGTAACTTAAAAATAGTTAGAGATACCAAAAATCTCGAAAAACAAAAAAGTCAGCATTGCTTATCGTGTATTTCTTTGTTTTTCTGTTAGACAATAATTGATTAAGATTTGGTGTTTCTAAATTTGCATACATTCGTGATCAGTGACTCGTTCAACCTTCTTTAACTACAGCCCTTTCAATAATAAGGACTTTGAACCGATGAAACTTACAGATCATATAAACAATACATACACCAGTCAAGAAACTTGTGAAGTCGTAACGATTAAGTTCATTTAAGATACTAATTAGGGGGTGATTTTTTCGATTTTTATACCAAAACAAAAAGGGACTAACTTTATTTTGAGCGTAACTTGTTTACTTTTGACGCTAGAAAATTTTTTTATAAAACAAAACTGAAGCTTTTTTTAAACACTTTAAATAAATTGTAATGAGTTTTCCCAAAATGAGCTTCATTTTTGGATATTTCACTTTAAAGTATTCCATTTGGAATTTGACGAATATGAACCTATTTTTCATTAGCTATAACTCTGCTTCTACTAGGTATATAGACGTGATATATAAACCATTTTTTAAAATTTTTTACAGGCTATATTTTTGCTAAGAATGTTTTTTCGACAAAATACTTACTATTTGAGTTTTTTGCGAAAAACCGTCTAAAGGCGTGGTTATTTTGTTGAAAAAATGAGCATGTTCACTGCCAAATAACTCGAAAACTATTGACTTAGTGAAAAAACTCTATAGAATAAAAGTTACTTAAAATTAGCCAGTTTATCCATTTCCTGACTTATTTTGGACGAATATTTTTTCACCCCCAAGAGGGGTGAAATGCACCCCCAGGGCAAAAGCACATCGGCACAATATCACTGTTTTTCTTTGACTTGTTAGCCATGTGTATGCCAAATTTCATGTCAATCCCAGCAATTCTTTAAAATTTAGAGGTTTTGCAATATTTTTCCGTTAAAGAAGGGCTATAATTATACAGCTTTCAAATGAGAATATTTGTGTTTTTAACGTTAAAAGGTACACTTGTAGTAAGTTTATTTAAAAAAAGTCTACAACTGGAAAAAATATGTAGTTTTCTTTTCTTATAAATAAATTATTTTTTTATAATAAAACAAAATCAAGATTAACATTTATTAATGCGTTGGTTAGATGGCCCTACTCGAGTTACTTGGGAACAAAAAAAGAACGAAGAAAATTGCTCCATAGAAAGCCGAGGAAATGCATTTTTTAACGTATACCGATTTTGAACTTTAAGATTACATTTTCTCCAACCAAATTTTGATTGGAATTTTGCTATTTTTGGCAATTTTCACTCGTAATGTCGATAGTTTTTATTATAATAATATATGTTATGAGTATTTTGAAGATATGACCATTTGTATGGAGAAAGAGGACAAAAATAAAAGGAGATAGTTTGAAAATTATGATCCTATTTTTATATCTTTGCCGTAAATGCTGGTCAAATTTGACCGGTTGTATCTCAGGAACCACTCATCAAAATTCTTTTTTTCTTTTAAAAGAAGCGTCCTGCCGCTTTTGTTATACAAATAGCTATTATATTATTAGCCTAAACTAAAAAAAACATTGAAATTTGTCCATTATTAACAAAGATATTGCAAAGTACTACTGCACCACTCTTTCATGCCAAAAGTTTTCATTACTTATGGTCGCTATGAAAATCATTATTATTTAAAATATTCTAAAATTTTAACTCGTTGTGTAAATGGCATTGTTGAGTAGTAGGGCTGATAATTATACTCACGCACTTTAAAATGTTAATGTCGATAAATAAACAAATTATGAATTTTTAAACTTGGAAAAGCTATCTCGGCAAAAAATGGATCTAGAAAATTTTTTTCTTTTGTAAGTGTGTCAAAAACTACCAGGAACACAAATATCGAAAATAATTTTAAAATTTTTAATCCCGGCGATGTTATTAAAAAAACAAGTTTTAAACAAATTACACCAATTTTCAAATGCCATTTTAGAGGGGTGTTTAATTAAAATTTTGATTTGTCAATATATTTATCGAAAATATACATAAAGGCAAACAAAATGAGGCCTTAAAAACTTGTACATATACTCTATGGGCAACAACCGGGATTTTGCAATTGAAAAAATGGTAATTTCTTATAAACAAATTAAATATCTCATAAATAACTCAATATTTACCAACCAATTTTTTTTCGGTTTATACTGCTATCATAGCGCAACTTTTTCTGCAAAACAAAATGTTTTATAATGTTTATTTTGAATGCAAATAATATTTTTTGGAAATTTCTTTTTCAATTTTGATTTACAATTACATATTTAAATAAATTAAGGGTTAAATTTAATTTAGTATGCCTTACTTTATGTATGCCTTATTTTATAAAAGATTGATTCTTCAGCTTTGCAGAAAAAATTGTTAAAACCTTAATAAAAACATGAATTACCGCAGCATTTAAAAAAGTAAATTTTGTGCAAAAAATACCCATTTTTAATTATTGAAACAAGATCCCTTCATTTGAATCATATACTTTCTTGAAAATATCTTTTGTTTTATCCTAAACTTTGATAAAAAAAATTTTATTACCTGTACGGAATTACATTTTCATTTTATTTTATTTTATTTTATTTGGCTACGAGTTTTATCTCTAACATAAAAAAAGCTTGTCACCTCTGGTGAAATGTTCAAATAATCGATATACTAATCCGACACGATTTGTTCAAAACAAACAGTTAACGCGTTATACCAAACAAATTAAGTAAAATAGGAAAAAACATTCACATTCACGCCGCTGGAAACTGTCAACAAATTTCTGAAAGCCATTTACTGCATTAGTACTGTTTACTGTTATTTCCGGACGTAAATAACCGACATTTTCGACAACATTATACATTTCAAAGCCTTTGTGGCATTTCTAGAACTATCTCCATTAAGGTAATATTGTTACGACACTTCTAGTGCGAGAATAGATAAAATATACAGGGTGTTTCATTAAGAATTGTCCTTATAGTCACTGGAGAAACCTTAGCACAAAATACGAAGACTTAACCCAAAACACTGAAATAAAATATTAGGTACACCTTATCGAGATACAGAGTGTTTTATTACAAATATTCTAAAATGATTTTAACCCATTGTTAAAGCTCTTTTTATTAATATTTTTTGTTCAAACTTGACACACCTAGTCTTAAAATATAGTTTTGCGCTATTACCAAAGGCGTGCTGTAGGGATATATTATTATGCTTCGGAAACACGAATCTGCTTCCACGGTCACCAATTTAACACAATTTGCACAAGTACACTACTTTCCAACTGGACTGATTGCTTTGGATGGTAATTACACAATGAATTCATTTTTCTCTCAATAATTTAAAATTCGCCACCCTATTTTCCTTCCATCGCTCTCATAGCCAACCACAAGCATTCTCCACACATCATATCCCTACTTTCTTTTCTTAAGAAAAATAGTATTGTATACAAAAATTTTTCTTGTCAATTTCTAGATATTAAAATTATTTTTATTTACAATCTAAAAAAACCCTCTATCCTAAACTAAACAAAAATGTTTACCATCGTTTCTTTCCAGGAAACCATTTAAGAAGCGCTGTCTATTGTTCAATCAACCGCGGAATACATTAACTTTCTAAACAACCGTTGTAGTCCGTTCTGTTGAAATTTATAAAATGTTCGTAGAAACTTTACCACTAAAATTTTACTCTTCCGCGAAACACCTCTTACGGATAAATTATTTTATTTACGAAATTTAACCGTATACAGGGTCATGAAAATTTCGTGGTCTTTGACATAAATTATTTTAAAATTCTCCCCATAAAAATTATTTAACAATATACTTCGATTTCGTCCCTTTCCCCCCACACAATCTACGCCACTGTCGTAATAATCGTTTCAGCATGTGTTTTTGATTCTTTGTTGCTCTCTACATAAATGGCATCCTTTTGCCTCATTGCGATAAAGTAGGTAGTTTTCAAGTTATTTACGTTTAAAGATAATGGATTCCATAAGGCTATGTATTTAAACAACATTCAATAAGGTTATATGTTTAAAATACATAATCGTATTGAATCCATTACATTAAAACGTAAATAATTTGAAAACTACTTAGTCTATCGCATTGAGATAAAAAGATGATATTTACTTAAAAAGTAACAAAGAAAAAAAACATGCTGAAATGATTATTACGATAGTGGTGTATATTGTAAGGGTGGAAAAGTGGCGAAAAAGAAGTATATATCCCTACAGGACGCCTCTTGTAACAGCGAAAAACTATTTTTTAACACTAGGTAAAATATCACTAGGTGTCAAGTTTGAACAAAAAATATTAAAAGGTGCTTTAACAATGGTCTAAAATCATTTTAGAACATTTGTAATAAAACAATCTGTATCTTGCTAAGGAATAATATTTTATTTAAGTGCTTTGCGTTAAATCTTCGTATTTTGTGCTAAGGTTTCTCCAGTTACGATATGGACAATTCTTAATGAAACACCCTGTATAAACAAAAATTTGATATAGGTAACAAAAGTTAACATAATATATGTATATTATTAAATAAGGTATTTTAATATTTATATAAGTTAACTTCAATTTGAATAGCTAAACTTTAATGGGTTTCGTATATAGGAATAAAGTGGAACCTTCAAAAGCATGTAAGTTGTCTAATAGGTTATCTTTCTGAAATCTTTTATATTCTATCTATAAGCGAGGTTCCTACAGCCTCTGCCGCTTCTCGCATTTCGACCGCCATTGTTTTCTATCCATCCATTCGTCTTCTTTGATGACTTTATCTCTCATTATATGCCGTACATTTTCTTCCCAGGCAACTGAAGGCCTTCCCCTTCTTTTTCTTTGTTTTGGTATGTACTTTAAAGCTTTCTTTGGGCATCTATCTTCATTCATTCGTTTCACATGACTATAACACACTATTTTTCTCATTTCAATTCTATCTACACTGGAATATACAGTATTTGCCATCCTGAATATCTTTATTCCTGATGTGATCTTTTTTGGATATGCCACACGCTCTCCTTAGATTATTCATTTCTACTACTTCTATTCTTTTTTATCTTCTTTCGTGATCTGCCAAACTTCTGTCGCACAAGTCATAATAGGCTCTACCAAGGTACGATAGAGTGTCAATTTCGTTTCTTGTCTTATATCTTTAGACCATATAGTAGAGAACTTAGAATGTTTACCGCTTTTTTACCCTACTGAGTTCTATTTTAGATGTCTCTTTTGGTAGTGCTTTCTTTAGATACTATAGATCCGACATATCTATATTCTTTACGCTTTTGTGGTTCTAATTTCTAAAAATGATTCTTCATCATCTCCTATTTTAAATTAACTATATTAACTATAATAAGAGAACTTCTGAAAGAAGAAGACATCGTTAGATTTAATAAGGCACATAGACTCAGATAGATGGGACATATAGAAAGGAGGTTATTAAGAAAATTACCAGATGGAGACCTATATCAGGCAGACCACGAGGATGACCCAAAACTGGATGGGAGGACCAGATAGTCGAGGACCTTAAGATGGAAGTCATAAAATAGGTAAC
Organism: Diabrotica virgifera virgifera; assembly: GCF_917563875.1. Lineage (NCBI taxonomy): Eukaryota > Metazoa > Arthropoda > Insecta > Coleoptera > Chrysomelidae > Diabrotica > Diabrotica virgifera. Next base: position 131,701,749 of record NC_065446.1, read on the forward strand.
CATAAACAAAAACAGGAACGAATGGCGAAAAACTGTAGAAGATGCCAAGTCACACAAACAATTGGAAAACCAAAATGTTAAAGCGGATTGATTCACCGCGACAAACGAATCGGAAGAGCCCAAAGAGGGCGGCAATCACCTAGGACTGTAGATGCCATGATGATTATGTAAGTTATAGTCGGTTCGCTAAACTCAGACGCAACTGGCTAGATATTTTAGTCGATATTTTTTTGTTTTTTGCCAATTTTGCAAAAATTGGCAAAATTACTAAATATTTAGTGATTATTAACTATTTAAAAATTATTTTTTGCCAATTTTGCTAAAATTGGCAAAATTACCGAATAAAATATCTAGAAAGTTGCGTCTGAGTTTAGCGAACAGACTATAACTATAATTTGAATATATAAAATTTAATGGGTTTCGTGTATAGGAATAAAGTGGAAATTTCAAAATCATTTAAATTATCTTATAGGTTATCTTTTACATTACTTTCACTATTATTACGTATTAAAATTGGAATGATAAGCAGATTTTGTCAACAGTAAGAGACGGCATTACGAGAAAGTAAAGAGTTTTGTAAACTTTTAAACACTAAAAATTAAAAACGTCTATTATAAACTCTTGCTGTGTTATAATCAGTAGTAATTACACGAGAGCTTTAAAATTATCGATTTGTATCCCGAGTGACACTTTGACAGTTTTAATTTGACAGTTTAAATTATGTCTAAATTGTCACGAGGGAAAACAATTCTATAATTTTTAAGAGCTCGAGAGTAATTCGCTGAATTTCATGAATAAAACTGTCTTTTTAAATCATTTTAACTAATATTTTATTTATATTGGTATCATTTATATTTAAACCTGTTTCTTGGTGTTCTCGGTGACAAGTTATAAAAGATTAATTGTCATTAATGTCACTGAATGTTCATTTTTTCGTAGCAACAAAGGGCATCTGACGTTACACTTGACGACGGGAAATTATCGAAAATTATCAGTAGTAATTTACACAAGAGCTCTAAAATTATTGAATTTTTCCCGAGTGACACTGTGACAGTTTTAATTTCACGAGCCGAAGGCGAGTGAAATTATGTCAAAGTGTCACGAGGACAAAAATTATATATAAATTTTAGAGATCGAGTGCAATTTATTACGATTGTTTCATGAATAAAACTGTTCAAAACCAAAATTTTATTGTAATTTATTTATGTAAGTACAAATTAGTACAATTAAACACACATTTGTTATAAATATTAATTTGACGGTTGAAAGTCATCACTTTTATAATTTTTAAAACATTAATTGTAATTAATGTCACTGAATGTATTTTTTCGTAGCAACGAAGGGCATCTGACGTAATATACTTGACGACAGGAAATTATCAAAAATTATCGATTTAGTTTAGATTTATGTAGCTTTCTATTGGTCAGAATCTCATATGAATGAAATAATCAGTAGTAATTGCACAAGAGCTCTAAAATTCTATATTAATTTTAGAGATCGGGTGCAATTTGTTGCGATTATTTCATGAATTAATCAGTAGTCTACGGTTGTTCCAACACCAAAATTTTATTGTAATTTATTTATGTAAGTACAAATTAGTACAGTTAAACACACAGTTGTTATAAATATTAATTTGACGGTTGAAAGTCCTCACTTTCCGGGCCGGTTGTTCGAACGCTAATCAAAAATGATCATTATCAAATATTTAATTACTGTCACAACTGTCAATGTCAACTTTGATTGGGTTGCTGAAAACATAATTATTGATTACAATTATGAAATTAGTTATTCAATTATGTTAATAATTGTTATGTTAATTGATTAACTGATCTCATAACTACAATCAATTATGTTTTCAGCAACTCAACCAAAGTTGACATTGACAGTTGTGACAGTAATAAAATATTTGACAGTGATCATTGTTGATTAGCGTTCGAAAAACCGGCCCTTATAATTTTTAAGACATTAATTGTCATTAATGTCACTGAATATATTTTTTCGTAGCAACGAAGGGCGTCTGAGGTAATATACTTGACGACGGGAAATTATCAAAAATTATCGATTTAATTTAGATTTATGTAGCTTTCTATTGGTCGAAATCTCCTACGAATGAAATAATCGCTGTAATTTTTAATCTTGTAGCTTTCTTTTGGTCAAAATCTCTATGAATAAAATAATCAACAAAATTTCCGCTACGTCCCATTCAGTTTAAACACCTAAACTATCTATACCTTTTAATTTTAACTTAAAACCATCTCAACTTCAAATCTTAAACTCCATTTTATAGACCGGTCACTCTAGTAGAGTATAGGTCGCTCAGGTTCATGTCTTTTATTTAGGTCTTTTAATCCATTTCATGCGATGGATTGGTCTGCATAAGTCCTCTTCATTATACTTTATAGATTTTCGTGTTTTTTTTGCTTTCTTTGCTCTTTCCATATTGGATATATCCTCTCTCAGTTGATCTTCCCATCTTATTTTCGGCCTTCTTCTAGGTCTGTTTATTACTGGCGTCCAATTTGTTATCTGCCTAATTAGTTCATCCGCTCCTCTTTTTGGATGTGACCAAACCATTTAGTCTTTGTGCTTTAATGAATCTCACTATGTCTTCTCCTTCCATTAGATTTCTTATTTCGTGATTCCTTGGATTTCTCCTTGATCTGTCTTAATTGTACCATGTATTCTCCTCATAATTTTTCTTTCTATTATTCTCAGTTTTTCTGCATCTTTTTTTGTAAGGCACATTGCTTCTGCTCCATAGGTGATGACTGATCTAATTGTAAACTCCATTACACAAAAAACAAAAAATAAGGATATAATATGTAGTTATTAGCCAAGCCAAGAGAAAAAGTGACTTTTTGTTATTTTAGAAGTATTGGTTTACTGCTATTTGCTTATAGTCCAGGGTAATAAGGTTTTTTCCATGACACTCGAGCAGCCAGAGTACTGAAGCGTTTTTTCGACAGGTAATACCTATAAGAGCAAATTGTAACTATTTCCTGCGTAGGATCTGGCGGCCATTTTTATTTATAAACAATTAAGTGTCAAAAAATGGCATTTTCCCTTTTTTTTTTTCAAATCAATGGAAAACGGTGCAACTTATGGTTTTTTAGTACAAATATCTTTGAGATTATGGAAAAAGCTTTAAAATGGCGTATTACTAAGTTTGATATATTCATTTATTGTTAATATAATGGGGAAAAAGTCGGAATTGCAAAAAAAAATAATTTCGCATTAACTATTGTAAAAATTATTGCACAGCTTTGAAATTTTTGTCATATAAGGGTTCTTTGGTGCTAAATATGTGGTAAAAATTTCAAAGCGATTCATTCAATTGTTTAAATTTTATTCAAATTGTTTTTCCAAGAGAGGTTTATTTTGCAATAACATAAGTCAGAAAAACAGAATGTTAGAACCATTCTGCAAGTGTCAAATGAAAAAGCATAAAGCTAAACTTTCAAACTTCTTTAAAAAAATTTAATAAAAATGCATTTATTAGTAATAAATAATTATGCAAAATTATCGTAAATCTTTATTTATAAACTTTTTATTTTGTTATATAAGAAATTATATATATTTATTACAATTTTTTATCAATTATGATATAAATAACATTACTTGGTAGTTGTGCACTTAAAACAGGGTAAAAAAGTTAAGCTTTTTGGAAAAAGTTATTCAAAAGTTTTATAAGGAAAGATTTACGATACTTTTGCATAATTATTTATTACTAATAAATGCATTTTTTATTCGATTTTTTTTTAACCAAGTTGAAAATATAACTCATGCTCTTCCATCTGACACCTGTGGAATGGTTCTAACGTCATTTTTTTCTGACTTATGTTATTGCAAAAAGAATGCTCTCTGAGATAAACAATTCGAATAAAATTTAAACAATTGAATGAATCGCTTTGAAATTTGTATCACATATTAAGCATCAAATAACCCTCGCATCAAATAACCCTCATTTGACAAAAATTTCAAGTCTGTACACTAATTTTTACAACGGTTATTGCGAAAATATTTTTTTTGCAATTTCGAACTTTTTCGCAATTATATTGACAATAAATGAGTATATCAAACTTTGTAATATGTCATTTTAAAGATTTTTCCATAATCTCAAAGATGTTTATACTAAAAAAATCATAAGTTTCACTGTTTTCCATTGATTTGAAAAAAAAGGGGAAAATGCCATTTTTTGACAATTAATGGTTTATAAATAAAAATGGCCGCCAGGTCCTACGCAGGAAATAGTTACAATTTGTTCCTATAGGTATTACTTGTCGAAAAAACGCTTCAGTACCCTGGCTACTGAAGTGTCACGAACAAGGTATATTTTTGTCTATTACCCTGGCCTATTAATGATATTCAATTATATCTTAAAGTTATTTTTTGACATGGTAATTTCTGTGAATATAATACTATGTAAGTTGTGGTAGGTTGCTAATTATGTTGTGTGTAGGATGGGATGATAAATAATTGTGTATAGTGTTGTCAGTATGGGTAGGTTTATAAAATACGGAGAACTCACATTTGTTTTCCACTCTGGTTGATTCTGTTCTGTTTCTAAGGTAAATTCAATAAGATTATGGAGTGAATTAATATATAATAATAATTTGCCTGTTGCCTGTAAAACATACCAGTGTATTGTCGACGTATATCTACCAATATAAGAACTGCTTCAATATAGGCTGGGATATGTTAGATAGAAGTTCAGCCACGATTTTCTGAGTCCTGCCCTTTGCAATAATGGCTGGTTAAAGGAAGTACTTACAATTTGTGGAAAAATTCACGGGTCTCCTGTAACATTTTCCTGTGAAAATTAGATTTTTATCCAAGTGTATAGATAACTTCCGTTATGATTAAAGTTAGGTTAGGTATATCATTTCATATTATCATATTTCTAAGTAGTGATATCCATAGACTGGATACTATCGATTTTATGAAAGAAATGTTTTGGGCAGGAAGGTTGCAAAGGGGCAGGAGAGTATATATAAATATACTGTCATGATTTTAAATAGTTATTATGATTTTTTAAGATACTCAAACCATAGAATAGTTAAAATAATAGATAATTTAGTAATTTTAATAAAGCCCAAAGTATATGGATAATTTTTTTTATTATTGCCACTTTTGAGGGGTATCATTGATTGGAAGGTTGAGAAGAATGAGAATTATAAAAAGAACTAAAGTTAGGAGAGCACTTAGTAATAATTAAATAGTTATAAGATGGTTTTATTTAAGTGTATAAAGGTAGAATTACATAAGAAATCAAAATAGGTAATCCTATATCAAAGATGATATTTCAATGACATATAAATTAGAAATTAGTAACTAGAACATATAATAATTTGAATTTTGAGTTTTACCAGAGAATTACTTCTATTTGTATCATACAATAGCCTTATTTGTTCGTAAGAATCATCAAAAGGTTCCATGTTTCCAAAAGTCACTTCGAAAGGAACTTCGTTAAGGTGATACGTCTTGCATCACTTAGCTGCATGTGTAGATTTGTGAAATTATGTTGAAATAGACATCAGTCTAAAATTTGAGAACAATAGTTAGTTCAATATTAATAGTATTAGTATAAATTTTAAAGAAAAATGTGGAAAATAGTTCAATAGAATCATAGCTTTGACAAGTGTCGAAACTATAGGTCAAATTAACGTATAAGAATGATATTTTGAGGAAATGGCTTATGCATATTCAATTGCTGATTTATTTTGTGTAAATTGAAAGTTATTTCAATCCTTTGTATGTAGTAATTGTGTAAATATTTGAATTTTAATATGTGAGTGTAAGTGATAAAGAAACTAAAAATGAAGTGTCGGACGTTGAAGTGAACCCTAATAGAACTTTAATAAGGGCACCTAGCAAGAAGGAAATTATATCAAAATGAACTAGAAAGTTTAATCTATTCAAATCCCAGATTAGATTATACCCAAAGATTAGGATAGAATCACAATTTGGGTTCATATTTCCAAAATTTTCATCAAAATTATTATTTTGATGAAATGTCAAATTTATTGGAATTTTTTGATTGGTGAATTCAAATTTTCATAGCAAGGATTGTTATTAATAATTAATTTCCATTGGCTGTGAAGGGACGCCAAGCCAAAAAGAATCCATTTTGAGGAGACTTTTGCAGGCTTTTGAACAGGCAACACCTTGTTATAAGTAGCTCCGCAAATTTTTGAGAAAAATGCGGTAAATCGTTAAAAAATTTTAAATTAAAAAACTTTTATTCTACTAACCTGTATAAATAATCTTCATAGTGAAGAAAAAATTTTCAAAAATGACCCTCAACTTTATAAGAAAAGTGAAAAAGTATTCTGATGCGGGTATCTACCATATTTAGAACATTGTTCCAGTGAAGGAGAAGGAGTTGGTTTCTTCTTGGATCCGAAGAGACTTCATAGCAGTTTGGTGTATCTTCATATTACATCGTGAAAGGTTGTACTGAACAGTTTATATTTTTAATTGATCATGATCGAAAGTCAATGTTTTTCATTTTCTAGCTTTAGTATAACAAATTTTGAATATTCAAGATAATTTTGGGTTATCTTCGACTTAATTTTTTGTCAAATACTCTTATTTTTTTTTTATAGTTAAATTCATTGCATCGTATTTCTTTATTCAGACTTTCGACTAGATAACCTAAAATAAATAATTTAGCGTTAGATAGATCAGCAAATATTTCAAGTTGATATCATATTGATCTGATCTATATTATTGTATAATTACCTTGTATTTTTGATGTTGCATAACAAAGCCTTTATTTTTCAATATATTTCCAAATTTGTGTACAATATTCGACAGTCTTTTGTTATTTATCCACCATTTCATAGCTTTATTTTTGTGTCGTTTGTTTAGTTGATATTTCAGAAATCTTTTTCTCACACCTCCACAGATAGGAGATTTCATGCAGGTTTCACATTATAACTGAGCTAGTAAGGTAAGTGATTAATAGATGGCGCCGGGCAAAATCAATATTAAAATCAATTATTAAATCAGTATATTTTAAAAAAATATAATTAAATTAAAATTAAAAAAAAAATATAATAAATAAAAATAAATAAAAAATAATTCTATAATAAAAATATAATTAAATTAAATAAAATAATTAATAATAAAATTATAAATAAATAAATAAAATAAATTAACATATAAAAATATATAATAATTGGCTCAACCAACGTGGGACGATAAGATAAATATAGGGCAAAATAGTCACATATTAAATAATCAATATTAAAATTTTGAGTCTGATATATTCTACAAAATGGCAGATGGACGTAGATCTGTTTCGAAGACGACACAGGAAGGAGAGGAACAGAAAGAAGAAAAATCCGAGCTTGAAAGATTCATGGAATTAATATTGACAAAGATAGAAGAAAATAATAATAAAATAGAAAGAAAATTAATTCACTTAGATGAAAACAACAAGAAAATGGGAACTAAATTAGAGGGAAATAGTAAATCAATAGAACAAAAATTAGTAGAAAATAGTCAAAGGGTAGAAGAAAAATTAGTAGAAAATAGTCAAAAAGTAGAACAAAAATTAGAAGAAAATAGTCAAAGGGTAGAAGAAAAATTAGAAGAAAATAGTCAAAAGATGGAAGACAAGTTAGAAGCAAATAACACAAAAGCAGAAGAAAATAGTCAGAGGTTGGAAAAGAAACTTGAAGAGAACATTAAAAGAATAGAAGAACAAATGGAACAGAGAATAAATAAGAGTATTGGAGAAGTGAAAATGTTGTACGGAGAGATCATGAGTAAACATGAAAATTTAGAAACTAAATTGACTGTTGAAAATCAAGAGATTAAAACACAAATACAACAACATAAAGAAAGAATAAATATAGTAGAAGAAGATATAGAAAAGGAAGCAGAGTGGACGAACAGAAGATTCATCATGGTAGATGAAAACATAAATCAAATCAAGAAAGATCAGAAAACATCCAAGGAAAAGGAGGATCAATTGGAGAATAAATTAAAGTTTGAAGTAAAAGAAGTTAAACAAGAGATAGAAAAGATGGAGAAGAAGATTAGGAATACAACAAAAGGAACAATAGTCCATACTATAGAAACATCGGAGAACAGAATTTATTTTAATGGGGACTATAAATCTCAACATCCAGTACCATTTATTCGTATACTCACAACCAAATATTTGCAATACAATGACTTCGATGAATTTCGTGAAGTCATTAGAAATCAGCTGAAGGGTGAAGCGTTGATTTGGTATACGAATGTGGAGAATGAGATCCAAGATTTTGATGGTTTTAAAGTGAAGTTTTTGGAATTTTTCTGGGGACAGTCCAGACAACAAGTTGTGAGAGCAGAATTGTTTGGAGGAAGATATAACTCCAACTCTAGAACAAGCATGCATCTGTATGCTATGAGATTATATAGTGCTGCCCAGTATCTGGATGGAAAACTCACAGAGAAGGAACTGGTGAACCACATAATAGTCCAATTTGAAAGTCAGATAGAGAATATCCGACTAAATTTCCATTTTACCGACTTCAACATGCTCTGCAATTTTCTTATTGAAAAGGAAAAAGCTTTTCAAAGTTATAGAAGCAGAAATAATAATAATGGCAATTTTCAAAATTTTATTGATAGTAATAATTACAATGACAACAGATATGATAATAATAATAACAATAATCAAACTTGGAATAATAAAAATAACAATAATAATAACAATAACTATAACAATCAAAACATAAGTCAAAATAATAGATCAAATTATAATTATAATAATAATAGAAATAACAATGGACGTGGAGGTTATAATAATTATAACCAAAATAATAATAATAATAGGGGATATAATAATTACAGAGATAATAATTATAGAAATAATGGTGATAGAAATAACTCTAATGGTAATAATAATTTTTACAATAATAATGATAATAATGGTGATAGCAGACGATCACCAAGACGAGATATGGGTAATTCGAGTTCGAATCAGCCTTCCAACCAAAATAGTAGAAATAGTGATAATAGGGCACAATTTAGTGTAAATAATATAGTCATGGATGGTGAAATTTCTGATCAACCATCAACGTCATCAGGTGTTCAAATGGAGTCATTTGAACAGAATTTTGTAGATCGCACCTGCTAGGCAATATAGCAACCAAACTGTACGAGCATCATAGGGAATTTTTGGACATGGGAGCTAATGTTGTATCGAAAAAGTTCAGGGGATTAATTTTTTATTAAAGTTCAATTTTGTGGTAAATATTTTAAAGTTTTATTGGATACAGGGTCAGAGATTTCCTTAATTAGTGAAGATGTCATTAAAAATTTGAATTTAGAAGATTCATGTTTTAAAATTCCTAAGTTAAGTTTAGTAGGTGCAAATAATAAAACGATTACACATGTTAATAAAAGTATTGTTGGTCATATTAAATTAATTAAAAAAGATTATATTCTACAACTGATTGTCATTGATAAGATGAAATATGATATTATGATTGGATCGGATATGTTAGACAAAATGGGTATGGTAATCAATTATGAGAAAGGTTTGGTACAAGTAGAGAAGGAGTATGTGAAATTTGAGGAAGAATTATGTCCAGAAAAGGGCAAGGAATTGATGAATATGAGGAGAATGTATATGGAGGATAATGAAATATTTAATGAATTAAGTCCAGAAAAGGGCAATGAATTGATAAATAATGATTATATAGATATTAATAATGTATTATATGAAGATGTTGATGATGAGGTGTTAAAAGTAGTATGGATATAATGGAGGAGGAAGTAATATGTAAGAAAGAGTGGATAGGAGAAGTGAAGAAAATATTATTAAAGTATGAAGGACTCATAAATGAGGAAAATAGATTTGCTAGTGATTATGTTCACAAAATAGAAGTTAGAAATATCCAAGATTTTAGACCGAAAACATATCCGATACCATATAGATACCGAAGTGAGGTAAATAGAGAGGTAGAAAAGATGTTAGAAAATGGAATAATAGAAAAATGTAATTCAAGAATAATAAATCCAATTGTTGTAGTCAAAAAGAGCAGTGGAGAATTAAGACTTTGTCTAGATGCAAGAAATTTAAATAATCACACCATACCGCAATACGAAGCACCTGCTACAACGGAAACTATTTTCGGGAGAATAACGGGGGCAAAATATTATAGCAAAGTAGATTTGAGACATAGTTTTTGGTTAATTCCTTTAGCCCATGAATCCAGAGATTATACAGCTTTCATGATAGATGGTGTTCTGTACAGATTTTGTGTTGTGCCTTATGGTTTGCAAAGTTCATGTAGTGCTTTAGTTCGTGCTCTTCATAATATTTTAGATAAATATGATGATTTTATTCTTCATTATATAGACGATATCCTTATACTTTCAAAAGACGAATTTTCACACCTAAAACATATTGAAATATTATTAAGAGAATTAGATTTAGCGGGTCTTAAAATAAATGGAGGAGGATTTAGAGGCATTTTTAATATAAACGATTTGTATAAATATTACCAAGGATAGATTAAAGTTTATAGGATAAGTAATTTTTTTTAAATAAATATAATTTATATAATAGTTAAAATTTTAAATGAAAAATTTAAATTTTACTTAAGAAAAATTATCAATTTTTCATTTAGGGCAATTGTCATGATTTTAAATAGTTATTATGATTTTTTAAGATACTCAAATCATAGAATAGTTAAAATAATAGATAATTTAGTAATTTTAATAAAGCCCAAAGTATATGGATAATTTTTTTTATTATTGCCACTTTTGAGGGGTATCGTTGATTGGAAGGTTGAGAAGAATGAGAATTATAAAAAGAACTAAAGTTGGGAGAGCACTTAGTAATAATTAAATAGTTATAAGATGGTTTTATTTAAGTGTATAAAGGTAGAATTACATAAGAAATCAAAATAGGTAATCCTATATCAAAGATGATATTTCAATGACATATAAATTAGAAATTAGTAACTACAACATATAATAATTTGAATTTTGAGTTTTACCAGAGAATTACTTCTATTTGTATCATACAATAGCCTTATTTGTTCGTAAGAATCATCAAAAGGTTCCATGTTTCCAAAAGTCACTTCGAAAGGAACTTCGTTAAGGTGATACGTCTTGCATCACTTAGCTGCATGTGTAGATTTGTGAAATTATGTTGAAGTAGACATCAATCTAAACTTTGAGAAAAATAGTTAGTTCAATATTAATAGTATTAGTATAAATTTTAAAGAAAAATGTGGAAAATAGTTCAATAGAATCATAGCTTTGACAAGTGTCGAAACTATAGGTCAAATTAACGTATAAGAATGATATTTTGAGGAAATGGCTTATGCATATTCAATTGCTGATTTATTTTGTGTAAATTGAAAGTTATTTCAATCCTTTGTATGTAGTAATTGTGTAAATATTTGAATTTTAATATGTGAGTGTAAGTGATAAAGAAACTAAAAATGAAGTGTCGGACGTTGAAGTGAACCCTAATAGAACTTTAATAAGGGCACCTAGCAAGAAGGAAATTATATCAAAATGAACTAGAAAGTTTAATCTATTCAAATCCCAGGTTAGATTATACCCAAAGATTAGGATAGAATCACAATTTGGGTTCATATTTCCAAAATTTTCATCAAAATTATTATTTTGATGAAATGTCAAATTTATTGGAATTTTTTGATTGGTGAATTCAAATTTTCATAGCAAGGATTGTTATTAATAATTAATTTCCATTGGCTGTGAAGGGACGCCAAGCCAAAAAGAATCCATTTTGAGGAGACTTTTGCAGGCTTTTGAACAGGCAACACCTTGTTATAAGTAGCTCCGCAAATTTTTGAGAAAAATGCGGTAAATCGTTAAAAAATTTTAAATTAAAAAACTTTTATTCTACTAACCTGTATAAATAATCTTCATAATGAAGAAAAAATTTTCAAAAATGACCCTCAACTTTATAAGAAAAGTGAAAAAGTATTCTGATGCGGGTATCTACCATATTTAGAACATTGTTCCAGTGAAGGAGAAGGAGTTGGTTTCTTCTTGGATCCGAAGAGACTTCATAGCAGTTTGGTGTATCTTCATATTACATCGTGAAAGGTTGTACTGAACAGTTGATATTTTTAATTGATCATGATCGAAAGTCAATCTTTTTAATTTTCTTATTTTTTGTTATTTATCCACCATTTCATAGCTTTATTTTTGTGTCGTTTGTTTAGTTGATATTTCAGAAATCTTTTTCTCACACCTCCACAGATAGGAGATTTCATGCAGGTTTCACATTATAACTGAGCTAGTAAGGTAAGTGATTAATAGATGGCGCCGGGCAAAATCAATATTAAAATCAATTATTAAATCAGTATATTTTAAAAAAATATAATTAAATTAAAATTAAAAAAAAAAATATAATAAATAAAAATAAATAAAAAATAATTCTATAATAAAAATATAATTAAATTAAATAAAATAATTAATAATAAAATTATAAATAAATAAATAAAATAAATTAACATATAAAAATATATAATAATACAAACACATAATGAAAGTAATGAAATTTTCATGATTTTCTTCAATTTTTTTTCATAAAATCGGTAGTATTCCGTCATTGTATGGATATGGCAGAACTCAGAAACTCATTCCAACAACTCGTTTTTTTTTCATGGAAAATCTAATTTTAACAAGAAAATATCACAGAAAACCCGTGGATTTTTTCACAAATTGTAAATAGCTCCTCTAACCTTTTAGTATTGCAAAGGACAGGTCTCATAAAATCGTGACTCAACTTCTATCTAAGATCTCCCGGTCTAACTCGGGTGGTTTTGAAATCGTTTATTGATTATCCATTCTATTAGTTATTAGATAGTATGTAATATGCTTAGTAGACCAGGGCGGGTCTGTGAAAAAAGGTCTATTTTTGTATGTGCGAAGTGGCATTCGGATTTTTGCAGAAAAAGTTAGGTAACAACTTCAGCAGTAATAACTGACTTATGCTCCTTCCCAAATGTCCCCGGAATATTAATAGAAAAACTTTTACTTCAGTATGATTAATAAAAAGTTAAAGTATATATTTAAAATTTTTGAAAAACATTGATTTTTTCTATTTTCTTTGCTTATAACTTTAAAACGATTCATTTTGGAACAAAGTCGTAGGGAAATTAAATAAAGATAATTAAATTTTATATAAAACGGCTGGTTAAAAGTCTCTTAAATTATTACCCTTTCTGCAAAATAGCAATAAATACAAAATAAGGGGACAAAATAGGCCTGTTTATATTCAATGTTTTTCAACCACTTTGGTTGCACTTAGAACTTTCGTAATTCGCGTAGAAAATTCTAACAACATACTAAAATCGTTCACCAATTTCATTATAATCGACCTGATAGATTTTGTAGAATACTTTTGCAATCTATTTTTTATTAAAGTTGAATTTTTTTAAAAACTTTCTGAAGAAGAAGTAGACCATTTAGAAGTTTGCAATTTTTTTTACATATAAAGAAGTTCTCTAACTATCTAATACACTTTAAAGAATTAAAATCGGATTATTTAAGCGGCCTCAGCACTGTTTTAAAATTTTAAACAATTTTTTGGCTTATAAAACAAATAATACAGTGGGAACGTTTGAGTTGGCATAAATTCATTTTCTCGAGAACAGGCGTCTCTGGAGATAAATTCCAAAACAGGTCGATTTTTATTTTTAAATTCGAATTTTCTGGTATACATATCATACTAGTGACGTCATCCATCTGGGCGTGATGACGTAATCGATGATTTTTTTAAATGAGAATAGCTGCCGTGTGATAGCTCAATCGAAAGGCTATTCAATTTTGTATTCACTAATATAAACAATAACATAACTATTTATACAGGGTTTGAATTAAATTTTTTTTAATTAAATTGGTTTCAATATTTAGATTACGTCATCACACCCAGATGGATGACGTCACTAGTATGATATTAATGCCAAAAAATTATAATTTCAAAATAAAAATCGATCTGTTTCGGGATTTACCTCCAGAGTCTCCCATTCTCAAAAAATGAATTTATTCCAACTCAAACGTACTCACTCGATTTGTTTATAAGCCAAAATATTGTTTATAATTTTAAAACAGTGCTGAGGCTGCTTAAATAATCCGATTTTAATTCTCTAACGTGTATTAGATAGGTAGAGAACTTCTTTATATGTAAAAAACTTAGCAAACTTCTAAATGATCTACTTTTCCTTCAGAAAGTTTTTAAAAAATTTGAACTTAAAAAAAAAATTAGATTGCAATATTATTCTGCAAAATCTATTAGGTCGATTTTAATAAACTTTGGTGGACAGTTTAAGTATGTTGTAAGAATTTTCTAAGTCAATTATGAAGATTCTAAGTGGTTGAAAAACATTGAATAAAAACAGTCTTTTTTGCCCTCTTATTTTCTATTTATTGCTATCTTGCAGAAAGGGTAATAATTTAAGACATTTTAAACCAGTCGAATATTATACAAAATTCAATAATCTTTATTTTCTTTCCCTACGACTTTGTTCCAAAATGAATAGTTTTAAAGTTATATGCAATGAAAATAGAAAAAACTCGATATTTTTCGAAATTTTTAAATATTTAAATTTCTTTATTAATGTTCCGGGCATATTTGAGAAGGAGCATAGGTCAATTATAATTACTGAAGTTGTCACCTAACTTTATCTTCAAAAATTCCGAATGCCACCTCCCACATCCACCTCAAAACAGATCCGTCCTAGTCTATAGAGGATTGCCCATGATAAGTGCTGCACTGTTATTTGTATATATTTATTTGATTATTACAATCAAAATAGTCAGTCGTGATTAATACAAAATCTTTAATTCACTACATCATACATCACTTATTAAAACAGCTGATAATTACATAATGCTTATATACCGAGAGGGGTTAAATTATGGACTAAAATCATTTTCTCTAAGATGGATGACTTCGGAGAGAAATCCCAAAACAGGTCGATTTTTATTTTTAAATTGCAATTTTTTGGCATATATTTCATAATTGTGACGTCATCCATCTGAGCGTGATGACGTAGTCGATGATTATTTTTAGGGGGAATAGGGGTTGCTTGGTAGCTAATTTGAAAGGGTATTCAATTCTCTATTCAGTAATATTATCATTATTATCATTACCTATACAGGTGACCAAAAAGATAATTTTGGAATTAAATTTATTGACGCAAAAAGGAGGACGTATGTAATTTATTTACCCCAAAATACATTGTACTGCTGTTAGAAAATAGAAAAAAGTGTTTATTTCACAAATAAACATTTTCCAAAAAAATGCCAATCATTTCCCAAATAAACTTTATTTTATTTTCTGACAGCAATAGAATGTGTTTTGAAATAAATAAATTACATACGTTCTTCTTTTTGCGTCAATAAATTAAATTAAAAAAATATTTTTGGTCACCCTGTATACATAATGAAAATAATGTTCACATCACTGAATATAGAATGGCATACCCTTTCAAATGAGCTACCACACGACCATTGAGCTATCCCTTTAAAAAAATCATCTATTACGTCATCACGCTCATATGGATGACGTCGCTAGTCTGAAATATATGTCAAAATATTGCAATTTAAAAATAAAAATCGACCTGTTTCGAGATTTCTCCCCAAAATCGTTCATTTTAGAGAAAATTAACGTATTCCATAATTTTGCCCCCCTCGTATAATAAAAATTAGTTTCACATTTATTTTATTGAAGTCATACCTCATTGAAAAATGTTGAAAGTAAATTTTTATAAAAGCAACAGAAAGAAGTACGCGCATACCGACAGTATGAAGTTAGTTATTGTAAATAAACTGTGAAAAAGTTTTTTGGTAGTTTTAGTAAATAAATGTTTGTGTCTTTGGATTTCTCTTCGTTGGTAATAGGATACTTAGTATTAAAATATAATGAAAAGAAAATTAAAAATAATTTATAGAAAATTTGACGTTTTTTGGATTTTCTACGATTCATCAAAAAAAAAGTAATTGCGGAGAGGCTACAGTTCATAACAAATGACGTATTACCGTTGTTTTTAATTTTTGGTATTACGGTATCCGGCAAAATAAATAGTCCTGAAATTCGTATTCCTCAAATTTGTATATGTCAGGCTCCTAAACAAACTGAAAGTCCTAAACAAACTGAAACTGAATGTCATGATAATGTTAGGTGCTTCAGAATGGTTCTCAGTTTTGCAGAAAAATGTTTATGGTGGTAAAATATTTTCGGTCATACGGAAAAGGTCACTAAAACTGTCCAAGCTTAAAATCAAAAATAGTTTCAGCAGGATGGGACAACCTGTCACACCACCAGTGAGTCTCTTCAAATACTTCGTGATCATTTTGTTGCCACTCACCAGCACTAACACCACCAGATGCGTACATATGGGGAATGCTGAAGAAGTCTGACAGACCCACCATCTGCCATTTCGGAATTGCGAAATAGAGTTAATTACTTGTTCGTGCCAGAGACAGTGGCCGATCTAAAAATTTGCTTTGGGAGGGAAAATTTGCCTTAGGGGGAATTTCCAATGGAAAACCAACCATTAGACATAAGAAAGATAAACTCAGATTCTATAAAATACATAAATAATTACTTACTGGCATTAAGTTCCCTTAATTTTCCTAACTATCGGGTATATTGGGTTGAACTTGTCTTTCTGTGGTTTCGATTTCATATCAGCTAATATATTTTTAGCTTTGAAAGAATTTATTTTTTATTTTTGGACCTTGCTAGGGGAGAAAATTTTCTCATTGTCCCTCCCCGTAGATCCGCCATTGATCAGAGGGCGTCTTTAACATCTGTTTGATCGGGAACATGCGTCGTCGTGAATAATGTTTGCAATGCTAGATCATGTATACTAGATATATAAATATTCATAAACATTTCAATATTCATTTCAGTACTGTTTATTTTGCCGCATACTGTATTTTCAGTATTAAA
Source organism: Diabrotica virgifera virgifera (assembly GCF_917563875.1). Classification (NCBI taxonomy): domain Eukaryota; kingdom Metazoa; phylum Arthropoda; class Insecta; order Coleoptera; family Chrysomelidae; genus Diabrotica; species Diabrotica virgifera. Next base: position 131,718,694 of record NC_065446.1, read on the forward strand.
ATTAGTTTAATATTTAAAAAAATACAAATAAACTGTTTAAAATATATTTATATCGTTAAAATCATAATAATAGGACTATAACTTCTTACGTGCGTACCAAGTATACACACTCTTTTTTATTTAGTAGAATTGATGGCTTAGGTGTACCTACACCCCACTCAAGTTTATGAGGATTAAAAAACCTATTAGTTTTCTTAATAAAAAACTCTTCTAATTAAGTAATTTCTTAAAAGTAATTACATTAAGGGACCTGAGTAGATAAATAAAAATAGTTCAAACAATTTTTTTGTAACTTATCTCAAAGAATCTTCTTATCCTCCAACTTTTCAAATTAAGTCAAAAATTATCATGAACGAAATGTGTCTTGATTTTTAAGGACTTGTAAAATAAAGTTTATATTAAAGTTTCCTCCAGTTTCCAACTTACCCGTCACAACTTAGTTAGACCGTTCGGCTTTCGCTACAAAAACAGACGCGTAACGACGCAAATTCTTATTGTAGTTTATTATCTGAGAAAGAACTGTGGATGACTTAATAAAGAGTAATTATAATCAAGCGTCTTATGTTTTTGGAGATAATTACAAGTTTGTAGTTGCTACTAAAATTATGTAAAACTGAATTGTGAAATAATTAATAAACAGTACAAATAGAATAAAATAGAAATATTTTTGTCCCTGAAAATTGTAAAATTTTATGGATAAACCTTACAAAGAGTCAGAAGATGTCAATAACAATTACAATTTACCGAAACTGGATCAATCGTTAATATTATAAAATAAAATATAATGACATAAAACGAAACAATTTATTGCAAAATTTAAATAAATTGCAAATTACATAATAAAACCTTATGGTAGGGGAGCTTAAGCGGGCATTTTTGCAGTTACTCGAGCGCGTAAATGTACCTCTACCATATATTGACTATTAATACAGGGGAGTTCGTTATGGGGGGTACGAAAAAAAATCTATCCTTAGAAAATCTCGAAATCGTGAGATTAAGATAAGGTAAGTAAAGTACAAGCAAAAGAGTGTATATTTCAAAAATCTGACGATTTGAGCGGGACGTAAGGAAATGAGAGTCACAAAATTGCACAAAAAAAGCGAATATTTCGCGAAATGAGCGTCAGATCGAAAAACTAAAACATACGTAATCAATATTTTTCAAAAATCTATCAATTGATACTAAACACGACTCCACACGGAGAGGGGGGGGGTAAGTTTAAAAGTATACGAACCCCGCGATATTTCCCGAAATGAACATCAGATCGAAAATCTGCAAATACACGCATTCAATATTTGTGAAAAATCTATCGAATGGCGCCCAACACGACCCCCCACGGAGGTGGGGTGGGAGGTTACTTTAAAATCTTAAATAGCAGCCCCAATTTTTATTGCAGATTTGGATTCTTTACATAAAAATAAGCAACTTTTATTCGCGACATTTTTTCGAATTATGGATAGATGGCGGTATAATCGGACAAAACGATTGTTAAAAATGAAAAATTAAATTAAAAAATGGCAATTCCCCCACTTTATGAAAAACTTAACTTTTTTTGGTTTTAGGACCTAACTCAATAGGTCCTCCTAACGCTCCAGTAACTGCAAATTTAGCATACTTTCCTCACCTACTATTAGGAAATAATAAGTTTAGTGGTTTTTCGGTAACAGATTCTGAGTCGCTTTTTTGGCTTTTTTAACTATATCTTCAGAAATATCGAATTTCCCTTGCATTCTTACTTTTTTTTGACAATGTCACATAGAAAAACTTTGTTTAGTTTAATAACAAATTGCTAACGAACATCACTTTCCTAGCAACGGTACTAAATACCTGCTGTGATACAATATTACTTCTAATTAATATAAAAAAATAAAATTAAAATTTTAATTGATGCTATGAAACGGTATGACATAAAGTTTTGTATGCACCACGTGCATTATTAGATGTTTATACCTTCGGGCGACATATAAACTGTCGGGCCAGAGTCCCTCAAGTTTATAAGCTTGTCGCTCTTAGGCTATAAACATATTTAATGCCCTTGATACTAAGAGTAACCCGGGCGGTTACTCTTTATTTAAGCAATATTTTAAATTTTGAAAAAATGAATGAAAATTAAAAAATGAAAGAATGACGCGATTGTAAAAGGGCTGAAAATGGGAGGATTCAATTAAGATCATGAAATTTGCACCAACCGGGATAAAAACAAAAGCCATCATTGTAAGAATAAACGCCATACCCATTCTCCTAGGCGATTACTTCTCATTTCATCCCTATTTTACATATTTAAAGATCATTGTTTGCTCTCCTGAGAATTTTGGCTTTTTGCAGTTACGTCATTCTTATTCCGGACCGGTGATATGTCTTCCATCTTTTGCGTTATTTTGCCGGTTATAAGCGCGCTCATCACTGTATTAGCATGCTATAGCAGTGAAGCATGGGTCCTGAAAGAAACATCCAAAAACAAATTCATCACATTCAAAAGGAAAATACTGAGAAGAATACTAGGACCTGTGAGGGAAAACGGAATCTTCAGAATTCGATACAACAACGAGCTTTATAAACTTTATAAGGAAACACCCCTAGTCAGACTTTACTAGAATACAAAGATTGCAATGGGCCGGATATGTGAAAATAAGAGTGGGAGAGTATAGGCTACAAAAAGAGCACTGAACGTTAGAATGCAGGGAAAGAGACCAGTTGGAAAGCCAAGAAAGCACTGGGAAGACACAGTAAGCGACGACACACAAGCACTTTTAGGAGTCCGTGTATGAAGAAGAGCAGCCACAGACAAACAAGGGTGGATGCAAATAAATAAAGGAGGCAAAGGCTCAATTTGGACTGTATTGCCGTAGAAGAAAAAAGAATAATGTAAATTTATAGGTTTTTATTACTAAATTTCCTACCTCTACCAGTTTCATCTCTTTTCATCTCTCAACTTAATATGGTTTTCGTCTATTACGTTATTTTTCCGGTTATTAGCGCGTTTGGCGTCCGGCTCAATTTGGACTGTATTGCCGTAGAAGAAAAAAGAATAATGTAAATTTATAGGTTTTTATTACTAAATTTCCTACCTCTACCAGTTTCATCTCTTTTCATCTCTCAACTTAATATGGTTTTCGTCTATTACGTTATTTTTTCGGTTATTAGCGCGTTTATCACTGTATATATTTGTTTATATCTGATGTTCATGACTCTCGAGTATTCCCGACTTGAATACTTCTTCTTTTTCGTCAAGGGAATTTTTCTTAAAGGATCAATCTTACGAAATTGCGAATCATTCTTACAATTGCGATCAATCTTACGAATCTTATGAAACTCTCGTAGCAATTCAAACGTGATTTTTTTTACTTGTTATCCCGACACATTTTTGTGTATACAGGGTGTTTCATTAATAATTGTCCATATAGTAACTGGAAAAACCTTTGCACAAAATACGAAGATTTAACCTAAAACACGTAAATAAAATGTGGTTCCTTACTGAGTTACAGGGTGTTTTATCTAAAAATTTAAAAACTATTTTTGCTCAGCAGTTTAAAACTATTAGACGTATCCTTTTCATACTTGGCAGGAAGTATAGGTACTGTACAAACTACTAGATTATGTTAAAATAACGTTTCTGGCTGTTTCCAGAGGCGTACGACGGGGGAAAGTTAATGGTTGACCCTTTCCAAATTCTACGCCACTGGCGGAATTGCTATTTTAGTTTAATTTTTGGATTCTCCAATATTTTCTATGAAAATAATATCCTCTTCATTCGTAACGATAAAGTCATTAGTTTGCGAGATCTTTGAAGTTAAAAATGAAACGACACGGTTATTTTGATTAGTGTAGTGTATCCCTTCATTTTTAATTTCAAATATCTCGAAAACTAATCATTTTATCGTTACGAATGAAGAGTATATTATTTACGTAAAAAGTATTGGAAAATCAAAAAATTACACTAAAATAGCAATTTCGTCAGTGGCGTAGAATTTGGGAAGGGTCAACCAGCAAATATCCCCTGTCGTACGCCTCTGGTACTAGTTAGAAAAGTTTATTTATCTTAATTTAGTAGGGTGTACAGTACCTACACTTTCTGCCAAGTATGATAAGGATAGGCCAAATAGTTTTAAAGTACTGTCTACAAATAATTTTTAAATTTTAATCATATGAATCATATCATAAATTAATCAAAATAACTGTGCCGTTTCATATTTAACTTCAAATATCTCGAAAACTAATAACTTTATCGTTACCAATGAGGAGTATATTATTTACGTATAAAGTATTGGTGAATCTAAAAATGGCACTAAAATAGTAATTCCTCCAGTGGCGTAGAATTTGAGAAGGGTCAACCATTCACTATCCCCTGTCGTACGTCTCTGGTAGTGGCTAGAAACGTTTGTGTATCATAATTTAGTAGGCTGTATAGAAGTCGCACTTTCTGCCAAGTATAAAAAGGATATGTTGAACAGTTTTAAAATGCTGAGCAAAAATATTTTTTAAATTTTTAGATAAAACACCCTGTAACTCAGTAAGGAACTACATTTTATTTAAGTGTTTTAGGTTAAATCTTCATATTTTGAGCTAAGGTTTCTCCAGTTACTATATGGACAATTATTAATGAAACACCCTGTATAATACACGTTTTCTACACATTATGGTGCAAAAAACTTTAATCTTTAAATTAAAAAATGTTCTTATTTCATTCACATTGTCTTTTTGTATCACAAAAACTTCATTTTTCGAATACAATCCTTTAACTCTCTAACAATTAAATGATAAAACCCGTTAAGTACAAACCTTTCCGTGGAAAGTCGTCATTTAAAATAATAATCTCTTAAGGGAGAGAAAAAAGTGCTCTGTCATACTTTCGTTTTGTTTCAGACCTCAACGAGAAGCAGCAACAACAACAAACGGCCTTGTGGGAGTTAATTAAAACTGAAGTTGCCTACATTAAAACTCTGAAGGTGGTTACGGATGTGAGTATTTACATTGTCATAATAAAATGAAAAGAATTTAAACGTTTCGTTTTCGTCTCAGTAGATCAACATTTTAACAGTATTAATTCTTTTTATTTTTAATAGTGGAGTCAATGGAGTTTTTAATTACGGAAGCGATCAAACAAGATGGAACATTTTACAATTTCATTAAGAAATGTATAATAAACAAAAAAAAAACAAAAAATTCTACTCCAAAAAGTGGGTTCTTCTTTTTTTATTAACGCGTTCGGTGCTCATCTTGATTAAAGAAATGAAATGTAAAATAAGTTGTTTTTTAAAATACCTACGAAAATATAAATTTTAGAAAAAAAATTTACGTGACCATTGAAAAATTCAGAAAATTTTACATAAAAAATCATATCTTAACATTTTTCTAACATTAAATATACAGCTTCTATAATGTTTTATTTATAACGCTTGACTCATTCACCCCTTTCACAAACAGTGGCGCACTGTAGGTCAGCGTTCGGCGGAGCGCGTGATTGACTTAATTTAACATAGCTATTTAATCAATTGATCAAAGTAAATTTTACAAATTTTAATTGAAAGAAGAACATTAAACCTATTTTATAGTTATATTACATAAAAATCTGACTTTAACACAAATTACTTTTCAGACATCGTACTAAACGAAGTTGTATTCAAAAAAATTTCAAAATTTTTATTCAAATGATACGACCAAAAATTCAATTTTTAAGAACTTTGTAGATAATTACTACCACTTTTAAGAGGATATTACTCAAGTTTAAATTGCGGTATTACAGTTTTATATGTGTCTTTTAAAGCTTAAGATATAATATTTAAAATGCACTAAATTATTTTACTTTGAAAATGAAATAAACAACTTAATTTTGAAAAAACTCTTGGTGTTAAAACACTTCCCTGTGGGAGTCCGTTCTTTTGAACTCTCCACCTACTTACTTTGCCATCTAGCATGACAAAAAAACGTCTGTTTTGCAGCAAGGAATAAACAATCTTACCTAGATGGTGGTCATTGATAGTGTCCTACAATTTGTGGAGTAATATAATGTCTTACTGTGTCATCGGCTGCTGTCAAATTTACGAAATCAGCTCCTGTTATAAGCCTTTCTTCGAAGCCTTCTTCAATGTGTTCTGTTAGTGCGAGAATTTGACCGGTGCAGTTGAATTTGCTGGGTCTGAGTCCTCCTTGTTGTGGGATGAGGTGTTTGTCGACACTTTTTTCCATTATGCTGAGGATGAGTCTTTCGTATAGTTTGAAGTATTTCGTATATCGAAATAGGTATGTAGCTACTGGGACTTTCTGGGTTGTTCGTGATTTTAACAAGGCTATTACTTTAGATTTTCTCCATAATTCTGTAATTTTGCAGGCTTTGCAATACGTACTATAGAGTCCCAAGATCCAGTTTTTTGCTCCTTGGCCTAGATGCTTTATTTGTTCACTGCATATATCATCCACACCTGCAGCTTTCCTATTTTTTAACCTATTCATAACGTCGCGTCGTCGTGGAGTTATTTTAATGTAAAAGGAGTTCCTAGTTGATTTGTCTCTTGATTCAACCTTCTTCTAGTATTTGTGTCCTTATATCGGTTTTTAGTTCTTTCATTCATAAGGAGTTGAGCAGCGACTTGGTTTTCTGGAACCTTGCAAGGAGGTTTATGTGCTTTTGGATCACCACCTAGTTTTTTACAAGGTTCCATGGTATTTTGCTATTATGTGTCATGTCCATTCTTTCCAAGGTTTTAATCCCTTTTTCCTTTCTGGCTTGACTCAGCGGTTGGAGTAGGACTGCTCAGCGGAATATAGAATTTCGTATATTCTCATTAGTTCTTTGGAATCACTGGACATCCCGGGAACATATTGTTGACAACATCCCCTGGGGATAAATTTCCTAGACACATTTTTATTACCTCTACCAATTTTCGTAGTTCTCCACTTTTGGTTCAAGACGTAGCAGCTCAAAATATAGCATATCTGCATACTCTTGCCAGTTTGCCTTCTTGAAGTTAAATCTCCTTCTGAATGGAATAGCTTATGGTCTGACAATTGGAAAGAGGTATATACTAATAATTGGTGTATGCAAAGTTTTTGGTATGGGGCCATATACTACTTTGGTACATCAGTCTTCGACTTTATTACTTGAGAAAGAAATATCCGGGTTATATCCTCTTTTCCAAATTTTGCTCTGAGAAGATGGTGAAAATTTAGGATCATGGATTAACGTGAAGCCACTCGTTTCAGCCCATTCTTCAATTGCATCTCTATTTGCATCCCAATCTGCATAGCCCCAGAGTAAATTGTGACTATTAAGTCTCCCAGTATAAGCTGATTGGGTTATGATTTAAAATTAGTTGGGGGTGAAAATATGAAGTTTAACACCGAGGTTATTGTACATTTTCCGATCTAAACAGGTATGATCTCGATACTGTTTATTGTATTCCCATGTTGTGCGGTCCCATGCTTATTGTGTGGTATCTCCGCAATCAGTTTTATACTTCAAATTTTCGGTCTCGCTGTAGTTGGGTCTCTGTGGGTTTTGTGGATGCAAAATACCTCATATTTCGTGTTCTTGTAGAATTCTGATACAATGTCTTCTTTCGTTGAAGTGATGCCCTTAATATTTATGCTCGTTACTATTAGTGTTGATTTTGAGAAGAACCCTTGTAACTTGATGTTTGCCATTTGATTTGGTTTGGTCCGGTATTGGAGGACTAGCCGTCTACTAGTAGAAGTGTTTAGTATGCTGTAGTTGATGTGGCACTATTGATCTCGTGGGTTTCTCCTTTTTTTTTCAACTGGTCAACATTTAGTTCCGTACATGAGAGAAGTTCTTATTACCGTTTAATCGATTTTTTTTTAGTTTCATTGTAACCTTTCTGTGATACAACAGACTATTTGCCTTCGTTCTAAATCACTTGAGTGCTTTAAATACATTGTAATTTAAATTTCTTGCAAATGTCGTGTTTGATGTACTCGTATAATAATCTCCGAATAGTTAGACAATATGTTATTTCAATAATCATTCGTAGTAGATTATTTTACCGACAAAAACTGACTTAAATTGTAACCATCCATTTTTTATATTTTTCAGTTATTCCTCGCTTGCCTTAAAGACCTCCAATCCAGAAACCTCCTCAAAGAAATCGACACCGACAAACTATTCTCAAACATCACAGAAATCCTGGACTCCAACGTCGTCTTCTGGCGCAACACTCTTTTTCCATTGGTCCGCGACATGAGGAAACACAAACGCACCTCCTGCATCGAAAATATGCTAGAAGGATTTCACAGCATCCAGGACGTCTTCCAACCGTACTACAAGTATTGCGCCGAGCAATCCAGGTGCCAGCACTACTGTAGAGAAAATATGGACAGCGAAGTCTTTACTGCGTATCTGACGTGGTGTGAGAGCCAAAAAGAATGTAATAGGTATGTTTTGTTATTTTTTATTATACCGGGTGTACACTTATATTTTCCCCCATTTTAACTGCCTGTAACTTCTAAACGGCTCAAGATAGAAATATGCGGTTTTCGCTGAAATGTTTTATTTTACTAAAAAGTTTTGTCTGAATGAATTTAATTTCTTATATCGCTTTCAAATACGAAAAAAATGGCGGATTTTTGAAAAAACATTGTTGACTTTTTTTTAGTAGAACACCCAGTATATTTTTTTCTAAATTGAAAGAAAGATCATTTACCTATCCAGCGATATAAAGTTTTTCAAAATCGGTTGTCAAATCACTGAGTAATTAATTTTTAAAATGAGAGGTGCAACGTGGATATCACATACCTAAATAACATAAGTAAGCAAAAAGATATAATAAAATATACAGTGCTAGTCAAAAGTCCGTACCCCCCCCCCCCCCTTATATTTTGAACGGTTTTACCTATAATAGTGAAATTTGGATGGAGGAAATTAACTGACGTAAGCTTCTTAACTAGTTATGACAGGTGACGTAATAGTGACAGATGACGTTACAGAGCCACTGTGACCGATAATTTTAAATGGGACCTTATGGCAAGTGATACCTCGTTTGAAAGGTATTCAAAATACCTACTCAGCCATACTAATTTTTTTGTGTTTTAGTTGATTTTGATTTTGGTGAATAAATTAAATAAATATAATATTGTAGCTTCGCATTTAATTAATAAAAATTCAAATGTACGCCTATGGTTTTTTTGTCAAAAAAGTTGACGTTTTTCGATTCTCTAGTAGTTTTTACGTCAACGTCAACCTTTTTGACAAGTAATCATAGGCGGAATTTTGAATTTTTAATTAATTAAATGAAACTACAATTTTATATTTATTTCATTAATTCGTCAAAATTAGCTTAAACTTAAACAATATTAGTATGACTGAATAGGTATTTTCAATACCTTTCAAACGAGGTGTCACTTGCCATAAGGTCCCATTTAAAATTATCTGTCACAGTGGCGCTGTAAAGTCATCTGTCACTATTACGTCACCTGTCATGACTAGTTAAGAAGCTTACGCCCGTTTATTTCCTATCTCCAAATTTCACTATTATAGGTATAACCGTTCAAAAGATACGAGGGGGGGTACGGACTTTTGACTAGCACTGTATAATATTGTTATGTGATTTCCACATTGCATCTCTCATTTTAAAAATTAATTGCACAGTCATTTGACAACCCATTTTAAAAAAATTTACATCACTGGATAGGTAAATGACCGTTCTTTCAAGTTACAAAAAATATACTGGGTGTTTTAATAAAAAGAGTCAACAAAGTTTTTTTTTTAAATCGGCCATTTTTTATTTAAAAGCGATATAAAAAATGGTCATTTATCTAAAAACTTGAAAAAACGCTCATTTACCTATCCAGCGATATAAATTTTTTTAAAATCGGTTGTCAAGTGACTGAACAATTAATTTTTAAAATGAGAGATGCAATGTGGAAATCGCATAAAATAATATCATTTTGCTTAGTTATGTTATTTAGGTATGTGCTATCCATGTTGCACCTCTCATTGTAAAAATTAATTACTCAGTGATTTGACAACCAATTGTGAAAAACTTTATATCACTGGATAGGTGAATGACCTTTCTTTCAATTTAGAGAAAAATATACTGGGTGTTCCATTAAAAAAAAAGTCAACAACGTTTTTTTCAAAATTCCACCATTTTTTTTCGTATTTGAAAGCGATATAAAAAATTCAATCCATTAAGACAAAACTTTTACTAAAATAATACATTTCAGCGAAAACCGCATATTTCTAGCTTGAGCCGTTTAGAAGTTATAGGTAGTTAAAATGGGGGAAAATATAAATGGACACCCGGTATATTTAAACCAATATTAAACACAAAAATTTTGACGTCAATACTTTTCTCTAATTACAAGCAGATTTATTGATATTTAATTAATTTAGACAAGTTCTTTCAACAAAAAATAATTTATTAAAAGTGTCAGTAAAAAGTTTCGCGTCAAAAATTCAAAGCAGTGTTGCCTGTTGCCACAATAAAATTGTAAAAATTCAAATATGACTATTCATCGAGTCATGATGAACACATGTATTTAATTTTTTAAGAGGTAAAAAGATTCACAAAAATAAGTTTATTTATCTTGGAAATCACTGTCTGGGTTACGTAACTGTGTTACAAACTTACTATGTATGTAATTTAGCGTTGTATTACAAACATTATAGCATGAGAGCTATTAGACATTTTTGAGTGGGTATTTTAGGCAATCTGAAAATTTTTCAGGTAACTCTTCCATTTGCCAGATAGCCTAATACAAAAATGCCGGTCTGGCTGGAGGCTAGCGGATATTTTCCCAAAAATACCCCCCCCTAAATTTAAAAAAGGGTAAAAATTGTTATTACAAAAAACCTCATTAACGTGACTTTAAAGTAAATTTAAATATTCAAAAATAAAGATAATAAACAGGCCAGGCGATTTGCGAGAGATTTTAACTCTGCAAGATGCTTGCATGGGCGCTCCAGGATTATTTTCAGGGGGTGCATCTGAACTTCAGAAGATTGGATCTGAATCTGTATATACTATTAACCAGTATTAAATATATAACTACATATACATGCATAGCTATGTACTTTATTTCCGGACAGGGGTGAAATTGTTATTTTGACAGGGTTTGTTTTAATATTAAAAATAAATTTTCTAAAAAAGACAGGTTTTTTTTGGTGAAATTTTCTCACTGCTAGGTGATTAAACTAATTACGAATGCATCTGAATGAAAAGCACTATAGGGTAGCAGCAGTGTGAGAAAAAACATCCTCTATCGCAGCGAGTCCGTTCGCACGAGCAAAATCACGTGACCTGGCGATACCTATATTGTTGTGTCTTAAAATGTTTTAGTAATTATTATATATTTAATATTTTTAAGTTACTTTTTATTATTTATAGAAAAATAATAAGTACTTTTCAATGGATTTTGCAAATATGATAGAAAACAATGAATTTATTATTATAAAAATATATAGGTAAAAATGAATATAAATATTAAGTCGGGTTGGTGAAGGGGCGCAGACTAGCAACAACTGTCAACCAACAACTATTCTTGAACGATTTACTTAAAGTTCGTATTTGACTTTTGAAGTGAGTGGTTGCATAATGAAAAAATTGTCCCGAAATGTGAATATTGCACTCATACAACGGAGGAGGAAAACCACGAAAAAATTCCAAGAATATTGGGTGCATCCAATTTTCAGTGATAGATTATTGAGTGGAAAATTTTACACGTAAATTACTTGATTACTCTAAAAAGTTTTTCGGCTTTTATGGGATGAGCATACCCTTGTATCGATACGTATCGAACATCTCTGTTTCTTATGCATTGTTGTGGAAACGAGATTTTTTTTAGATTTATTTTGTCCCACTAAAAATTTTATATTTTCATTTTTCGGTAGATTTTTTGAGTTTATATATCATTAAATTAAATATCGATATAATTTTAGAGCACAAAATGTAATAGATAACGAGCCCCGTCCAGAAATACTATCTCAAAGTGAGGTAATAATAATTAACGGAAGATCTATTAAAAACATAAGACATGCAGATGACACCGTGATTATGGCAGGCTCTGGTGAACAACTCCAATTGCTACTAAACAAAACAAACAGTTTCTGTGAAAAATACGGACTAAAAATGAATATAAAACAGACCAAATACATGATAATATTTAAGAATACCTAAAACAAACATACAAACAAGCATCTATTTGGGAAATGTGCCGATAGAAAGGTTGACAAATACAAATACCTAGGAACCTGAACCACAGAAACGACCAAACGACAGAAATAAGGACCAGGGTAGGAATACCAAGAAATGTGTTTGTAAAAATGAAAACAATAACTCTCTGCAACAAAGACCTTACCCAGATAGCAATATAAATTTGTTTCAAACTTGTAACAAGTTTGACGCCTCAAACTTGAAAGCTTGCTGCACGTTTGTAATGGCAACTCTGCAAACTTTCTAGTTACAGTGTGACAAACTTGCATGAAGTTTATTTTTTCAAACTTGATACAATCTTGATATAATAAACTTGCTGAAGGTTTGTTTTCACATATTATCCACAATTTGAATAAAACAACGTGAATAAAAAATACAGTACATTTTATTTAACTATATTTATTAATCACTCACCTGAAATCTAAAAATACATTGTATTGTCTAAAATTATTCATTGGAACTTACATTCTTAGCTTCTACCTACATAGCTTCAGATTACGATGCTCGGTTTTGTCTATCAGCTCTGAAAGAAAGAAAATAAATTGTTATATACTCTTGCTGTGTGAACAGATTTAATCTATGCTATTAAAAAGATGTAAAAAGACGAAGAAGCAATTTTACAATAAAACCTATAATTTATTTATATATAATTTTTTTATATAACGTAACAGTTAGAAGCTATAAAGAAACATAAAAAGTCTTACCTCAATGCCAGCAAATCAAAAAGAATACTAATCTGTAATCATCATAAGCAGATTGGTCTATAAAAAACTGAAGAAAATAAGCTTCAGCTTAGTGATAATAATTAAGATAATAGTCTCGGAGAATTGTACGGTAAATTTAAATTGTAAAAAACTCGAAGAAAAATATAACAACATAGAACATGCGTACTTAGCTGGATATTTTTCCCGTGTTGCCAGCCGTCGTGTGAGCCTTTTCCCTCAACTTAACTTAAATATTCTCACTTCTATGAAAAAATCCCTCCTATTTACCAAATCTGAGAAGATATATTGAATTATTTTCAAATATTTTTATTTTTTTTTATATGTTTTACAACTTGAACTGCAGCAAAAATTCCCCTTTGAGACTTTTTCCTTTATGTTGAAAATTCTCGTAAAAATGTAAATTTCCCTCGGGGTGGCAACACTTTCGTTGGCGTAGGCGTGACATCAGTCACGGCACTAAACTAAAAACGAACCGAACTGAACTTTGCAGCCATAAGCTTGCAGCAAAGTTGCTACAAACTTGAATCATCATCTTTGTCATAACAATATTGCAGCAAACTTGTCACAAACTTGCCTCGTCATATTTGATGCGGCAATGTAAAATCAAAGAAGAATCAAACTTGCCACAAGTCTACGTGCTATCTGGGTAGATCGGAATGGGACGTTTCGATGCCGCCGGTTCATCGCCGGCCGTTTCGATGCCGCCGGTTCATCGCCAGTCCATTTCATCGCCGTCATATCTCGCATTTCCTAGAATTCCTAATTAATACTAAAAATAACTAATAATTGTAACTGTCGAAAATTCGGAAATATATCAGATAGCGATTAATTGACTGGCTATGAATCGGCCGGCATCGGCATCGAACTGGCGGCATCGAAACGGCGGCGATGAAACGTCCTAGACCCGGGTAGATTCGAACTAAGAGTAAGAGCTTTGAAATGCCACGTGTTCTCGATACTGCAATATGGACTTGCATGCTGGACATTGAAGAAAGAACAGGTAAATAAGCTAGAGTCATTTTAAATGTGGTGTTACAGAAGGATGCTTAGAATAGCATGGATCCAGAAGAAAAAGAACACGGAAATATTGCGAGAAATGGCAAAGAATGCGAATTAATAAACACAATAAAAATAAGAAAGTTACAATATCTGGGACACGTAATGAGGGAAGAGTGATATGAAATGCTAAGACTAATAATACAGGGAAAAGATAAGAGGCTGAAGGAGTGTAGGAAGAAGGAGAGTGTCGTTGTTGAAGAATTTAAGGGACTGGTTTAAATGCAGTTCTATAGAACTTTTTAGAGCAGCGGTAGATAGAGTAAAGATATTGATGATGCTATCCAACTTCCGATTAGGAGACGGCACTTAAAGAAGAAGAAGGAGCCAACTTCAGTAGAACTACCGAAATTTCGGTAGCCCTGGCAACACTGCCCTAAACCATCTTTCTATGCTTTTCTCTACGAAAATTTAAAAATAAAAATTTTGACGTGGAATAGTGGAAATACTAAATTATATTGTCAAAGCAAAAGACGCTAATACATTTTCTAAAGAAAGGCTATTCTCTTATCCATTGCCTGCTGTTCTTTTTGTTATTTTTATTTATATTGTTAACATACGTGACTTACAACAATGGAATAGATATTAGGATATTTGCATTTTTGTTTACATTACTGTAGTTCTCTACTTATACTGAAAGGATAACAAAAGACTACTTTCCTTCTTTGTCTTAAACATGATTTATTTAAAAATTCAAACCGTCATTTACATTCCGAATCCGAAAATTTTAGAGCATTCTGCAAACTGAACTGTCGGCCGACAAATAAATCGTCCTGTGCTATGCGCGCACGGCGTAGTTAGCCAATACTGATTAAATTAAACAGTCAGCCGACAGTTGGCCGAGACAGAATCGGTGTAATGTGCGCATCTGCATACCTCTCTGTAGTGATTAAGAAGCCGACCAAACTATCGGCCGATAAAAATCTGTAGTTTGCGGGGTCTCTTAGGGTACATATCATTCCAACTTTTCGAAATCCTTAAAAAAGACTAAAACGTAATACATTTTCTTCCAACGCAGAAGTGATATAAGCTATATAGACTTTGTTTGCAGAGCAATGATTTTGAAAGAACTGCAGTCGTTGCAGGTTGTTTATAATAAATGTATCCCGATTGCAAATGTCAATCCCGTCCTGGCAGCAAATCGAAAGCCACATTATGTCATGCTCGGAATTAATTAAACTTAGAACGGAAAAAATAGTTAAATTATTTAAGTGAGTTTAAAGTGCAAACAGGAGTTAGAAATATCAACTAAAATTATCTCAACGCATTTAAAGTAAATGCGAAAAAGCTGTTAAAAAAATCACGAATCGAATTTATAAAAAGACTGAAAATAAAAGGAACATCAGCTTATCAAAATGAGGAGGAAATACGGTGGAACTTTAAGACATAATGTCAAACAGTGCAAACGAAACGATTATTATGAGATAAATAGAAATCATAAAAAGGATAACCCGAGGCACAGTACAACTCATAGAAAAAAAAGGAAATCAAAGAAGAAATGGTACAAAAGGAAACAATCGAAAAAGAAAAACATTAGCAAGAAAATTCAAAGAAAAAAATGTAACAATTAAAAATTAAGCCAGAAAAAGATAAAAGGAATTACGTAAATTGTATGCTGAAATGTCAGAGGAAGTTGCACAAGAAAACAACCTGAGAACACAATTCATCATCTTAAGAAATTTTACAGGAAATTTACCAAAAAGTAATAAACAAATCAAAGATAAACAACGAAATATATTATATTTAATTATTAATTAAAATGAGTATATTAGAGGACTATTGGTGGAACCGATATATACCAAAAGGAGATATCATAGATTAAGATCGTTTAAACATGTTTAATGTTCAACATCGAGACGTTAAACGAAAAATTGCTGAACTGCGGCTTCCTAGAATGAGTAGGAGAGAAGACCAAAGAAGACGTGATATAAACGATTATGCAGGACGTCAAGGGGATTGATATTAGATGGCTCTTAAGAATGTATTATTTAAATGAAAAATACGCGTCAAGATGTTGTGTTTCTTGCATAAAAACTGCACCTCAAAAAGGCCCTGAAAACTTCTATAATGTTTATTTTAATAAATTACAGGGGTGGAAATAAAACAGAAAATTTAGTGCAATTTTTAATTCTAACTATTTCATTAAAAAAACTTTTTATTTATTCTAAGGAACTTTCGGCCCGCGGTAATACCGTAATCATTCAGTCTGCGTTTAAATTTAAAAAAAATACTTATTACTTTTCTCAGAATTCGAAAAAAATAAATACATATAAAACACATTGAAATTTTTGACAGGCGATATTTTGCGCCTTTCCCCTCAAAAAATAAAGGTTTCCTATGTGTTAAAAATTAAACGAATAATCCAAAAATGATGTTTAATTTGAAATATTTCAGTAGCGTACTGTTTTTTCTTCAAAAACTACCTGTATATGTGGACGAAAAGTATTATTTATTATTGGATAGACAGTTCCGCCCTTGCTCAATGACGGGAAAAAACAAGCATCAAAAATACACAACATATATTTGTCAGATTGTCATTAAAATTATTAGATTGATTGTCATAATTATAAAATCACATTTTTAGCAATTGTAATTAATTTTTTAGCAGAATACAAGAAGTTTTTAATATAATATATTACAGTCCATTCTATCAGAAGTTTGTCCATAACATTTGGTACCTTAGAGCCCGAGAAGCATAAAATTGTGTCCGATCGAACCCGATGATTGAGACAATGGTCTAATAGATCCAGATGGGTATGAAGATTATTGGTTTTTGAAGAATTTATGATTCAGCCAGATTGGATCCGCTCTGCCGATTGAATTAAATGTGAGGTTTTTCCATTTATTATCTTGATTGTTCTTTGTTTATCCTTCATATTTATTTCCTTTCAACAAAATGCCAATAAATTATTAGATTTTTGAGGATTTTGGGGTTCAATTAAAAATTTTGATTTTGCGCATTGAATAGTTGATTTATAACCTATAATTTTATTTAGCTAACAAATAATTACTTATTAGATTGATTTGTACACCTTTGTGTGTATGCAAATATGTATTTGAGTTGATTTGGAGTATTAGTTTGTGGAATGCTATACGATTTCTGATTATTATTAGTAGATATTGCTATTATTATTGGATTTATTTAAATATAAATGATTATAGGACCATAGCCAATATTCGGCTAAGTTTGATTATTAGATAAAAGACAGATTTAGATTTGACTTTTATTACTTGATTGCTTAACGTTGATTTTTGAGTTCGTACAATTAAATAATATTATTTGCTACGTATTTTGATTAATATAAAGCTAAAAATGCCTATGAAAGCTTCTGATTTTCGTCAATTATATCGCAAAAGAGATATAATTGAACAAAGATTAAACAATTTTATTAAATTTATAGAGTCGATGACAAATATCGCGATTAATGATTTAAGCGAAGACCATTTTTCGCAGATAGAATTGAATACAGAAAGAACTGAAAGTTTGTTTACTGAATTTGATGAAATCCAAATGTCAATTGAATTAAATTGTCAGGATCAAGATATTCAACAAGAGTATGCGAAAAGACAACGATTAGATACTATATTTTCAAAAACTTTGTCTAGAGCAAGAACGATGTTAAAAAGAAAATGTTCCGATTTATCCAGTTCACAGTCGAAAAGGTTAGACATAAGCCATGAATATAGTGGATTAGAAGGTGTCAAATTACCTCCTACTCAGTTACCTGTCTTTCATGGGGACTATTTGAAGTGGATTGAGTTTAAAGATACTTTTGAATGGTTAATTCATAATAATAAAGTATTGGCAGATATTCAAAAATATCATTATTTACGTGCGAGTTTAAAAGGTGATGCATTGAAAATTATACAAAGTTTAGATTTTTCTGCACAAAATTACAATTCTGCATGGCAGACTCTATGCAACAGATTTGACAACTCTCGGATGTTAGTAAACAATCATTTAAAAGCTCTTTTTGAGATTGAAAATTTAAATAAAGAATCTGCATTAGGTCTTAGAAGCATGATAGATTCAGTTAAAAAGCATTTATTCGCTTTAAAATCACTTCAACTACCGACTGAACATTGGGATGCTATTATGGTGTATTTGGTAAGTGGTAAATTGGATAAATTTAGTTCTAGGGAATGGGAAAAAAGAAAAATAGATAATTCTTTGCCAAGTTTAAACGAATTTCTTGAATTCTTGAAGAATCGTGCTGATTTTTTGGAAACTATAGAGTTAAGCAATGTGACAAAACCGGATTATAAATCTAATTACCAAGATAAACGCTCTAGATCTCTGCTAACTAGTAAAAGCAGAAGTTGTAATTTTTGTAAACAAAATCATTTGATTTACCTATGTGAAGAATTTCTTAAACTTTCAGTAACCCAAAGATGGGATAAAATAAAACAATTAAATTTATGCCGAAATTGTTTATGTACCGGACATTCCTACAAACAATGTAAATCGTTCGGTTGTAAGATATGTAAAGCCAAACACAGTTCTCTTTTACATGAAAATAAACCATCTGATATTCATGTTAAAGACAACAGTTCAAATAATTTCAACCCGAACAATGATTCCGAGAATGAGCCAAATAAAGTTAAGTTGTCAACTAATACTTCAGAAAATAATGTTAATAGAAATGAGATTGTTTTAAAAAATAATTGTTCAAATAATGATTATGTACTGTTGAGTACTGCTAAAGTTAGAGTATATGATAGATACGGAAATACTCATATCGCACGAGTAATCCTAGATTCAGGGAGCCAATCATGTTTTATTACAGAGGATTTTCTAAGTAAACTCGATTTAGACACAAATAGAGCAAATATTTGTGTTTCAGGAATTAATAATTCCGTTTCATCTTTAAATAAAAAATGTCAATTAAAAATGGGTTCTATATTAAACAATTTTAAGTCAAATTTACATTGCATAGTGGTGCAACAGATTACTGAGAATTTGCCAACTTATACTTTTAATGTCTCAAATTTCTCAATACCCCCTAATATAACTTTGGCAGATGATTCATTTAATGTAAGCAGTAAGGTAGATATGTTACTTGATGCTAGTTTGTTTTGGGATATAATGTTAGATGGTCGCATAGATCTTGGAAAGAATTTACCCTCCCTCCAAAATACGGTTTTTGGTTATATTGTGGTTGGTAAAGTTCCATATCCAACAAAAAATCATATTAGATGTCATTTTTCACAAAGATTTAGTAGTGATGATTTACAATTAGAGAAATTTTGGTCTGTTGAAGAGCCAAAGTCTCATATTTCTTATTCAAAGGATGATGTTTATGTTGAAAATCATTTTAAAAATTCATTTTCTCGATCAGAAACTGGTCAATTTATTGTTAAAATTCCCTGGAAGGAACATCCTTCTGTCCTAGGCGATTCTAAACAATTAGCTGTTAAAAGATTATTGTATTTAGAGGATAGATTTAAGAAATGTCCCGAACTTAAAAATGGTTATTTAAATTTCATGAAAGAATATTTAGATTTAGATCACATGTCAATTGATTATAATTTAGATGCGGAAGGCACCACAGGACCTAATTATTTTTTACCACATCATGGTGTTATCAAAAATGAAAGCCTGACAACCAAACTCCGTGTTGTTTTTAATGGTTCTGCCCCATCGACTAATGGGAAGTCATTGAATGATATCCAATATTCAGGACCAGCAATTCAAAATAATATTTTGAGTATTTTGATTAGATTTAGACAACATGCTGTTGTTGTTGTTTCCGACATCAGCAAAATGTATAGGATGATACTTGTTCATCCCGATGACAGAAGAATGCAAAAAATTGTCTGGAGGAATAGTCCTTCTCAGCCAATTTCAATTTATAATTTAAAAACCGTAACATATGGCACTGCCAGTGCGCCATATCTAGCCATTAGGTGTATCCAGCAATTGTCATTTGATAATAAAATCAAGTTTCCTGAAGCAAGTGAAATTATTCTGAGAGATTTTTATGTTGACGATCTCATTACTGGATTTTCAAGTGAGGCTGAAGCTATTAAAAGATGTGATGAAGTGGTCAAAATATTGAAGTCAGCTTGTTTTAATTTAAGGAAATGGTCTTCAAACAGCCAATTGGTATTAGATCACTTTAAAGATTATTCCGATCCTTTAAAAGTACTTAATTTAGGAGATCACGAGTGTATTAAAACTCTTGGTATTCAATGGTCTAGTAAGTTAGATATTTTCAGTTTTCATGTTGAAAACCCTGATCTTTTATCAAAAATAACGAAGCGCACAATGCTTTCTGCAATCGCAAAAATTTATGATCCCTTAGGTTTAGCCAGTTGTTGTATAATCCTAGTAAAAATTATGATTCAATCTCTTTGGTCGTTAAAACTTGATTGGGATTCCGAAGTCCCCTCTGATTTGTGTGATAAATGGAAAAAGTTCCAGTCTAAGTTGTGTCACTTAAATGATTTAAGAATTCCACGGTGCGTTCTGAGTAATAAACCTAAAATAATAGAATTACATGGATTTAGTGATGCTTCACAATACGCATATTGTGCAACAATTTATACTCGATGCATTGATTCACAAGGTTCTATAAATGTTCATTTGTTATGTGCTAAGACTAAGGTCGCCCCAGTCAAAATATTGACTATTCCTCGATTAGAATTGTGTGGTAGCTTATTATTGGTCCAACTTATGAAATCTGTTTCAGATTCTGTTACTTTTCAGTACACTCCATATTATTGGTGTGATTCACAAATTGTTTTGCATTGGCTCAATAATGACCCAGCAAACCTTCAAGTTTTTGTTGGAAACCGTGTTGCAGAAATTCAAAGATGTACTACAATTGAAAATTGGAATTATGTTAGCTCGTCTGAGAATCCTGCAGATATTGGTAGTAGAGGAATTTTGCCAGACCAATTAGCTCACTGTAAGCTCTGGTTTAATGGCCCTCAATTTTTATCAACAGATTTTGATAAAACTAAGTTCTATGATTTACTTGATATATCAAACCTTCCTGAAATGAGAAAGAAATCTAAGGCATTAGTTTCTATAAAAAATGATTTTAATTCACTTTTTTATAAATACTCGAATCTGAACAAATTAATTAGAATTATGGCTTATTGTAGAAGATTTGTTAATAATTCAAAGTCAAAGTCTAGTAGTAGAAGGTATGGCCCGATTTCAGCAATAGAATTTACTGATTCAGAGGTTTTTCTTGTTAGATTAGCTCAGACAGAAAGTTTTGTTGAAGAAATTTCATTATTAAATAACGGTAAAGACCTTTCGTCAAAGAGTAGATTATTACCTTTAACGCCTTTTCTAGATGAAACTGGATTATTGAGAGTAGGAGGACGTCTTAGAAAATCTTCTAGGAATTATGATGGGAAACATCCCTTACTATTAGATAAGATTCATGTTTTAAGCAAACTAATATTGAGACATGAGCATGTGCAACTTCAACATGCAGGTCCACAACTCTTGTTAGCGACAGTTCGTCAAAAATTTTGGATAATTGCGGGAATGTCCCTAGCTAAAACAGTTGTAAGGAATTGCATTAGATGCTATCGGTTTAAACCCAAACCTGGTTCTACGATTATGGCTGATTTGCCAGAACATCGTGTTAATATATCACAACCTTTTTTCATAACTGGATTAGATTACGCAGGGCCAGTTACATTAAAGGATAGAAAAGGTCGCGGATGTAAAACGTATAAAGCGTACATATGTTTATTTATTTGCTTCGCCACGAAAGCAGTACATTTAGAATTAATTAGTTCTTTGACATCTGAAGCTTTCATGGCAGGCCTTAGAAGATTTGTTTTTAGACGCGGTAAACCCGGGCATCTGTATTCAGATAACGGTACAAGTTTTGTAGGTGCCAAAAATGAACTAAAAATTTTGTATGATTTCATTAGAAAATCAGAGGATGAAATTGTCACCTCTTGCGCAGCTCAGAATATTATATGGCATTTCATTCCTCCTAGTACTCCAAATTTCGGGGGATTATGGGAAAGTAATATAAAAGGGGTAAAATATCATTTATCTCGTATATTATTGGTCAAACCCTTCTAACTTATGAAGAATTCTGTACATTTTTAATTCAGATTGAAGGCACTTTGAATTCACGTCCTTTATATGCTCTATCATCTGATCCTAACGATTACACTCCTTTAACTCCCTCACATTTTTTAATCGGAAGACCGATGACCGCTGTCCCTGATCATACGTTTCAAGGAGAGATAAAAATAAACCAATTGTCCAGATTCCAACTGATTCAGAAATTGTTGCAAGACTTTTGGAAGCAATGGTCAAAGATTTACCTGAATGATCTCCAACAACGTCATAAATGGAGAAGTAGTACTTCCACCATTCAAGTCGGATCTTTAGTGCTCTTAAAATCTGACAATTTGCCCACTTGTCAGTGGCAGTTAGGAAGAATAGTGTCTGTTCACCCTGGTGATGATGGTGAAATTCGAGTGGTAACTGTTAAAACCGCTCATGGACTTTATAAACGAGGAATAACTAAAATTTGTCCATTACCATTAGCTGAGACTTGTTTCTATTGTTCCTCATTAACTTAGGTGATTTGTGTTTGAACGGTCTTGGAGCTGTTCAAGGCGGGGAGTATGGACGAAAAGTATTATTTATTATTGGATAGACAGTTCCGCCCTTGCTCAATGACGGGAAAAAACAAGCATCAAAAATACACAACATATATTTGTCAGATTGTCATTAAAATTATTAGATTGATTGTCATAATTATAAAATCACATTTTTAGCAATTGTAATTAATTTTTTAGCTGAATACAAGAAGTTTTTAATATAATATATTACAGTCCATTCTATCAGAAGTTTGTCCATAACAATATGTGTGCCAAACTGCCAACTAACTCACTTAATTTTGTATGCATATCTCAACCAGTTCCAGAGCAATACATAAGTCGTCAGTTTCTTAGAAAACTGTTAACTTAAACTGTTAAGCATTTGTGGACATCGTCATATAGAAAACTGTCATTATTTTTCATGCAGGACCACTGCCTGAAATTTGTTGTACTTATTTACTAAGACTCGGAGAACCAATTTGATAAGCATGACCAAAGCTACCTCTCGAAGCCTAAGCTTCACCCTCTGGGAACAGTTTGGGCTAAGATAATTGAAAGAACTTTGAAAAGAGTGCCAAAATCCTTTGATATTTTCTCCTTTGATATTTTCTGTATAAGATGATAATTTGACATATCTAACTGGCTTTATGCACAATTACCTAATTCAGTTAAGACAATAATATGTTGAATAATAAAATAGTTCGAATTTAAAATTGTGTTCTTTAACTACCATCGTATAACTAAGAATTAGTCCTGGTACATTCGACGATACTAGTTTTAAATTTATTAATAAGTCTTTTTAGTAAATGCCTCTTGACGTGATATAAAAAATTTGGAAAGACATTTCACATTGAAATGTTCTGTCGTGGTAAACTGCTCGCGCTGCTCTGTGTCAAACCAACGATCAGAAAAGTTTTTAAAAGTACAAGTGGTCTATTACCACCACGTCAAACTTTTATAGCTGTTTCAGTTTTTGCTCAGTATTCACAAAAATACTTTTAAATGTGTCGCTGATATATAGCATGTTAAAGAAGGAATAATTTAAATGGGGCGCGCTTTGAATAAAATTGAAAATATTATTTATCTACTCTATTTCAAATTATGTATAAGTTTTTAGTTTGTGAAAACTGACATTATAGATAGCAGTGCGTGAAGGATCTAAAGTATGCGTGAAGTAACGATGTATTTTAAATGGGATTTACTTTCTCGTACTGTTTTTGGTACACTTTCATATAATCAAATATCCTTAATTTTCACGTTGTCATGGTGATGAGATGTGAGCAATAAATTACAACAAAAGTCTTGACAGTTTTGTGGTTTGAAATAAGTTAGAATTTTAAATGTCAAAGTTCTAAAAATTGTAGAATAGAAATGAATTCCGGTGACGAAGAGTTACAGATTTTGTATTTGTTTATCGTAGATAAAATATTGTATGCAACTGTGCGTGAAGTCCTTTTTGCGAACTTACGCGATGCATAGCATTCGCTCCGCTGTCGCTCGTGCTTTAAATATCGCGTGAGTTCGCAAAAAGCATACTTCACGAACTGTTTCCTAAATAACTATTATTTACTCTATCTCATATTATTATGTATAATTTAGTTTTTAGTTTGTGAAAACTGTCATTATAGATAGCAGTACGTGAAGGGTTTAAAGTGTGCGTGAAGTAACAATGGATTTTAAATGGGATTTACTTTTCCGCACTGTTTTTTGGCACAATTTCATATAATCAAATATCCTTAACTTTCGCGTTGTCATGGTGATGACATGTGAGGAATAAATTACAACAAAATTTTGACAATTTTGTGGTTTAAAAGAAGTTTGAATTTTTAAATGTCAAAGTTCTAAAAATTGTAGAATAAAAATGTATTCCACTGACGAAGAGTTGCAGTTTTTTTATTTGTTTATCGTAGATAAAAGATTGTTTGAAACTGTGCGCGAAGTACTTTTTGCTCACTTACGCGATGTATAGCATTCGCTACGCTCGTGCTCTAAACATCGCGTGCATGAGCAAAAAGCTTGCTTCACGAACTGTTTCATAAATAACTATTTATTTCAGTCGGGATAATTTAAATGCGTCGAAAAATTAATGTACTCGTATCTGTCATATAAAATATATGTAAGGCAGTGAGGTACTAAACCTACCAATTTTCCACAGCAAGATGAATCGCAATACAATTGAGGAGATTAGGTGCTAAGGGGTACAAGTGATAAAATGGCATAGTTGAGAAAAACGAAGTCAAAGTTAAATTAACATATTAAATTCTACAGCGATTTAATCACTTATGGATTTATTTTATATTAGTCTTATACATTTTATTTATCGAACTGTAAAATCTTTTGTAAAGTTAATATTTATTTTCAGTCAAAATATTTGAAATTTTGAAAAAACGTTCGCACTTGTACCCCTCTGCTTTAAATTTTGCACTTACTTCTCTTTGCCACTTAAGTACCTTACGAATTTCTTAAACCAAAATAAAAGAGAAATTACGTAAAAATTAAAAATTAAACGTTTTTAATCAGGAAAAATTACTTGGTATATTTTGTGTTATTATTTCACTTATTTAATACTTCACTTTAATACAAAAAACTCTTTATAAATATTTCGTAAGTAGTTAAACCACAACCTGCGATATGTCGCCACCAGCAGTTTAATTCACCTGTATCTCTTTGTCACTAAATTTTTAGTACTATCTAGTATTATTTTGTGCACTTAAATCAATTTACAATATTTTGTCACTTGTACCCCTTAGCATCTAATCCCCTCAATTGCAATTGATTCAAGAAAGTATCAGGAAAATTTGTGAACAAAATTCATGATGGTAAAATGAAAATTGTATTTTGTGCATACGGAAACTACATTGTCAAAGTGAAAATTAACTATTTGCAACTCAGGTCAACATAAGTGGATTCAATTTTGTTACTTAGACAATTTAATTTACTTACTTAGATTTGGTTACAATGACACAAATGTGATAACGACGATGGCCCTCGAGTTACGATACCCTGGGTTGACCTCGTATTCTACAGTTGCCTATTAATTTTGTTCCAAATCAGTCGACAGTCATTAGTCGGGGATTTCCGAGGTCGCTTAATATGAATATGATAATGACGATGGTACTAGAGCCACCTGGTATCCTGAGTGGACCTCGTCTTATGGAGTTTCATGTTAATTTTATTCCCAATTAGTTGACAGTCATTAGTCGGGGGTTTCCGAGGTCGCTTAAAATGAATATGATAATGACGATGGTACTAGAGCCACCTGGTATCCAGGGTGGACCTCGTCTTATAGAGTTTCATGTTAATTTTTTTCCAAGGCAGTCGACAGTGATTACTCAGGCGTTTTCGAGGTCGCTGAACAGAAATATGATAACTGCGATGGTCCTCGAGTTATGGTAGCCAGAGTTACAGAACCAGGGTTTAAGGTTAAGTACATTCTGAATAAGTCGACAGTCATTATTCGAGGGTTTGTGATGTTGCTGAATACGAATATGATAACGACAATAATCCTCGAGCTACCTGCTCAAAGCTCAAGAAGAATATCCTTCTAAAATTTTGAATCATATCCCATTCGTTTTAGAGGATATTTTATTCTACATGTCCTTATGTATTTTGTTGTGATATAATTTTTACCAGCTTATTTCAAGGAAATATCAAATGTTTTAGAACCTTTCAAGATAATCCCTGCCTTGCCCAAGAAGTGCAAGTTTCAACATTTCAAAAAAGTTGGCCTGTCTGCTGAGAAATAGTTAAACATGGCTCACAATTATTTTTGGACATGTATGGTACCTAACTCAATTTCAGAAAGCCTAATATTCTGGACGAATAAACCATTAAATATTCAGTTGGCTGAAACCTGTCAGTATATTTTTTCCAAAAATAAAAAATTTAAGGTAAAATTCTGTCATAGGTAGATGCATTCTCACAGTATCAAAAAAGAGTGTATTTACAATTTCAGAGCTGGTTCTATGGAAATGAGTTTTGAATGCAACATACTGGGAATGTAAGTTCAGGAGAATATTCCTATCCAATGAAGATAACACAGCTTCTAGTCATTTATGAATTAAATTTTTTACAATTGCAAAAAAGATTGCAACAATTCATGTGCACGTAGAAAGAATGCCTTGGTTTGCAATTTAGCATGTAAAAATTGTGCTGGATTAATTCAATTTAATAAATATCGAGAACTACCAAGAAAATCAATTATCTCTTACAGAAAAATGCGCAAGAAATAAAATTGAATGATACAATTATTTGTTAATCATCATTTTTACTTAATAACAAATTGTTGTACATATTTATATTCAAGAAATCATATTTTAATTCTTATTTAATACTACACTTTCATAAAAATATAACAAATTGACAAAAATTCAGGAAACGAGGTCCAACCTGGACACTATACACATTTGATACTATCGTTGTCATAACACATACATACATAATCGATTGCCTCTTTTACCATTAGATGTCGAGGATTCCTCCTTTATATAATACTCTCTGCAAATTTACGCCACTTCTTCCTATCTGCTGCTAAAACTTTTGCTTCTTGCCACGATTTTCCTCTTTTCTTAAGTATTTCGTTTACACTAGTGTTCCAGCTTTTCCTTGGTCTGCCCCTCGTGCTTTTACCCACTGCTTTGGCCTCCCATGTCATTTTCACTTGTCTGTCACCACTCATTCTTATCATGTGTTCAGCCCATTTTAAAACTTCTTTTCTTCAACTTTTTCGTTGAGCGATTTTACCTGTAATTCATGTCTTATATCTTCGTTTCTGTTTTGTCTAATCTTCTTGCTCCCACCACTTTTCTTAAGTATCTCATTTCTGTAGGTTGTAATCTTTTTCTCTGTCTGTCATTGAGTACCCAGTTTTCTGCCTCATATATTGTAATTGGCATATATACGGTTTTATATACTGTCATTTTGGTTTTTCTCGATATTTCTTTTTTATTTAGGAAATTTTTATACAGCGAATAATAAGTTCTCGTTGCCACTTTTATTCTGTTTCCAGTTTCATCTTCTTGTGTACCTTTGTTGTTTAACATTATTCCCAAATACTTAAAGAGGTCTACTTGCTCGATTTTTTGCCCTTCGATTTCAATATTTACAGCTGCTTCTTTGTTGGCTATTGTCATTACTTTAGTTTTCTCCATATTTATTATTAAGTTATAGTTTTTTAGTTCTTCGGCCCAGATTCTTATGTTATCTGCGAGAGCCTTTTCAGTTCTTGCAACTAATACAATGTCATCAGCAAATGCACAGGCTTTAATTTTTATTTGCTGCAAATTTCTATACCCTACAGCGCATTTTTTAGTTTTTTTCCAACACTTTTTAATAACTTCATCCATAACAGAAATAAATAACAGTGGGCTCAGCACTGCACCTTGTCTAACCCCGTCGTTGTTAGAAAATTCGCCTGAAATTAAGTTACTTGTCCTGACCTGGTTTTTTGTGTTGACATACAAACTCTTTATTACACTTACAAGTTCTTTATCTACTTCCTTGTTTATCAGGCTTTGCCATATTTCTTTTCCATTGACCATATCAAACGCCTTTTTCATATCTAAAAACGCAGGTACAGTGTGTCCTTTTTTAACAGTGTTTTTTCAGTAATTTGCTGTAGTGTGAATATACGATCTTGTACGCTGTGGAATGGTCTAAATCCACTTTGTATATCTGCCAGTCGAGGGTCAACTATTTCTCGTAGTTTCTTTTCTAGAATAATTTCGTAGATTTTCAACGCTGAACAGAAAAGTGATATACCCCTATAATTACTGCACTCTTTAGTGTCTCCCTTTTTGTGTATAGGCAGTATTATTGAAATGCTCCAATCCTCTGGGATTTTTTTGTTAATCCACGCTAAATTTAGTAAGTCATGTAATTCTTGTTTACCCTGTTGTCCAAGATATTTCAATAATTCAGCATCTATTCCGTCGATCCCTGCTGCTTTACCAATTATTAGTTTTTCTAGTGCATATTCAACTTCTTTATTTTAGTTTCATGAACGTCTTCTTGCTCTCTTTCAGGTGTTTCATCTGCTATCTGTGTGCGATTCTCTGCTGTTGTATTTTCATTATTTAAAAGTTCCTTGAAATATTCTCCCCACCTTTCTATAATGGCCACCATCCTCAGTTAATATATTGCCTTTTCTATCTTTTATCTGCTGTAGTTTAATTTCCGTTTTACTTCTCAAATTCTTTAACCTTCGTCGGGCGGCATAGGTACAATTGTAACTTTTGAGTTTTTAAATTGTGATAAATTTTGTTAAAGAGATAGAGACTTGAACTTTTGTGACATCTCTACATTTATCCAGTAGATTATGTAAGCCAAATATAACAAAGAAATCTTCATTCAGTTCCCAGCAGGGGGCTTAAATTTTTCCTGCCCCCATAAACGACGGGATAGGTACATTTGTACCTTGAATTTTTTTTAAATAAATAATGTTATAAGACATCAATACATTTTATATTTAAATGATAGTTTCTTTGAACCAAAATTCAAAAATGAATGTTACATGTCGGTTTAGACAAAGAATGTTCGTCACACACAGGTAGAAAACATGCTACACAACTTTTTCGCGTTTTAGGCTGTTTTTTCCGTTCGTTTCGACAAACATGGTAACTTCCGGTTACTGAAGTAGATCCACGAATGCTGTGAGATACTTGAGGAGGAGTATCTACAGCAAGACAAAGATCTTTAGAAAGATTCTTCAAAAATTTTTGCGTTGGTCCTTTTTTTTTGTAATGGATTGTGGTCTCATAATGTAGGATGCTAAGCCAGTGACCTCAATCATATAAAAAAAGGTCAAGTACCAACTCAATGTTCGACGCTTGAGCGTACATTTACCCAGCATTTTATCCATCGTATCAACTTCCCTTTAGTCTAATTCTTAATAATTTCAGTGTACTTGTCCTGTCATATTCATCATGGACGAGAGTAACACTACTGCTTTGTTTTTCTTTAGAAAATAATAACATACGGTAGCATCATTATTGTATGCCAGATTTGTGGAAAATCAGCTCTTTCCTTGCTGGCTTTCATATTGGTAAGCAAAAATCTCTTTTTTTTTCGAAATGAGCCCACGTACATCATGTGACATGAATTCTAGACTTTAGCGAATTCAAAACTGGTGAAAAGTTATCTGTCGTAACCTTTCGCCCAGAACATTTATAAGACGTGACCAGATCCAAAACTGTTCGTTTGCCAACGTTAACTTGTCGAGAACATATTCTGTTTTTCAAATATAAAGATGAATTTTTATGGGATAAGGTGTTTGATGCATTAGAAACCCAAAATACCATGTTTAGTGTGTTTGGAAGATAATATATATTGTATACATTTTGTAGGTATGGCCTCTAAACGGAAACAATTGTTCATCTATGTTTATGCATTGGGATGGTTTGTAGTCTTGTTGCACATTTTTCTTCAAGATATCTCGTATGAATGCAGCCTTATCAACTTTTTTGCGGTATTGACGGGTATTATTTTCGTTGTCAGATCTTATAAATATTAGCATAGTCTTGAGATGATCACGAGACATAGCTGCACGTATGAGTGGAAGAGACTCCATATTCTCCATCTCACACAAGTTTTCTTCGTTGATTCTTTTTATACCTCTTTTGTCGGCATTTTGGTAAACTAGATGTAGAATCATTAATACTAATGATAATTTTCAGGTATACATATATGTATTGTCAAACACCAAACAACTAAATGTGGATGAAATCTATGTTTCCAGTTAAAATACAATACGATGCTACTCTTCCTAGAATTTGTTTACGACCACTATTTCCAAAAGTTTATTGTTGCAGTAATTTCACTAATTTACGATAGATAACAGGGATCACTTAAAAACGGCTTCCAATCTTTGTTTGTAAATCCATACAAGAATAAATTATCGAATATTATTATTTATTTATTGCAATATTACACAATATTTTACCAGTTATGCTAGCAATAAATAATATTATCTTAAAACTAACAAATATTACCTTTATATTAAGAAATTTTTAAGAAAATATGTTATAGGTTCAATTGTACATATGCCGTCTGCTACTGTTGTAAAATTATGCCTCTCGACAAAGGTTAATACTCTATAAAATAATTTTGTATTTTGAGTACTATTTCCTTCCATAGTTCTTCCAAATTCTTCCCAGGCATTCTGCTTTTCTTGCTTTATCTTTACTTTAGCTTTGTTGCGCTGTTCCTTGTATTTATCGTATGCCTATTGATTTCTTTTCTGTATGTACATTTTTCATAGCCTTTTCTTTTCTCTGACTTCTTTTTTAATATCGTTGTTCCACCAGCTTGTCTGCTTTTTATGATTATTTCTTCTGGTATACCCGCAAACTCGCCCTGCTGCTTCTAATAATATTGCCTTAAATCTGTTCCACTTTTCTTCCACATTTCTACTTTTTCTTCTCTTTTCAATCCTTGCAAACTGTTTTTCCGTTTTCTCTATATACTCATTTCGTGTTTGCAAGTTTCTCAGCTTATAGGTTCTTATTCTTCCGCTATAGTTTTTTTTTGTATCTGCTTACGGTCCTCGACTTTGTTGTTATTCTTGAATACTCCTTCTAGTAGATAATGGTCACTACTTATCTCATAGCTTCTTTTTACTCTGACATCTTTAACTTTACTCCTTTTTTCTCGAGGAACAATTATGAAGTCTATTATTGACTTTTCATTTCGCTGGGGCATTACTCTTGTTATCTTGTGTATTTCTTTGTGCTCAAAAAAAGTGTTGGCTATAACTAAATCATTATCTATACAAAACTCTAGCAATCTTTTCTCGTTTTTATTAATTGTGTGTTCTCCGTGCCTACCTATAGCTCCTTGCCATTTAGTGTTTCCGTTTCCCACTCTAGCGTTGAAGTCTCCCAATATTATGAGTGTTCCCTCATAATCTTCTACTGTCTGCTGTAGTTGTTTCCAAAATTGATTTTTGTCGTTAGCTTTATCACTTTCTCCAGGTGCGTATATTACAATCAAAGTTATAATATCGCTTTTACTAAAATTCATTGACAATTTCAATAGCCTCTCATTGATGAACTCCCAATTTCTTATACCTTTTACTTTATCTTTGGGTATCAAACAGGCTACTCCTGCTCTGGCCTATTCAGTTTCCTTTACACCACTGTATATTAATAGATTTCCATCTCCTACTATTTGTGTCCCAGCTCCCTCTTTTTTTGTCTCAGTGGTGGCTATTGCAGCATAGTTTGTGTTGCTAAGGGTTTCTACTAATTCTAACTCTTTTCCACTTATTCCTCTAACATTCCATGTCGCTGTTCTCCATACCTCTCCGTTTTTATCTATAACTTTCAGTTCCATTTCTGTTTCCGTTTTCATTACCGAATTTGTCGTCATTTTGTCCGCCTCTGCTTTTATTAGTTTTTTGGATTAGCTGTGTTGCTCTATTTTTCAATTGTGCCAGTTTCCATATTCCATTTCCATATTTCATCGTTTATAATGATCTTCTGGTATGTAACTTTTACAACATTACCTTTTTGTCTCTGTTCATTTGCATATTGCATTAGTTGTTTTTGAATATTTTTTTCTTGGATCGTATAGTCATCATCAATAAAAAGTTTTCTTCCTTTAATATGTCTTAACTTGTTCTTATTTTTCATTATATCTGCTTTGTCACCATATTATGTACCCAATTCTAACTTGCACATTCTCTTATTCAGTTTCGTTATCTCTTTTATCTCACACTTTGTTCCAGGGAAAGTTTGCAACTGATTCTCTATATCTTCTTTTAGCTCTTTAGTATCTCTTGTAGGATTAATTCAATTTAATGAATATCGAGAACTACCAAGAAAATCTGATCTGATACAGAGAAATGCGCAAGAAATAAATTTGAATGATACAATTATTTGTTAATCATCATTTCTACTTAATAACAAATTGTTGTACATATTTATATTCAAGATATCATATTTTAATTCTTATTTA